>NC_082672.1:79117857-79751071 GCF_025265405.1 Mesoplodon densirostris
ACCAACTTGAACATCATAATGAAGAGTAGATTCTCTCTTTCCAGCCAAGGCTAATTACTTTAAGGCAGGGATTCTCCTTCTCCCATGTTGAAATTTTTCTATTTCAGAATGGCGGTTCTGATATCACTTATTGTCCCTGACTTTTTTTTTTTAATTCAGTTTGAGAAACATGTTGTTTGTGGGCAACTGGAATTATCGCCTTAGTTGAAGAATTCTATCTTCTGTTCACTATACTGCAGACATGAACAGAAGCTTTATATATTCTATTAAAGTCAGCTTTTGAGAAGTACAGAAACACTGGATGTGGAGCCTAGAAACCCTAATCTATCCTGAAAGGTGCAACTGTTTTTGTTTAATTATTTACTTGTTTGTTTATTTTACCTTGGGCATGTCACTTACTAATATTTAGGGGTTTTAAAGGTCATTTCCCACTCCAGAATTCTATTATGTCCTCTTTTACATTTCCTAAGGGATTCTCATTTGTTTAGCTACATATGATCTACTATCTATCCCTTTAATAATGTTTTCCTTTAAATTCTATTTTGTCACATTATTTTAAAAGAATACAGACTAAATATGAAGAGTAGTTTAGTTAAGTCAGCTATATCGTCTGTGTGGAGAAAGTGTTTGACTTGCCAGTCTCAAGAACTATGAAAGGTATGAAATTTTACCCTACTTGCAAGGTAACAGTTTCATGGGTCCTGGCAGTAGAAATGAGACTCCTGGGTCAGAGACAAAGGTATTACCACTCATGGTATCAGGCAGCATGAGCTTCGTGTTTGCGTGGGTTGTCCTTGCAGCCAGGCCTCAGTAGTAGGTGCTGCATATACAGCAGGTTTGTGTCACAATGGAAGAACTCAAGCTTAGGGAATCCAGATCCTCTGTAATGGACTGCAAGGAAACTGGCCCTTTGCCCCAGAGGAAGGGCTTTCCTATACAAACATCCTTAAAAAGATAGTTCAGAATGGAAGGGCAACTCGTACTTCCCTCACAAGATACACAGAAACATGCAAGACCCATGGGAAGACCCATAGTCTGCCCGAAACAGCCACTCCTCTTGCTCTACTGTCTGAGCTTCTGGCAAATTTTCCTATGAGTGTGCCACTCATTTAGCCTCTTGGATTGGCCTGACCAAAAGAGGCTGGGACCAAACTTTCAATCTGTCTCAGATAGCATTTAACAAGGGCTACTATTAACAGGACTCCAAGCAAGTAGATGAGGCCAACCTGTAGTGTTGATCTCAACCATGTTCCCCAGAATCCCACACCCAACCAGCTAAGCAAATCCCCTGTAGCATCCAAGTCTATCTTAAGAGACCAGATGATTTTCCCAAGTTTCTGAACTGACCTTTCCCCTTGACTTGAAGAATTAATCCAGGTACATCAGGCAGGACACACACATTTTTAATAAAACAGAGACCCATTGTGTGTGTCACTTTAGCTGGGTGGGCTGTCATAAGGGTGCTGAGTGATCAGTGTCCTAAACCAAGTGGCCATTATCTTTCTGATCTAGAACCACATCAAGCCAGCAAGAGCATCTAGGTGGCTGAGCCAGAATTAAATCTGAATTCTCTAGGTCGCCTTCTGGTTAGGCCATGACCTGAAGGGTGAAAAGGTAGTTCAGAGCATAGAACGGTTAGCACTTCACTCACAACACAAGCAGAAATGCACAAGCTTCATGGAGAGTTTTCTCCAACAACCAGCCCTGGTGTATTGCATCTTTTTTTTAGGCAAGTCCTGGCAGATGATTGCTCTTTTATTTACCATAGCACTGCTAACTGTACAGCTGCCTCCTCCAGCTTCTGACCAGTTCTAATCCTCAGATGCCTTTTGGGGCTTTGCTGTTCTTAACTTCCCTTCAGTCTATGCTGTTGGCTTTTCATTCCGTTTTTTAATAGCATGCAATCCTGTTTCACAACACTCTCAGTTTCCCAGTATAATATATTCTGGAAAGTTTAATATCTTCATATATCAAAAATGTTGTGGGTCTTAAATATGATACGATTGACCTGAAACACAATTTATGGATTAAGATTATGTGTATTTAAATAAATCTTATGCTCCAGATAATTCTTTGGAAGTAGAAGTAGAATATATTCGAAGTAGAATAGGGTTTTGGGATCAGACATACTTAAGTTTAGAGCTCAGGTCCCTCACTTATTTGCAGTGTTATCTCTAGGAAGTTTGTTTTTCTCATCTATAAAAGGGCGAAATTATATTTCTTAGGGTTGTTAGAATTAAATAAAAGCACTTAAAGTGGCTAGTGGAATTACTGATGCAAGAGCAGGTACTCTTCCTAATTTATGATTGTGAGTGTGTGGAGGTCATCAAAGCGTTTGTTGAAATGATGCTGAAATGTTGCACTAGCGCATCTGCCTTTTGGTTCTGTGCAAACAGGAGAGTCTTTTTCTATCCTGTTCACCTTGTCCTTTTACTTACTATTGTTTGCTTGTTACAGCTTTATATTAGTACATCGACTCTCAAATTATCTTCATTTGTTCACTTGATACACTAGTTACTCTTTATCAGAAGCTTGAAAATAACTTTTTGCGTGCTCCATTTCATTGAAATATTTAGAAAACATTAATTATAATTAACTTTCATGCCAACTTTCTAGTGTTTGATTGGTAGCTTGAAAATTAAGGAGTTTGTTCCTGGCTTTGATAGTATCACAATCTGGTTATTTAGAAGATACATCATGTTACTAACCCAGAAGATTAAAAAGTGGCACGGGAACAACATCCTGGGGGGTTTATGTGACACATCACAACTAATCTCGATGTTGCTTGCACTGAATTGGAGTTACACTGACACAGCCTTAATTAATTCAGGCTATAAAATAAATGTGATTAGGTAAGGTAAGTGTTTGACCCCATTTCTAAAAGGTTGTGTTTTAAATAGTATTTATATATAGACTGATTCGTCCATTGAATTGCAGCATAATTTCCACAGAAACAGTTAGCTCTCAAATGTAGTTAAATAAGTCTCAGGATTCTAATATTTTTCAAGGATAAGTCTTTTTTGTCAATATAGAAACTGCTAGCACACATTTTCTCACTTAACATTCACAAAAAAACAATAAACAGACAATGCAACTACTTTACCCATTAGTGCACAAATTACTAAAATGCACCATAGCGTTAATTCTTAATTCCCAGGGAGTTCTCACTGATTTTGTGAATTAAGAGTTAACCATTCAATATTAAAGCAACCACCCTGGTATTTTTCAAGTGTTCTGCAGAAATAGCAAGGCTTGTTTAATCTGTAAAGGCCACTCCATTGTTTTGCTATCAGTAAGTACAAAGTTGAATCTAAAGACAAAGTGATGATTAAAGAAAGGATGTGAACAGAGTTCATAGAAAAGAAAGAATAAGATCACTCTTAAACATATTAAAAGACATCTAAATTCACTTATAATAAATGTAAACTAAAATGGCTCTGAGATACTACTTTTCACTTGCAAGATTGGCAGTGCTCTCAATTCTTTTGGATATATACTCAGAAGTAGGGTTTCTGGATTGTATGATAATTCTATTTCTAATTTTTCTAGTAACCTTTATACTGTTTTTCATAGCAGCTGCACCATTTTACATTCCCTCCAACAGTGTACAAGGGTTCCAATTTTTCTACATTTTTGCTAACACTTGTTATTTATTTAAAACAGTAGTCATTCTAACAGGTATGAGGTGATATCTCATTGTGGCTTTTGGCCTGCATTTCCGTGATGATTGATGATGTTAAAGGTCTTTTCATATGTCTGTGACAAAATTACCAAGATATGGAAACAACCTAAATGTCCATTGATGGATGCATGGATAAAAAATATGGTGTATTTATAAAATGGAATATATTCAGCCTTAAAAACAGAAGGAAACCCTGCCCTATGCAACAACATGAATGAACCTGAAGGACATTAACTAAGTGAGATAAGCCAGTCACAAAAGGACAAATACTGCATGGTTCCACTTGTATCTAAAATAATCAAACTTATAGAAACAGAAAGTAGAATAGTGATTGCCAGGAGCTGGGGTAGGGGAATTACGGAGCTGCTGTAAAAACCATAAAGTTTCTGTTATACAGGATTAATAAGGTCTAAAGGTCTGTTGGAAAACTTTATGCTTACAGTTAACAATACTATATTGTGCAATTAAAAATTTGTTAAGAGGGTAGACCTCATGTTAAAAATTCTTACCACAATAAGAAAAATAGATAGGCAAACGTCTAAAAGTTTGACAGTATAATACATGGGCAAAAATGTAGAGAAACACACTCATACGTTCTGAGGGAAGAATGCCTAGATACAATCTCTGTGGAGGATAATTTGATACAGTCTATCAATATTTCAAATTTTCTTTGAACCAGAAAATATAGCTAGAGATATTGTCACTCATTTATGAAATTATGCACATACAAGGCTAAAATTTCAGCATTGTTTGAAATAGTAAAAGAATGGAAACAATCTCAGTGCCAAGCGCAGGTGAATGATGAATGGAGTTATAGTATTATTCTTATTTTAAAAATAGAAAATGTTCACTATTTTATGACTGCATAAATATTACTGTTTGCAGATCCAAGTGGTGTACTTTCCTTTATTGAATAGGTTTGTTGTTATTGTTGTTTTGCTTTGTGTTGTGGTGTTTCTAGTTGTCTTTCTGTTTTCCTGCAGTTATCTTCCATGTTTTTCAAATTCTCTCACTGATTCTCTTATATTGGGGGAGTACTTTTCAGACCTCTTACTCCATCTTTTAATACAAGCTTTCTAAGCCAACAACAAATTTCTCATTCTGTGACTCCCTTTATTTTTTGTCCTGGGTTGGTTCCAGTGCTTCTTTTCTTTGTCATCTCCTTTCTTTGTTTTATTCTTTCTTCTATGTGAACACATCCTCAAGCAAATTATTAAGAAAATGTGAAAAGGAGGTAAATTTTCCGAGATTGTACATATCTAAAAATGTTTCTGACACAAGCCTCTTAGATAGGCTCTTCCACCAGAGGGCAGACAGCAGAAGCAAGAAGAATTACAATCCTGCAGCCTGTAGAAGGAAAACCACATTCACAGAAAGATAGACAAAATGAAAAGGCAGAGGACATTGTATCAGATGAAGGAACAAGATAAAACCCCAGAAAAACAACTAAATGAAATGGAGCTAGGCAATCTTCCAGAAAAAGAACTCAGAATAATGATAGTGAAGATGATACAGGACCTCGGAAAAAGAATGGGGCAAAGATCGAGAAGATGCAAGAAATGTTTAACAAAGACCTAGAAGAATTAAAGAACAAACACCTAGATGAATTAAAGAACAAACAAACAGAGATGAATAGTACAGTAACTAAAATGAA
Source organism: Mesoplodon densirostris (assembly GCF_025265405.1). NCBI lineage: Eukaryota > Metazoa > Chordata > Mammalia > Artiodactyla > Ziphiidae > Mesoplodon > Mesoplodon densirostris. Next base: position 79,123,194 of record NC_082672.1, read on the forward strand.
AAATACACTAGAAGGAATCAATAGCAGAGTAACTGAGGCAGAAGAACGGATAAGTGACCTGGAAGACAGAATGGTGGAATTCATTGCCACGGAACAGAATACAGAGAAAAGAAGGAAAAGAAATGAAGACAGCCTAAGAGACCTCTGGGACAACATTAAAAGCAACAACATTCGGATTATAGGGCTCCCAGAAAGAGAAGAGAGAGAGAAAGGACTCGAGAAAATATTTGAAGACATTATAGTTGAAATATTCCCTAACATGGGAAAAGAAATAGCCACCCATGTCCAGGAAGCACAGACAGTCCCAAGCAGGATAAACCCAAGGAGAAACACGCTGAGACACATAGTAATCAAATTGACAAAAATTAAAGACAAGGAAAAATTATTGAAAGAAACAAGGAAAAAATGACAAATAATATACAAGGGAACACCCATAAGGCTAACAGCTGATTTCTCAGCAGAATCTGCAAACCAGAAGGGCGTGGCACAATATATTCAAAGTGATGAAAGGGAAGAACCTACAACCAAGATTACTCTACCCGGCAAGGATCTCACTCAGATTCGACAGAGAAATCAAAAGCTTTACAGCCAAGCAAAAGCTAAGAGAAAGCACCACCAAACCAGCTCTACAACAAGTGCTAAAGGAACTTCTGTAAGTGGGAAACACAAGAGAAGAAAAGGAACTACAAAAACAAAACCATAACAATTAAGAAAATGGTAATAGAAACATACATATCGATAATTACCTTAAACATGAATGTACTGAATGCTCCAGCCAAAACACACAACTCGCTGAATGGATACAAAACCAAGACCCATATATATATATATATATGCTGTCTACAAGAGACACACTTCAGACCTAGGGACACATACAGACTGAGAGTGAGGGGATGGAAAAAGATATTCCATGCAAATGGAAATGAAAAGAAAGCTGGAGTAGCAATACTCATATCAGATAAAATAGACTTTAAAATAAATAATGTTACAAGAGACAAGGAAAGACACTACATAATGATCAAGGGATCAATCCAAGAAGAAGATATAACAATTATAAATATCTGCATACCCAACATAGTAGCACCTCAATACATAAGGCAACTGCTAACAGCTCTAAAAGAGGAAAGCAACAATAACACAATAATAGTGGGGGACATTAACACCTCACTTACACCAATGGACAGAACATCGAGACAGAAAATTAATAAGAAAACACAAGCTTTAAATGACACAATAGACCAGATAGATTTAACTGTTATTTATAGGACATTCCATCCAAAAACAGCAGATTACACTTTCTTCTCAAGTGCACACAGAACATTCCCCAGGATAGATCACATCCTGGATCACAAATCAAACCTCAGTAAATTTAAGAAAATTGAAATCATATCAAGCATTTTTTCCAACCACAACACTGCGAGATTAGAAATCAGTTACAGGGGAAAAAACGTAAAAATCACAAACATGGGGAGGCTAAACAATATGTTATTAAATAGCCAAGATATCACTGAAGAAATCAATGATGAAATCACAAAATGCCTAGACACAAATTCCAATCAAAACATGATGATCCAAAACCTATGGGATGCAAGAAAGCAGTTCTAAGAGGGAAGTTCACAGCACTACAAGCCTACCTCAAAAAACAAAACAAAAAAAAATCTCAAATAAACAATCTAATCTTAAACCTAAAGGGACTAGAGAAAGTAGAACAAACAAAACCCAAAGTTAGTAGAAGGAAGGAAATCATAAAGATCAGAGCAGAAATAAATGAAATAGAAACAAAAGAATAGGAAGGAACAATAAAACTAAAAGCTGGTTCTCTGAGAAGATAAAACTGATAAACCATTAGCCAGACTCATCAAGAAAAATAGGGAGAGGACTCAAATCAATAAAATTAGAAATGAAAAAGGAGAAGATACAACAGACACCACAGAAATACAAAGCATCCTAAGAGTCTACTGCAAGCAGCTCTATGCCAATAAAATGGACAACCTGGAAGAAATGGACAAATTCTTAGAAAGGTATAACCTACCAAGACTGAACCAGGAAGAAATAGAAAATATGAACTGACCAATCACAAGTAATGAAATTGAAACTGTGATTAAAAATCTTCCAACAAACAACAGTCCAGGACCAGATGGCTTCACAGGTGAATTCTATCAAACACTTAGAGAAGAGCTAACACCCATTCTTCTCAAACTCTTCCAAAAAATTGAAGAGGAAGGAACACTCCCAAACTCATTCCTTGAGGCCACCATCACCCTGATACCAAAACCAGACAAAGATACTACTTAAAAGAAAATCACAGACCAATTTCACTGATGAATATAGATGCAAAAATCCTCAACAAAATACTAGTAAACAGACCCCAACAACACATTAAAAGGATCATACACCATGATCGAGTGGGATTTATCCCAGGGATGCAAGGATTCTTCATTATATGCAAATCAATCAATATGAAAAACCATATTAAACTGAAGAATAAAAACCATATGATCACTTCCGGGTAAGATGGCGGAAGAGTAAGACGCGGAGATCACCTTCCTCCCCACAGATACACCAGAAATACAGCTACACGTGGAACAACTCCTACAGAACACCTACTGAACGCTGGCAGAAGACCCCAGACCTCACAAAAGGCAAGAAACTCCCCACATACCTGGGTAGGGCAAAGCAGAGAGATTCCCGCACAGAGGAGCGGTGCTGAGCGGCACTCACCAGCCCGAGAGGCTTGTCTGCTCCCCCACCGGGGCGGGCGGCGCTGGAGCTGAGGCTCAGGCTTCGGTCAGAGCGCAGGGAGAGGACTGGGGCTGGCGGCGAGAACTCACCCTGAAGGGGGCTAATGTGCCACAGCTAGCCAGGAGGGAGTCCGGGAAAACTCTGGAGCTGCCGAAGAGGCAGGAGACTTTTTCTTCCCTCTTGGTTTCCTGGTGCGCGAGGAGAGGGGATTAAGAGCGCCGCGTAAAGGAGCTCCAGAGACGGGCGCGAGTCGCGGCTGAAAGCGCGGAGCCCAGAGACGGGTGTGAGACGCTGGGGCTGCTGCTGCCGCCGCCAAGAAGCCTGTGTGCGAGCGCAGGTCACTGTCCACACCGCCCTTCCGGGAGCCTGTGCAGCCTGCCACTGCCGGGGTCCCGGGATCCAGGGGCGGCTTCCCTGGGAGAACGCACGGCGCGCCTCGGGCTGGTGCAACGTCACACCGACCTCTGCCGCTGCAGGCTCGCCCCGCACTCCGTGCCCCTCCCTCCCGCCCGGCCTGAGTGAGCCAGTGTCCCCGAAGAGGCTGCTCCTTTAACCCTGTCCTGTCTGAGCGAAGAACAGACGCCCTCCGGCGACCTACACGCAAAGGCGGGGCCAAATCCAAAGCTGAGACCCAGGAGCTGTGAGAACAAAGAAGAGAAAGGGAAACCTCTCCCAGCAGCCTCAGAAGCAGCGGATTAAAGCTCCACAATCAACTTCATGTACCCTGCATCTGTGGAATACATGAATAGACAACAAATCATCCCAAATTGAGGAGCCAGGAGTCAGTGCTGTGCCTCTGAGGTGGGAGAGTGAACTTCAGGACACTGGTCCACAAGAGACCTCCCAGCTCCACATAATATCAAACGGCGAAAATCATCCAGAGATCTCCATCTCAACACCAGCACCCAGCTTCACTCAACGACCAGCAAGCTACAGTGCTGGACACCCTATGCCAAACAACTAGCAAGACAGGAACACAACACCACCCATTAGCAGAGAGGCTGCCTCAAATCATAAAAAGTCCGCAAACACCCCAAAACACACCACCAGACGTGGACCTGCCCACCAGAAAGACAAGATCCAGCCTCATCCACCAGAACACAGGCAGTAGTCCCCTCCACCAAGAAGCCTACACAACCCACTAAACCAACCTTAGCCACTGGGGACAGACACCAAAAACAACGGGAACTACGAACCTGCAGCCTGCAAAAAGGAGACCCCAAACACAGTAACATAAGCAAAATGAGAAGACAGAAAAACACACAGCAGGAGAAGGAGCAAGATAAAAACCCACCAGACCTAACAAATGAAGAGGTAATAGGCAGTCTATCTGAAAAAGAATTCAGAATAATGATGGTAAAGATGATCCAAAATCTTTGAAATAGAATAGACAAAATGCAAGAAACAGTTAACAAGGACCTAGAAGAACTAAAGACGAATCAAGCATCGATTAAAAACACAATAAATGAAATAAAAAATACTCTAGATGGGATCAATAGCAGAATAACTGAGGCAGAAGAACGGATAAGTGAGGTGGAAGATAAAATAGTGGAAATAACAGCTGCACAGCAAAATAAAGAAAAAAGAATGAAAAGAACAGAGGACAGTCTCAGAGACCTCTGGGACAACATTAAACGCACCAACATTCGAATTATAGGGGTTCCAGAAGAAGAAGAGAAAAAGAAAGGGACTGAGAAAATATTTGAAGAGATTATAGTTGAAAACTTCCCTAATATGGGAAAGGAAATAGTTAATCAAGTCCAGGAGGCACAGAGAGTCCCATACAGAATAAACCCAAGGAGAAATACACCAAGACACATATTAATCAAACTGTCAAAAATTAAACACAAAGAAATCATATTAAAAGCAGCAAGGCAAAAACAACAAATAACACACAAGGGAATCCCCATCAGGATAACAGCTGATCTCTCAGCAGAAACTCTACAAGACAGAAGGGAGTGGCAGGACATACTTAAAGTGATGAAGGAGAAAAACCTGCAACCAAGATTACTCTACCCAGCAAGGATCTCATTCAGATTTGATGGAGAAATTAAAACGTTTACAGACAAGCAAAAGCTGAGAGAGTTCAGCACCACCAAACCAGCTTTACAACAAATGCTAAAGGAACTTCTCTAGGCAAGAAACACAACAGAAGGAAAAGACCTACAATAACGAACCCAAAACAATTAAGAAAATGGGAATAGGAACATACATATCAATAATTACCTTAAATGTAAATGGACTAAATGCTCCCACCAAAAGACACAGACTGGCTGAATGGATACAAAAACAAGACCCATATATATGCTGTCTACAAGAGACCCACTTCAGACCTAGAGACACATACAGACTGAAAGTAAGGGGATGGAAAAAGATATTCCATGCAAATGGAAACCAAAAGAAAGCTGGAGTAGCAATTCTCATATCAGACAAAATAGACTTTAAAATAAAGACTACTAGAAGAGACAAAGAAGGACACTACATAATGATCAAGGGATCAATCCAAGAAGAAGATATAACAATTGTCAATATTTATGCACCAAACATAGGAGCACCTCAATACATAAGGGAAATATTAACAGCCATAAAAGGAGAAATCGACAGTAACACAATCATAGTAGGGGACTTTAACACCCCACTTTCACCAATGGACAGGTCATCCAAAATGAAAATAAATAAGGAAACACAAGCTTTAAATGATACATTAAACAAGATGGACTTAATTGATATTTATAGGACATTCCATCCAAAAACAACAGAATACACATTTTTCTCAAGTGCTCATGGAACATTCTCCAGGATAGATCATATCTTGGGTCACAAATCAAGCCTTGGTAAATTTAAGAAAATTGAAATTGTATCAAGTATCTTTTCCGACCACAATGCTATGAGACTAGATATCAATTACAGGAAAAGAGCTGTAAAACATACAAACACATGGAGGCTAAACAATACACTACTTAATAACGAAGTGATCACTGAAGAAATCAAAGAGGAAATTAAAAAATACCTAGAAACAAATGACAATGGAGACACGACGACCCAAAACCTATGGGATGCAGCAAAAGCAGTTCTAAGAGGGAAGTTTATGGCAATACAATCCCACCTTAAGAAACAGGAAATATCTCGAATAAACAACCTAACCTTGCACCTAAAGCAATTAGAGAAAGAAGAACAAAAACATCCCAAAGTTAGCAGAAGGAAAGAAATCATAAAAATCAGATCAGAAATAAATGAAAAAGAAATGAAGGAAACGATAGCAAAGATCAATAAAACTAAAAGCTGGTTCTTTGAGAAGATAAACAAAATTGATAAACCATTAGCCAGACTCATCAAGAAAAAAAGGGAGAAGACTCAAATCAGTCGAATTAGAAATGAAAAAGGAGAAGTAACAACTGACACTGCAGAAATACAAAAGATCATGAGAGATTACTATAAGCAACTCTATGCCAATAAAATGGACAACCTGGAAGAAATGGACAAATTCTTAGAAATGCACAACCTGCCAAGACTGAATCAGGAAGAAATAGAAAATATGAACAGACCAATCACAAGCACTGAAATTGAAACTGTGATTAAAAATCTTCCAACAAACAAAAGCCCAGGACCAGATGGCTTCACAGGCGAATTCTATCAAGCATTTAGAGAAGAGCTAACACCTATCCTTCTCAAACTCTTCCAAAATATAGCCGAGGGAGGAACACTCCCAAACTCATTCTACGAGGCCACCATCACCTTGATACCAAAACCAGACAAGGATGTCACAAAGAAAGAAAACTACAGGCCAATATCACTGATGAACATAGATGCAAAAATCCTCAACAAAATACTAGCAAACAGAATCCAACAGCACATTAAAAGGATCATACACCATGATCAAGTGGGGTTTATTCCAGGAATGCAAGGATTCTTCAATATACGCAAATCAATCAACGTGATACACCATATTAACAAACTGAAGGAGAAAAACCATATGATCATCTCAATAGATGCAGAGAAAGCTTTCGACAAAATTCAACACCCATTTATGATAAAAACCCTGCAGAAAGTAGGCATAGAGGGAACTTTCCTCAACATAATAAAGGCCATATATGACAAACCCACAGCCAGCATCGTCCTCAATGGTGAAAAACTGAAACCATTTCCACTAAGATCAGGAACAAGACAAGGTTGCCCACTCTCACCACTCTTATTCAACATAGTTTTGGAAGTTTTAGCCACAGCAATCAGAGAAAAAAAGGAAATAAAAGGAATCCAAATGGGAAAAGAAGAAGTAAAGCTGTCACTGTTTGCAGATGACATGATACTATACATAGAGAATCCTAAAGATGCTACCAGAAAACTACTAGAGCTAATTAATGAATTTGGTAAAGTTGCAGGATACAAAATTAATGCACAGAAATCTCTGGCATTCCTATATACTAATGATGAAAAATCTGAAAGTGAAATCAAGGAAACACTCCCATTTACCATTGCAACAAAAAGAATAAAATATCTAGGAATAAACCTACCTAAGGAGACAAAAGACCTGTATGCAGAAAATTATAAGACACTGATGAAAGAAATTAAAGATGATACAAATAGATGGAGAGATGTACCATGTTCTTGGATTGGAAGAATCAACATTGTGAAAATGACTCTACTACCCAAAGCAATCTACAGATTCAATGCAATACCTATCAAACTACCAATGGCATTTTTCACAGAACTAGAACAAAAAATTTCACAATTTGTATGGAAACACAAAAGACCCCGAATAGCCAAAGCAATCTTGAGAACCAAAAACGGAGCTGGAGGAATCAGGCTCCCTGACTTCAGACTATACTACAAAGCTACAGTAATCAAGACAGTATGGTACTGGCACAAAAACAGAAAGATAGATCAATGGAACAGGATAGAAAGCCCAGAGATAAACCCACGGACATATGGTCACCTTATCTTTGATAAAGGAGGCAGGAATGTACAGTGGAGAAAGGACAGTCTCTTCAATAAGTGGTGCTGGGAAAACTGGATAGGGACATGTAAAAGTATGAGATTAGATCACTCCCTAACACCATACACAAAAATTAGCTCAAAATGGATTAAAGACCTAAATATAAGGCCAGACACTATCAAACTCCTAGAGGAAAACATAGGCAGAACACTCTATGACATAAATCACAGCAAGATCCTTTTTGACCCACCTCCTAGAGAAATGGAAATAAAGACAAAAATAAACACATGGGACCTAATGAAACTTAAAAGCTTTTGCACAGCAAAGGAAACCATAAACAAGACCAAAAGACAACCCTCAGAATGGGAGAAAATATTTGCAAATGAAGCAACTGACAAAGGATTAATCTCCAAAATTTATAAGCAGCTCATGCAGCTCAATAGCAAAAAAACAAACAACCCAATCCAAAAATGGGCAGAAGACCTAAATAGACATTTCTCCACAGAAGATATACAGACAGCCAACAAACACATGAAAGGATGCTCAACATCTTTACTCATTAGAGAAATGCAAATCAAAACTACAATGAGATATCATCTCACACCAGTCAGAATGGCCATCATCAAAAAATCTAGAAACAATAAATGCTGGAGAGGGTGTGGGAAAAAGGGAACACTCTTGCACTGCTGGTGGGAAGGTGAATTGGTACAGCCACTATGGAGAACGGTATGGAGGTTCCTTAAAAAACTACAAATAGAACTACCATATGACCCAGCAATCCCACTACTGGGCATATACCCTGAGAAAACCATAATTCAAAAAGAGACATGTACCAAAATGTTCATAGCAGCCCTATTTACAATAGCCCGGAGATGGAAACAACCTAAGTGTCCATCATCGGATGAATGGATAAAGAAGATGTGGCACATATATACAATGGAATATTACTCAGCCATAAAAAGAAATGAAATTGAGCTATTTGTAATGAGGTGGATGGACCTAGAGTCTGTCATACAGAGTGAAGTAAGTCAGAAAGAGAAAGACAAATACTGTATGCTGACACATATATATGGAATTTAAGAAAAAAATGTCATCAAGAACATAGGGGTAAGACAGGAATAAAGACACAGACCTACTAGAGCATGGACTTGAGGATATGGGGAGGGGGAAGGGTAAGCTGTGACAAAGTGAAAGAGCGGCATGGACATATATACACTACCAAACGTAAGGTAGATAGCTAGTGGGAAGCAGCCGCATAGCACAGGGAGATCAGCTCGGTTCTTTGTGACCGCCTGGAGGGGTGGGATAGGGAGGGTGGGAGGGAGACGCAAAAGGGAGGGGATATGGGAACATATGTATATGTATAACTGATTAAATTTGTAAAATAAAATTAAAAAAAAAAAAAAAACCATATGATCATCTCAATAGATGCAGAAAAAGCTTTTGACAAAATTCAACACCCATGTATGATAAAAACTCTCCAGAAAGTGGGCATAGAGGGAACCACTTCAACATAATAAAGGCCATATATGACAAACCCACAGCAAACATCATTCTCAATGGTGAAAAACTTATAGCATTTCCTCTAAGATCAGGAACAAGACAAGGATGTCCACTCTCACCACTATTCAACATAGTTTTGGAAGTCCTATTCACAGCAATCAGAGAAGAAAAAGAAATAAAAGGAATACAAATTGGAAAAGAAGAAGTAAAACTGTCACTGTTTGCAGATGACATGATACAATACATAGGAGAATCCTAAAGATGCCACCAGAAAACTACTAGAGCTAATCAATGAATTTGGTAAAGTTTCTGGATACAAAATTAATGCACAGAAATCTGTTGCATTCCTATACACTAACAACAAATGATCAGAAAAAGAAGTTAAGGAAGCAATGCCATTCACCATTTCAACAAAAAGAATAAAATACCTAGGAATATACCTACCTAAGGAGGTAAAAGACCTGTACTCAGAAAAGTATAAGACTGATGACAGAAATAAAAGATGACACTAACAGATGGAGAGATATACCATATTCTTGGATTGGAAGAATCAATATTGTGAAAATGACTACACTACCCAAAGCAATCTACAGATTCAATGCAATCCCTATTAAATTACTAGTGGCATTTTTTACAGAACTAGAACAAAAAATCTTAAAATTTGTATGGAGGCACAAAAGACCCTGTATAGCCAAAGCAGTCTTGAGGGAAAAAAACAGAGCTGGAGGAATCAGACTCCCTGACTTCAGACTATACTACAAAGGTACAGTAATCAAGACAATATGGTACTGGCACAAAAACAGAAATGTAGATCAATGGAACAGAATAGGAAGCCCAGAGATAAACCCACGCACCTATGGTCAACTAAGGCAAGGACACACAATGGAGAAAAAACAGTCTCTTCAATAAGTGGTGCTGGGAAAACTGGACAGCTACATGTAAAACAATGAAATTAGAACACTCTCCAACACCATACACAAAAGTAAACTCAAAATGGATTAAAGACCTAAATGTAAGCGCAGACACTATAAAACTCTTAGAGGAAAACATAGGAAGAACACTCTTTGACATAAATCACAGCAAGATTTTTTTTGATCCACCCCTAGAGTAATGGAAATAAAAACAAAAAGAAACAATTTGGACCTAATGAAACTTAAAATGTTTTGCAAAGCAAAGGAAACTACAAACAAGACAAAAAGACAACCCTCAGAATGGGAAAAAATATTTGCAGACGAATCAATGGACAAAGGTTTAATCTCCAAAATATATAAACAGATCATACAGCTCAATGTTAAAAAAACAAACAACCCAATCCAAAAATGGGCAGAAGAACTTAATAGACATTTCTCCACAGAAGACCTACAGATGGCCAAGAAGCACATGAAAAGCTGCTCAACATCACTATTACAGAAATGAAAATCAAAATACAATGAGGTATCGTCTCACACCAGTTAGAATGGGCATCATCAGAAAATCTACAAACAACAAATGTTGGAGAGGGTGTGGAGAGAAGGGAACCCTCTTGCACTGTTGGTGGGAATGTAAATTGATACAGCCACTATGGAGAACAGTATGGAGGTTCCTTGAAAAACTAAAAATAGAACTACCATATGACTCAGCAATCCCACTACTGGGCATATACCGAGAGAAAACCATAATTTAAAAAGACACATGCACCTCAATGTCCATTGCAGCAGTATTTACAATAGCCAGGTCATGGAAGCAGCCTAAATGCCCATCGACAGATGAATGGATAAAGAAGATGTGGTACATATATACAATGGAATATTACTGAGCCATAAAAAGGAATGGAATTGGGTCATTTGTAGAGATATGGATGGATCTAGAGACTGTCATAGAGTGAAGTAAGAAAGAGAAAAACAAATATCGCATATTAACACGTATATGTGGAACCTAGAAAAATGGTGCAGATGAACCAGTTTGCAGGGCAGAAGTAGAGACACAGATGTAGAGAACAAATGTATGGACACCAAGTGGGGAAAGTGGCGGGGAGGGGGATGTTCTTGTTGGGATGAACTGGGAGATTGGGATTGACAGGTATATACTAATATGTATAAAATAGATAACTAATAAGTATAAAATAGATAACTAATAAGAACCTGCTGTATAAAAATTAAATAAAATTCAAAAATTCAAAAAAAAAAAAGAAATGGAAAGACACCAACCCTGGAACTGAAGATTAATTGTACTTATAACAATCAAGATGACACTAGTCAGACCGCTGATGACCAATTTCAAGGTGACTGTCAGAGCTGACTGTGCTGTACTGCATGTAGCCCCCTCCCTTCACATATAAAAGCTCTTATCCCTGGATTGTCACAGGAGTGGGACGGGGTTGGGGGGGAGTTGCCCTTTGTACAGGCATCTGCCGCCTCCACCCCCATCCCTGGTTGCCAGCATCCAAAACAAAGCAAGGTTTCCTTTCCACCAAAAAATAAATAAATAAATATAAAAATGTTTCTATTCTACTCTCACACTTGATTGGTGGCTTGTCTTGTTATAGAATTCTAGGTTCAAAACTCTTTCCATCAGAATTATAATGGTTTTGCCTCATTGTCTTTTAGCATCAGTGTTGCTCCTGAGAAATCTAATGCCTTATGAATTCTAGAGAAAGCAAGGATTCTAGTATCTGATTAATTCACCATTCTTCTCCCAAAATTCTTCATTCAGGGAAACAGAGGGGAGCTGCATTTTTTTCCATTCCCTTTCCAGTTGGGTTAGAATTACCCTTGCATTTGCTCCTTCCTCTGTGCCATGTGATTCATAGTTAAACTTTGTGGTCTATGGGAACATCTCCCGATATACGGTGATAAGGTATTTGACATTTAGAAACACTCTTCTGTTAACAGAGCCTATATTCCAGCCCCCTGTCTGTGTCTGTGTTGACTCTTCCATTGTCTTTACACTTTTGCTATTATTATCTTAATCTTCCTGAGGAAAATGGATACCTCTGACAGGTAGAAAGAGGCAGTAGAAAGAGGTTAAAAAGTGAAAAGTCTTCAATATATATTTTTAATATTTAAAAAAATTTCTTTATTACCATATGGAGCATTTGCCCCCTTGGAAGTTTGGTTTTCACCACCTTACTCAATTGCCACTCACTTAACCTGATATTGTATAAACCATCTTCAGTTATCTGATTAAATACCTAGGTCTCTCATGTGGTGTGTGAATATCTCTGTTCTGATTTACATTTTAATCCTAAGTTTACTAGCTTGTTTCCTTCAGTCTGGTTATTTATGTTGCATAGCCCAAATACAAACATTATTAATGCTGTTACATTTGGAATTACATCTCCATCAGGTTGTCCATCCTTCAGAAGACAATGGAAGAGCTATAAAGACAACCTATGTATAGATTATCCCTCTTTCTGCAATGGAACCATGTTCCACTGACCTATGGCAAAGCCAATCCAAAATACAGATTGTTATGATGATCAGACTAATCATTAAAACTGAAACAATCATATTCTCCCTCACATAAGTCATTAAGACAGATGATACAAATGGATTTGACAGACCGTGGCCCAAAGATTTTTTACTTGTCAACAGAGCTTTGAGTTAACTGAAATCAAACTATTTCATTTATTAAGTTAGGGCCGATATAAAGCAAATCTACATAAAGATTTTCATAGTCAAGGATAATTACAAATATGAAATTACTTATGACAAATAAATGAAAATGAGTCAGTTGCCAAATAGGAAACTACATTATTTTAGATGATATAAGCATTTAAAATAATTTGATTGGATCTATTTCTTTGTAATTAATGGTTTACATAGATACTTTAATCACTGCAGTTCATGTTGTTTTTTAAAAAGTAAGTACTTAATCCTCATCAGTGTGAGATAAAGACAGAAGCTTATATTTCTTCTTCTGATGAAGGGCAAACTCCTCCAGACAGAAGTGTAGCATCTATTCTGCAGTGCTACCACATAAGAATTTTAAATAACTTGGATTATTTTGGTATCAAGTGGGATTTGTGGATGAAGAATATAGGTTTCTAAACTGGAATTTCTGTAGCTATGGCAATTAATATTCTCACTACAGCAGAAGTACCAGGAGAAGTGTAAAGAATCAGAATCTTAGCAGCCATTCGTCCATTCAACACCTACTAAATGCAGTCCATTTTTCTAGATAAGATGCAAAGGGGAATGAAACTGAGGATATATATAATTTGTGAAGTGGAAGGCCTCATCATAGGAGGAAAGGTCATTGTTAGAGGAAACTCTGGGACTTACGGATGTCCCACAGCGTTCTAGAGTCACAGACTGTGTTCTGTTATTTAATTTACAATATTTCTAGTTTTATTGGTTAAATCAATGGTGACTGAGAACACGCTATTTCAGAATCTATATAATAAAAAGAAATGTGATTTCTGAGTTCAGAAAACATAGAAAAAGATTAGTATTAAAATTTTTCCCTGCAACCACAAGGAACAATCATAATTCATTATGTCTCATGTCTAAAATACTGCCAGAGCTTTTGAATGAAATTGTTGTTTTGAAAACACTACGAATGGCCTCTATTTTTTAAAATGTTGAAAGTAAGAAAAAATTGTCCATCCAATTATGGAACTTGTTTACTGTAACTGAGAATGATTGAAACATTCCTGTCCGCACAAATATTTCATAGACTTTTCTTTCTGGTGACAGCTCTTCTTATCCTTCTCTTGTCACTGTTACTGCAAAGGTTTGCAAGGGCTTTTTTAGTGTATAGATGAGATTCTATTGTTTTTTATTTCAAAAATATCTATTTCTTAGTGTGTGATGACAATTGCTTATGATAAAATGATAGGCTTTTTATGTATAACATAGAGTTTCTTTTCCAACTACTTACACCCCCTAAGTGAAATTATTTCTTGCATCCTGACAATTCTGTGAAATAGCATAAAATTGGTCACTCCTTTAATTTCTCATCATAAATATTCTTAAATGCCACTTCTCAGAACTAACATGAAAATTACTTCCCATGACTGTGGACTATATGTCTGTTATATTTTTTACTTATTTGTTTTTTGTTTTGTTCTGATACCTCTAACTTATAAAATTTGTTCGAATTGTTCTCATGTTAAAGGCATGAAATTTTCTATAAAGACAGATAAACTCTGTTTTCCGTCTTAATTTTCTACATGGTATTTGAAACACAGAAAACGCCCTAGTGGTATTCTAAGAATTTATGTAGATTCTACTTAATCTTATGTTTCAAGCCTATGAAGCATATTCTAAAGCAATAATCATAACACTTAAAATACACTTACCTGCATAACATTTTTGCTGAAGTGGGTTTTAGGGATCATATATTCTGCAACATTCCTGGCAAGGGAGTACAAAGGATACTTTAAAATGAAACTTCCATCTTTTACTTCAGCTCCTTTCTTTGACTGAGAAGTTATGAATATACCTTGCCTTCATTTCACAAATGAAAATGTGTTCAAATGCAATTAATCTACCCTATTAACTCTAATAAACATCTGCTGTATTTGTTAGACACTTCAAAACTTTGCTCTGAACCAGTTAATTCTAAGTAATTTCTCAGTTAAATATTTACATGGGCTTCCATGATGATAAGCTCTCGTCTGTCTTAAACAATCAGCAGATTGTCCAGAGAAAGCTGTGTGCAGTGTAACACACTGTAATAGCGATCCACTGGGACTTAAAATGGTTTAGCTGGCTGGGACTATTTTTTGCATATTTTTATCCTAGCTAAAAGTGGTAACAGCCTTAGGAATTCCTTTCCTTGTCAACGTTTTTAATGTCCAGAGTTCTTTTTTAAAAATGAATGCTTGTATAGACGTATGCAGATGTTTACATTGTGAATATCCTAAATACATTCTTAAGCTTCTCTTTCAGCAAAGCAATAAATATTCATGTTTTTGAAATTTTATGAAGCAAACAATTTAGAGTTATTTTCATAGCAGCCTAAGTAGATGGAAAAAGAAGAAAAAAATGATTAGGCATTATTCTTCACCACATTAAACTGAAGAAGAAAATAATGCACAGATTATGCAAAGATGTCATGTGCACAAAGATACTTAAATATGATTCTCTAACTAGAAAAATGGTATAAACCTGTAAAACATCAAATAGTGATCAAAGATTTAAATAAGTTCCATAATGGAGATGATGTCAAAAATGGTAGATGATTAATTGTTTTTAATTTGAGCTTTCACAGGCTTTAGGATTTTTTTCTTTATTGAAATATAACACATATACAGAAAAGTATGTATCACAAATTGTAATTCAAAGGAGTTTTTACAAATTAAATATGTCCACTTTACCAACATATAGATCAAGAATCAGAGCAATTGAACACAACCATGATACCAAAATCCAGATCAAGAATCAGAACAAACTCTCCTGGTTTTTTGATTCTTTATTACAATAAGAGTAGATGATTAATTCTTCAATGAACTGTAAGGCAATTTTACTCTTAGACATCAGAGAGTGGAATGATCACTTCAGATGAGAAATACAGACAAAAGTGAAAGTCCACCAATGTGGTATTTAAGTCCAAGGCCAAGTTTTGAAAATAAATATAGTTACATGTAGACCAGAAACCTTTTCCTACCACTACCACCGCTCAGTGTTATTCTATCTCTGTTTAATTCCTTATGATCCAACTTTGTAAGTACTTACTGAGTCTTTTCTGTAAGTGTGGTAAAGGATAGAAAAAAATGATTCTTTGTTCTCTAGAACTCATAATCAACTGAGAGGATGAGTAAAGCACACACATATGGCATTTACAAGGTCAGAGTAGGAAGGAATTACAGGAAGCGTTCTGACACAAATGCTGGGCTCTACCCAAGTTTAATTTGAGGAGCATCAGCCTAGGTATATCTACAATTTTTATGCTAAGTAGTAGGTTAATCCATTGTTTGACTTTACTAAATGCAAGGAGTAGTTAGCTGGAGAATTGTTAATAATGTATCATCCCCAAATTTTAATTTCTTATTTCTGGGAAAAAATATGATTTTTCCACAATTGGTTGACCTGTGTTTTACTAATGACAATATTGATATCATTTTCTTTGTAAATGTCAACTAGTAATATTCAATAAATTCAGGTCAAAAATATTCTGAATATTAATGTAATATAGCTAGGATTAAAACCTGGTCATGGATAATTCAAATAGTGAATAATCCACTGGAGATTAAGAATAATCCCACTTTTTCATCAAATTCCTTTCTGGGTACCAGACTTAGCAAAGGTAAGGGGTGGGGGAGGATTATTCAGAATCATGACCGTACAGGAGGCATATTAGTGGGTTTATGTGTGTGAGTGTATCATATCTTACTTTTGGACTTTTCCTAGAAAAGGTTCTCATAAATTTTTTTTGAATCCATCAAATACATTCCAAATCAAGTTTAATATTTTCATGTTATGTATGCTTTTGCTATATAATTTCACCAACTAGTGAAGAGAATGGAATTTAGATTACATGTGGCTCAGAATTAATTGTACTCCCTTGATGAATGTTTGGTGTGTGTATATTTTAGTAGCTCATGTTTAAAAACACTGAAAAAGCTGTCAACATTTGGATGGATATCAAAAATGTTATGTATAAGTTTGACTATTCATGTAA
The DNA here is from genome assembly GCF_025265405.1 of Mesoplodon densirostris. Classification (NCBI taxonomy): domain Eukaryota; kingdom Metazoa; phylum Chordata; class Mammalia; order Artiodactyla; family Ziphiidae; genus Mesoplodon; species Mesoplodon densirostris. Next base: position 79,139,977 of record NC_082672.1, read on the forward strand.
TGAAAATAGTTTCCTAAGGGCAAAGGGGAAGAGTTTAATCTGGAGCCAAGATTGTGTCAATCTTATTATAAATGACACAACTCCCTGTAATTACCTAGTAATTAATATTTGGTACATTTAGATTTCAAAATTTGTTTTTCTTATACACGTTAGGAATTTACCATCCTAAAGTTGGCCTAATTAGCCAACTTTCCTTGGTTATATACCATTTGGCAGGTCTTTTTGGTAAAAACAAACAGAACTGATCAACTTTTTCATTCCCTCGTTTTTATTCCTGCTTAAATCAATAAAACATATGTTCTACATGCCCCTATAACATTAAAGTGTTCCAAAAATAGGTGAAAGAAATTAATAAATACATATATTTTATGAATATTTTGTGGAGAAAGACTCAGAAAGATTTGGGGAACACTGAGGATGGGTGATACATCCAGGATTTTTTGTACTAATGCTTTTTCAAAGTTACTTATAGTAATTTACACTAAATTCTGACAATTTTCATCAAAGGAAAGCTATCTGAGTGAAAAATTAAAGTATATCTATAACCTTTTTATCTATTCCAAATAAAATTAGATGGTGAACTTAATGTTATGACATTTATGAAAGTTTAGTTTCTATGAAAAACAAAAAAATGTATACATAATAAATAACTATAGGTCATCACAAACACCTGATGTTTCAGTTTAAAGGTAGTCATGACTTTTAAAGGAAACAGTCAACAGTATAAAAAAGAATCCTAATTTTCTAAAATTAGATAATAAAAGAATGTTTCTCCTGGAATGAAGGTGAATTCAGATATGTTTGAATAGATTTCTCACATTCCAAAGCGTTTAAGACATTTAATATATAAGAGGTTGACCATATATATATATATATATATATATATATATATATATATTTTTTTTTTTGGCAGTACGTGGGCCTCTCACTGTTGTGGCCTCTCCCGTTGCGGAGCACAGGCTCTGGACGCGCAGGCTCAGCGGCCATGGCTCACGGGCCCAGCCGCTCTGCAGCATGTGGGATCTTTCCGGACGGGGGCACGAAGCCGTGTTCCCTCCATCGGCAGGCAGACTCTCAACCACTGCGCCACCAGGGAAGACCCCCATACATATTTTTTAACATATTTATTGGAGTATAATTGATTTACAATGGTGTGTTAGTTTCTGCTTTATAACAAAGTGAATCTGCTATACATATACATATATGCCCATATCTCTTCCCTCTTGCATCTCCCTCCCTCCCACCCTCCCTATCCTACCCCTCTAGGTGATCACAAAGCACGGAGCTGATCTCGCAGTGCTATGTGGCTGCTTCCCACCAGCTATCTATGTTACATTTGGTAGTGTATATATGTCCATGCCACTCTCGCACTTCATCCCAGCTTCCCCTTCCCCTTCCCCCTCCCCATATCCACAAGTCCATTCTCTAGTAGGTCTGCATCTTTATTCCCATCTTGCCCCTAGGTTCTTCATGACTTTCTTTTTATTCCATATATATGTGTGTTAGCATATGGTATTCGTTTTTCTCTTTCTGACTTACTTCACTCTGTATGACAGACTCTAGCTCCATCGACCTCACTGCAAATAACTCAATTTTGTTTCTTTTTATGGCTGAGTGATATTCCACTGTATATATGTGCCACATCTTCTTTATCCATTCATCTGTCGATGGACACTTAGGTTGCTTCCATGTCCTGGCTATTGTCAATAGAGCTGCAATGAACATTGTGGTACATGACTCTTTTTAAATTATGGTTTTCTCTGGGTATATGCCCAGTAGTGGGATTGCTGGGTCATATGGTAGTTCTATTTGTAGTTTTTTAAGGAACCTCCATACTGTTCTCCATAGTGTCTGTATCAATTCACATTCCCACTGACAGTGCAAGAGGGTTCCCTTTTCTCCACACCCTCTCCAGCATTTATTGTTTCTAGATTTTTTGATGATGGCCATTCTGACTGGTGTGAGATGATATCTCATTGTAGTTTTGAGTTGCATTTCTCTTATGATTAATGATTTTGAGCATTCTTTCATGTGTATGTTGGCAATCTGTATATCTTCTTTGGAGGAATGTTTATGTAGGTCTTCTGCCCACGTTTGGACTGCGTTGTTTGTTTTTTTGATATTGAGCTGCATGAGCTGTTTGTAAATTTCAGAGATTAATCCTTTGCCAGTTGCTTCATTTGCAAATATTTTCTCCCATTCTGAGGGTTGTCTTTTCATCTTGTTTATGGATTCCTTTGCTGTGCAAAAGCTTTTAAGTTTCATTAGGTCCCATTTGTTTATTTTTGTTTTTATTTCCATTTGTCTAGGAGGTGGGTTAAAAAGGATCTTGCTGTGATTTGTGTCATGGAGTGTCCTGCCTATGTTTTCCTCTAAGAGTTTAATAGTGTCTAGCCTTACATTTAGGTCTTTAATCCATTTTGAGCTTATTTTTGTGTATGGGGTTAGGGTGTGTTCAATTTTCATTCTTTTACATGTAGCTGTCCAGTTTTCTCAGCACCACTTATCGAAGAGGCTGTCTTTTCTCCACTGTATATTCCTGTCTCCTTTATCAAAGATAAGGTGACCATATGTGCATGGGTTTATCTCTGGGCTTTCTATCCTGTTCCATTGATCTATCTTTCTGTCTTTGTGCCAGTACCATACTGTCTTGATTATTGTGGCTTTGTACTATAGTCTGAAGTCCAGGAGCCTGATTCCTCCAGCTCCGTTTTTCTTTCTCAAGATTGCTTTGGCTATTCAGGGTCTTTTGTGTTTCCATACAAATTTGAAATTTTTTGTTCTAGTTCTGTGAAAAATGCCATTGGTAGTTTGATAAGGATTGCATAGAACCTGTAGATTGCTTTGGGTAGTATAGTCATTTTCACAATGTTGATTCTTCCAATCCAAGAACATGGTATATCTCTCCATCTATTTGTATCATCTTTAATTTCTTTCTTCAGTGTCATAATTTTCTGCATACAGGTCTTTTTGTCTCCTTAGGTAGGTTTATTCCTAGAAATGTTATTCTTTTTCTTGCAATGGCAAATGGGAGTGTTTTCTTGATTTCACTTTCAGATTTTTCATCATCAGTGTACAGGAATGCCAGAGATTTCTGTGCATTAATTTTGTATCCTGCTACTTTACCAAATTCATTGATTAGCTCTAGTAGTTTTCTGGGAGCATCTTTAGGATTCTCTCAGTATAGTATCATGTCATCTGCAAACAGGGACAGCTTTACTTCTTCTTTTCTGATTTGGATTCCTTTTATTTCTTTTTCTTCTCTGATTGCTGTGGCTAAAACTTCCAAAACTATGTTGAATAATAGTGGTGAGAGTGGCAACCTTGTCTTGTTCCTTATCTTAGAGGAAATGGTTTCATTTTTTCACCACTGAGGATGATGTTGGCTGTGGGTTTGTCATATATGACCATTATTATGTTGACGTAAGTTCCCTCTATGCCTACTTTCTGGAGGGTTTTTTATCATAAATGGGTGTTGAATTTTGTCGAAAGCTCTCTTTGCATCTATTGAGATGACTGTATGGTTTTTCTCCTTCAATTTATTAATACGGTGTATCACATTGATTGATCTGTATATTGAAGAATCCTTGCACTCCTGGGATAAACCCCACTTGATCATGGTGTATGATCCTTTTAATGTGCTGTTGGATTCTGTTTGCTAATATTTTCTTGAGAATTTTTCATCAGTGATATTGGCCTGTAGTTTTCTTTGTCTGGTTTTAGTATCAGGGTGATGGTGGCCTTGTAGAATGATTTTGGGAGTGTTCCTCCCTCTGCTATATTTTGGCAGAGTTTGAGAAGGATAGGTTTTAGGTCTTCTCTAAATGTTTGATAGAATTCGCCTGTGAAGCCACCTGGTCCTGGGCTTTTGTTTGTTGGAAGATTTTTAATCACAGTTTCAATTTCAGTGCTTGTGATTGGTCTGTTCATATTTTCTCTCTCTTCCTGATTCAATCACAGAAGGTTGTGCATTTCTAAGAATTTGTCCGTTTCTTACAGGTTGTCCATTTTATTGGCATATAGTTGCTTGTAGTAATCTCTCATGATCCTTTGTATTTCTGCAGTTTTCAGTTGTTACTTCTCCTTTTTCATTTCTAATTCTATTGATTTGAGGCTTTCTCTTTTTTTCTTGATGAGTCTGGCTGATGGTTTATCAATTTTGCTTATCTTCTCAAAGAAACAGCCTTTATTTTTATTGATCTTTGCTATAGTTTCCTTCATTTGTTTTTTATTTATTTCCGATCTGATCTTTATGATTTCTTTGCTTCTCCTAACTTTGGGATTTTTTTGTTCTTCTTTCTCTAATAGCTTTAGGGGTAAGGTTAGGTTGTTTATTTGACATGTTTCTTGTTCCTTAAGGTAGGATTGTATTGCTATAAACTTCCCTCTTAGAACTGCTTTTGTTGCATCCTGTACGTTTTGTATTGTCGTGTTTTCATTGTCATTTGTTTCTAGGTATTTTTTGATTTCCTCTTTGATTTCTTCAATGATCTCTTGGTGAGTAAGTAGTTTATTGTTTAGCTTCCATGTGTTTGTATTTTTTACAAAATTTTTTCTGTAATTGATATCTAGTCTCATAGCATTGTGATTGGAAAAGATACTTGATATGATTTCAATTTTGTTAAATTTTCCAAGGCTTGATTTGTGACCCAAGATATTATCTATCCTGGAGAATGTTCCATGAGCACTTGAGAAGGAAGACAATTATGTTGTTTTTGGAAGGACTGTCCAGTAAATATCAAGTCCATCTTGTTTAATGTGTCATTTAAAGCTTGTGTTTCCTTATTTATTTTCATTTTGGATGATCTGTCCATTGGTGAAAGCGGGGTTTTAAAGTCCCCTACTATGATTGTATTACTGTCAATTTCCCCTTTTATGGCTGTTAGTATTTGCCTTATGTACTGAGCTGCTCCTGTGTTGGGTGCATAAATATTTACAATTGTTATATCTTCTTCTTGGATGGATCCCTTGATCATTATGTAGTGTCCTTCTTTGTCTCTTGTAATAGGCTTTCTTTCAAAGTCTATTTTGTCTGATATGAGAATTGCTATTCCAGCTTTCTTTTGATTTCCATTACATGGAACATCTTTTTCCATCCCCTCACTTTCAGTCTGTATGTGTCCCTAGGGACACATACAGACTGAAAGTGAGGGGATGGAAAAAGCGGGTCCCTTGTAGACAGCATATATATAGGTCTTGTTTTTGTATCAACTCAGCCAGTCTGTCTTTTGGTTGGAGCATCTAATCCATTTACGTTTTAGGTAGTTATCGGTATGTATGTTCCTATTACCATTTTCTTAATTGTTTTGAGTTTGTTATTGTAGGTCTTTTCCTTCTCTTGTGTTTCCTGCCTAGAGAAGTTCCTTTAGCATTTCTTTTAAAGCTGGTTTGGTGATGCCGAATTCTCTTAGCTTTTGCTGTCTGTAAAGATTTTAATTTCTCCGTCAAATCTGATTGCGATCCTTGCTGGGTAGAGTAATCTTGGTTATAGGTTTTTCCCCTTCATCACTTTAAATATTTCCTGCCACTCCCTTCTGGCTTGCAGAGTTTCTGCTGAAAGATCTGCTGCTAACCTTATGGGGATTCCCTTGTATGTTATTTGTTGTTTTTCCCTTGCTGCTTTTAATATTTTTTCTTTGTATTTAATTGTTGATAGTTTGATTAATATGTGTCTTGGCGTGTTTTTCCTTGGATTTATCCTATATGGGAGTATCTGTGCTTCCTGAAGTTGACTAACTATTTCCTTTCCGATATTAAGGAAGTTTTCAACTATAATCTCTTCAAATATTTTCTCAGTCCCTTTCGTTTTCTCTTCTTCTTCTGGACCCCTATAATTCGAATGTTAGTGCATTTAATGTTGTCCCAGATTTCTCTGAGACTGTCCTCAATTCTTTTCATTCTTTTTTCTTTATTCTGCTCTGCAGTAGTTATTTCCACTATTTTATCTTCCAGGTCACTTATCCGTTCTTCTGCCTCAGTTATTCTGCTGTTGACCCCTCCTAGAGAATTTTTTATTTCATTTATTTTGTTGTTCATCACTGTTTATGTGCTCTTTCGTTCTTCTAGGTCCTTGTTAAACGTTTCTTGTATTTTCTTCTTTCTATTTCCAATATTTTGCATCATCTTTACTATCATTATTCTGAATTCTTTTTCAGGTAGACTGCCTATTTCTTCTTCATTTGTTAGGTCTGGTGGGTTTTTACCTTCTTCATCTGCTGTGTTTCTCTGTCTTCTCATTTTGCCTAACTTACTGTGTTTGGGGTCTCTTTTTCACAGGCTGCAGGTTCGTAGTTCCTGTTGTTTTTGGTGTCTGTCCCCACTGGCTAAGGTTGGTTCAGTGTGTTGTGTAGGCTTCCTGGTGGAGGGGACTAGTGCCTGTGTTCTGGTGGATGAGGCTGGATCTTGTCTTCTTATGGGCAGGTCCACGTCTGCTGGTGTTTTTTGGGGTGTCTGTGGCCTTATTATGATTTTAGGCAGCCTCTCTGCTAATGGGTGGGGTTGTGTTCCTGTCTTGTTAGTTGTTTGACATAGGGTGTCCAGCACTGTAGCTTGCTGGTCGTTTAGTGGAGCTGGGTCTTGGTGTTGAGATGGAGATCTCTGGGAGATTTTCGCCATTTGATATTACATGGAGCTGGGAGGTCTCTTGTTGACCAGTGTCCTGAAGTTGACTGTCTGACCTCAGAGGCACAGGCCTGACACCTGGCTGGAGTACCAAGAGCCTGTCATCCACACGGCTCAGAATAAAAGGGAGAAAAAAAAGAAAGAGAGCAAAAAGAATATAAAATAAAATAAAGTTATTAAAATAAAAAATAATTATTAAAAAAATTTTAAGTAACTAAAAAAAAAGAAAGATAGAAGAATGCAACCAAACAAAGAAATAAATCCACTAATGATAACAAGCACTGAAAACTATACTAAAACAAGAAAGAAGGAAAAAAAAGGACAGACAGAACCCTAGGACAAATGGTAAAAGAAAAAGTATACAGACAAAATCACACACATACACACTCACAAAAAGAGAAAAAGGGAAAAAATATATATATATATATATATATATATCGTTGCTCCCAATGTCCACCTCCTTAATTTGGGGTGATTCGTTGTCTATTCAGGTATTCCACAGATGCAGGGTACATCAAGTTGATGTTGGAGGTTTAATCCACTGCTCCTGAGGCTGCTGGCAGAGATTTCCCTTTCTTTTCTTTGTTCGCACAGCTCCCGGGGCTCAGCTTTGGATTTGGCCCCGCCTCTGCATGTAGGTCGCCGGAGGGCATCTGTTCTTCGCTCAGATAGGACAGGGTTAAAGGAGAAACTGATTCGGGGGCTCTGGCTCACTCAGGCAGTGGGGAGGGAGGGGTACGGAGTGCGGGGCGAGCCTGCTTCGGCAGAGGCCAGCGTGATGTTGCACCAACCCGAGGCGCACCATGCTTTCTCCCAGGGAAGCCATCCCTGGATCCCGGGACCCTGGCAGTGGCGGGCTGCACAGGCTCCCGGGAGGGGCGGTGTGGATAGTGACCTGTGCTCGCACACAGGCTTCTTGGTTGCGGCAGCAGCAGCCTTAGCATCTCACACCCGTCTCTGGGGTCCGCGCTTTCAGCCGCGCTCGCGCCCGTCTCTGGATCTCCTTTAAGCGGTGCTCTTACTCCCCTCTCCTCGCGCACCAGGAAACCAAGAGGGAAGAAAAAGTCTCTTGCCTCTTCGGCAGGTCCAGACTTTTTCCCGGACTCCCTCCCAGCCAGCCGTGGCGCGCTAACCCCTTCAGGCTGTGTTCACGCCGCCAACCCCAGTCCTCCGCCTGCGCTCTGACCGAAGCCCGAGCCTCAGCTCCCAGCCCCGCCCTCCCCGGCGGGTGAGCAAAGCCTCTCAGGCCAGTGAGTGCCGGTCGGCACCGATCCTCTGTGCGGGAATCTCTCTCCCTTTGCCCTCCGCACCCCTGTTGTTGTGCTCTCCTCTGCGGGCCCGAAGCTCCCCGCCTCCGCCACCCGCAGCCTCTGCCCGCGAAGGGACTCCTAGTATGTGGAAACCTTTCCTCCTTCACGGCTCCCTCCCACTGGTGCAGGTCCCGTCCCTATTCTTTTGTCTCTGTTTTTTCTTTTTTCTTTTGCCCTACCCAGGTACGTGGGGCGTTTCTTGCCTTTTGGGAGGTCTGAGGTCTTCTGCCAGCGTTCAGTAGGTGTTCTGTAGGAGTTGTTCCACGTGTAGATGTATTTCTGACGTATTTGTGGGGAGAAAGGTGATCTCCATGTCTTACTCTTCCGCCGTCTTGAACCATACATATATTTAAAACCCTTTGAACAGTACTGGCTTTACCAAAAAGCTTTTTTTTTTTTAACAGTGAATTGATTTCCCATTATGATTTTTTTTTCACTCAGACATTAACAGGCACCTAGTGTTGAGTAAGACACTGATTCTACCTGTTATCCTTAGAGCCTGGTGAATCATTACCTGAATAATCTTTTAAATAGACTTATGATAAGTACTTTAAAGAACAAGTACAAGACACCCTACGACTGATGAAACAAGGCATTCATCTCTTCATGTGGCCAACCAGAGGAGGTCAGGCTGGGTTTTCGGGTTTGGCTGTGCTGTGTAGGATGGGGGGGTCCATGTCTAGTGTCACCCAGGAGGCTCTCATAGATGAGCAAGCAAGAAGGGTGATGTAGCAGAAGGTTGAAGGGAGATAATAGCTGGATCCAAATCTCTTGTGGAGCTACAGCAATTGGACTTGGTGACTGGATGTGAAAGAGAAGTGAGAGAGGCAGGTATGGAGGACAAGTTATAGATTCCTGGCAGGAGCCCTAGCAGGATGGTGCATGGGTTTACAGAGTTGGGCGATGCTGGAAGAGGACCCAGTTTTGGTGGGAGGGTCCTAGATGTGGTGTCACTGTGCTAAATTCAAATGCTGGTGAGAGAGTGGAGTGGGCACATCCGGCAGGCAGTTGGATGTGTGGACCTGCAACTCAGAGATAAGCTGAGTTATAAATCTTGGCATCATTAGCCTGGAGAATCCAAAGCCCATGATATATGAGACCATGGTGGGAGAGTGCAGACTGGGAAGAAAACGGACCTAAACCCTCACACTGAAAGGTTGAATAGGGAAGGAGGAAGCAGCGGGGGAGACTAAGAAGCTTTCAGAGAGGTAACAAGCAGTCAATGCCAGAGACTTTAAAATCAGCAGTGTCATCATTTTGCTTTTCATGATGAGTGAGAATTCCTGTGTAATAGTAACTGTCTGTGAGAACCAGGGTATTGACTTTGGGATTCATGCACCTGGGATTTCCTGGGCCTTTTTTATAACTGAAAGAAACATTGTTATTTTTTCTGCCACTTGACAATGTTATGAGAAAGTATTAAATAATGTCTATGATGCTAAAAATTAAACGTTATGAGTAGATGAATGCTGAAGCCAACGTCATAACTAGGTGGTCTCTTAGCGGATAGTCACAGAGCCACTCTCAACCAAAAATGCCATTGCATTTATAGAGTTTAAATGTATGAAGCAGCATTTTTTTCTGCCTGCAAATACTGTTACCATTTATTGATGGCGGTTTGATAAAACATGGTTCCAATCATATGGGAGTCGCCACTGGGGGTGAACACTGCGCCTCACACGTGGTTAGGAATCACCTTTTTTTTTCTTTTCTGGTGTTAACTCCAAAGATAAACCAGTCAAAGGACAACTCATCATTATTAATGTATTAGGTAGCCTAGGCTTGGAAGAGTTCGAATCACTTTAAAAGTTTTCTATAATCAGTAAAATAGGTATTAATTTTCACAACATTCTTTGCAACGCAGGTATACTTGAAACAATCTATTAGTATGTGTTGTTTTTCCTCCTAGGGCTCCCTGGGAATCCAAGGCCCCCAAGGTCCACCTGGAAAAGAGGGTCAGAGGGTAAGTAAACACAGAGCAACTGGCAGGCATTACTAACTCAGGGGTTACTTATTTCTGAACACTTATAAAAAGAAAATCAAAATACAGCAAGCAGATGGGCTTGAGGAAAAATATCAACTACCTGAAAGCCGAAATTTGAGATTTGAGATTTTGACAGCACTTTTACAATCAAGAAAATTCTATATATTTTCCAGATTGGCAGCACAAATGTGGAAATATAATTTGGGTGAAATGAATTAACCATAAATTTTTTTTTTTTTTCTTTTTTTTTTTTTACATATACATATGTTCCCATATCCCCTCCCTTTTGCGTCTCCCTCCCACCCTCCCTATCCCACCCCTCCAGGCGGTCACAAACAACCGAGCTGATCTCCCTGTGCTATGCGGCTGCTTCCCACTAGCTATCTACCTTACGTTTGGTAGTGTATATATGTCCATGCCGCTCTTTCACTTTGTCACAGCTTACCCTTCCCCCTCCCCATATCCTCAAGTCCATGCTCTAGTAGGTCTGTGTCTTTATTCCTGTCTTACCCCTATGTTCTTGATGACATTTTTTTCTTAAATTCCATATATATGTGTCAGCATACAGTATTTGTCTTTCTCTTTCTGACTTACTTCACTCTGTATGACAGACTCTAGGTCCATCCACCTCATTACAAATAGCTCAATTTCATTTCTTTTTATGGCTGAGTAATATTCCATTGTATATATGTGCCACATCTTCTTTATCCATTCATCCGATGATGGACACTTAGGTTGTTTCCATCTCCGGGCTATTGTAAATAGGGCTGCTATGAACATTTTGGTACATGTCTCTTTTTGAATTATGGTTTTCTCAGGGTATATGCCCAGTAGTGGGATTGCTGGGTCATATGGTAGTTCTATTTGTAGTTTTTTAAGGAACCTCCATACCGTTCTCCATAGTGGCTGTACCAATTCACATTCCCACCAGCAGTGCAAGAGGGTTCCCTTTTTTCCACACCCTCTCCAGCATTTATTGTTTCTAGATTTTTTGATGATGGCCATTCTGACTGGTGTGAGATGATATCTCATTGTAGTTTTGATTTGCATTTCTCTAATGAGTAAAGATGTTGAGCATCCTTTCATGTGTTTGTTGGCTGTCTGTATATCTTTTGTGGAGAAATGTCTATTTAGGTCTTCTGCCCATTTTTGGATTGGGTTGTTTGTTTTTTTGCTATTGAGCTGCATGAGCTGCTTATAAATTTTGGAGATTAATCCTTTGTCAGTTGCTTCATTTGCAAATATTTTCTCCCATTCTGAGGGTTGTCTTTTCGTCTTGTTTATGGTTTCCTTTGCTGTGCAAAAGCTTTGAAGTTTCATTAGGTCCCATGTGTTTATTTTTGTCTTTATTTCCATTTCTCTAGGGGGTGGGTCAAAAAGGATCTTGCTGTGATTTATGTCATAGAGTGTTCTGCCTATGTTTTCCTCTAGGAGTTTGATAGTGTCTGGCCTTACATTTAGGTCTTTAATCCATTTTGAGCTAATTTTTGTGTATGGTGTTAGGGAATGATCTAATCTCATACTTTTACATGTCCCTGTCCAGTTTTCCCAGCACCACTTATTGAAGAGACTGTCCTTTCTCCACTGTACATTCCTGCCTCCTTTATCAAAGATAAGGTGACCATATGTCCGTGGGTTTATCTCTGGGCTTTCTATCCTGTTCCATTGATCTATCTTTCTGTTTTTGTGCCAGTACCATACTGTCTTGATTACTGTAGCTTTGTAGTATAGTCTGAAGTCAGGGAGCCTGATTCCTCCAGCTCCGTTTTTCGTTCTCAAGATTGCTTTGGCTATTCGGGGACTTTTGTGTTTCCATACAAATTGTGAAATTTTTTGTTCTAGTTCTGTGAAAAATGCCATTGGTAGTTTGATAGGTATTGCATTGAATCTGTAGATTGCTTTGGGTAGTAGAGTCATTTTCACAGTGTTGATTCTTCCAATCCAAGAACATGGTACATCTCTCCATCTATTTGTATCATCTTTAATTTCTTTCAGCAGTGTCTTATAATTTTCTGCATACAGGTCTTTTGTCTCCTTAGGTAGGTTTATTCCTAGATATTTTATTCTTTTTGTTGCAATGGTAAATGGGAGTGTTTCCTTGATTTCACTTTCAGATTTTTCATCATTAGTATATAGAAATGCCAGAGATTTCTGTGCATTAATTTTGTATCCTGCAACTTTACCAAATTCATTGATTAGCTCTAGTAGTTTTCTGGTAGCATCTTTAGGATTCTCTATGTATAGTATCATGTCATCTGCAAACAGTGACAGCTTTACTTCTTCTTTTCCCATTTGGATTCCTTTTATTTCCTTTTCTTCTCTGATTGCTGTGGCTAAAACTTCCAAAACTATGTTGAATAAGAGTGGTGAGAGTGGGCAACCTTGTCTTGTTCCTGATCTTAGTGGAAATGGTTTCAGTTTTTCACCATTGAGGACAATGCTGGCTGTGGGTTTGTCATATATGGCCTTTATTATGTTGAGGAAAGTTCCCTCTATGCCTACTTTCTGCAGGGTTTTTATCATAAATGGGTGTTGAATTTTGTCAAAAGCTTTCTCTGCATCTATTGAGATGATCATATGGTTTTTCTCCTTCAGTTTGTTAATATGGTGTATCACATTGATTGATTTGCGTATATTGAAGAATCCTTGCATTCCTGGAATAAACCCCACTTGATCATGGTGTATGATCCTTTTAATGTGCTGTTGGATTCTGTTTGCTAGTATTTTGTTGAGGATTTTTGCATCTATGTTCATCAGTGATATTGGCCTGTAGTTTTCTTTCTTTGTGACATCCTTGTCTGGTTTTGGTATCAAGGTGATGGTGGCCTCGTAGAATGAGTTTGGGAGTGTTCCTCCCTCGGCTATATTTTGGAAGAGTTTGAGAAGGATAGGTGTTAGCTCTTCTCTAAATGCTTGATAGAATTCGCCTGTGAAGCCATCTGGTCCTGGGCTTTTGTTTGTTGGAAGATTTTTAATCACAGTTTCAATTTCAGTGCTTGTGATTGGTCTGTTCATATTTTCTATTTCTTCCTGATTCAGTCTTGGCAGGTTGTGCATTTCTAAGAATTTGTCCATTTCTTCCAGGTTGTCCATTTTATTGGCATAGAGTTGCTTATAGTAATCTCTCATGATCTTTTGTATTTCTGCAGTGTCAGTTGTTACTTCTCCTTTTTCATTTCTAATTCTATTGATTTGAGTCTTCTCCCTTTTTTTCTTGATGAGTCTGGCTAATGGTTTATCAATTTTGTTTATCTTCTCAAAGAACCAGCTTTTAGTTTTATTGATCTTTGCTATCGTTTCCTTCATTTCTTTTTCATTTATTTCTGATCTGATTTTTATGATTTCTTTCCTTCTGCTAACTTTGGGATGTTTTTGTTCTTCTTTCTCTAATTGCTTTAGGTGCAAGGTTAGGTTGTTTATTCGAGATATTTCCTGTTTCTTAAGGTGGGATTGTATTGCCATAAACTTCCCTCTTAGAACTGCTTTTGCTGCATCCCATAGGTTTTGGGTCGTCGTGTCTCCATTGTCATTTGTTTCTAGGTATTTTTTAATTTCCTCTTTGATTTCTTCAGTGATCACTTCGTTATTAAGTAGTGTATTGTTTAGCCTCCATGTGTTTGTATGTTTTACAGCTCTTTTCCTGTAATTGATATCTAGTCTCATAGCATTGTGGTCGGAAAAGATACTTGATACAATTTCAATTTTCTTAAATTTACCAAGGCTTGATTTGTGACCCAAGATATGATCTATCCTGGAGAATGTTCCATGAGCACTTGAGAAAAATGTGTATTCTGTTGTTTTTGGATGGAATGTCCTATAAATATCAATTAAGTCCATCTTGTTTAATGTATCATTTAAAGCTTGTGTTTCCTTATTTATTTTCATTTTGGATGACCTGTCCATTGGTGAAAGTGGGGTGTTAAAGTCCCCTACTATGATTGTGTTACTGTCGATTTCTCCTTTTATGGCTGTTAATATTTCCCTTATGTATTGAGGTGCTCCTATGTTGGGTGCATAAATATTTACAATTGTTATATCTTCTTCTTGGATTGATCCCTTGATCATTATGTAGTGTCCTTCTTTGTCTCTTCTAGTAGTCTTTATTTTAAAGTCTATTTTGTCTGATATGAGAATTGCTACTCCAGCTTGAATTAACCATAATTTGATCTGGAGCACGTTGGTCCTATTTTGGGGTTTTTGAGTTAAGCTCATCTTTACAGAGTTAAGTTTGATGGGTTATATTTGTGGAGTTCTAGCCTGTTCATGAATTCTGTAAAGACTGTGGATATTAACTACATTTTTTAGCCACATTAAATTCTTGACATTAGTGACTCTTTGTAGTTACTTTCCTGCCTTTGAGATAAAGTATGTAGTATGTGGATACATCGTACTTGCTGTGGGAGTATAACAATCACCTTCCAGGGCAGTTAGGCTTACTGGCTCCCCCAAAAGGAACCCCTGCATTGACAAATAATTGGTCAGCTCTGCATGAACACTTTATGCAAGGGGGCACCCCATTCTTGTCACTAATGGTTATTAACTGTTTTCAAATCATGTTAAAGTCTCCGAACATTTTATGTGTGCTTTCTTATAGGAGTAGTATTTTGAACTTTTGTTACCTTATGGTTGAGAGTTGTGTAACTCACAGAGTGTAGATGACTTGCCTAAGGTCATAGAACTACTAAAAAGTCGAGCCAGGACTTGAATTTGGGGCTTCTGGCTTTGGATACCATGTTCTCTTGTACTGTCTCAGTCTATGAGCCCCAAATCTCTTTTCAGTCATTTAAATTTATTATTCCCAGTTCTGCCCACTGGACTAGATGATGTCTAAGTTTTCTCAGTTAGAACATTTCTATGTCCAGTTTTTATTCCCAGTGGCTATTTCAGTGAACAAAAAGGGCTTAATAAGTTTTGATGGCTAAGAAAATAAAAGGGAAAATGTTGTGAATAATAGCTAATATTTATCAGCTACCTACAATGTGTTAAATCATTCATATTTCATTTATTTCTCACAATAGCTCTGTGAAGTAAGTTCTACTCTAGCCCTCACAGAGAAAACTGAGTTCGAACACTTTGCTAGTAAGTGGACTATGCTGATATTTTAAAATTATTTACAAAGTAGTCACATTTGGGTTCTAGTCTCAACACCTATGTGTACAATTATAGTTTCCCCTTTTAGCTCTCCAGCACCTCTCTATCCAAGAGTTCATTAATCCATGTGATCAATGTTTTAAATAGCCTTGGGGAAGCATAGACGATTACTTCCCTAGATCTATGTTTTTGAGGCTGCCTTAAGCGTTTTCACCCACTGGGGGCAGAGGACTAGATGAAATGATCACGTGAAGTTAATTTCCAGGCTTCTTATTCTATTTTCTCACAGTAATGACCAAGATGTCTGTTGTATCTAGGACCATGTTTCTGAATTAATTTCTGTCTGCAGCATCCAGGGAACATTTTCCTTCTAGTAACTACCCCTTCCTGGAAACTGAGTGATAAATTATACTCCCTAGTTTATATCCAAAATACAAAAGGAACTCATGCAACTCAGTAGCAAAAAAACCCAATAACCCCATTTAAAAATGGGCAAAGGACCTGAATAGACACTTCTCTAAAGAAGACATACCCATGGACAACAGGTATATGAAAAGGTAGCTAATCATCAAAGAAATGCAAATCAAAAGCACAGTGAGCTATCTCCTCACACCAGCTAGAATGGCTAGTATCAGAAAGACAAGAGATAAGAAGAGTTGGCCAGGGTGTGGGGAATAGGGAACCCTCGTGCACTGTTGGTGGGAATGTAAACTGGTACAGCCAGTGTGGAAAAGAGTATGGAGGTTCCTCCAAAAAAAGTAAAAATAGAACTACCTTACAATCCAGCACTCCCACTTCTGGGTGTATCTCTAAAGGGAGGAAATCAGTATTTTGAAGAGATATGCATACTCCCATGATATGGAAACTACCTAAAGGTCTATTGACAGATGAATGGATAAAGAAAATGTGATTACACACACACACACACACACACACACACAGTGGAATATTATTCAGCCTTAATAAAGAAGTAGATCTTGCCACTTGCGATAACATGGAGGAACCTGGAGGACTTTATGCTACATGAAAGAAGCCAGACACAGAAAGACAAATACGCCTCTGCATGTGGAATCTGAGAATGTAAAATCCATAGAAACAGAGAGTAGACTGGTGGTTACTGGAGGCTGAGGGGAGAAGGGGGTAAGAGAAGATGTCAGTCAAGGGATACGATTTTTAGTTATACAAGATGGATAAGTTCTGGGGATTTAATGTACAACAATGAGACTGTAGTTAATATTGTGTTGTATACTTGAAATTGGCTAAAAGGGTAGATCTTAAGTGTTTCCACCACAAAAAAGTAACTATTTGTGAGGGGATGGATATGTTAATTTGCTTGATTGTGGTGACCTTCAAAATGCGTTAGTATATCAGATCAAGTTGTATACCTTAAATATATAAAATTTTAATTGTCAGCAATAACTCAGTAAAGTACAATGATAAATAGGTTTTTAATTTCAACTCCAAAAATAACCCTAGGTAGTTTGAGATGGAAATTATGGAGTGAGGTGGGTGAAGCTAGGCAGCATGTCTGAATTCTTCCCCCTATGGCAGAGCTTTTTTTTTTTTAATTTTGTGTGGTAAGAACATTTAACATGAGGTCATCTCTCTTAACGAATTTTAAGCATACAAGGAAATTGTACTTCTGACTTGTACTGACATGTGGTCAATTCAAGGTGCCTCCTCCTTTATTTTAATGAAAACTTCTTCCCAGTCAGATCTTCATCCATCCTGCAATTGTGCAGTTGTCTTTCTTTATCACAGAGTAGGAATTGACCCTTATGATTGTTAAATTTCATCTTCTGGATTTTAGTTTCTAATACCATTCTATTGTGTTATTTTCCGGTGAAATAGCTCCCAGATTTACATAACCTTAAATTTTGATAAGCCTACTCTTTGAATCTTCATTCATATCACTAATAAATCCTGAGCAGAACAGGGCCTGAAAACTCTGAGTAACACCAGCAAAGCTGCCATCTTCTCTACCATTGATATTCGTGTGACATGATACAAGTCATGTACAAATATATTCGGACTCTCCCTCCTTCCAACCCACATTTCTTAATTTGGCTTGTAAGATAATTAAGAGAGTCTTTGTCAGACTAGCTGAAATGAAAAATATTCAGATGAGGCTCTTTGAAAATAGTAATGCTTCAAATTGAAATTGTACCCTAACGAAGCTTACATTTCAGAAGAAGGTGAGTTAAAGAATAAATTAAACTTATGTAGTCTTCATGACAATTTTGGAGGAACTTATTCAAATTGTAAAGTTCAACCACTATATTACGCAAATTTACTCCATTTATAAATATGTATAGTTCAGATAATTTTATATTACTTTTATTATAACTTATCAATGAGTAACTGTCAGAAACTAAGGAATGTAATAGAATTTTGTAGATAATGTTAGGCAAGGTTTATCATTATTACTACTGCTCTTTCACAAATGCCTTGTTTATAGAGGAGAGCATTTAGATCAGGTGTTATTTATGTTATACACATTTACAAATGATTATTTCTGAATGTACTCAGGGATTTATTCTGCTCTTTCAGCTACTTAAAAGTGAAGCAGATTAAAGAAAAAAGCATTCTTACATATGTACATTTAGACCTTAGTGCCAGCATTTCTTCTCTGCTCAAGAGTTAGGCAGCACTCACCTCTTTTGGACATGCACATGTACATGCATATGCATATGTGTGTGTGAGCATATACACAGACAGACACACACACACTGAAAGCTAAGACCTGTCATTTTTCACTTCACTGAATTTTGCACTAGAAAACAACAGAAAAATCTAGGAATTTAAAATTCTTTTCTATTGACCCATTGTCAAGAAAACTCATATTTTGATTACATGTGTTTGATCAGGAATGAATTGACTATCACTAAGTTTATCGAAATGAAATATAAAATATGTGCAAGTTCAGGCACCTTACTCCTAGGCATAATGTCTTTAAGGAAAGTAGAAGAAATCATTGATTTGTTGGTTTTCCTCAATGATTAAATAGATACTAGCCTGTATTCTACTAATATCTCTCAATTATGGTGAGTTTCAAACATAATTGTCACATGTAAGCATACCAAACATTATAGAACATTTGAATAATACTACTAATAATACCAGTGTTATTTTAGTAAGGCTTAAATAAATATGATAAATAGAAAAAATTTTTCTCTTTAACCCTTTGTGTAGAGTTTTCTATAAGCACGATAAGAATATTATTTTTTCCCAAGTACCACACCAAAATTCTGTTTGAAATTTTCATTAGTTGACTTTATTCTCTTTATTGTCTTGTAAGCTACTAAATTTTAGATAAGTGTTCATTTAATAAAACATAGTATGCTTCTTGTACTTAAAAGCTGCTGGTAACCATAACGGTGTTGGGTGGGGATATATATCTGAAATTTGTGGCCTTTTTTTTTTCTTAACCTCCTTATTTCTTATTTGAATCTCTTATATGCCATTGTTTTTTCCGTTTGTTATCTTTTTGAAGTCCTACAAGTGAAACATTTGGCTGGCATATTTTGGGATCTCACATCCTTTACAGATTAACACATTTTTAAAAATTCAGCTAATGTTGAATATTGAGCCTGAGTCACAGATGAGAGTATCTCAGTAGCAGGTGAGAGTATGTCGCAGGTGAGAGTATGTGAGAGTATGTAAGGGAAAGCAGCATGGGGACCACCTGCCTGGACACCAAGGGCATGTCCAGCCCATGATGGCAGAGAAAGACCAGCAGGGAGACCGGGATACTGCAGGGCCAGGAAGTCAACAGAAGAGCCTTTCAAGATGCATGGAGGGTTCAACAGCATTAAAATTTGGAACAAATTTGGGGGAGGGATACTGGATAAAAGGAGATGTGGGGGCTTCTCTGGTGGCACAGTGCTTGAGAGTCTGCCTGCCGATGCAGGGCACACGGGTTCGTGCCCCGGTCCGGGAGGATCCCACATGCCATGGAGCGGCTGGGCCCGTGAGCCATGGCCGCTGAGCCTGCACGTCCGGAGCCTGCGCTCTGCAACGGGAGAGGCCACAACAGTGAGAGGCCCGCGTACTGAAAAAAAAAAAAAAAAAAAAAAAAAAGGAGAGGTGGCTGGAATTGGTACCAGCTGAGAGAGGAGTTTTAGTTGAATAAATAAATGGGAGAGCGTTAGAAACAAAAATTGCAAGAAAAGATGTGAGGGAATTAGGGGGTGAATTGTGAGGAAGGAGAGGCAGCAATGGGGAATCTGGGAGAAAGAGAAGGACGGAAATTGGATGTGAGCCCAAGAAAGTGTCTTGATGAAAAGTGGAATATTTCAGACGGCTGAGCATGTTTGTGGAAGTTTACATGAGACATCTCAAAAGAACTGGCATTTATAAAAAATCCGCTCTAAGATGTAGATTCCTTATAGGATTTCCTAATATTCCTAATACCCAAAACATAAAAAATAAGTATCATTTTAATGTAACCTTGGATTTCTCCTTTATAGTCACATTAAAGTGCATGTCTGAACAATCTCAGGGCCTTTTGTTAAAGTCCCTCTGGGTCTCTGAAAGAACATTTATTGGTGAATCAGCTAGAGACTGCCCCGACCAGAAGTTTGTTCGGCTGGACCAAGATGACACCACATTCTTGCATTCTTTGTTGCTAGACCCTAATTTTGATCCTGAATAGAAATTTTATATTTTAAATGCCTTACAAGCCACCTCGTGTCTTTTATTTTAATTAACTTTTATTGGAGTATAGTTGCTTTACAATGTTGTGTGTGTTTCTACTGTACAGCAAAATGAGTCAGCTATACATATACATATATCCCCTCCTTTCTGGATTTCCTTCCCATTTAGGTCGCCACAGTGCGTTAAGTAGAGCTCCCTGTACTATACAGTATGTTCTCATTAGTTATCTATTTTATACATAGTATCAATAGTGTATATGTGTCAATCCCAATCTCCCAATTCCTCCCACGTCTTCATTGGTATCCGTACATTTTTTCTCTATGTCTGTGTCTTTATTTCTGCTTTTCAAATAATGTCATGTATACAATTTTTCTAGATACCACATATATGCCTTTAAATACAATACTTGTCTTTCTCCTTCTGACTTACTTCACTCTGTATGACACTCTCTAGGTCCATCCACATCTCTACAAATGACGCAATTTCATTCCTTTTGATGGTTGAGTAATATTCCATTGTATATATGTGCCACATCTTCTTCATCCATTCCTCTGTTGATGAATATTTAGGTTGCTTCCATGTACTGGCTATTGTAAATCGTGCTGCTATGTCAGTTTAGCTTCTCTGACTGTGCTTGTCCTTTTTTTTTTTTCATTTTTATTCCTTCCAGGCAGCCATCCATTTAATTGCCTCCTTTTAACATTTTTGTGCAGATTCTACTTTTTTTACTCTCCCTTGAAGTGCTTGCTCCAAGCCACTCTGAACCCTGTGTCTGGGGTCAGGGTTCCTTGTGTCCTAAACAGCATGGAGAACTCACCCTACTTAGGGTGTGTCCCATCAGGGTGCATCCTTCCGCACCAGCACAGACTTGATGGCAAAGGAACAGAGTCATATTTCCTTCACGAGGGGGGAGTCTGATGGTCAGTCGTGCAAAGACACAGAGGACAGGGCAGGCCATGTGTCTGCTGGCTTCTTAGTGTGTAAGCAACATAGGGGATTATATGGAGGCAATTCAGATCACCTGGATTTAAACTCCAGCCTCACCACTCTTAGCTTTGTGATCTTGGGCAAGTTCCTCAGCCTCTCTGCTGCTCCGTTTCCTCACTTAGAAGATGGAGATTCTAATAACCCCTACCTACCTGGCAGAGTTGTTGAAAGGCGTGTGCCAGGTAGGGGTTAGCTGTTGTTGCGACTCTCACCTGCGGCCTGCTAATCTGAAGCTGTGTGCAGACGGGAAAGGAAGTATGTGAACTCAGAGTATTAGGACTTGATTAATGAGAATGTCTAATTGGTCAAGAAAAACTACTACTGAAAGTAAAATGACTGCTTTAACTACCACTCCGTTGAACTCATTTTATTTAATTACTTGAATTCTTACTTTATCTGGTTGTCCATGCTCATGTTCTAATGCCCCAGAAGCTTTATGAAGCCCAGTGTTTATCCAGTTTCACAATAAACTTAAGTATATTAACAAGTTCGGAAATGTCGAGTAGATTAAGTCGTTTTCCTTGAAGAAGCAGAGATGAGTGTCCTCATTGTGGAGTAGCTGAGACCTTAATGTTTGTTTTGTGAACAAATTTGTGCTGATCATGTATAAATTCACTAAGGCATTCATGGAAAAACAACTTGTTCTTCTTTCGGCTTGTTTGTTTCTGAGCTGGCTTACATGCATTACCTAAGGCAACACAAGTACCATAATTATGTTCTCATAATTAGTGAGTTACATGCATCTCCTTAGGAAAAAGGACGTCGAAATCACTGCTTCTGTGAAATCAGTGCACACCACAGGACTCATCCAAGTAAAATTTTCCTTAAGCTGAATTGTTTTTATGGGGGTTGAGGTATTTTTCAAGTGAAATTATGCCATTATGGCCTCACCATGACCAGTGGCGGCTTAAACAGAACACACACAAAGCCAGTAAAGCAGGTCAGAACTGTCTTGCAGTGTGGTAAACACAAGCATCTCTTCTTACTTAGGAGGGTGCTGACTTCAGAGCTGTAGAAAGACTTCAGAGTTTCAATGAAGTGAGTTCAGGGCCTGGTAGAAACCACTCTGATTTTCTGCAGTTGTAATTCCACTGTTTTACATGTGCTTGAACATGGGAGAGGAGACTTATAAAGAATGGATAGTGATGAACTTTCAGTTTCAGGAAGTAATTTGGTTAGTCGCACGTTAAGGTGAGGGAGAATATAAGACTGTCTTCTTATCTTTATGTGTTAAAACCAACAGTGCCCTTTAGAATGCATAGTGAGTGTGTCCATAATTCTGCTCACTCCCCAAATCACTGCCTGGTATCCTTGTACCAAGGATTAGTATTGCTAAGGGAAAAAAGTCAGCACATTATTTTAAAGAATACTTTTAACCCTGGTCCCATGTAGAACATAAATATGGAGGGAAAGCATCTTTTTTTGCTTGGGATCCATGTATAAATATGTAAACACACATGTTGTAACTAGCATCTTAGAGGTTTTGCGTCCTATAACTAGTGGTTTGTGTTTATTGCACGTCTTAAACTCCTTGGCATTCAGATGACATCTTTTTCCACTTCCTGTGATATTTCCTGAGGATTTCTTCTTAAGGATTAGAGAGTTTCGGAGAGATACCATCCATCTTTGACGCCATCTGCCATTTAGATGGGGAACTGGGAAAGTACGTACCCTGTTCAGGTCCAGAGAGCTATGCTGCTTTCCCACAACTCCTTTCATGAATGTGCAATACCAACATGAGACTCAGAGGACAGAAATCATTAAATCTCCATACCTGACTCCTGTATGCAGAGTTCTGTACCTGACTTTGGGGAACTGTTACTATTATTTCAGTACCTGATATTGCCAGCTTTGCCTTTATTTGGCTTTCTTTCTAGAAACTCACTTATCATTTAGGATTATCTAGTTATTCACAGTTTATCTATAAGACTATTAAAAATAACACTTATAAAATGTCAATATTACATAATTGAGAAAATGCTGAGTTAAATTAACCACTTAGTGAGAAAAGTATACTGTGGTATAATTTCTATGATATAATCATATGTTGGTTTATTTTTTTATTGAAGTGTAGTTGATTCACAATATTATATCAGTTTCAGGTGTATGATATAGTGATTTGATATTTTTATAGATTGTACTCCATTTAAGTTATTACAAAATATGGCTATATTCGCCTGTGCTGTACAACATATCCTTGTTGCTTATTATTTTATACATTATAGTTTGTACCCCTTAATCCCCTACCCCAATCTTGTGGTCCCCCCCCATCCCTCTCCCCACTGGTAACCACTAGTTTGTTCTCTATACCTGTGAGTCTATTTCTGTTTTGTTATATTCATTCGTTTGTTTTATTTTTTAGAGTCCACATATGAGTGGTAACATACAATATTTGTCTTTCTCTGTCCGACTTATTTCACTAAGCATAATAATCTCTAGGCCCATCTATGTTGCTGCAAATGGCAGAATTTCATTCATTTTTATTCCTCGGTAATTCCAATGTATATATATACCACACCTTCTTTATCTATTCATCTTGTTGATGACACTTAGTGTTGATGGACACTTAGGTTGCTTCCCTATCTTGGTTATTGTAGATAATGCTGCTATGAACATTGGGGTGCATGTATCTCATCAAATTAGTGTTTTTATTTTCTTTGGATGTATACCCAGATGGAATTGTAGGATCATATGGTAGTTCTATTTTTGGTTTTTTGAGGAACTTCCATACTGTTTTCCACAGTGGCTGCACCAATTTAAATTTCCACCAACAGTGTACAAGGGCTCCCTTTTCTCCACATCCTCACCAACACTTATTTGTGATCTTCTAGATGATAGCTATTCTCACAGGTGTGAGATGATATTTATTTGATTTGCATTTCTCCAGTGACTATAATGTTGAGCATCTTTTCATGTGCCTGTTGGCCATCCATATGCCTTGTTTAGAAAAATATCTATTCAGGTCTTCTGCCCATTTTTTAATTGAGTTGTTTGGACTTTTTTGATATTTAGTTGTATGAGCTGTATTTATATTTTGGATATTAACCCGTTATCAGTCATATCATTTGCAAATATTTTCTCCCGTTCAGTAGGTTGTCTTTTTGTTTTGTCAATGGTTTTATTTGATGTGCAAAAGCTTTTAAGTTTAATTAGGTCCAAGTTGTTTATTTTTGCTTTTGTTTCCTTTGCCTCAGGAGATAGATCCAAAAAATATTGCTATAATTTATGTCAAAAGAGTATTCTGCTCTTCTCTTCCAGAAGTTTTATGGTCTCCAGGCTTACATTTAGGTCTTTAATACATTTTGAGCTTAATTTTGTGTATGGTATGAGAAAATGTTCTGATGTCATTCTTTTACATTTAGCTGTCCAGTTTTCCCAGCAACACTTATTGGAAAGACAGTCTTTTATCCATTGCATAGTCTTGCCTCCATAGTCATTGATTAATTGACCATAAGTGTGTGGGTTTATTTCTGGGCTCTCTATTCTGTTCCATTGATCTATGTGTTTGTTTTTGTGCCAGTACCATACTGTTTTGATGACTGTAGCTTTATAGTAGGGTGTGAAGTCAGGGAGTGTGGTACCTCCAGCTTTGTTCTTTTTCCTCAAAATTGCTTTGTCAATTAGGGGTCTTTTGTGGGTCCATATAATTTTAGGATTATTTGTTCTAATTCTGTGAAAAATGTCACAGATATTTTGATAGGGATTACATTAAATCTGTAGATTGTTTTGGGTAGTATGGACATTTAAACAATATTAATTGTTCTAGTTAAAGCACATGGAATATCTTTCCATTTCTTGGTATCTTTTTCTGCATCTATTGAAACCAACATTTTATTCTTCAGTTTGTTAATATGGTGTATCACATTGATTTGTGGGTATTGAACTATCCTTGCTCCCTTGGAATAAATCACACTTGAGCATAGTGTATAGTATTCATAGTGATTCTTTTTATATATTGTGGAATTGGTTTGCTAATATTTTGTTCAGGATTTTTGCATCTATAGTCATCACAGATATTGGCATGTTATTTTCTTTTTTTGTAGTGTCTTTGTCTGGTTTTGATATCAGAGTAATGGTGGGCTCATAGAATGAATCTGGGAGTGTTCCCTCCTCTTCAGTTTTTTGCAATAGTTGGAGAAAGATAGGTATTAGCTCTTCTTTGTATGTTTGGTAGAATTCCCATGTGAAGCCATCCAGTCCTGGACTTTTGTTTGCTGGGAGATTTTTTTATTACAAATTCAATCTCACTACTAGTGATCAGTCTGTTCACATTGTCTATTTCTTCCTTATTCAGTCTTTGAAGGTTGTATGTTTCTAGAAATTTGTCCATTTCTTCTAGGTTGTCCAGTTTGTTGGCACATAACTATTTGTAGTATTCTCAAGATGTTTTGTGTCTCTATGATACCAGTTGTTATTTCTCTTATTTCTTATTTCATTTATTTGAGTCTTCTCTCTTTCTTTTTGATGAGTCTGGTTAAAGTTTTATTAATTTTGATTATTTAAAAGAAGAAAAACAGCTCTTGGTCTCTTAGATCTTTTCTATTGATTGTTGGTCTCTATTTTATTTATTTCCTGTTTGATCTTTATTATTTCCATCCTTCTTCTGACTTTGGGAAGAAGTTTGTTCTTCTTTTTCTAATTCCTTTACATGGTGGATTAGGTTGTTCATTTGAGACTTTTCTTATTTCTTGAGGTAGGCCTATATTTCATCCCATAGATTTTGGAGTGTTCTGTTTCCATTTTCATTTGCCTTGATGTATTTTCTGATTTCCTTTTTGATTTCTTCATTGACCCACTGGTTTTTCTTAGTAACATGTTGTTTAGTCTCCACTTGTTTGTGTTTCTCCAATTTTTCTTCCTGTAATTGATTTCTAGCTTCATACCATTGTGTTCACAAAAATATGCTTGTTATAATTTCTGTCCTTTAAATGTATTTAGATTTGTTTTGTAGCCTAGCATGTGATCTATCCTAGAGAAGTTTCATGTGCACTTGAGAAGAATGTGTACTCTTCTGCTTTTGGACAGAATGTCCTCTAGATATCTGTAAATCCATTTGGTCTGTTGTGGACCATGGCTGCCTTATTGACTTTCTGTCTGGATGATCTGTCCATTGATATAAGTAGGGTATTAAAGTCCTCTATTATTATCGTATTTTTGTCAATGTCTCCCTTTATGTCAGTTAATATTTGCTTTATATATTTAAGTGCTCCTGTTTTGGTTGCCTATACATTAACAAGTGTGATATCCTCTTCTTGTATTGATCCTTTTATCATTATATAATATCCTTGCTGTCTTTTATTATAGACTTCGCTTTAAAGTCTATTTTATCTGATATGAGTATTGCTATCCTCACTTTCTTGTCATTTCCATTTTCATGAAATATCTTTTTCCATCCCCTCATTTTCAGTCTGTATGTTCTTAGCTCTGAAGTAAGTCTCTTGTAAGCACCATATAGATGGGTCTTGTTTTTCATCTAACCAGCCACCCTATGACTTTACTGGATCATTTAGTGCGTTGACATTTAAAGTGCCTATTGATAGGTATGTACTTATTGCCATTCTGCTATTTATTTTCTCATTGTTTTTGTAGTTCTCTCTGTTCTTTTCTTCTTCTTTTAGTTTCTTCTCTTGTGGTTTGATAATTTTCTTTAGTGGTATGCTTGTATTCCTTTCTTTCTAGTTTTTGTGTACCTATTGTAGGTCCCTTTGTTTGTTTGTTTGTTTCATGGGATTTTTAACCCTCAGTCTTTCCCTGGAGGAAAAGGGAGAGTAGAGATGGTCCTTCCCAAAGTTCAGTTGCTGTAGGCAGCGCCTTTCAGTGTTTTCCCCAGGGCTTCCTCACCCTGGGTCTTCCCTGGAGGGCTGGAGATCAAGGAGGGCAGAGAGGATGCTCCCTTAACTTAACTTAGCTGTGGGCAGCTCCTTCTAGCTGGTTTCAAAGGATTTCTCACCCAGGGTAGAGATGACGAGGGTTTCCCTTGCACCTTCCTCCCCATCCCGGTCCTTGTTAGGTTATGAGGGTGTGACAGCAGGTGCTCTGGGAATCTGGGGTTTGCCTCCCCAGAGCTGCAGTGGGTACAAAGAAATGGTGGCAGGTGGGGGGCTTGGGCCTGGCACAGGACACAGGGTACAGGGCTCAGGGCATGGGTCTGTTGTAGGTTCTTTTTTTTTTAATTATAAGCTTTTTCCTTTATTAATTTATATATCAACATTATTTAACATATGCCACAACATACCCAGTATTAACACGCTTGCAAAATGGACTTTTGGAGGCATGAAAAAAATTTAATGATAAGACTATAGACACACTTCTGATTCTGACAGTTTGCATGCATATAGTTGTGCAATAAACTGCTAAAGGTTCATTTTACAAAAATTACCCTAATTACTATTTCAAGTATTTTTAAATATTGCCTATACTATATAATTCCATAGAATATCTTGAAATTATATGTTGTAGGTTCTTGATTTGTGGTCACCATGTGGTTCCCATATGTTGACCTATAACTGAATCTACTTATTTTAAACTGATACACATTTAAGTTTAAACACATTCTAATGACATTTTTTACTCCTCTTTCCCATGTTTTACATTTTTTACCCCTCTTTCCCATGTTTTGTGTTTTCTATGTCATATTTTACATGTTAGTGTCTATCCCTTAACTGTTTGTTAGCTACAGTTGATTTTACAATTTTTGTCTTTCAGTCTTCATACTTGTTTATTTAAGTGGTTGATCCATAGCCTTTACCTTATATTTGTCTTTACTAGTGAGATTTTTCCTTTCTTCTAAATTCTCACTTTTTGTTGTAGTCTTTTCTTTTCCAGTTAGAGCAGACCCTTTAACATTTCTTGTAGGGTCAGTTTAGTATTGATGAACTTTTTTAGTTTTTTTGCATGTCTGAGAAGTTCTTTATCTCTCATTTAATTCTGAATAATAACCTTGCCGGGTAGGGTATCCTAGTTTGTAGGTTTTTCTGTTTCAGAACTTTAAATATATCACAAAACTCCCTTCTTGTCTGAAAAGTTTCTGCAGAAAAATCAACTGATAGCCTTATGGTTGTTCCCTGTGACTCTTTGTTTCTTTCTTGTTGCCTTTAAAATTCTCTTTATCTTTAACTTTTGCCATTTTAATTATATGGCTTGGTGTGGGTCTCTGGATTCATCTTGTTAGGGCCTCTCTGTGCTTCCTGTGCCTAAAAATCTCTTTCCTTCTTCAGCTTTGGGAAGTTTTCAGCTATCATGTCAGCAAATATATTTTTGACCCCCTTTTCTCTCTCTCTTCTTCTGGGACCCCTATAATGTGAATATTAGTATGCTTGATATTGTCCCATAGCTCTCTTAAACTGTTCTTTTTAAAATTCTTGTTTCTTTTTGCTCTTCTATTTGGGTGATGTTTGTTATTCTGTCTTCTAGGTCACTTATGTGCTCATCCATATCACCTAATCTGCTATTCATTCCTTCTAGTGTGTTTTTCATTTCAGTTATTGAATGATTTGCTTCTGTCTAATTCTTTATTATATTTTCTAGTTCCTTGTTAAAATTTTAACTGTGTTCACCCCTTATTTTCTCTAATTCAGTTAGCATTTTTACTACTAATTCTTTGAATTCTTTATCTGGTAAGTTTTTTATTTCTGTTTTGTTATTTCTTTTTTTTTTTAGGGGTCTTCTCTTCCTTGTTCAATTGAGACAAATTCCTCCATCTTCTCATTTTGCTTAACTTTGTCTGTCTCTATGAAATTAGATGAAAGAGTTACCTATGGTGGTCTTGAAGGGATGCCCTTATGTGGGAGTGTCCCTACACAGTCTGCATGTACTTTGTGGCTTTGGTGGGATTGCTGGATTGATGTGAACAGAAGTCACATCTTTCCTGAGGGCCTGCTGACAGCCATCAGATTGGTAGGGGGAGGCACTAGAGCTGGAGGGGCTGGAGCCAGAACCAGGTTTGAGCCTGTGCTTCCACTCTGCTCAGTGGCCCTCACTGCCCCACAGGGGCGGGTCTGGTCTCAAGTTGCTGGAGCAGAAGCCCTGAGGTTTGGGTGTGAGTTGGCTCTGTTCCCTTCAAGCGTATGCTCTCCCGCCCCAGAACTGGCATCCCCACTCCAGAGGGGAGCTGTTGTGTAGGAGCAAGAGGGCCTGGGGTGGGCACTCAGCATGGGTTGCGGTGGGGTCCGTGGTGGTCCCCCTGTGGTCAGAGACCCAGACTACTCCTGATGCCCTACTGGTGCAGGTGCTGATGATGGTGACCTCTGTCCCACTCAGAGGTCACTTCGGATCTGAGCCACTTCTGTGCTTCACAGCCAAGCCCTCACACCAGTGTGGATCTGTGTCATGAAGCACGTGGGGCTGGAGCTTTCACTTGGCTCCGTCTGGGCATGCAATCTGGGGCAGTCATAGGAAACTGGGCAGCCACCCATGCATTTTCAATTCACCCTCTGCACCCTGCTTCGGGAGCAAGCAAGCATGTACACACTCCTCCTGAGCAGAGTCCAGGCTTCCCACTGCCCTCCTGTCAGTCCCACTGGCCCTCCAGCCAGCCAAGGGGACTTGTCTCCTCTTCATGGGACACCAAGACTGAGGCAGTCGGTCTACAGCTCTCACCACTCATTCCCCAGGGAGGGTCTCCATCTGTGTAATCCCCATCCTCTTCTGTGTCACCCCTCTGGGCACAGATCCCGACCTGATCACTTCTCTTCCATTCCTAACCAATTCTGTGTGGCTCTTTCTCACAGCCTTGGTTGTACGAGAGTCTTTCTGCCAGTTTCCAGTTAGTTTTCAGTGAGAATTATTCCGCATGTAGATGTATTTTTGATGTGTCTGTCGGGGGAAGTGAGTTCCATGTCTTCCTACTCTGCCATCTTGATCTCCTCCCCAGTGACAGTTTATTTTGCATTCTTACTCTCATCATATTAGGTACCATTTCTACTAGGAATATAAAGCTTTCAAACATTGTTAAGTGTATGTGATATTATATATCACATATTTGAATTACGTGCATTTGTCATCTGACTTTATTCAGTTTTTTTATGTGCTCCGGGTACTATATGTTGTATATGTGTATAAATAAGTAAATATAAAGTCATTTATGTCTTCCATCACATTAGTCCCTATTTCAGAGATTAAGTGAGAAATCAGCATAGAATGTAAAAATTGCATAGTCTTCGTCCCTTTGTCATGTGATACATTTCTCAGAGCAATAGTATATCATTCAATACTTTGCATATTAACTTCTTGTGCTTGTCGTAACTGATGAGGCCCCAAACAGCATGTGATTTCTTATTAAGCACATGACTTCGCCATCAACTCCTTCACATAATAAGGTGTGACTTAACATTTGTGAGATTTCTTAATAACATTTTGGAGTTCTTGTCTGTTAGATGTTCTTCAAGATACGGCATCAGAATTTCAGAGAACTTTGAAAAAGCTTTTAAGGAATGACATTGGCCTGTTTTATCTGAAAATTTGTACTTCACTGTTTTCTCCTAGTATCCTGCCACCCAGGTACTCCTGCCCACTCTAGCTGGGCGTCTCCAAAACTGCCTCAAATACAGTTGCTGCAGCAATGGAGTAGGCAGGAAGACAGAAAGGAGGCTAATATATATTAATGTCAAACAGATGTCTCCAAGGGAATAGTTGTGTGGCCAGGAAAAGAATCCCCCACTTTTGCCTCACACTAGGACTGGTAGAAAAGATAAATCAGCGGAACAAGCTCTTGGGAGACAACTTGTAGGTCAGTCTAATTAGAATCAGGTAAAAAAGAGACACAGTAGAGATGTAACCCTGTGTTAGTGAGACCAGGCCACCCCTTAGATAAAGTTAAATATCACAGCTGGTTAATGACAGTGAACCTGTGGTCCACTGTGGTGAACTTCACTCTATTTAGGGAGTCTCTGCAGTGCCCTTGAAGCAGAAGACACAGAGTGCCCTGGGGAGCCTGCAGCAAGAACGAGATTGTAACCAGTGGTTTTGTTCCAGTAATACATACATAGATAATTAAACCACAACAAGCTGAGGTTCTTATTCATTTAAATGAAGGGTCAAATGACACTATTTGTATTGTAGCAACACGGCTTTATAAGCTATCTCTGTTATTTGGATTAGTAAAGAGGAAATGTTTTATATGTTCCAAATAGGATCCTGCTCTAAAAGGCTTATTTATTTATACAATTACACCCAAGAGCTGGTCTCTGCTGTGGAAGAAGATCACCATCTCATGGGGACTTCTCCAAACTGGAGGCACTCAGAAACTGAGTCCCAGAGAGACTGGGAGCCACTTCAGATGAATGGGTCTGGGGGGCGGGCCCATTTCAGGGACATCAAATTGTCACATTTTAGAGCTGAAAGGAAGCTGTTGTGTCATTCCAGTCCACCAATTAAGGAAACTGAGGGTCAGAAATATTTAGCAGTTCTCCAAGTCTGGACGGCTATTATCCTCTTTAACTATTCTGTGTAAGAAGCGCCCACTGTCTGTTTGGTGGCCTCATGCCAAAATCCAGATTTGCATGTTGAGAATTTAACCAAAGCCACTTTAGTTCTCTAATTAAGGCCACACATAATGAGGGACAAATGTAGATAGGTATAGTTGGTCCTTTCGTGGTCTCCACACGTTGTAAAACCTGCACATTCTGCCCCTGAGTCCTGATTATCTTGCAGCAGGAATGGGGAACCTGCACTGCCTGGTCAGTGAAGTCAGAGCTGCTCTTATCCAGCTGCAGGGTCAGATTAAGTTGTGACTGCAGGCAAATCACTCAAGATTCTAATCTGTTTCATCACAATTTAGCCCTCAGTTATATTATGGGATTAAGCCAGAAGCACTTTGAATGGACTCTGGCGACCAGTGTTCTCTGAAAGAGTCTTATAAATATTACCTGCTCAGCCACAGAAACACTCAAAGAGAATGGAAAAGGAGGAGGCACTTTCTGCCAGGGTGGTGACATGCTAATGCTCCCGCATCAGTATCTTTCTTCAGAACATCACACTGAACCCCTTAGCAGCTATTTGGTACATTTACCATTGGAAATGTCAAGTACAAAATAAAGTATCCATTTGAGAAACAGTGAATATATATGTGGGTGGCGGCCAAAACCAAGAATTAATCACAAGTTATTCATCAATTTGGGAAATACAAACTTACACATTTTCAAAAATGCAAAACATTTGGAACATGAAACATTTTTATGGCCTAATGACTTGAAAGTCAGCAAATTATGTTCCTAATAAATAATACAAGACCTCATCTTTGTAAAATTCCATAGTATTTTCAGTTACCTTAGATGATAGTACGGAATTCTCAAAGTAAGTTTAACTTTATGGCACTTTAGTTTTTTTCAGTATGTTATATTTCAATTCTCAGGGGAGAACAGAGATATAGCAAAATAAATGTAGTGTAACAGTCCTAAGAAAAGTTGGAAATTTCTCTTTTATGGGATGTAAGTAGACTACACAGTACTCATTTCTAAACTTCTTGAAACAGTTGTATTCAGAGTAGCTCTTGAACTCTGCAGAAATAGCTTAGACCCTACTTTTCCTCATTTTCCTTTAAAAGCAGTAAACTTTTGATTGGATTTTTTCATGAATTGTTATAGATACATTTGACACTTTTAATATGCTCAGCACAGACATATACATACATATATGTGTATATATCTATGTAGGTGTTATCATTGTGCTTTTCAAATTCATAACTACATACAACATATGCTGGGACCACTATACTGTGTTCTTTGTGACTTGTGGTTCTAAAATCACTAAACAGTGCACGCCTTGAACAAGGATTGTTATTTGTATTTGTAACATCAGAGATGTTTACAGTGTGTCTATGAGATAATGAAAAAGAATATCTAAAAATATATTTAGTGCCTTGATTGTACATACAATTTGATATTGTAAACACATATAATTTTTATTCAATAATAATAATGTCTTAATAAAATTAACCCTAGAAATATAATGAAAAGAGCTAAATACCATTGAAGGAAACATTTACACTTTTCTGCCATACTGAAGGCTGTCACTTCAACTCTCCATTGACCATGTGTTTCTACAATGTTCCAAATTTTTTGCAGAAACATTTCAATAACATACTTTTAAATTGTGTTTAAATTTAAATTAAGCATTTCAATTGTGCACTTATTCAATTGTGTTCATAGTTTATCTTCAGAAGAATTTGAGGGTCTTATAAATCCAATCAAACCGAAGTCTGTACAGTAAGAGGAGAAGACAAGAGGTAATTAATAAAAAGTAGGAAAAAGATGAAGATAAGGGGAAAGACCTATATTGAGGGAAGCAACTACATTTGAACAAAAACCTGAGAGATCTGAGAGTCTATTTATTTATTCAAGAAATGTCTGAGTGCCTGTTCTGTGTTGAGGTACCATGGAAGGTGGCTTAGATCAGGTTTCCCCAAAAGTAGCATCTAAGATGGGATTCCTGTGCATGTGATTTTCAGAGGAAATCTATAAGAGAGTGAGGAAAGCAGGAAAAGGAAGAGTGCAGGCAAAAACGTCATTTCACAAGTCTAGTCTCAGCATTATCTCACGAGGCACTCTGGAGCACCACAGAATCTGTCCTATGCTGGAGTTAGGGGCCACGTTTTGATACCCACCAACCACACAAGGTGGGGAAATGGGCAGTAACTTCTCAGGTATCTCCAGGCAAGTCAGCTCCTATAGAGTGAAGCAAACCTCTAGGAAAGGCACAGGCAGAAGCCATTAGCAGCTGACACCCATGGCAGCTGGACACGAAGCCTGGCACCAACAGCACCTGCACCAGAGGTGAAGTAAAAGGCCATACTCTCCACCAGTGCAGAATCCTCAAGGGCTTTCGAGCAGCAATGAAGGCATGATGAAAACTTTGATGATAGTGACCTCACCATGAGAGTCAGAGAGACAGAGACCTGGAGACAGAGAGAGAGTGTGTGTTTTATGTGGAAACAGATGATAGAACTATTCCTTTAGACTGAGCTGAGGTGCCAGGCACCACCATTTTGCACTAGGAACTCTGGTCTGAAGCACCAGGTGCAAGGCCTCTAAGCTACACCTTAAGAGCAAATGAAACTAGATGAAGTACGAAGGAAAAGGGGCAAAAAAGGACATGCCTAATGTTTCATAAAGAACTGTCTTGGGGGCTTCCCTGGTGGCGCAGTGGTTGGGGGTCCGCCTGCCGATGCAGGGGACACGGGTTCGTGCCCCGGTCCGGGGGGATCCCACATGCCGCGGAGCGGCTGGGCCCGTGAGCCATGGCCGCCGGGCCTGCGCGTCCGGAGCCTGTGCTCCACAGCAGGAGAGGCCGCGACAGTGAGAGGCCCGCGTACCGCAAAAAAAAAAAAAAAAAAGAACTGTCTTGGGATTGGCTAGCAAGATGACAGAGTAGAAGGATATGAGCTCACCCCTTCTTACAAAAACACCAAAGTCACAACTAACCTCTGAACAACCATCGACCAAAAAAACCCACACTGGCACCAACCAAAAAAAAAAAAAAATACCCCACATCCAAAGACAAAGAAGAAGCCACAGTGAGACAGCAGGAGGGCCACACCCCATGATAAAATCAAATCCCATACCCGCCAGTGGGCAACACACAAACTGGAAAATAATGATACCACAGAAGTTCTCCCACAGGAGTGAAAGTTCTGTGTCCCACGTCAGACTTCCCAGCCTGGGAGTCTAGTAATGGGAGGAGGAGCCCCCAGAGAATCTGGCTTTGAAGGCCAGCTGGGCTTGACTGCAGGAGTTCCACAGGAGGGGGGAAAAAGAAACTCTGATCTTGGAGGGTGCACACAAGGTCCTGGTGTACCAGGACCCAGGGAAAAACGCAGTGACCTCATA
This sequence comes from Mesoplodon densirostris, assembly GCF_025265405.1. Taxonomy (NCBI): domain Eukaryota; kingdom Metazoa; phylum Chordata; class Mammalia; order Artiodactyla; family Ziphiidae; genus Mesoplodon; species Mesoplodon densirostris. The sequence continues at coordinate 79,174,449 of NC_082672.1, forward strand.
AGAGATCAGGCCAGACTTCGTATTGGAGGGTCTCCTTCAGAGGTGGGGGTGGCTGTGGCTCACTTTGGGGACAAAGACACTGGTGGTGGTAATTCTGGGGAGCACTCATTGGCATGAGCCCTCCTGGAGGCCACCATTTCCTCCACAAGACGTGCCCCCCCCCCACAGCCTGTAGGCTCCAGTGCTGGGATGCCTCAGGCCAGACAACCAACAGGTCAGGAACACAGCCCACCCACCAGCAGACAGGCTACTTAAAGTCTTCCTGAGCATGGCCCTGCCCACCACAGCAACAATACCCAGCTCCACCCACCAGTGTGCAAGAACACATGCCTGGGCCTCCCTGGTGGGGCAGTGGTTAAGAGTCCGCCTGCCAATGCAGGGGATACGGGTTCGTGCCCCGGTCTGGGAGGATCCCATATGCCGCGGAGCGGCTGGGCCCGTGAGCCATGGCCGCTGGGCCTGCGCATCCGGAGCCTGTGCTCCGCAACGGGAGAGGCCACAACAGTGAGAGGCCCGCATACAGCAAAAAGAAAAAAAAAAAAAAAAAAAGAACACATCCCTCCCACCAGGAAGCCTGCACAAGCCTCTTAGATAGCCTCAGCCACCAGAGGGCAGACAGCAGAAGCAAGAACTACAATCCTGCAGCCCGTGGAATGAAAACTGCAATCAAAGAAAGTTAGACAAAATCAGATGGCAGAGGAATATGTTCCAAATGAAGGAACAAGATAAAACCCCAGAAGAACAACTAAGTGGAGTGGAGGTAGGCAACCTACCTGAAAAAGAATTCAGAATAATGATAGTGAAGATGATCCAAGATCTCAGAAAAAGAATGGAGGCACAGATCAAGAAGATGCAAGAAATGTTTAACAAAGACCTAGAAGAACTAAAGATCAAATGAACAGAGATGAGCAATACAATAGCTGAAATAAAAAATGCACTAGAAGGAATCAATAGCAGAGTAACTAAGCAGAAGAACGGATAAGTGACCTGGAAGACAGAATGGTAGAAATCACTGCTGTGGAACAGAATAAAGAAAAAAAGAAGGAAAAGAAATGAAGACAGTCTAAGAGACCTCTGGGACAACATTAAACAACAACATTTGCATTATAGGGGTCCCAGAAGGAGAAGAGAGAGAGAAAGGACCTGAGAAAATATTTGAAGAGGTCATAGCTGAAAACTTACCTAACATGGGAAAGGAAACCGTCACCCAAGTCCAGGAAACACTGAGAGTCCTAGGCAGGATAAACCTAAGGAGGAGCATGCCGAGACACATAGTAATCAAACTGACAAAAATTAAAGACAAAGAAAAAGTACTAAAACCAACAAGGGAAAAGTAACAACCCTAACCCTAACCCTAGCCCTAGCCCTACCCATAACCCTAACTTTAACCTTAACCCTAACATACAAGGGAACTCCCATAAGATTATCAGCTGATTTCTCAGCAGAAACTGCAGGCCAGAAGGGAGTGGCATGATATATTTAAAGTGGTGAAAGGGAAGAACCTACAACCAAGAATACTCTACCCAGCAAGGCTCTCATTCAGATTTGATGGAGAAATCCAAAGCTTTACAGACAAGCAAAAGCTAAGAGAATTCAGCACCACCAGACCAGCTTTACAGCAAATGCTAAAGGAGCTTCTCTAAGCGGAAAAGAAAAGGCCACTACTAGAAACAAGAAAATTACGAATGGAAAAGCTCACCAGTAAAGGCAAACATAAAATATAAGTAGGAAATCATCTGCACATAAACATAATATCAAAACCAGCAATTCTGAGAAGAGGATAGAACTATTCTTTTAGTCTAATCAATAAGTAATAAAAGGCTAAACTCAGATCATGCTTGTAAAAACAAGTGATATGACCAGGTGGGACAGACATCAAGGAGAGAGAATGAGCAGAAACAGGGCAATGGATTTATGCATCAGTGTTTACTGAAATACCAAATCTGAAATGGTGGTAGACCAAAGTAGAAAACGCTGGCAGAAAACATTCTTTTGGAGATGAGTCAGTTTGAAGCCTAAAGCATTAGAGCTGTGGAAAGGCTCTGAAAATGGAAATGCACCAGCCCCTTAAAACTTGAATCAAGATCGTAAGAAAAAGGACAGAGTTTACTTTTAGAAAGTCATCAACGTGTGGGTGGTAAATGAAGCCATCAGAGTGGGTAGGATGACCAAGGGGGGGACTGTAGGGAGGAAAGAACTGAGGGTAGACTTTGAAATTAGGGTAAGCCTATATGTAAGAACGGGTGGTGAATGAGAGAGTCAAAAGTATAAGAGAAATAGAACTAGAGGAAAGTTTTGAAGGAGACTGGAGATGATCACCTGATGGGAAGTGCTTCCAACGCATCAGGGCAGATGAGGGCTGAGGAAAAGCCATTGATGCCCTTGGATGAGGCCGGTTTCTAAGACTGGCTGTGCTGTGAAGACACAGGCATGACTTTTCACAGGTTGTGGGAGTGTAGTAGGTATTGAGAAAATCAGCATGGGGAGGTGTCGACTGAAAAAAAACACACAACCTAAAACTTGCAAGTTATGTCTTTTGGGGTGACCTTACTAAGGACTACAGCCTGGGAGACAGCCTCTCAGATAGCTCTGAGGAACTCCAAAGAGGTAAGGGAGGAATTAAGATATATAGGAGTTTTTGCTGAAAAATATAATATAGTCCAACATCAAAAGATTACTGCTAATTACAAAAAACAGACATCTCAAGCTAATGATTTTAGAGCTTTTCTGAGTATGGGAAGATGCAAAAATCTGGGCTCATTGAAATTACTCCTAAGGTATGCATCGTAACTACCTACGGCCAGTATCCAATACAGAATATTTCCTATTTTTCTCTATCCTGAATTCCCCTCAGGGCTACAGTGGCTGATGGCTTGATGGAGGGCAACATTTGTTGTTTATTGCAATAGAGATGACATTCTTTGTCCACAGGATTATGGACTATTCTTTTCAGAAGGTGAGCTGTAAAGAAAAATGGAGTAAGATCACATTTGGAGAGGTCAAGAAAAAGATTTTTTTTAATTGAATACATTTGCAAACTTAGGCAAGGAAGTCAATAAATAGGGGGAAACTGAAGTTGCAAGCAACATAGATTATTACTTATAGTAATAAGCAATCCAGAAGTACCAGAGGAGGTTGAAAGATAAGACACAAGATGAGAACGTATGGGAAGAGAGGAGGGACGTGGACACTCACTTTGTGGGACAAGTAGGAATCAAGGCATTATGTGTCTCTTACAGAAAGGATTTTCCAGCGTAGATATAATTTCATGAGACTTCTGCTGTGTATAAGAGGCAAGGGTCTCAAGACTGTTCATTGTTTTCAGACCACAGAGATTTACACCTACTACTTCCTTCTTCCACAAACAGCAAGCCCAATTCAATCAAGTAAAAGCAGAGAGAAATATAGAAGTTAGAGGAAGCCGAACTAAAATAGATGTCAGGTGTGCAGGGCATTAGGAGAAAAAAGGTCTATTGTAATTTCAGAGTTTTGCAGGATTCCTCAAGCAGCTGGTGAAATGCAGGCACCTCGTTTTACTCCTATCCATGCCTCTTTTCCTTTGTAAATTACCAGTGGTATCTTAAGAGAACATTTCTGTTATCAGCCATTTGTCTGAATTCATTTATTTTGTTTTATAAATCCATTTTGCTAGAATACAATCCTAACTTCTTGGAAAACTTTGTTTTATTGATATAAGGTAAATGATGTCAGAGTAAAATATCACCAAAATTAAACTGTTCTTATTTTTATTGCTTTTGGCAATTTTCACCTTTTATATCTCTGTACACATTCTGGAAACTGTCATTCTTTTTTTTTGCAAATGATATAAAGTTTCTGAAGCATGCTAATTAAGTATAATTCCCAATCTAGGAAATGTCAAGGGTATGGTTTACCATATAAGTAGCTCTGCCTGTGCCTTTTTATCAATAAATCCTTGTGGTTATACCTAAAAATTTTTGTATACTATCCTGCTAACCTTCTATGGGCTTAAAATCTTTTTCATTGGGAGCTGATGGAAATGAATATGGTGTATTTCTCTGCAGTTGTTGCCATAGCGATAAAACCTCTCCAAGGTAAAACAAGAGATGGCATAAAAATTACTAATTCAAAAGAAGGTATGCTTCTAATTTAATATTGAAAATGGTGCCCTACTCCCTTTCTCTTTTATTTTGTCAAAATTGCATGACAGGAGTGTGTCTAATATACTTTTATTAGATAATGTCTATATAAGAAAAACTAAAACAAACAAAAAAATATGAAAAAGGTGAATTCCCCCACAGCATTTAGTGCGATGAGGCTTTATTTTAAATCTTTTCTTCTTAAGACTTACAGCATTCCTAATTATCTGCCTTATGCTCCACCTCCATACTCCTTTATTATCTTGCTATTCAGTTGTAAATCTAATTACCTATAATGAGTTTTCTCAAAAACAATTTATTTGCTTTCTTTTTCTGCCACATCATTTCCAACAATTAGACACATTTTCTAGGAATAACATAATTACAAAGTTGAACAAATCTATGAAACTTTCTCAGATCTTATTACCATTCATGTTCAGATTTTGAAAGTCTTCCCCTGAAAAACCAAATTAGAACACTCTTAGAAAATATTCTGTGACTTAGAATTGTTTTACTTAATCAACCTCAATTTGATTCTGTTACAAAAATGTCAGCATTATCACTTTCTAGAGACTTTGTAATGAGCTAAACCAACACTAAGACAGGTGATTAATTAGGTGGGGAAGAGTCAGCCAATGAAACAAAGACTGTCATGGACCATGTGCCTACAGCATCCCTGGGAGACCTGTGTGATAGAGAAAGAGGAAAGGAGACAAAGTTAGATAAAATAGACCCTACCTTATCTGTATTTTCCTCAAAACTGGCCTTCTGTTTGCTTTCTTTTAAAGCATAGACTACTGTCCACCTAGTTAAAAGGACCTAAAAGAAAGGAGAAGAATTGAAAAAGTTGTCCTTATAAAAGAGATAAACATTAATAAACCATGGATGCTGTGTAATACGATGCTACTCAAATGTGGTGCTCAAAGTGTTACTGGACCATGATAAGCACAGAAATTGAAAATATGTGTTTAGAAACTTTTATAACAATTTAACAAGCATGTGATTGTTGGACTTATCCAGTAGAGCAGGCTATGGATGAGTTGGTGTGTTGAACAAACACACAGAGTCATAAGGGTGCTAGCTGCCTACAAGTCATGAACAGTAGGGTCACACTACAACACGAGGCATTTTAAGGTTAGCTCGTCAATTATAATCCACAAAAATCTGAGAAACCCAAATCATTTACTTTCTATTATAAGTTTTTATTATTTTAACTTTAAATTAAGTTAGGGAACTAAAATTTATATTATTCATTTTTAACCCTAATGAACTAATGGCAAAACAAGCTTCATGGGTTTTTTTGGACATATGTTTTCAGTAGAAACAAACTACCTGATGTCCATGGAAGTGATTGCAAATAAACGAAGACCAAAATTATTGATAATAGTTTTACTAGGAAGTATGATCACTCATATACTGAGTTCAGCTAATTGAAGGTGAAGTATTAAATCATTGCATGTTCTGTGCAGAAGTGGACTGGCTAATGAAGCAGTGAAATCATCAAGACCTAAGCAACATTTACACAGGAAACAAAAATAAATTCAAAACCAAAACAATTTTGAAAGCATGAACACTGACTTAAAAGGCAATGGAAGCAAAGTTCAGTAACTCATATTTAAACCTTAATGTTTTAGAGATGTCTTTTAAAGTAGTACTTTAGATTTCTGAGGCTGGAAAATAAACATGCAATTGTGAAGGCACTAGTGAAAGATGACATCAAAGGTACTTGCTTAGAAATATTGAATGAATATGTGACAATGATTCCATTGCTTAACATATTTAAAAAAACAATCTAATACCAACTCAGAGAGCAAACAAAACTAGCAAAACACTTTTGCTGCATCTTGACAAGTGCACAGGTAATGCCCATGTTGCAATTGTTTTGGTAAATGTGCAATTATAGATGATAGTAATATTAGGAAGAATTTTTTTCTTCTGCTTCTTTGCCCACAAATATAGCTAACTGTGAGCTGTTAAAAAAAAAAAAAAACCTATGAACATAGTCATTGAACTATGCAAAAACATTGTCAACAAACATGGTTTGGAGTTCAATTTTTGTACAGGAATATGTTCTGATGGTGAAGCTGCAATGGTAGGGAACTATTCTGGAGAAGTTTTCCAGATTAGGGAGCTTACACCAGAATGTAAACCAGCACTCTGCTTCCTTCACTGAGAAAGTCTTGCTAGCAAAGGAATGTCAGCTGAACTACACAGTAGGCTTAATGACACGGTAAAAATTGTGAATTTGTAAAGATTAATATGCCAAATGTGAGATTTAAAATTTTTGAGATAATGTGGAAAACGGTCAAAACAACGATTATTGCATAGTGAGGTACTTTGATGGTTATCAAGGCGAAAAACTTAGGAATGTTAAAATTAGGGAATCAAATCACTGTTTCTGCAAGTTAAGAAACTAGGGCTTCCCTGGTGGTGCAGTGGTTGAGAGTCCGCCTGACGATGCAGGGGACACCTGTGTCAGGTTTGTGCCCCAGTCCGGGAAGATCCCACATGCCGCAGAGCGGCTAGGCCTGTGAGCCATGGCTGCTGAGCCTGTGCGTCCAGAGCCTGTGCTCCACAACAGGAGAGGCCACAACAGTGAGAGGACCACGTACCGCAAAAAAAAAAAAAAAACAAACCTAATCACTAGTTACCAGAGAAATGCAAATCAAAACTAAAACCAAAATGATATATCACATCACACCTGTTAGAATGGCTATTATCAAAAGACAAGGGATAACAAGTGTTGGAGGGGATGTGGAGAAATGGAAACACTGGTTCACTTGTGGCAGGAATGTAAAGTGGTGCAGCCGCTACGGAGAACAGAATGGAGGTTCCTCAAAAAGAATTAAAAGTAAAAGTGCCCTATGATCCAGCAATTCCACTTCTGGGTATATATCCAAAGGAAATGAAAACAGGATCTCAAAGAGATATAAGCACCCCATGTTCACTGCAGCACTATTCACAATAGCCAAGATGTGGTAATAATCCAAGTGTCCTTCAATGAATTAATGCATAAAGAAGATATTTTATAGATATAGATATATCACACATACAATGGAATATTATTCAGCCTTGAGAAAGGAAATTCTGCTGTTTGGGACAACATGGTTGGGCTTAAGGGCATTGTGATAAGTGAAATAAGTCAGAGAGAAAAAGACAAATGCCATATATCACTTATATGTGGAATTTAAAACAGCCACACTCATAGAAACAGAGACTAGAATGGTGATTACCAGGGACTGTGAGATGGGGGAAATTGGGAGAAGAAAAAAAACAAAAAGAAACCAGTTTCTTCTCACATTTTTAAAAATGTAATTTGGACAATTTGACATACAGATGTGCTTTTTGTCTCATATCTTCAGTATTTTTAATAATATCAATACTTCCATGTAAAGAAAGAATGCAATTTGTTTTCCAATGGCCAAAACAATTTGAAGAGTAAAAACTGAAGTTTCTACAGATTGTTACAATATATTCCCATAGTTTCACAACAATTACCAAAGAAGTTATGATTTTGGTTTTCTTCTGAGTTTGCTGAAGCCAGATTGAAAGGTTTTAGTCCATTCCTTTTGACATACCTGTGTTAAACTGATTTCTATACTGAAGGTTATTCAAACAAAAAATGAAGCAGTGTAGATAAAGTTGTGCACTAAAAGTGTTACTGAGCCCAAGCCCACACTGCTCGCCACACAACAGGCCAGTAAATCGAGAGACTAGTTGTTGGAGCAAAGAATAGCAACTTTATTTGGAAAGCCAGCAGACCGAGAGGGTGGTGGACTAATGTCCCAAAGAACCATCTTCCCCAAGTTAGAATTCAGGCTTTTTTTCATAATAAAAGGGGTGGAGAGGTATGGTTGGTTGCTGTAAACTTCTTGGTGCAAGAATTCTTTGTTCTTGTAGCTGTCCACATAAGTCTGGTCATAGTATTCCCATAAACCTCCAACAAGACAAATGTTACTCTCTGATCTGCAACCTTTAAAGGTCAGAGCCTTGAGAATGGGTTCTCCTGTACATTTCAGGCTATAGGCAACATTCTTAATTTGTAGCAAAATCAATAGAATACAAAGGTTAAAGAAAAAGAGACAAAGCCAATATGGAGTCAGATCTGCCCTTCCCTATTACAATTCCTCAATGTCAAAGATCCTGTGGGAAAAGGGGTTATTTACATAAGTAGCATTGCTGTCAATTCAACCTAGGTTAGATATGTTAACAAACAAGAAGCAAGCTCATTTCTTTACATTAAAAACTTTAAATACTGATATAATAGTGTTTATTTGTTCAGAGAGTGTATATAGACATTTAATATGAGGAATCACTATTTCACTCATAACTTTTTGTTTTATTATAACTGCAAAACAACAAAAAGTTCCAAGTATAACAGTGAATCTTTTTTTATCAGCATATATACTCACTTTCAACAGTTTGTACAGTTTTGTACTTTGTTCCTTTTCCCCTCCACTTTTAGTTTGATATTTATTAAAGTGTAATTTTGTGTCTATCGAATTCAATAGTAAACATTAGGACTTATACTCTGTATGTTCTTATCTCTTTCTTCCTAGTAATTCAGTTTTATTGTAGTTTATAGAAGTACCAGTCTACAACAAATTGAAAATTTAAAAACCAGTCCTCCACCACGGAGTTAGAGAACCACTGACTTAGTGAGTTTCATTGACTACAGGCAAAAACTATAATAACAAACACTTTATTACCAGCAGAGAGAATTTATTTTATTTAAGTAATGCTAATTAAGCTTGTAAAAATAGTTTAGCCTTGTAATAATTGCGAGAAATGTGCATTTAGCCAGGTCAACTCTAGGAATTAACTATGAAAATATGCAATGAGTTCTCAGCTATGCAGTTATGCTAGCAGCTGTATTGTATATAAAGTACGGAAGGGTAATGTGTTTTACCGCCTGCTCTGCTTTATTCCTGATGCCTAAATTAGTTCTCCTGGAATCTCTGTGGAGGGCAAGACAACTAGTGGGGCTAAAAGTAACTTTGTAAATGGAGTCTTTTTGTAAACGGAGTCTCTGAGAAACCATTCTAAGAGGAAAGTGCCTTCCTCTCTCACTCTTGGTTTTCTCCCCGGGAAGAAGATAAAATGGAAGTTAATGGGTAAAGTATGACCAATAGTCTGACTTACCTTTTTAAGATCTGAACATCCATTTTACACAATATGATGGATATAGGTGTATAGATAGGCAAGATACAGTTGAAGGTAGCCCAGTAAGGGTCTGTGAAGAGAACTAACTTTCATGCCCAGCTTAGACTCATGCTGACCAGCTTTCTTTGGGTAAGATGATGACTAATTTTGACATGGCTAAAGCTGACTTGATCACAAAACTTCCAGATTTGGGACCATCTCATCAATTGTTGGTGCTATATTATAATGATAACAATAATATATGCACTATTGTAGCAATAAAAATAATATGTATGGTAATTGTATATTACCCTGTTTACTCACAACATCCTCCTGTACAAGGATTATTCTCTCTACTTTTCAGATGAGGACGTGAGGCTTAAAGAAGTTAAAGTGATTTGTTCAGGATCACAGAGCAAGAAATTTTTAGAGTCAGGTTCTAACAGAAGTCTGTTACCAAACCCTGGTCCCACAATAGCCGTTTTTCAGACTTTGTGTCATGATCCATTAGCAGGTCAGAAATTGGCTTAATGGATCACAATCAGTTTTTGGTTTTTTTTAAGAATTAGACAAATACCACAGAATATACAAAACAGTTTAACCAATCTTGAGGAAAATGGGTGGTGTCAGAAGCTATTCTGCCTGTTTTCTCCGCCCAGCCCTCCTCAGTCTGCGGCTGCCTTGATTCACTCCCTCCCAAACCCTTCACCTTTCCTGCTCTCCCTGACTACAACTCGTGCACGTGAATGTTATCTGGTTGGGGAGATGCTTCTCCTGCTGTAGAGTGGCCTGGGTGGTGGTAGTCAAGGCCACCCACAAACCTAGCCAGTGGAAGGAGGGCCATTTATCATTTGATTGGTTAATAATGTCTCATATGGGAATCTGGTTCCTTGAACTTTGTATTAATAAAATGTTAAACTCTGCATCACCTCCTCAGTGAAAACCCTTGGAGGTCACAAGTTCTGGAGTGATGCAGATTCCTGGGTAAACCCTGGCTCTGTGACCCAGGCAATGCTCCCCACCTTCTCTGAGCCTCTGACTCTTCAGTTATACAATGGAAATGATGCTAATGATGCCTATCCCAAAAAGATGATTAGAAAAATATATGTGTAAACAACCAGTTCCGGGCCTATCACACAAAAAGGGCTCAATGACCACTATTTATGATATCATACTTACAAAAGTAATTTCCAAGTCTTTGAGCATAACAAAATCCACTAGCAATAAAGCCACGGAAACCATTTAGTGGTTCTTTTAGAATCCCAGAGACTTTTGTGGATTTGTCACCTAGCATAGTTTTGCCCTGAAGAAAGGAGCCAGTCACCAGGTGTTCAGGGGCTGAAATCCAGCCTGTGACCCACTAACCAACTGTGTGTCCAGTGTAGGGCTGCAGCCACCAGGAGGAAGGGTGCCTTTTTCTCATGTTCACCAAAGCACTGGATCAGCCACTGATGGCCCATCTTCTGGGTCATCAAAGTCAGCACTAGTGTGTGGGAGCTAGAAGTGCCATTCAATGGACTTTTCCAGTTAATAAAGTGCTACATGAATACATTTTCACTGTAATGGGTCCCCCCAGATATTTGGTATTCTAGAACAGTTGTGAGAGGTTCTTTGTTATACAGATGCCATACTATCAAGCAGCACATCAGAGCTAAACTATTTATAACATAGGTCAACAGAGTAGTTTTTGAAGTGTTTTATGGACTGCAGATGTTTCAAAAGGATTCTTCATTCTTTATCCTCCCATTCCTTGATGTTATGAAATATGACAGGAGGCTTTTTTAAGGCCACCATATATCTAGCTTATTGAAAATGGATACTCTATTTCAAAGCTCTAAGAAACTGATACTTGGGGTCAGTAGACCCAGATTTAATTTCGGCTTGCTCAGTTTACATTTTAAACTCCATTTAAAAATATTTTTCATTATCGTGCTGTTACAGAGACCACTAGTGTTTTGTGTAACCAGAAGTCTTTTATCCCCAACTAGGTGTTTTAAAATTTAGCTTCATAAATTGAAATACTGGAAGTGAGTTATGCTCTTGAAACACTGATCATATGTTAATAACTGAATTGACATTTTAGAGGATAAAGGTTTTCCACGAGAGAAAAATGAAATGGTGCTAAATTCCTGGATTCCTTGGGCCATTGGTTCTTTTCTTGGGTGAAAGACTTGAGCAACACTAAACTCCAATACAGAAAACCTGAGAAAAACAATGGAGAGTGCCTTATAATAAAATAAATAGCATTACATTTTTTGTACTTCTGTATTTTGCTACTTTGGAAATATTTTTATTTGGGAATGTTATCTACACACACACACACACACACACACACGCTCTCTCTCTCTGTGTCTCTCAAACATTCCCAACAAGGATAGATCTTAAAAACATAATATTGAGTACAAAAAAATTTGTTAAAGGATACATACAAAAAATAATTTTTACAACTTTCAAAATACCGGGCACTACTTAGTTATTCATATATATAAATATATATGTATATATGTGTATGTGTGTGTGTGTGTGTGTGTGTGTGTGTGTTTATTGAGTACATGAACCAGAAGGGTGACATCCAATTCGTGAGAGTAGTTACACTTCAGGAGGAGTGAGGGAAACAAGACTACAAGAAAGGACTCCCATTTAATCTGTAACATTTTATTTATTTTTAAAAAGACTTGAAGAAAATATTGCAAAATACTACCAGTTGTTAATTCTGCGCTGTGGGAAAATAATCATTTGTTATGTTACTCTTTTCATAGACCTGCATTTTAAAAAAATTTTCAGCAAAATAATTTCAAAGTACTAATGAAATTTTTTTCTTGTGTTCTCTACAACAACACTAACAAAAATAATGATTAAAAACATCACCAGGGCTTCCCTGGTGGCGCAGTGTTTGAGAGTCCGCCTGCCGATGCAGGGGACATGGGTTCGTGCCCCGGTCTGGGAAGATCCCACATGCCGCGGAGTGGCTGGGCCCGTGAGCCATGGCCACTGAGCCTGCATGTCCGGAGCCTGTGCTCCGCAACAGGAGAGGCCACAACAGTGAGAGGCCTGCATACCACACACACACACACAAAAAAAATCACCAGATCCTAAAGAACTTTTGAGACATAATTAATCCCACAGTTTTGGTGTTGATCCTTGTCTAAAAATACAGTAATGAATGAGATCACACTGTTTTCCTCATTAGTACAGGCTCTTCATTTGCCTGGTACCTTTTCAAAGCATTACACTTAATTCCATTTTAATTGTTAGCTCAGGCCAAAAATTAGAACAAATATTTCTTGAGCACCTATGATTTGCCAGGCATTATTGTAGCCACTGGAGATAGCCAATGAAAACAATAGACTGGGACTCAGCAAACGATGGCCCTTAGGCCAAATCTGGTCCATGTGTTTTTGTAAATAAAGTTTTATTGGAACACATCCATGCTCATTTGCTTACATATTGTCTGTGACTATTCTACAACAACAGAGTACTGTGCCAGACTGAAATATTTACTCTCTTACCCTTTACAGGAAAACTTGGCCAACCCCTGCAATAGACAGAAATCTCTACCCTCATGGAGCTTGCAATCTATTACAAAGACAGACAGTAACAAAATACATGTCTTAGAATGGTTGGTGATGATACATGCAACTGAGAATAAGAAAGCAGGGGAAGGGGGCTTCCCTGGTGGTGCAGTGGTTGAGAGTCTGCCTGCCGATGCAGGGGACACGGGTTCGTGCCCCGGTCTGGGAAGATCCCACATGCCGCAGAGCGGCTAGGCCCGTGAGCCATGGCCGCTGAGCCTGCGTGTCCGGAGCCTGTGCTCTGCAGGGGAAGAGGCCACAGCAGTGAGAGGCCCGCCTACCGCAAAAAAAAAAAAAAAAAAAAAAAAAAGAAAGCAGGGGAAGGGGTTAGGGAGTGTTGTGAGGAGGTCAGAGAAAGCCATGTTGCAAGGATGACCTGGGAGCAAAGATCTAAGACGTGAGGGACCAGCTCTGTGGAAACCTGGGGGAAGCAGATAGTGCCAAGGCCTGAGGTGGAAAGTTCAAGGAGCTGCAGGAAGCTGTGTGGCTGGATGGGTGTGAGGGCAGCGGATGCAGAGCAGAGCCCTGCAGGCCATGGCAAGGAGCTGGGCTTCTGCTCTTAGTAAGGGGCCTAGTTTGTCCTTTGTAAAATCTAGAATATTAATTTCATTCCAAGACTGAGGCCAAAGCTATGGATACCACATTTTTAGGCAAAATATTATTGACATTTGAAATTTTCAGTTCTAACCCTACTGTCCATCCTGCCAATTCTGACCAGTGTCCAGAGAAGAGAACAGGCTAGCTGATGGCTGAATATTATTACTATTTGAAAAACATTTCTGCAGACATATCTTACCCATGAGTCAGCCAGGCTGAAATACTAGTGTCAGACAGAACATTCTACGTAAAGTTGTGGTTTAGGCCAGGAGGGTAGCCTCAAAGTACTAAATTTCAAAATGAGTATTTGGGATATATTTTTCCTTGGTATTTGCCAAAAATGTAATTGATCCACTAGCTCTATATCTGAATGTGCTGGACCACCTTCTCCGTGTCCCCATACAGTGTAACCTCTCCCGGAAAGCTTGGAACCTTCTGTCCAGAAGGATGGGTGAGCACCGATGGAGAACTTGCTTGATGCCAGGCACCATCCCTCTGCCTTCAGGAAAGTTTATGGGGAAAGATTATAGAAAGCTCTTTTCACACTTTGGTATTTCTCTTAAAGTAAATATTTCTCAGGTGCTCATATATTCCAGCCCATTGTTTTTAGGCAGGTATGTTTTTAGTCCTTTTTTTAAATAAATAAATAAATAAATAAACAGTTAAGGGTGAGAGAAGATATAACTGGCTCAGGTTTGCTTAGCTGATAAATACAAGAGATGGTACTAATGGCCAGGTCTCTCCCTTCTTAGTACAGCGCACTTTTTTTTTTTTTTTTTTTTTTTTTTTTTTTTTGCTGTACGTGGGCCTCTCACTGTTGTGGCCTCCCCCATTGCGGAGCACAGGCTCCGGACACACAGGCCCAGCGGCCATGGCTCACGGGCCCAGCCTCTCCGCGGCATGTGGGATCTTCCCAGACCGGGGCACGAACCCGTATCCCCTGCATCGGCAGGCGGACTCTCAACCACTGCGCCACCAGGGAAGCCCAGTACAGCGCACTTTTCCATTCTGTTTTTATTGTTAATCAATGATCAATTATTTTGTCATAAATATATAAGTTACGGGCCTCCCTGGTGGCGCAAGTGGTTGAGAGTCCACCTGCCGATGCAGGGGATACGGGTTCGTGCCCCGGTCTGGGAGGATCCCATATGCCGCGGAGCGGCTGGGCCCGTGAGCCATGGCCGCTGAGCCTGCGCGTCCGGAGCCTGCGCGTCCGGAGCCTGTGCTCCGCAACGGGGGAGGCCACAACAGTGAGAGGCCCGCATACCGCAAAAAAAAAAATAAATAAAATAAAATAAATATATAAGTTAAAATCTATATTCACCTCTACCTTTGTGTAGGAAAAGCATGACCATGGGCAAGTACACCACATAATTAAAGTACACCAAAATAGAAATATCAGTTTTGGCCAAGTTTAATGCAACCTCCAGCTCTTGAAAATAGTTATGAGCTACTCTTCTCTTTTCTTGAATGTCTTTAAGCAGCCTTAATTTTTTGTGTGGAGAAAATCTGGCAGACAGGAAAGAAGAGAAATTAATTCTAGACTAAAAGCCCCCCAAACCTTCAAAGGTAGGATCTGTGTCTAATTTTCTCTTTAATCTCCAATATTCATATAGTAAGCACTTAATAAATGCAGCAGTGCTTATCATTGATGCAAGGTTATCTGTTTACTGAATTTCCCACTCATTTATGTTCTTCTGGAAGTCGATTTCTCATTTTGGTACCAAACAGATCTGTAATTTTGATTGCTTTCAACATTAGCTCTTGTAATTTTAGTTACCAGTGTTTCTGAAGGATTTAAATTAAGGTTCTGTCTTCAGAAACCCAGACATCCAAATGAACGTGCAACTGTTACCAAATAATTTTATGTTTAGAATCATTTACACACGTTTGGATTTTCTCTTTGCCTCTGAAGATCTTGACATCAAATAGACCCCACCTCCTATGTTCTCTCCTTTAAATGGACTTAACTCTTGTTTCTTCAATATGATTTTCTCCAAATAGTCATCAGGTAAAAATACTTTATTATATGTAAGGAAAAGATAATGGCATAACTACTTCGATTTATACTTTTTTCCGCAGCTTTTGATTGCTCAGCCATGATCTAACATTGAAAGTTTTTTTGCTTTCATTAGCTTCCCAGAGTTCTCATTTGTAAAGTCACTGGGACCTGTGGCCATCTGTTACTTTCAGACATCTTTAGAGCTTTGATTCTATATTTTAAAAGATGTTCAAGCTATGGCATCCTTTCGCAGTAAAGACTCTAAAGTTATTAATTAATCATAATATAAAAAAGATTATAAACTGCATTAGCATATTTCTGTGTGCATTAATTTAAACATCCTTTTTTTCCCCCTGCAAGGTCTTTTGCTTTAGTGAGGCCAACCAACTGACAGACTGCTCATTAATCATACATATTAACAGGAGTAGTTAAAGCTTTAAAGTCTAACTAACTCACCATTCTGTCTACAGGGACTAGTCCTTGTTTTCTAAATGTGAGGATATACACTTCAGACACTGCTAATTAGGTCTTTCCCTTGAAAATTCATCCTGACATGTTTCAAGAACATATTTTTCCCTTGAGTACAAGTTCATTAAATTATTAATATCTTTATATAAGTCTTGCAGGATTACTTAAACAATGCAGCGTTCTCTATTTGAAAACCGTTGTTCACACTGAAGGATAAAATAGATCTCATTTCCTTATATCTTTTCTTCAGTCAAAAACAATGGACTGGGTAAATATCAGAGAATAATAGATATTATGTTCAGTAACATAAGATGTTAAAGGAAGGTAAAGAAAATACATCGTACTTATAAATGGAAATGGGTATTAGTCAGGGTTCTCCAGAAAAATGAAATGAAAGCATCAGGATGTGTATACAGAGAGACAGAGACAGAGAGGATTGGCTCACACAGTTGTAGAGTCTTGGTAAATCCAAAATCTGTAGAGTAATCTGGCAGGCTGGAGACCCAGTGACGAGTTGCAGTTCAAGTCCAAAGGCCGTCTGCTGGCAGAGTTCCTTTTTGCCTTGGGGAGGTCAGTCTTTGTTCCACTCAGGCCTTGGACTGATTGGTGAGACCCACACACCTTATGGAGGGCAGCCTGCTTTGCTCAGAGTGCACCATCTAAACGCTAATCTCATGCAAAAACCACCTTTACAGAAACATTCAGAAAAATGTTTGGCCAATTATCTGGGCACCACATAAACTTAACCATCACAAAATGCTATACAGATAATCAACTCCTGATTATCTGCACAAATGGAAGGAAATGTTCCTGCAAGGGACCTAAATCAGATAAGCTACAGTCAGTTCTGTTGAGCCTGTGAATTACATGATCGGTCTGTAGCAGTTTTACCCTAGTGGCTG
Organism: Mesoplodon densirostris; assembly: GCF_025265405.1. Taxonomy (NCBI): domain Eukaryota; kingdom Metazoa; phylum Chordata; class Mammalia; order Artiodactyla; family Ziphiidae; genus Mesoplodon; species Mesoplodon densirostris. The sequence goes on from NC_082672.1 coordinate 79,191,250, forward strand.
TTAATCTACCCAGGCAAGTGTTTAGGTCAACCTCATGATGTGGCCCTGTTACGACAACTCCCAGTGGTTTCCCAACACAATCAAAGGAAGAAAACACAAAGCCCTCACCACAGTCTCTTCAAGGCTCAGCTAATGTGCCCTGCCTGCCACCCATCCACGGCTTGCTCTTCTCCAGCCACCCAGGGCTTTGTTCTCACTGTTCCCTCACTGGATGCCATTTCTCAGCCCTTGCACGGCCCACGGACTCGCTTGATCCAGGTGTCTGCTGAGACCTGCCCTGATTTTTCTATCTGAAACGGCACACCACCCTATCTAACTCTGTATCCCTTTACCCTGCTTTACTTTTTATGATTCTTGTTGCTATCCAGAACTTATATCTCTACTCGTGTCCTTATCAGATACGCAGTCAGTATAACAGGGTGGGGATGATCAGGGATGACACAGCCAGGTTACCTGAATTCAAGTCCCAGCTCTGCTGCTTAACTGGACGTGTGACCTCAGGCAAGCTGCTCCGTCACTCAGTTGCCTCATCTGTAAAACAGAGATGCCTCAAAGATATTGGGAGGAGTTTGAAGATATAATGAACACGTAGATATAAATTGCTGTGAACGGTGTCTGGCAGAGAGAAAGGACCAGGTGCTATCTATTACTATCATTGTCTCCACTAGAATATAAGCTCTGTGAGGACAGAATGGATTCAAGGTATTTCCAGAGCACAGAGAAGGATCTGGCCCACAGTAAGGACTCATTAAATGTTTGTTGAATGAATTAATGAAGGAATGTGGGCACATGCCGCTGAGAATGGGAAATATGTTCTAGAAAAACACAGTGAAAAGGTAGTAGGTTGTTGGGCTGCAGGCCTAGAAGGCCTGCATTTGCCCAGCTTTAAGACCAAAGAAAGAGCCCAGAGTCAGCAACAGAGACATCAGTGGTTTCACGGATGGGGGCGCTTACACGTCTGAAGCAAGGTCCTGGAGCGATTGCCAGTTATAGGGGAGTTGACGTCAGGTGGGCTCATCGGTTACCAGGGAAACCAGCAGAGGGACACAGGCCCCTCACCACCCCTTTGACAAGGACAGTCACTCGCTGAGGCCTGGGACAAGTACGTAGGAAGGTCAGTCCTGTGAGTAGGTGTCGGTTAGGCTTTATGGATGTCTGTATAGGGATGGATGGATGTACGTCCTGTGTAGCAGGACACTCGGGATAAGATGTAGCTGCGGTTTCTGCCTGAAGGATACTTCTCTAAAGGGGACTGAGAAGTCAAAGGAGAACATAAAAAGAATCCAGCAAATGACCCACAGCTGGGGCTGGCAGGGCCAGCTGAGGTACCAGCTTTCCCAAGACACCCTAACCTTATTCTGGGAAAAGGTCGGAGCTGAAGGAGAAAGAGACTGTGGGAAAGCAGCTGGCAGAGGTCAGACTCAGGGTTCCTCTTACCCAGTCACACTGGCAAGTGACCTTGGGTGTCAGGTTTAAGGAAATGAAAAGAGTATTCAAGTCAAGAAAAAACATACCCAGTATTTACATAATGGCATGTCCACAAGCATTCAGTTTTTGAAGGTCATCAATACAGAGTCCCAATACTTAAGTCCATCATGAAAGCACAAGGAGTGGTGGGCTGGGAAATGCCTTCCAAGCCCAGTTGCTTGAAAGGTTGGCAATAAGTATCAGAGGACAAAAGGACCAAAGAGGACACACATCTGTATGGCGGCACAAGTGTCCAGGGAGGCTGTCCCTGTTTGAGGGGACTTTTCAGGGTCTAGCACCCCATCTCATTGCCAAGGGGGCACAGATGGCTCCCTCCACCTGCATTTCCCTCCCATCCCATCCTGGTGACCAACTCCCCGCCACTTCCCCTGTCAAATGAAAGGCTGAGAGAGTTACTGAAAGGTTTGGGAAGCAACTTAATTCTCACCTTCCTCCCCGGAACTCCTGAGTTTACCTACAGCCAAATGAGCAATACTCTCCAAATAGCTGTTGTGAAGAGCTGTCCCTCCTCTTCTACCCTGAAAGCAAGATCCAGGCCTTAGTCATTCATATATTTTCCCCTAGAACAGTATGTAAAGCACAGACAGTACATTTCTGCTGAATAAATTTACTCATTTTTTTGATAGTGGGTTTGAAGTGGGAATTTAAATATCCAAATGCAATTTAATCCATTAAATTTAAGTTGATGGATTGAGAGTTATGCACTGAAAATTCTTCTGTATCAAAATTGGGTGACCTTCATACTTGCATCTTATGGATCCTTGGGAATTCTCTCTGTTTACGGGCAGTTATTGAATAGCTGCAAAATGTATTCCTATGAATTTATTTAGTGCTGCTCAATTCAGTCCTTCTCATTGAAACTGCAGTTCTAAAATTCCACCCCCTGAGGGTACATTTCATATGTTAAAGTACGTGACTCAAAAATACTGAAAATGCACTTCTATAAATTTACCTTCATTGAAATCAAGATATAAAATGTCATTAATGCTTTCTTTGTTCCAGTTCTGACTGGTAAGGCTGAATTCTTTCTTATACACTGGCTCAAGCCCTGACCTGTCTGAAATTTGTTGAGGAACCTCATCACATTGTTTTCATGTTAACATTTCTTTTAAATAAGACACTAGCAGTTTATGTGCATTATTTGTCCCTCTACGTGTTGATTTCATCTACTCTCTAAGTCTAAAAATGTAAGTTTCCTTAATAAAAATGAAAGATGCTTGAGGCCTTATGAGTGCTTGGAGATGGGGACCCCAGGGCATGGGCATAGTTCTCGGACAAGGAAGGCAGAATCCAAGCCCGATTCTCCTCCTCCAGCCTGCAAGCATCCCCCTGCGAACTTCCAAATACGGAGGGAGCATCCACCCTCTCACTGCCTCACAAAGATGTTAAAATGTATCACAGATGGTGAGGAAGCAGCTAAGCCATGCCCTACCGTGCCCCACCCATGAGCCGAGATGAACCAAGTGCATCGGCTGAGATCGGCAATGGCAGGCATAGAAAACAGAGCCAGCGATTGGGACAGAGAGAGTTGGTGGTTTGGCAAGACAGTCGGGAGTCCACTCTAAGTGGAAGGTTGTGGTTGTCCTACTGGCACAAGGCAAAGGCAAGCAGCCATCAGGGGAGCAGGTGAGAACTAGGAAGACCTGAATTCCCAAGGGCAAAGTTGTAAGACGATGGGACATTTAAAAATCTGGCTTGGTGGTGAGAAAACAAGAGAAACTCAACAATTAGAGCAGCAAAGTAACTGAAATCATGAATGACCATGATATGCGCCCCCAAGGACACCTTAATCCTGAGGATTACGGGTTTTAAGATCAGACACACTCGGGGTTAAATTTTAGCCCCACCAATTAACAGCAGAGTGATTTGGAGCTAGATGTTTAATCTTTCATTCTCTGTAAAATGCATCACTCACCCACAGTAGTTTTGAGCAGATTAAATGAAATAGTGTTAAGTCCATGCTTAGCACTCAGTGCTTGGCCCATGGCAAGCATTTGATCAATGGTAACCATTTTAATAATCATTTGTCTTAGACTTTTATGTTCACAGCTTGGGGCACACAAGGAAAAGTTGATTTGGGGTTCATCCAGTCAGAAGGGACTTAAGAGGTCAGACCTTAATTATACTTATCTTCATGACCAAATTGGTACCACCATGATAACTTCATAGGAATGCTAAACAGTGACTGTAGACCATGCTGACCACAGACCAGACCATTTGGCCCAGTCCAATGTTTCGATGAAATGTTATCGTTTATTCAGATTATCATTTATTCAGTTATAGCCGAGGGGGGTTAGTTAATATTGTCACATTTCTAACTTGTTTTGAAAAGCCACATTAGTTACTGGTAGAGTCCATCCAAAGGGAAAAAAAGGAAGGGAACAGGGCTTCCCTGGTGGCGCAGTGGTTGAGAGTCCGCCTGCCGATGCAGGGGACACGGGTTTGTGCCCCGGTCTGGGAAGATCCCACATGCCGCGGAGCGGCTGGGCCCGTGAGCCATGGCCGCTGAGCCTGCACGTCCAGAGCCTGTGCTCTGCAACGGGAGAGGCTACAACAGTGAGAAGCCCGCGTACCGCAAAAAAAAAAAGGAAGGGAACAGAGAGATGGGGAAATTTTGACATGATTTAGAAATTTTAAGATCCCAACCTAAATAAGAAAAGCAATATCGGGAAAGCATCACAATATGGATTCATCTTTCCTTAGCTCTAAATTATTTCAGATTCTTTGTTCATGCTGAATTACATCCTCTTCCCGTGTCCTTACAAGAGCCACTTGTCTGATCCCTGAAATAAGGAGACCATTATGACTAGCCTCATTGCTGTCTTAGATGTATTTTTAAAGATGTTAAGAAATAAAATTCACTTAAGACGTTATGCATTCCTCATGTAAGTATTCCGTTCCCATTTTTTCACATATCGTTGATTTCAAAATGTGCTAACTTTTTACATCAGTCATTAATCTTATTTCCGTTCACAATGTAAAAAAAGAAAACTAAACTTCCCAGATGGTCTGTAATGTTTTCCTGTGTAATTAACACCTATTTCACAGTTGTGGGTGCCAGTCAAGGCCCTGTCTCTTCTTCCTCGACATTTCCTTGGTACCTTGTTCAGGCTGAGTTGATGCCTGTGACTGTGCTAAATACACACATGAGAACAGGGGAATTCTGGAGAGGAGCCAGCTGCATTAGAAGACCTGGCAATCTAGAGAGATTACTTACACACGTGTCTCCTCTGTGGGCTTGAGGTCTGCATGCCACCCTTTATTTCAGTACGATTACCACTGTAACTTGTCGTCCTCCTCATCATCCTCATCAGCAACAAAAACCATCTGTCAGATAAGTACCAGTCGTCCATTATTTGCATTCTTCCCTTTTTAATGCTCCTGGATGGTCAAGTGTTTATAAATCAAGTGGCTAATTTAAGATACATGTGCTCTCATACTGCAAGTCATCCTGGAAGCATCAGGTTATATTTACTGTTGAAAATTTGTAGATGTCATTTATTTAAATAGGCCTGGGTTTCTTTTTTCCTTCCTGACAGTATTGACCCTCTGTGGTCATGTACACAGCAAATGCAGATGGATGAAGTCATTTGATAATTCAAATAAAATCATTCCATCGTGGAAATCTCCTGGTTTCATTTTTTTTAAAAAAATTTTATTGAAGTATAACAAACATTCAGAAAAATGTATGTATCCTAAGGAGACCACTTGTTGATTTTTCACAAATCAAGAACACACTTGTAACCTGCACACAGTTCAAGAAACAGAACATCAGCATCTTAGTCTGATGATCTCAGTCGCTCCCCACTCCCACATCGGTGACCTATTGCAACTTCTAACAGCTTAGCTTAGTATTGCCTGCTTGTATTCCTTATATAAATTGATCAATGTTGTGTTTACACAATTTAACCATATTGTTGCATATAGTTGTATTCCATTCATTTCCATTGTTATATAGTATTCCACTGTATGAATAATCTACAATTTACTTTTTTTATTTCTACTCTTAATGGGCATCTTGATTGTTCTTTTAGATGAAAAAAATCCCCTATGCAAGGTTGACAGTTGGTTATGTTTTTTAACTGATGCACAACACAGATTTTAGAAGGTTTTCTTGATATGTTATCAACATTTTTAAATGGAAAAAAATGGATAATTGGATAAAGGATGGTAGAAGGGCAGGGAGAAAAGGAACTAGCATTTATTATTCCCACTGTGTCAGATATTATAGTAGGAGTGTTGTTGTTGTTGTTTTTAATTGTGGAGAAAAACACATAGCATAAAATTTACCATCTTAACCATTTTCAAGTGTACAGTTCATTAATGTTAAGTATAGTCACATTGTTGTGAAAAGTATAGTCTCATTGTTGTGAAAAGATCTCCAGAACTTTTTCATCTTGTAAAACTAAAACTCTGCTCCCATTAAATAACTTCCCCTATCCCCCACCCCCCAGCCCCTGGCCACCACCATTCTACCTTCTGCTTCTATAAATTTGGCTACTCTAAGTACTTCATATAAGTGAAATCATACGGTATTTGTCTTCTACTGACTTATTTCACTGTCCCTATTTCAATTAGCAAGATGTCATCGAAGTTTATCCATGTTGTAGCATGTATCAGAATGTCCTTCCTTTTCAAAATTGAATAATGTTCCATTGTATGTACCACATTTTGTTTATCCACTCATCTGTTAATGGACGTTTGGATTGATTCTTCCTCTTGGCTATTCTGAATAGTGTTGCTTACGAACATAGGTGTGCAGATATCTCTTCAAGACCCTGTTTTCAATTCCTTTGGATATAGACCCAGAAGTGGGATTTCTGGATCACATGGTCATTCTATTTTTCATTATTTTAAAAATCTGCGCAGTGTTCTCCATAGCAGTTGCTCCACTTTACATTCTTGCCAGCAGTGTGCAAGCATTCCAGTTTCTCCAGGCCCTCACCAACGCTTATTTTGTCTTTTGAAACTAGCCATCCTAATGGGTGTGTGCGTGGTAGGAATTTTACACATTATCTCTTTTATAATTCTTAACCAACAGGCTTCAATGTGTAAGTGCCAATTTTACAGCAAGGACATCTTGACACAAGAACCTTCCATAAAAGAAAAGGCTGGGATTCCAATCCAGGTGGTCCTGAAGTTGACAATAGGGTTTTTATTCTTAAAGTTCCACGCAGTCACAAAACCAACCCAGCTCTTTTGTTCTGAGCTATAAGGTTTACAAGATTAAGGGCTATACAAGATTGCCTGACTTTAAATATGAAATAAGAGGTTGAGGTTTAGAACAGGAGTTCTCACTGTGTGGTCTCAAGGCCAGTAGCATCAGTGCTGCTGGGAACTTGTTATAAATGTGAGTTCTCAGGTCTCACCCCGGACCCACTGAGTCAGAAACTCTGGAAGTGGAGAGAGCAATCTGTTTCAGCTAGGTCTCCCGAGGATGCTGATGTGTGATTGGGTTAGAGCACCACTGGGCTTAAATCATTAGACAAATACCTAAACTGCTGTCTGATAACCTTTATACTGTTGCCAAACAGGAAACGTACATGTTGAGCACTTTGAGGTTTCCAGGGCAACCTGATATGGTAAATCTGCATATTATGCTTCATACTCCCAATTTTCAGAAAAGTATTGGATTAGCCCAATTGTAATGCTGCTGAAAACCATCCATTTGGAGATTGAACCACACTCCAACTGATCAATTGCTTCTGAACAAATGGCCACCTGGGACCAGGCATCCTAGCCAGGAAGGCCGCACCCAGCTCAGCATTTATCTGTTATTTGCTGGGATTTTCATCCCAACCCACATCCGAGTGCCCACTTTTTGTCTCACTTTACAGTGGGTCTAGAATGAAGGGCCTGAGATAAGAGGAGGCAGAAGTGGAAACAAACACGCAAAAACAGTCCCTCTATCGATGTCAGGAGGGTATTCCCTGGCCCTCCCAGGCACAGCCCTAGCCCCAGAGTATGGAATCTAAAAAAGCCTAATTCATCGAAGCAGAGACAATGTTGGCTGCCAAAGGCTGAGGAAGGGGGAAATGAGGGGATGCCGGTCAAAGTGCCCAGACTTCCAGTTAGAAGATGAATAAGTTTGGGGATCTAATGTACAGCATGGTGACTATAGTTAACAATATTGTGTTTATACTTGAAAGTTGCTGAAAGAGTAGAGTTTAAATGTTCTCAACACACACACACAAATGGTAATTATGTAGGCTGACAGAGGTATTCACTAACTTTATTCCTAACATATAAGTGTATGAAGGCATCACTTGTACACATGAAACTTACACAATGTTCCATGCCAATTATATCTCAATAAAGCTGAAAAAGAAAAATGTATTCAGATCTGCTTCAGGATGTTACTAGAAATTCAAGCCTAGAAACCACATTTAAACTGAAAATATGTGCTGGCTGAAGTTATCTGTGTACCTTATGTTCCAATAATTTGACGATACTCAAAAACATCTTACCTGCGTGTCTACTGTTAGCAAGGAGGCATAAAGACAATCAGCATTCCCCTGTGCTCTTCCAGAGACACATCCACACACTCTTGACAGTCGCAAGGCTTTGAACGATGATGTAAATCAGCAGTGATGTGCAAGACTTTGGAAGCTTGCCTGTACCATACTGAATCATGAATGCTTCTACTCCTCATGTTAAGACATGACAATGTTATGTTACAGTATCTGAGACTTGGTTTATCTTAAACATTAACTGTGTGATAAAAATTGATCAATAACTTCATTTTCTCCACTTCCTACCCAAATCAATATATATGTCTCCTTTAAGGAAAGGAGACTGCACACAAAGTTTATCCTATGGTTTTAACTTACCTCAACCTAAAAGAAAGAACCAATCACCTACTCCAATGTCACTGATTTTGTTTCTTTGTGCTCTTGTAAATGAATAAATTATGGTGCTTCCACTTTCCAAGCAAACGTTTTATCATTGATTAATCCTCAGGGGCTGATTTACTTGCATTTACTAAAAGACCCAATATATTGATTTTCAGAATGTGTAAACTGCAAAACAAGAAAATTATGTCCATGTGTGTAACTTTTATTCAGTATACAGAATATTAAATAATATATTCATTCCAATCGTACAACCCCCCAAAGGAAATCCAAGGTTCAGATCTCTAAAACAGAAGGTACATGAAAATAACTACCCATTATATTTCTGGTTTTAATGAAATTTTTTAAAAATCTGTTCTGTAGTTGTTAGCCAGGATTTTTTATGAATACAGCTGCTATTTTTATATAGAGTCCTTGACAGTAGGTACTTAACTTGCCTTCAGCAATTAATGGAAGCATTTACCACCCAATCACAGTGTCGCATTTGCTTACCTACCTTCCAAACCTTACTCTGCTGCTTCAGTGGGTATTGCATTTCCTACCCCACTCCAAGCCTAGATGAAGGCCAGAAAGATCAAGTGAAAATTGCCTGACTCTTTCAGAGCAAGAAAATCCGTCAGTGAAATGGGCCTTTCCGTGTTTATGCTTACAATTCTCCCCAAAAAGAGTTGAAAGATCAGCCTAATACATTTACCTTTTAAGTAACAACAAGCCTTAATATGTGTTAACATACTACCAATATGGTAATAAAATAAAGTTATTAGTAACAATGAAATAGAATTAGAAAACCTGCTCAGAAATGCTTCTCATTCAAAATGTGTGCTATCCATACCTAGGCTTGCTTCCTTCTATGATAAAGGAAAAAATAATAATTAAGAAAATAAATGTATAATAAATAAATGTCTTTTAAATGATATAGATACACAGGTACTTAGAAATGTCATTCTGGTTCTTGCAATTGGAATTTAGCTAGTTGTGAACTTGGGGAGTTAACATTCACTTACATTAATGAAGATTAATAAACAAGGAGTGAACATTTTATTTCACTTATAAAACAGCTTAATCATCCAAAGGGAAGAAAAGAGCTAGTTAATGTACTTTTCACAACATATATAATTATAATATGGCTTACGGAAGTGCTTTTCAAACTTTAGTGAGTATGAGTATTACCTGAAGGGGTTTTTTAAATGCATACTCATGGATCCCTTCCCCAGAGATTCTAAACCAGTAAGTCCAGGATGGAGCCCAGAAAAATGTATTTTTAATACGTGAAAGCACTCTCAGGAAACTCCTCTAAAACTGGAATTCAGATCACTCTTTGAGAAATACCAATTTAAGATGATAAATGCATTTATTATTGCACCTGAGCCCACTGAATTATCAGATAAAATGCCCATCTTAGCCCATCTTTCAGATACTTTATATTACTTTGCTAGAGTACCAAAGTAGACAGCCTTTAAAGGGCTGCTAATAAGAGTCACAGTTTATTCATTCCAGGCACTGTTTTTCTCATCTTGGCTGTTAAAAATTGTCTCATAGCTTTTAGATTTCACAGGTCTTTAAAGGTCATGTGGACTTGGAATTGTTTTTTTAACTTTTAGTTAATTTTTAGTCTTTAAAATTGCCATTTAATATTGTCTCATCTTAAAATAAAATGGAATCACAGTTGCTATTGTCTGTTTCTCTTTGGTTTCTAGGGAAGACGAGGAAAACCAGGTCCTCCAGGAAAACCAGGGCCTCCAGGACCACCTGTGAGTAAACAGTAGGGTATTTCATGAGTCCCTCTGTACTGCTGTGTGTTCATCTAAAGGTTACCTTAATCCCCTGTAGATTATAATTTCCATCTTTCCACTGTCTAACATGTTTGTGCTCCCTACACCTCCCACCACCACCAACCAAGAGATCAGGGAGGCTGGTGGCCGGCCGCCCCTCCTGCCCACTTCATTCCTGGACAGTAGCAAGTGTACTGCCTGCATGGGTGCCCCAAGCCGAGTCCCAGGTCAGCAAGTCCTGTGCTGAACCCACCTGAGCCCCATCTCCTCAATTTCTTAACATCCAGGCTGGTGGTCAGTCAGACATCTGGGGAAGTGTGCCTACTTTTCTTGACACAGCTATTTTGCTAGTAGAATTTCATAGAATATTGTTGCTAAAGAGAGCCATAAAGATCGTGTAGCCAATTAGCTGATCTCATCCTTTATCCCAAGCTTCTAGAGGAAGTGTGCCATTTCTGGTGGTTCTGCTAACTCTTCAACCCACTAGAGTCTGGTTTATGTCCAAGCTACTCCGCTGGCCCTGCATTCTCCATGATCACCAATATCTCTCAGTCACAAGATTCCCTGAGTGCCTTTCAGGCTTCACCTTATTTCACTGCTGCATAGGAACTGACGCTGTTGACTGTTCTGTCCTTGAAACTCTCTATTCTCTTGGTTCATTGGCGCTGATCGTTTTCTCCTACCTTTGAGGCCATCCTTTTTGTCTCCTTCCGTAAAGCTGTTCCCCCTTCCCTTATTTATATGTTGTAGGGTTTAAAGAATCCCAGTCTTCTATGTCCACCCAGACATTCCTCCTGAGTTCCAGGCTCCTACACCCCACGGCCTGCTCAGTATCTCCACTTGGAAGTCTCCTGTGTACTACAAACATAACCTGTCCAAAACTAAACTCTAAAAATGACCCTAGATTTTTTTTCTCTCTCTCATCCTCCACATCCAAATAGTTCCTAAATCATGTCAATCCTATTTCCCATTAGCTCTCATTCCTCATTCCACTGCCTTATTTAGGCCCTTGTCAATTTGTATCTATATTTTTGTAGGCTTCTCCCAGCTGTCTCATTGCCTCTACCTTCTACAAGTGGGGTAATATTTCTAAATCATAACTCTGATCACGTAGCTCTTTGGCTGAAAACTCTTTACTAACTTCCCTTTCCTTCCAGGTGGATTCCATATCTTCTACAGCCATTCTAGTCCCTTCAAAGTTTGTCCTTTTCCTATCTTTGTCTGTCCTCCTCTGTGCCCTTTCTTCTTTTGCAACATGTAGTGTCATCTTCCTTTACGATCTCAATATGCTGCACATTGCAAATGTTCTCCCCAGGGGCCAGGTGAGCCTCCCCACCTGCAGGACTCAGCTCAGACCCCAGCTCTCCCATGAAGCCTTGCCGGTGCTCTCAGCACAGCACGAGAGGTATCATCCTCCGCAATTCTATGAGCTTATGCCTTCTGCAGACAGAGCACGTTGTTTTGTGACTCCTATTTTCCTTGTCTTTCTGAGCACTGCCCTGTGAATAATTTTTGAACCTCTATTTTATCATCATTGTCTAGCACAGTTTCTGGCATGTAGCATGTAATTATTAATTATTTAATGAATGAGTCAACAAATGAATATACTTCATAGATGAGAAAATGAAGACGGGAAAATAAGTGACTTTTTAAAGGCTAGAACCACCTGCACCACCACTAGAGGACTCTAGACTGAGCTCCTTAGGAGTCACTTAGGGTGTGACCACATGCCAAAGGTGAACAAGATTGCTGCTCTGTCAATGATTTCATTTCATCCATTTAGCCGTCCAAGTAAATTGTTCTCTTAGAAATGTACTGGTGTCAGTTGATACTGGTTATGAAACAACTGGGGGGAAAATGGCATAAATTGGGCATCCTGGAATCCAGTCTTTAAAGGAATCAGCTCTGTTGATTTTTATCCCAAATTTTCTGGCAAAAGAGAGAACTCATTGTAGGGTTTTCAGTAATTGTTTCATGCTATAAACAAGAAAAGCTGGTACAAGCTAACAGGCAAGATTAGACTTTCCCATAGTTTTCTAAATGCATGATGCTGCTTTCAAGACAAGATAATTGTTGTCTCAGAGGAGGAATTTGAATGATGAAGGCCTTTGTGACAGGCTTGCCAAATGTCTAGGAGAGAAGAGGATTACACCACATCCTGGAATGAGTCCTCAGCTGTAGATCAAATGAGTTTACTGAAGAATTTAGAAGATTAAGAAATATGCGACCATATGAAAGAGTTTATAATATTCAATTCCACAGATTCTGATTGCCAGAGTGTTTGGGAGAGAGAGGTACTTATTTTATTTCAAGTATTAGATTTAGAATTTAAACTCAGCTATGGGTCTGACACACAGTGTTCATTAAATCCTGAATACACGGTATTTAAAAGAAAAGTGGTTTATTATCTTTTGTAATATAATAAAATACCAATTCATTAGGCTACCAAGAAAAGGGAGAAATTCTATGCAAAAAAGAAAAGGTTTTTATTCATAGATCAGCTCTTGTTTAAAAAGAATTATTAGACTATATCATCAGCTCATTTTTGTATAAGAATTGTGGTTTATGGAAACTCTTTGTCTTTTTGATTGTGGGATAACTCCTCTAGTGGATTAAATATCTTTTGTCTGATACAAGTATTATCAAAACTCTATTTTGGGGTACATTTTTCATCAGCTTTTGTATTTTTTTAAGTTATTCACATAATAGATGACATGCATACCACCATACTGCAAAAAGTCCTATGAAGCACCTTGTCATTCTTACAGGAATTAGTTAAGGGAAGCATTGAAAAGAAAGGTGAAATACCTGGCTCCCCACATTCTTCTACGCCACCTTCATGTTTAATTTCCCTAAACATAATGTACTTTAGCAAGAGGACTGTTATTTCCCAAATGGTTAGGATGAACAGAGTTCTTCAAAATCAGTCCTTTCAAGATCATATTAACTAACATTTTAAGAAAATGAGCTTATATAAAAATCAACCTAATTCATTTAATACACATCACATCATTTAATAGTTTCACAAACTATTAACCATTTATTTAAGGCCTACTATGTGCCTAACACTGTTGGGAGCTAGGCTTGCAAAAATGAATACGATGTGGTCCTTGCCCTTCAAGTATTTAAGTTTAACTCACAGAAATGTGAATAGAGGAAGAAAACTTAGAAAAGATAATGCCAGGGTGGTTTTCTTCTGGAATTGACAACTGAAGCATAAAGCTTGAGCCTTAAAAACAAGGAGGAATTCCTGTTCATCATGACACATGGATGAGCCCAGAGGACGTTATGCTGAGTGAAATAAGCCAGTTCATGGAAAGACAAAGACTGCATGGCTCCACTTTTTGAGATTTCTAAAATAGTCAGACTTATGGAAGCAGAGCACACATAGGGGCGGGAGTACTGGGGAGTGTTATTCAACAGGTATAAAGTTTCAGTTATGCAGGATGATTACATCCCAGAGATCTGCCCTACGACATAGTGCCTATAGGTAGCCATGCAGTATTGTGCATTTCAAAACTTGTTAAGAGGATAGATTTCATGTTAGGTGTTCTTACCACACACACGCACACACTAAGGGACACAAGGGAAGTCTGGGAGGTGCTGGGTATGTCAGTTACCTTGGTGATGAGATCACAGGTGTTTGCATCTGTCCAAACTCATCACATTGTACACATTAAATATGTGCAATTCTTTCTGTCTCACTTATACCTCAATAAAGCTGTTTCTATAAAAGTTGAGAAGGTCTGTCCAGTAAAGCAAATAGAGGGGAAGGAGAGAGCAAGCTAGGAGCTGCTGACAGAGGAAAGCAGCCTGAACAAAAGCACTAGTGCTGAGCCCCAGGGAGTGGGGCAGGCAGCAGCCAGGCAGCTCTGACCACAGCACTGACAGGTCGGGTCCAGCCTGGGCAGCGTCCTGGCAGAACTGCTGTGAGCCCCACATGTCCCGAGAAGCCAGGACAATCTGTGAAGAGCTCTGAGTGGAGATTCCCAGGGCCAGATTTCCTGATGGGTCTCTCTAGTGGCACAGTAGTTGGATTGCTGAGAGAGAGTGGGATCCATTGCAGCTATCATAGTATTTACTAGTCATTTGTATTTTATTACAACTGACATAGAGCTTAAGAGACGTCCCCCTTTACTTGTGGGCATCTTTAGATCAAAATGTTGCTGTTTTTCATTTATTTCTCTTCTTCCACTTTGTACCTTATGTGAGATGAGCCCTCCCCACTTCACAACAGGAAGGAAGGTAACAAGAGAAAGAAGGAAATGTTGGTAGGCATCAAGATCCTTCCGACTGAGATGGGGAGATGATGTCTGACTCACCCTACGGGCTGGCATCTGAGATTCCTAAAGCATGTGTTAGAATGTCTTATGACAATGTGAACTATAAAAAAATATGAATTTTCTCTCTTATCAAGCAATAATCAAATAATTCATGATGTCCCTTAAATGACTGAATAGTATAGTATATAATTTTTCTATATATGTTTGAGCAATTAGCCTTCAGAAAAGTTAAGGGAAAATTTTTTTATTGATTTACGCTGACCAGTGGGATTGTCTGAAAACAACCAAGGAATAGGAATTTTTAGGAGGCATTGATCCTTTGATAACAGCATACTTGGCTCAATTTCTTTAAGAAAATGTTCTCCCCTCCAGGACTTTAGAGATGTTCCCTACATCAAAGGTAGTGTTGTTATTCTGGGGAGTGTCAATGAAGATTTTTAAAAAATAGAAGAATGAAATCTCTAATGGCCTGAAGCAACTCAAATAATTAAAACATTTTAACCAACCATTCTATTTGTGATTGTTCTGAAGCCAAATTTGTATTTTCTCACTTTCTTAAGAAACATTGGTACCAAAAAGATTAGTTGTTTACAAAGAATAATTTCCCACAACTTTGTGTGTGTGGAAGGACAATCTTTTTCACCCTGAGAGAGTACATTCTCTAGGGGAAAGAATCTAATAAAGGAATATTTACTAAAAGTAGATCTTTGAACTAATGTTATTAGATGTTCTTTATGAATTATTGTTTCATCAAAGTCATATATGTTAATCCAATTTAGCTTCCCATATTTAATAGCAATTTTTCCTCTCTTTGAGGAAGGTTTAGTTGAAACTTAGACACATGTAATCTGCATACATAAAATTATTCTTATTGAGATGCTGGTAATTGAGGGGCAACTAACTGGTTCACAGAGCTGGCCACAACCCTTCATGATGAACACAGTTTTTATGAAGTATTGGTCCAATTTCCTGTTAATAAGCAGAGCTGATCTTACCCATACAAAGGGAAAAGCTCCCAAATTCCCCCAAGTAACTTCTGTCATCTTGTTTTTAATGAATATTCTTTTTTTTTTTTTTTTTTTTTTTTTTTTTTTTTTTTGCTGTACGCGGGCCTCTCACTGCTGTGGCCTCTCCCGCTGCGGAGCACAGGCTCCGGACACACAGGCCCCGCGGCCATGGCTCGCGGGCCCAGCCGCTCCGCGGCATGTGGGATCCTCCGGGATCGGGGCACGAACCCGTGTCCCCTGCATCGGCAGGCGGACTCCCAACCACTGCGCCACCAGGGAGGCCCTGAATATTCTTCATTGGAGGAAAACCATTAAGTAGCAATGTCTTGGACTGATGATACCTGCAAATACACTAAGATTATGATTTTTTAATTATTTATTTATTTTTGGCTGCATTGGGTCTTTGTTGCTACGCATGGGCTCTCTCTAGTTGTGGCGAGTGGGGGCTCCTCTTCGTTGTGGTGCGTGGGCTTCTCATTTCAGTGGCTTCTCTTGTTGCGGAGCATGGGCTCTAGGCACGTGGGCTCAGCAGTTGTGGCTCATGGTCTCTAGAGCGCAGGCTCAGTAGTTGCGGCGCACGGGCTAGTTGCTCCACGGCATGTGGGCTCTTCCCAGAGCAGGGCTCAAACCTGTGTCCCCTGCAGTGGCAGGCGGATTCTTAACCACTGCGCCACCAGGGAAGCCCCTAAGATTATGATTGAGAGCAGTTTTCAGAGAGGAAGCACGAGAGCATTAAGCCTCTCCCTGGGGAAGGAAATAGCAGTAACTCCTGAGGAAACATATTCCACCAAAGAGAGAGAAATGGACCGGGAGAGATGATTACAGCACTAGCTCTGTGTTCGGTGCTCCACTGCCAGCACATTGTGTAATCCTCACAACTATCACAAGAAGTAGAAATGATGCTCATTTTATAATGGGGTAAAGGATGCGTAGAAACATCGAGTTACTTGCCCAGGATCACACAAGTATAAGTAGGGGTTGTAGACTTGAGACCCAGGAATGGACCGCTAAACCCACCTTTATTCTCTCACTCACTCTCCAGTAAAAATGTCTTTGTCTTTCAAGCCTTGCAGTTATCAGAGTAGCATAAAGGAATGGAAAATAGTGGCCTCGTGTTAGGATGATGAGGCTTCGAGACTCTCGAGACTTGAAAGGCCTCAGTTCATTTCAGAGTATTCCAGGTTTTCATTCCTTTAGAAGGGAGAACAGAGCAGCTGGCAATGAGGCGGAACAGAAGAGTTTAACTAATGAGCCGTTAAAGGCGGCATGTCTTAGCCCACCCGTTTGACACTTCCATCACTTCTCATTCATCATCCCTGTAAACGTGTTTATTAAAAACCACATTAATTGGAAAATGTGTTATTATTCCTTTCTGTTGCAGGCAGGGCCCTTGATTTCCTTTCTTTTTTTTTCCTCTGGCATTGTTTTTGTGCATTGTTTCATTATTGCAGTAAGAGAATTGAGCAGTGGGGCTCACTTGTGTCGCAGAAATTCACATAATTTGTAATGTGGACCAGGAGCTCCCTCTACTGTTTCCACTGGAAAAGCTTTAGAAGAATGACACTGTTGAGCTCTCGGGAGGCTGTCCAGGGTCTGGAGATTGTTCAGTGTTTGAGGCTTAATTATAAATCTACATAATTTTCAAAGTTTATTTCCAGGACTTTGTTGCATCTTATGCTTATCCTGTATTTTAAATACAAATGCTAGCTCATCAACGGTCATTTTCATTGTCAACTGGATGCCCTCTAGAAGTGAAAGCCCTTAGCTTTCTCTAAAATGCTGACTTATTCTAACACGCTGATAAAACTCTACAGCGTGAGTTTTTGTGGGAGCTGACTCGCTTCTTTTCTAAAGGAACCATAAGATTGAAAACATACAACCGTGTTGTTTCCATTTTCATTTTCATTTCAGAGTAGAACTTCTTTCACCTTTAATGCGTGAGTCATTGCTCAGTCCTGAAGGCTATGGTTACAGAGCAGGGTACATGGTTAAAAGAGTGAATTTAGGATGTGAAATTGAATTCACTTATCCAACACATACTTACCTCGATCACCTAACAAGTGTTAATGACTGTTACAAACCTTGAATATACAGTGGTTTATTAAAAAAAAAAAAAAAAACAGACAAATTAAAGCTAAGGTCTCTGGCTTCCCTGGTGGCGCAGTGGTTGAGAGTCCGCCTGCCGATTCAGGGAACACGGGTTCGTGCCCCGGTCCGGGAAGATCCCACATGCCGTGGAGCGGCTGGGCCCGTGAGCCATGGCCGCTGAGCCTGCGCGTCCGGAGCCTGTGCTCCGTGACGGGAGAGGCCACAACAGTGAGAGGCCCGTGTACCGTAAAAAAAATAAAAATAAAAAGTAAAATAAAATAAAATAAAGCTAAGGTCTCTACCTTCAGTAACTTACACTCTATCACATGTGTGTGTGGGGGGGTGAGGGACCGATGGTGAAGAGGCAATTCCATAGGTAGACAAAACAATTTCAGCTTAATATGCAGTGCTGCAGGGGAATAAACTGGGTAGCGTGTGAGCGGTTTGGGAGGAAGAGTTGTTGCCCTAGTTAAGGTGGTCCAGGTGGCATCTCTGAGCATCTCGGTGACATTACTTGAGAAGGAGCCAGCCGTGTGAGGCCCAGAGCAAGAACTTTCCAACCAGAAAGATCAGGAAGTGCAAAGGGCCTGAGGTGGGAGAGAGGTTGCTGGATTCAGTAAACAGAAAGGAGTTAGGAGAAGAACAGTGCCAGAGGAGGCTTTGGAGCTAAGTGGCTTAGCCTTATGAGAGTGGAATCGGGGAGCAGGGTTGGGGGGGAATAAGTGGCAAGGAAAGTAATCAACTGGTCACATCTCCCTTTTCTAGGTCTTTGTCTGGGTTTTTATCTCAGGCGGTTAGATTTTTATTTTGATGTGATGAAATTATTATTCCTAATGATAATTCTAAAGGCAACATCACTGTAGCATATCGTTTTTAGTCTTTGCATGGACAGGGAACAGACTTGTTTGCTGAGAAAACAAGGAAACAGACAAAGCTTTGACAGTTGCCCATTTCACTTCAGCCCAGCCTGAATCCAGGGGACACCATGTTTTTCCTTGGAAATGGAGAATCTCATCACATACAAGTCATTCTCTCTTCCCCACAGCTACACCTGAGGCTTCCTTTCTGAGAGGCTGCAGGTTGAGATGAGCAGTTATAACTATGAAAGTCTGTGCTCTGGAAACACCGTGGGACTAATGCCTTCCCGCATCCATGCCCCGTTATCCATCACTATCCCCACCTTTTCCGTCTTCATCTCCAGCCTTATTTCCTATGCACTGAGGACCCACGGTGCAAAGTTAACGTTAGCAAGGCCCACCCGTAAGGGAAGTTAGTCCCCAGGGCACATTTTGGACTGCTTAATAAAGTGATGACAAAAATGTCCAATTAAAATATTTGACTTCTTGCTAAAATACTCTGTGTGACTATATGCATTTTGAGGACTGTCATGTCTCAGTGGGAATCCAGTTCATAGTCTGAACATCCATCTACAAGCCTTGAATTGATCAGGGTTTTCTGTGTCTCAGTTTTCCTTTCAGCAAAGAACTTTAGTCTCTTTGGTCTATTAACAGACAAAGGCCATGTACTGTACTGATATCTTCGGAGGAGAAGAACCTAACCATTTATCTGTGTCAATGGGAATAGTAATTTTATTCATAATAAAAATAAGATGACTTCCTCAGAGTTAAAAATAAAGATACCTAAGACCTATAAAGTGGAGGCATGGCCAGTTAATCATTTTTATTGCCCCTCGTCCCCCACTGGGGCCATGGTCCCAGACAAAACAGCTGCTGCCAACATTGCTAACATTCCAGTGTCACCTTGTGTGGCCACAGAATCCGTAGACATGCATGTGAGGCAGCTGGGATCTCAGGTGGGGAATGTGAAAACCAGCACTTGGGTTCCACTCCCTAATTACTTCTCTTTTTTTCTCCCAAGAGCAGCAGCAGTGAGACATTATTAGCCACTTTCTGACTGCCTGAGTTTTCTACTAATTATAGATACACTTGGGAAGAAAAGGATTTTGTGTTCTTACAGCCACTGACTCCTTTTCTTCACTTTGGGTCATGTTATTGAAACCAACTATTAAGACTTCTGAATGACAGACGTTGTGTATAGCAATGATGGGACAGAATATTTGAAATCCTTGATATCTGGTCACCAAACTTGTTATTGGGCCAGTGCATAGATTAAATACTGTTTCTTTGTGGGAGGTAAACAGTAAGGTTTTTTTTGTTTTTGTTTTTGTTTTTGCGGTACGCGGGCCTCTCACTACTGTGGCCTCTCCCGTTGCGGAGCATAGGCTCCGGACGCGCAGGCTCAGCGGCCATGGCTCACGGGCCCAGCCTCTCCGTGGCATGTGGGATCCTCCCGGACCGGGGCATGAACCCGTGTCCCCTCCATCAGCAGACGGACTCTCAACCACTGCGCCACCAGGGAAGCCCCTAACAGTAAAGTTTTAATAAATCTGATTGGCCTTTGAGAAATATTCAAAAAGAGAGACTTGTTTCCTAAGTAATCTTGCAATTTGTATTTGCTGATATAGTTTACAAAAGTATCTCCATACAGCATTTAATTTTTACTGCTGTATAACTCTGTGAAACAGGCAAGAAAAGATTATCTCCATTTTAACAATAAGAAAAGTCTGGGCCTCCAGAAGTAAGGGGCTTAGCTGAATCTATTCAGTCAGTTTTCTCTTCACAGCAGCTACAACCTGGTAGGAAATTGTTTCCATCAAAGGAGAGACTAAAAGAAGTTATGTGAGTAGAGAAGCAACAAGTTTTCATCATTATCCAGGGGACGTGAAACATGAGAGGAAATTCTGTAGAAAGTAAGCCTGGAAGGAGCTTCAGTTATATCTGTAATTTCATTAAAAGGTAAAGAGATCTAAAGTAAATATGGCAGATGGTTAGGACCTGACAACATTGGATTGTGGATTCATGGGGATTTATCATATTATATTCTATACTTTTCAACATGCTTGAAATATTCCAAATTTCTTTGACAAAACAGGAAAAGCATACTGCGGGATAGGCTGAGGTTAATATCACTAATTACTTCTTCACTGGCCTAGAGTGTCAGCATCTTCTCTTTTGCCTGAAATCCTTTGTAGAATGGGGCAAAGTGTTTTAAAAATGAAATCATTCAGTATTTTTTCCTAGAACTTCCCTGAGTGTACCCTCTGGAACCGTGCGGTTCAGTTGAGTCAAGACATGTCATTTGCATATTTATCATGAGTATGACCTACAGATCAGAAAGAAACCTTGATGTCAGACATTTGAGTTGAAAGTGGAGGCTCCAATCACCACAAAATAAAACCTCACTTTGCTTCTGTCCAGAATGTCCCCAACCATTTGAGTTGTGTACATGCCCTTGGCCTCTACGTAACTTGGCAGCATGTAAGCCAGTGCCATCAGCCTGGCTGTCTTAAGTCTATGTGGTTCGCCTGGGAATCACGTTTTCTCTGCCTAAGAAGCACTGTCATCCTACCAACACTTGTTTTTCTAAACTTTTTTATTTTATACTGGAGCATAGTTGATTAACAATGTTGTGTTAGTTTCAGGTGTACAGCAAAGTGATTCAGTTATACATATACATGCATCTATTCTTTTTCAGATTCTTTTCCCATTTAGGTTGTTACATACTATTGAGCACGGCATAGAGAAGAACTTATGGTTACAGGGGTGGGCGGCGGAAATGGTGAGGGGCAGGGATAGTTAGGGAGTTTGGGATTGACATGTACCAACACTTTTAAAGAGAGTGAATATTATCAGTTACATAAGTGGAATCTCAAAGCACTGATAGGTGCAGGCTTTGTAAGCCAACCTCCCTTCAGATTTGAGAGGTGTATTGAGAGATTCCTGAGGTTAGACAGGGGAGGGCAAGCTCAGCTGTTCCCCAGGTATGGTTTCTGTTGATGGTGAACTTTGGGCGATGCCACTGGATACAGCTCATTTGTTTCACAATCTCCATCCTTACTAGTTCTCATGCCCCGGTGGCTTTAATCACCTCATGCAGGGTCAGTGATGTGGCTTCGGTGGGGAGGCAAGGCCCCTCTCGAGACTGCTGCTGCCCCTTATATTACAGGAAGCTGACACGTAATGTTTTTGCTTTTGCAGGACATACTGAGGGGAAATGAGTATGAAACATTTTATGGATGGATAAGCAGAATCGCAGCATTAGTGGAGGAATCATTTTCCTCTAACTGTTATGCCGTGGAAATCAGTCATCAAGTCCCAGCAAGGCACTCTATCAAGAATGCAACGGGCTTTATAACCAATTAGATGGATTTGTTTCATGGTATCAGGGAAAATAAGCTCCTTTAAAAAATGATTTTTGTAAGTAAAGTGTTAAAAACTTCTGAGCCTCACAGCATAATGTAGAAAATCTGCTTTTATGAAATGGATTAATTACACCCATTGAATGCATTCACTGTCACAGCTTTATCCTCCCACTCCTGTTCCAAAATGACAAGTGAAACCAGCGACTGTGTAATTTTGGAAAACAATCAGGTCACATATTGAGTATTTTGCTTATCCATACAACCATAAACTGCCTCTGCTTGAGTTCCCTCAATTACACAGCTCAGTGTGCAGGCCAGAAGAGACAAGCCCAGCTCAAGTGAGCACTTCTGGAATACACAGAGGGATGTGTTTGAAAAATGTCCAAAGTGGCAGATGTGAACTTCTCATTCAAGACCCAGAAGCTGTCTTCGCGGCAATCCTTCACCTGTTAATTGCACTGCTTCTGAACTTCTGAACCAGGGTTGCTGGCAATATCTCATACGGAGATACTTAGGAGCTACTGAGCTTTCAAAGTAGAGTGCAGGTGTATGCCACTGGGGTAGAGCAAGGGGGACCTGGCTGAGACAAGGAATGATCACTGCTGCTCAGAATTTCCAGAGCTTCACCAAGAATAAACATTGGCTGCTGGCTTCTAACAAAAACTGCTCTTACCTTTTTTAGGGGAAGTCCCCAGAAGATGCCCTTGACCAACGCTTGAACCAGTGTATTGCTGTATCACTTAAATCCTTCAGATCCCACATGACAATACACAAATCTCTCTTCCACAAGAACACAATGGCACAATTGTAGTTTTGTTTGAAGGGTATTTCATCTTCTTACTAAGTGTGACTACTTTCCCATGACTGTGCATCCACTGCAATTTCATGCTCGTAGGAATTCCAGCCTATCAAAATGATCCCTAAGCAATCTTACTCTCTTGTTTCTAGTCTTTTTCCCACCAACTCTGACCATTTGTGTGTTTGTTTTTCTTCTACCATCTCATAAATGCCAAGAGTCTACCCCTCATTTGGTATCGTTTGAACTTCTAAAGTTACTTAAGATGCTGATCAAGATTGCCAACTTCTTTCCTTTTCCCTCTCAGAAGTCTCCCTCTCACCTCTCTCTAATCCAAGCCCTCCTTGATTTTAACATTTCTTGTATCTGCCTGTGGTTCCCCTCTCTTATCCTCACCTTCCTCCCATTCTGGTCACTTTCCTCTTGATCTCTTATTGTCCAGTCTTTGAAAAGGTACATCTACACTGCATCCCAGAGCTCCCTGTGCTTGGCCCTTGTAGATTCTGTCTCTCATTAATAGATCTGCAATCTTTTACCCTTGAATTCCCTATGTGATGTTTTTAACCAGCTTTAAGATGATTGATTTTTTTTTTCTCTATCTGTCGTCCCTCTCACTGGGAGGCAGATAAAGCAAAGAGTTAAAATATCAAAGATATAGCATCAGGCCAACTTGGGTTGAAATCTAGCTGTTGTCTGCTAGTTGTATGACCTTGGGTAAGATAGTAAACTTTTTGTTATAAGTAAAATAAGGATAATGCCTACCTCATTGGATTGCTGTAAAAGTAAAATGCAATAACATAGGTAGCTGCCACACAGTTATTACTTTCCAAGAGTTACTATTGTTATTTATTAATATTCTTATCATTATCCCATTTTATCATTCTCTTCCATCTGCTCATTATGTTTTACTTTCTTTCCCAGGATTTAATCCAGGACCTCCCATTTCTAAAGCAAAAGTGTTGATACCTTTCCAAGTTCTTTGATTATCCTCCTCCTGTAGCTTTTTCCTCGGAGTCCCACTTTTCACAATCAAAGTTCGTCTTAAGACATAACTACATTTCTCAGAGCCTCATGCCAAAAAGTGAGTGCCAAAGGCCTGGGGGGCTGCGAAGCCTCAGTCTTCAGGACCCGCACCCCCCCCTTTTCTGTACGCTCTCCTCCCTCGGTGCTGTCTTCTCCTGTCCCACCTGCCACATAGCATCCCATTACCCCTTCCTTTTTTGTCCCATCCAACTTGCTCTCAGGAAATACTTACTGAATGATCCATAAGAATATATTCAAGTGGAACAACTCTTATCCTTGCTTCTACCATTTGTTTATTGCATGATTTGGGGGTAAATCTATCAGTTTTTCCCTGTCTTTATGAGAATCAAATAAGATGATGTGTTTTTGCAGTACATTACCCTGCCATCTAAGAAAATATAAGTGAAAACGTATTTAGAATTATGCTGAGCTGTATGAATATGAAACATTAGTATTACATCTCCCAAGAACACTTGCATTCGAGCTGGTGATAAAACCCAACACCAAATAAACCAGTCTTTCTTTATGAAGTTTTAGGCAGGCACACACCAGAAGGTGGGTGAGACATTTTCAGAGATAAGTGCCCCTTCCCAGGAACCTGTGCTCTCTGGCCCACATCCCCACTGTAATCCCGTAAAGGAGAACTTGAGGTCTCTGTGTTGAAATATAACCATAGTATAAACACTCAGTGAATCCCCTCCTTGCTTCAGAAATCATATTTTGCAATTTGAGAGTTTTCAGCAATTTTGGGGGGAGGGGTTGGAGTTCTGGTGTCTCCTTAGCCACTAAAACTTTGTAGCAGAAGCATTCTCTGAAAAACAATCTATTCTAAAATTACAACTGTTTAAGCTAATTAAATCCCAAGAGACAATGAAAAAACTCATTTAGAACAAATATTTAAGATAAATAAAAGGATCTGTGTTTAAAAGAAAAAGAAATTGGTTTCCCAAATATTTTCTAAAGACTACTATTGGTTTTTCTCTCAGAATTGGAGACAACTTTCCATGTTGTAATTCTGGTCAAAAATCCATCCATAAGCTCTTTTCTACTAACTGGAGCTCACTGCAGCTTTGTTTTCAGTTATTTAGCCAGATTCTTAGATTAATCTGCATCTGTTCGCCCTGTATTCTGTGAGTTTGGAAGCAGCAAGACCCCTGCTCAGTTTGCTACCATTCTTAACTGAAATCAAAACGAACAAGCAAGAAATTGGCTATACCCTCAAAATTTTTCTTGCAAAAGATTCTATTGAATTCAGCAAATACTGGGATAGGGGTACTATATGTTATGATAAGATCAAAAAAATTGACACTCCTGTCTTCAAGGAGTTTTCATTCCAACTGGAAAGATAGACATGTACTCAAACCACCATAAATCAGGGCTTCCCTGGTGGCGCAGTGGTTGAGAGTCTGCCTGCCGATGCAGGGGACACGGGTTCGTGCCCCAGTCCGGGAAGATCCCACATGCCGCGGAGCAACTGGGCCCGTGAGCCATGGCCACTGAGCCTCCGCGTCCGGAGCCTGTGCTCCGCAACGGGAGAGGCCACAACAGTGAGAGGTCCGCGTACCGCAAAAAAAAAAAACACCATAAATCAGTATAAATGTGCTTCACTAAGTTATATATAATGTTATAGATGGAATATATATATAAGAGAAAAAATCATTCTGAAGTAACCTTCCCAGCAATTACTGTATTATTGAAACATGCCTCATCTTACCATTCCTATGAATGAGGTTAGGCTTCCTAATAATTTTTTTAATATAAGAAAAATAATTACTGGTCTTTGCCTTTTCTACTAGCCATTAGAAAGTTAGAAATATTTCTTGAAAATTAGCCCAAATGACTTTTCAATAACAAACTTTCTATCTCTTCTTATAGCAAAGCTGTTTTTTAGCATGCTTTGAAAAAAGTTGATTAATGCAACTTTCCTCATAGAGGTTTTTGGTATTTCAAAGGTTGTTAGCAAAGTTAATTGGAAACCCACGGGGCCAGAAGACAGTTGTGTACAACCTGAAAATATGTATTTGTGAATCCTGAAAGGAGCCCCTAATGAGAGAGCTCCTAATGAAGAGAGCTGGTGCGTGGAGATGAGTGGTACCCAGATGGCGCACGGAGGTTCAGTCAGCAGTTACGGTGAGCTGAAGGATGCTTTCAGAGAAGAGGGAGGAAGGAAGACAGTTCAGGAGGGAGGGCCAGAGAGGGAGCAGAGTGGCTGAGGGGCCACGGAGACCTTGATTCAGAACATCAGGGTGCGCTAAAGCTGACCCAAAGGCCCAGCCCTGACAGGGACAGGGAGCTCGCAGCAAAGACCAGGGAAGGGAAAAAAGGCCAAAGTGGGTTCTTCGAGCTCGGCATAGTGCATGAACTGGCTGGAAAGTGAAAGTGCGGCCAAGACCAGGACCGAAGAAGCCTTAACACGGAACTCTTCCCATCCTTTAAACGTCCAGAATCTATAGCCCAAACTGAAATCTGAGGGGCTGATAATGCAAACAGTTGATCATTTTCACTCTAGCATCTGATGACGCTGGTGGAAGACAGGATATTTCTCTGTCTTCCACGTCTAGCAAGATTTTAGCCAAAAAGAAACCCAACAACAACAACAACACCAACAACAAAAAACCCTTTTTAAATGCTTTAAACTATTACCGAGCATATATGTTCCCAAGTTGAATGTATCTTTAATTCTCTTCATCACACCAGGCATGGTTCTTTGCAGTAGGAAACAACATCAGGGTCTCTCCCCACACCAGGCTGATGGACCGCTCCGGTAATTACACGCAAGCACAGTTGGGTTATGAACAGGTGTGTCTCCCCAGAGCTCATGCGCATTTTAAAGCTGTTGTGTAATTGTCTACTTATCCGATTAACTCGGGTGTCCTGTGTCTCCCAGCCCAACACAAATAGAGCAAAGCCGTGGTATCTGTATGGCTGCTGCAGGTCACTACAGGAGCAGGATACTGGGACAGTTTTCCTTTCCATAAGCATAATTTAAAAATTCCTGCAAAAAATATTTTAGGCTGAGAATCTGCTTTTAAGTTACAAGAGTTGAGCAACTAAGAAGTGAGTTTGGGGCCAGGCTGCCTCCATTAAATATTAGCCCTGCCGCGTACCAGGGGTGTGACCTTGGGCCAGTTAACTCTTTCAAATGCTCATTTTTCTGTATCTTTGAATTGGAAATAATGATGGTACATACCTCATGGTCTCATTGTAGAGATGAAATGAGTTAGTCTATTTGAAACCCTCAGTGTAATGTCTGGCGCACAATACAAACTGCGTAAATGTGTGCCATTATTATTTGAAAGGTTCTTCTGCTCTAGTTGACAGACGTTATTAATTGATCTGCTGTATTCAGGAGCCCACTTGTTAAGCCTTTCCCTTTTAGCTAAGACGAATGTGTCTGAAGCTAAATGCACCTACCACATCACTAGTCTTTGATCTAATTGACCATATGATCAATACACATTCACCATTCACCCAATGCCTGCTATGCATATAACCCCTAAGCTACCTTTGATGCTACTACATACAGTATCTAAGATTCCTCCTTGCCTTGTTAAAAATAGTTGCAGAAGGGTCAATGTGTATGGAGTCTCATGTCTCCTGAGTTTCAAGAATAAGTTCCTAACTTGTACCTTCTTGGCTGGAAACTTTGTAAAACAACCCCCAACTCAGTAATTGCTTTCCTCTTCGCTTCAACTTCCTGACCTGGAATATGTCACACAAAGCTGGCTGATGGAAAAAGAACCTGAAAAGTACATAGCGCCTTGAGAATTCTTTTCTGACATTAGCTCTGTTTTGATTCCAGCAAGGTAACAGCGTCGTTTGTCTTTCCAACCACAGTCAGCTCCGTTCCTCACAAGGCCTATTATTTTCTCACGAGTTCTATCAGCCTCCTTCTATCATCCATCACTGCGTCTTGCTGTCCTCAACATTTAACGGCACAAAGTAAAGCCTTCATGTTAGATCTTCTGTCACAGGCCGTTCCTGAGAAACACCCGTCATAAATGTTGACCAACATTAATCTTTTCAAGATAACCTAAGGTGTTACCTATATCAGTGAGTGCAGCTAGCAGATGTTCCTTAAAATGTTTCTTCACTTTCCAAATCTTTTGTTCCCTTTTAAAAATAATAATCTTTGTATAATAGTGACTTTGGTTGGCTGAATCATGATCTTTCGGTGTCTTATCTTCTGAGAACTTTGCTTCTGTAACATTTTCTCTCTTCCTAGGAGCTTTCGAGGTGTAGATGAAATATGCAGTCTCTTTTCTGAGATAGCTGAATCTATTTTGGCTGAACTACCTAAATTAAAATCATGTTAATCTTTGCATTTTCTTACACCCCTTTCCCCAAAATTTAATCCCTGAAAAACTCAGAGAACACTTCTCTTCCTCTCTTCCTGGAAGTTTTAAGGACAGACAAATGTCTTTACTTCCTTCCTATCCACCCAAAGCTCAGCACAGTGTTTCATGAATATTTCCACATCATCTGAAAACTACATGTATTTAAATGTCTTAAGCCCAAGGTTATATAGCAGATATCTTTTTCTGGCCTGAAAGTCCGTGGGAAGCCCATTTTCACCCAACTAATTCGAATAAGTAAAGCAATAGCAAAAAAATATTTTTCCCTTATTTTTTAAGGTAATAACACGTGGGCATACACTTCCATAATTCATTGATAAAAGCCCTATAAGAAGTGTCAAACATAAACTGAAGCTCTTCAGCCTCTTCCCTTGAGGAGTTTTATGGGTAAAATTCCTTTTAATAAGGAATATGCTGATGGCTGACCTTTTAGTAAAATGTTACATGTTCCCAGTTAGGACCTTTCTTTGGATTCACGCAGGATTTAACCTAGAAATATGTTTAAGAACCAGATAAGCTAATGTCCATGTGATTCTCTATTAATTAGAATACTTGACTGAACAGACACTTCCTTCTTCTTACCTGTGAGATTTTAAGAGTTCTTAGATACATTATTTAAATACACATTGTTTTGGTAAATGTTTACGTATGTCTTTGATTTGTTTCTAATACAGGGACCTCCTGGAATACAGGGAATGAAACAGACTCTTGGTGCATATAATCACAAGGTATGGCTTCTTTCACTCACATCATGTATACAGAGATTTTATGTGATGGTATTTTTGAAAAATAAAATAAACTTAATTTCTAACTGCTCAGACTTTGAAACATAATCACATATACTTAACATCTTTCCATAATGAAAATGTTTCCGAAAAAGTATTTTGATCAGCATCTTTTTACAAAACCAGGATTTTACTTTTATTTAGTTATTTATTTTTTATTAATTTATTTATTTTTGTCTGGGTTGGGTCTTCGTTGCTGCGCACAGGCTTTCTCTAGTTGCGGCAAGCAGGGGCTTCTCTTCTTTGAGGTGCGCAGGCTTCTCATTGTGGTGGCTTCTCTTGTGGCAGAGCACGGGCTCTAGGCCCGTGCAGGCTTCAGTAGTTGTGGTTTGTGGGCTCCAGGCATGCAGCTTCAGTAGTTGTGGTGCACGGGCTTAGTTGCTCCATGGCATGTGGGATCCTCCCAGACCACGGCTCGAACCCATGTCCCCTGCATTGGCAGGTGGATGCTTAAGCACTGCACCACCAGGGAAGTCCATATCTTTACTTTTAATAAGTTTATTTCAAAGTTTGCAAAATCTCATACAAAAAATTAATGTAAAAATCATGTTTCACCATTGATAGCGTCATATCTGTGGTTTCCCTGAGGGCAGAAAGAGATGATTTGCTACCTTAGAGCTCTGGATAGTGCAACAGGTGATAGATTTCTTACCAAACTAACAGATGCTACACTAAAATCTCAAGCAAAGGTTTACATACTCTGGGTCAAGGCTGAAGTCTCCCACCTCTCAGGAAGGAGCCACTTTAACTTCACCAAGATTTTTAATTACCATTGGTTTGGATGTAATATGACATGAAAGGATCTGACGGCCAAAAGGCAAGACAGTTTTGCCCCCAATTCTACAAGGAAGCACAGCAGATGGAGAAGAATGGGTGTGGGCAACCGAGTGTGACTCAGAGACCTAAGTGAGACCATTGGTTTGCTCACCATTCAGCACATGTTTGGGGTCTGATCGCTTTGTGGGGGGCATTCTGGCCACTGACTCGGATCCCTTATTACGTCATAGTTTATCACTGATAAGCTGCAAACTTGGAGAAACTCCCCTTTATGTCTGTCCTGTGTTCTTGGTCTCCCTTTCTTTAGATTCCTCTGGCTACTGTTGTTCCTCTGTTTAAAAACCCAAAGAAACACTCTGTGCCAGCAGAGGCCTGGAAGGCAGCAGGTGCAGAGAAAATGACAAGCTAATTAGTTCAAAATCCCAATTCTTCCATCAGATTAAGTTCAACATGAAGACATGGATCGTTCGTGGCTGATAAATTTAAAATCAAAAGTGTGGAAAGTCTCTTCCACTTCCTGCATGATCCTATCTTAACTTTTCTCATTTCTGTAGATTTTCCGGGGAATATTGTATTAGGAGGAATGTATGAGGTATATTTTATGATCCTTTAGTAAACATTTTCTGTAGAGATCTCTCTGTACTAGCTTTTTCACAACCATAAGGCTTGGCCCACATAAAAAAAAGTAAGAGAAGCATATCTAAAATTACTCAATTAAAATACACTGCATTTCTGTAATGACATCTACTGGTATAAAATAGGATTTACTATAAATGCTTCAAAATAATGAGAATGAGTGGGCTCTGATATAACAGTGTCAGCTAAGAAAAACTTAAAGACTATTGCATATTACTACCATCCTTGGTATAAAATTTACCAAGTTGCTACTCAGCTACTTAGATATTTGCCATCCTTTGCAAAACTTTTAATGCTCATCTCTTTACAAGTCTCTCAACATTACTTCTTTATATAGTTTATCTTGCCAAGGAGTCAGTTTTCCCTTAAATGAAGATATATAGTGCATTTATATTTTATAATCTGAAGTTGAGAACATAAATTTTTACTTTAAGGTTATGTTTCCCCCAAAATGAGGCTGACTGGAGAAGGTGAGTGGAGAGTCTTGCTAACAGTGAACCAGTTCTCTGAATTTAGCTGTTGACTCACCTAAAAGAACTCCAGCTATTGTTACTACCATTGTTACTGCAGGATTGAGGTTCACAGGTGTTTAGTCCACCTGTGCTCAGAAGGTGACCTCAGAATTGGAGCACAGCTGGGTAAAGAGGGGAGACCATAGCTTCTCTTCCCCCAATGAAACACCATTGCCAGATAACATCAGAAGGCTTTAGACCCACCTGGGAATTAATGGAAGGTAACTTTCCAAATACTTGACTCTGTTTCCTTCTGAGAATAGTTAAGGCTGTTCCATGGAGGTCTCACCAGGATGGATGGAGGGGGTAAGGCCCACCTTCTCAGCACCTACACGGAGCATCTTTCTGGGTTGTAACCGCCACCTCTTCACCCTTGGCTTCACAAAAGAAAGGGCCAAGTGTGCCATGGTGAATGAGATGCCTGTTTTCACTTGGCCGTGTCCCCAGCAGGTCACCCCCACCGGTTTGGGATGCTGAGCTTGTTTCAATTTGCAGTTCATCGCATGCCTGATGGTCTGGCTGTTGCAAATAAGCACAGAGAGAAGGGGGGCCCTGAGTGAAACTTTCCTGGAGAGTAAATAATGGACCATGTATTGAAACATATAAAGTGACATTCCAAGGTTAAAATAATCTTCCCGTTTAAATTGGCATTGATTTATGCAATGTCTGCACTTGAGTCCTGGGCCTCGGCACCTCAGCTCGCAGCAGCTCAGCCGTCCTGCAGCCTGGATTCTGTGGAAGCAGCTGCCCCTGGGAGAATGAGTGGCAGACCCCTCATACACCTCCCCTCCCCTTCCTCTCCTGAAGGAGCTCCTGGCTCATTCCCTCATCCCAGGAATCCTCAAAGCAAAGGAATTGCCTTTGGCCCCTGTACAAGAGTTGATCGTTTTCCCCTACACTTTTCCTTGTCATCAGAGGAAGAAGCTCAGGCATAAGAAGCCCTCTCCTCTCACAGCACAAATCAAAAAGAGAATTGGGGAAGAAAAAAAGGAAGTGAGGAAAAGAGAGACTAAGGAGGGAGGTCAAGACAGTTATATAAGTATGTTTCTATGTATTTTGCATGCCCACTTGAGGATGCAAAGAATGAAAGGTAGATTCCCCTCTCCATCACAAAAATAATTTTCAGAACAGCTGCTCCCATTCTGCAAGACTGGTTGCAAAGAAGCAACAATGCTGAGTATATTCTTCCCCTCAAGGAAAATCTGCTCACAATCCAGCAAACTGCTCTGCATTGTCTCCAGCTCTGGGGATTTTAATAAAAATTTGATAGGTTCTGTCAACTGCTGAAGCCATCAGATCCAGAGCTCCTTATACCAATCTAGATGGGAAAGGAAAAAAAAAAAGCATTCTCTGTGGAGGCCAGGTACTTGCAGGTTTTACATTCCATATTGGTTTTTAAAGATCCACGTGGAAAATGTGTAGTTGGTTATCTTAACATCACCATCCTCAGTGCAATTTGCAGAGAATCAGTCTCATCTGTTGGAGATTGATGCTGTGTCTCCCTGCAACCAGTTCCAGTGTTCACTTCTCCAAATTGTTGATCCAAAAAGACCAATTTGCTAGCAAAATAATCCTTTTTCCTTTCAAGTATCAAACCACAGCTTCATTTTCATATGCACAGACTAGAAAGGACAGAAAACATTTCTCCAGAATCAAATACTCAAGGTCTTTCCAAGCGGTGAGTTAAACCCAAAGATAGCACAGAAAGTGAAGGCCTCCTTGGAAGCACTGGAGGCAACCCTTCTGGGCCTGGAAGATTTAGAAATAAAATTTAAGTCCTAACTTCCTGTCTTCCCCTCCCAGTGCCCCAGGATCCACTAGCTTTGGAAAACATCATGGATTTAGGCACAAACATACGGATTTTTGGATTTTAGCAGTATTACAGAGAAAACTGAAACTCACCTGGGCCCAGCCCCTCCCCTCTGTGGCCCACCACACTCAGAGCTGGTGAAATGCGTTCCTGCGAGCACCTGAGAAGCTGGACTTGGTGCCAGCCTTGGGCCTTCTTTCCAAGTGAGCACAGCCCTCTTAGGCCACATGTTCTATTTAACTTACTAGGGCTACTGTAATGAAGCAAACTGAGTGGCTTAACCCTCAGAAATGTGTTATCTCACAGCTCCGGAGGTGTTGACAGGGCCACGCTGTCTCTGGAGCTGCTGGGAGAGGTGTGTTTCAGGCCTCACTCCCAGCTCCTGGTGGCTCCTTGGCTTGTCGTACCTCCAGCTTTGTTCCTCTTTCTCAAAATGACTTTGGCTATTCAGAGTCTTTTATGGTTCCATATAAATTTTAGGATTATCTGTTCTAGTTCTGTGAAAAACTGTAATCGATATTTTGATAAAGATTGCATTAAATCTGTAGATTGCTTTGGGTCGTATGGCCATTTTAACAATATTAATTCTTCCAGTCCATGAATATGGGATATCTTTCCATTTCTTTGTATCATCTTCATTTCCTGAATATTGTTTTAGAGTTTTCAGAGCATTTTCACCTTCTCAGTTAAGTTTATACCTAGGTATTTTATTCTTTTTGATTTGATTTTAAATGGGATTTTTTTTCTTGCTTTCTCTTTCAGCTAGTTCATTATTAGTATATAGAAAAGCAACAGATTTTTGTATGTTTATCTCACATCCTGCAACTTAACTGAATTTGTTTATTAGTTCTAATAGTTTTTTGATGGAGACTTTGAGGTTTTCTATATATAGTATCAAGTCATCTGCCAAAAGTGACAGTTTTATTTCTTTCCTTCCCACTTGGGTGCCTTTTATTTCTTTTTTCATGTCTGATTACTGTGGCTAGGACTTCCAATACTATATTAAATAGAAGTGCAAAAACGGGCATACATGTTTTCTTCCTGATTTTAGAGGAAAGGCTTTCAGGTTTTCACAGATGACTAAGATGTTAGCTATAGTTTTGTCATAAATGTCATTTATTATGTCAAGATATGTTTCCTCTACACCAACTTTGATGAGAATTTTTATCATGAATGGATGTTGAATTTTGACAAATGCTTTTTCTGTATCTGTTGAGATTACCCTGTGATTTTTATCCTTCCCTTTGTTAATGTGGTGTAGCACATTGGTTGATTTGTGGGTATTGAACCATCCTTACATCCCTGGAATAAATCCCACTTGATCATAGTGTGTGATCCCTTTTATATATTGTTGAATTCAGTTTACTAATATTTTGTTAAGGATTTTTGCATCTATGTCCATCAGAGATATTTTCTTTCTTTGTAGTTTCTTCATCTGGTTTTGGCATCAGAGTAATGGTGGCCTTGTAGAATGAATTTGGGAGTGTCCCCTCCTCTTCAAATTTTTGGAATAGTTTGAGAAAGATAGGTATTAGCTCTTCTTAATATGTTTGGTAGAATTCCTCTGTGAATCTATCTGCTCCTGGACTTTGTTTGCTTGGAGCTTTTTTTTTTAATTACAAATTCAATTTTGCTACTAGTGATTGATCTGTTCAGTTAGTCTATTTCTTCCTTATTCAGCATTGGAAGATTGTATTTTACTAGAAATTTGTCCATCTCTTCTAGGTTGTCCAATTTGTTAGCCTATAACTGTTTGTAGTATTATCTTAAAATGTTTTGTATCTCTGTGGTATCAGTTTTTATTTCTCCTCTTTCATTTCTTATTCTATTTGGGTCCTCTCTCTTTTTTTCTTGATGAGCCTCACTAAAGGCCTATCAACTTTGTTTATCTTTTAAAACAACCAGCTCTTGGTTTCATTGATCTTTTTTATTTTTTGTCTCTATTTTATTTATTTCCTCTATGATATTTATTATTTCCTCCCTTCTGCTGTTTTTCTTTTTATTATTCCTTTAGATGAGAAGTTAGGTTTTTTATTTGAAGGTTTTTTGTTTGTTTATTTCTTGAGGTAGGCCTGTATCACTATGAACTTCCCTCTTAGGACTGCTTTTACTACATCCTATAGATTTTGGAAAGTTGTGTTTTTATTTTATTTATCTCAAGGAATTTTTGTCTCAAGGAATTTTCTGATTTCCTCTGTGATTTCAGCATTGATCCATTGATTTTTTAGTAGCATGTTGTTTAGTCTCCACGTGTGTGTGTTTTTCCCATTTTTCTTCCTGTAACTGATTTCTAGTCTCTTACCATTGTGGTTGGAATAAATGCTTGATATATTTTCTATCCTGTTAAATTTATTCAGACTTGTTTTGTAGCCTAGTATGTGATCTATCCCAAAGAACATTCCATGTGCAATTGAAAAGAATGTTTCTTTTGCTCTTTTTGGATGGAATGTCTTATAGATATCTATTAAGTCCAACTAGTCTAGTGTGTCATTTAAGACTACTGTTTTCTTATTGATTTCCTTTCTGGATGATCTGTCCATTGAAGTAAGTGGGGTGTTAAAGTCCCCTGCTATTATTGTACAGCAAGTCCCCTATATACGAACCTTCAAGTTGTGCACTTTCAAAGATGCAAACGTGCCTTTGCATGTCCGATCAGGTAAGTTAGTTCACTTGTCTGGCATACGTTGTCATGTGCATGCATCCTCTACGAGTGGTTGAGCTTTTGTGTACTTTACTGTTCAGTACTGTATAGGGTACAATAGTACAGTATCTTTATTTCAAGCCCAGCATGTCCGGAAGCAAGTGTAAAAGCAGCAGTATATAGCCGATTGTGCTAGTTGGGTACCTAGGCTAACTTTGTTGGACTTATGAACAAACTGGATTTACCAATATGCTCTTGGAACAGAACTCGTTCATATGTAGGGGACTTACTGTACTGTCAATTTCTCCCTTCCTATCTGTTAATATTTGCTTTATATATTTAGGTGCTTCTGTATTGGGTGCATATATGTTAACGAGTATAGTATCCTCTTCTTGCATTGATCCATTCATCATTATATAATGCTCTTCTTTGTCTTTTGTCTTTGTTTTAAAGTCTATTTTGTCTAGTATGAGTACTGCTACCCCCACTTTCTTGTCACTTCTATTTGCATGAAATATCTTTTTCCATCCCCTCACTTTCAGTTTGAAATGAGTCTCTTGTAAGCATCATATAGATGGGTCTTGTTTTGTTTATCCAATCAGCCACCCTATTTCTTCTTACTGGAACATTTAGTCCATTGACATTTAAAGTGAACTAACAGATATGTACTTACTGCTGTTTTGTTACTTGTTTTCCAGTTGTTTTTGTAATTCTTCTCTGTTCTTTTGTTATTGTAGTTTCTTCCCTTGTGGTTTGATGATTTTCTTTAGTGGTATGCTTGTGTTCCTTTCTCTCTAGTTTTTTGTGTATCTATTTTAGGTTTTTGATTTGTTGTTACCTATATGTTGACCTATAACTATTACTACTAGTTTTAAACTGATAGTTGTTTAAGTTCAATCACATTCTAAAAGATCTAGATTTTTTATTCTCCCCCCACATTTTGTGTTTTTAAGGTCATATTTTCCATGTTCATGTTGATCCCTTCATGTTTATTATAGTTGATTTTACAATTCTTTTCTTTTAATCTTTGTACTAGCTTATTTAAGTTGTTGATTCACAGCCATTACTATATATATACCTTTACTGGTTGGATTTTTCCTTTCCTGTAGATTCTTCCTTCTTACTGTAGCCTTTTCTTTTCCACCTAGAGATGACCCTTTAACATTTCTTTTAGGGTAAGTTTAGTATTGATGAACTTTTTTAGTTTTTTTCTTGTCTGAGAAGTTCTTTATCTCTCCTTCAATTCTAAATTATAAGCTTGCTGGGTAGATTTTTCTAGATTATAGGTTTTTCACTTTCAGCACTTTCCCTTTTTGCCTGCAAAGTTTCTGCAGTAAAATCAGTTGATAGCCTTATGGGGATTGCCTTGTATATGATTCTTTGTTTTTCTCTTGCTACCTTTAGAATTCTCTCTTTAACTTTTGCCATTTTAATTATGATATGTCTTGGTGTATGTCTATTTGGGTTCATCCTGTTTGGGACCCTCTATGCTTCCTGTATCTGGATATTTTTTCCTTCTACAGGTTTGGGAATTTTTCAGCCATAATTTCATCAAATACATTTTTTTACTACTTTCTCTCTCTCTTCTCCTTCTGTGTTCCCTATAATATGAATGTTGGTATGCTTAATGTTGTCTCAGAGGTCCCTTAAACTGTTCTCACTTTTTAGAATTTATTTTTCTTTTTGCTGTTCTGATTAGACGATTTTCATAGTCTATCTTCCAGATTACTTATATGTTGTTCTGTTTCACCTAGTCTGCTGTTCATTCTTTCTAGTGTGTTTCTTTTTTACTCATTTATTGTATTTTTCAGTTCTGACTCATTCTTTTTTTATATTTTCTAGTTCCTTGTTAAAATTCTCACTGTGTTCATCTATTCTTTTCTCTACTTCAGTTATTATTCTTATTACTACTGCTTTGAACTCTTTATCTGATAAATTACTTATTTCTATTTAATTACTTGTCTTTTCAGGGGTTTTCTTTTGTTTCATTTGAACCAAATTCCTCTGTCTTCTCATTTTGCTAACTTTTACTGTTAGGTGGACCAGTTACCTATATGGTCTTGGAGGGGTGTCCTTTTGTGGGAGCTTCCCTCTGCAGTCTGCATGTGCCCAGTGGCTCTGCAGGGAGAGCTGGATCTGACCTGAGCCTGAGGCACGTCTTCCTCCAGGCTGTGCTGGCCGCTCTCACCTTGGTAGGAAGTGGGGCTGGAGATGGAAGTGCTAGAGCTGGAGCCAGGTGTGATTTGGGGCTTCTCCTCTGCTGAGTGACCATCACTGCCCCACTGGGGAGTGGGGGCAGTTTCCTGGTTGCTGGAGTAGAAGCCGCGAGGGTCAGGTCTGAGATGGCTCTGTTCCCTCTAAGAGTGTGCTTTCCCCTCTCCCACCACCACCACCCTTGCCTCAGAGGGGAGCAGTGTTGGAGCAACAGGGCCTGGAGTGGTTGCTCAGTGTGGGTCAAGGTGCAGGCTGTGGTGTTCCTGGCACCGTTAGAGTTCTGGGAAGCCCCCAATCTGCTGCCCCCAGGGGTGACAGCAATGGCCACTGTCCCCCTACTCAGATGTTATGCCAGGTCTAAGGCAGCTCCATCACCCCACAACTGCGCACCCCCCTTGGCCGTGGCAGTCCTTGCTGTAGTGTGGAGCTGCACCAGAGAGCCAGCGGGCTGGTCCAGGTGCTCAACTTGGGCTGGGGAACCTGCAGGCATGGCCGCAGGTAACCAGCCAGAGTCCTGGGTAGTTTTCATCTGCTTCCTCCGCCTTGTTTTGGGAGTAAGCGAGTGTGCGCACATGCTTCACAAGCAGACTCTAGGTTTCTTACAGCCCCACTGTCAGGGCCACTGGTTTGCAAACCAGCTAAGGGGACTCATCCTCCTGATGTCAGACCCCAGGGCTGGAGCACCCAAAATGTGGTTCAAACCACTTGCTTCCCAGGGAGGATCTCTGAGGCCATGTAATCCCCCTTCTCTTCTGTGTCCCCCACTATGGACGCAAGTCCCAACCTGATCACTTCTCTTCCCTTCCTACCAGATTTTGTGTGGATCCTTCTTACAGTTTCGATTGTATAAGAGTCTCTCTGTCAGTCTCCAGTTTGTTTTCAGTGAGAGTTGCTCCACATGTGGATGTATTACCAGTGTGTTCGTGGGGGGAAGTGAGCTCAGCATCCTCCTACTTTGCCACCTTGATCTCCCCAGAATTCCTGAAATGTGCAGGCTGAGTAGCACACACAACAACCTTCACCGCTGCACCATAGAAATTTTTCAACAAACACACTCAAGAGGGTACAGCTATTATAGCTACTCAAAAGGTTTATGAGAACCATTCAAATAACATGGCAGCAAGGCACAATATGACCTCGTAAAATTAGAATAACATCTGAGGCAGAACTGTGGGTTCCAGAAACACAAGGATGATGTCTCATTATTTCTGTAGAGCCAAATAATTATCTGGTACAATTAACTTGGAGAAAGCGGAGAGGAGAATCTCACATGTCAACAAATAAATGCAACTGAAGTTCCAGTTTGCCTCTGCCTTGAGTGCTGTTAGCCCAAGAGTGGGCCAGAGGCCCACTGTGGCCACTGTGGGTCCTTGATTAGATGAGTTTCCTGACCTAGCTATGGAGTGAAGCAAACATATGGCACTCTGCTATGCAGTAAATACCATGTTGTTTCTCTGGATAGGAAAGCCTCCAGAAAAGTCAAGATTTTAAAACAATACAGCGTATGGATAGAATAATATGACTTGGTGCTGCAGAGGCATTTCTTCATCCCTGAAGCATCTCTGATGCCCTTTAGGTTGCTGGGGTTCAGAGGAGGAGGGGAACCTAAACCAAGGTGCTACACTGCGAGATGCTCTCAGCAAATGTACTTTGGGTGCTCTTCTGCTCTGCAAGCCAAGAGTATGGGGCCTCCCAATCCAAAGACCGCCTCTGGAAAACTTGTGTCTTAGACCAGGCATGTTCCACCTTCCCCACATGTCACAGCATAAGCAGAGCTAGGCAGAGGCTCTGATGGGTTGTGCATAGTCATTGGCTCCAGGCCCCAGTGGTAGTATTTTCAGGAAATTCCTAGAGTTCCTGTGTTTCTGTGCAGATTGCTTTCAAACAACCTACCGTTTTCTAACTGCTCATTCTTGCAATGAGCAGTCTTGGAGTGTTATACCTCATTTTCAAATATGTCCCTGTAATAATGTATAGCTCAGGATTTTGAGACGACCATTTTTATTTTCAATTTAGACATCTCGGATCAAAGTTAAGTAGGAAAAATGAGAGACTATCACAAGACCAGTAATAACAGCAGTTATAAACTATCTATTTTTCATTTGAGTAGCATGAGTAACATGGAGGCACATTTAAAACGTTAAACTGTAGCAAGAGTGATCTGAACCAGTGCCTCTGTGTATTTTTGTTGTTTAAACATTTCTGTACTTTGAATTTTCTCTACCAATATATGTATTTTTAATTTAGAAAAAAAAAACGTTAATGGGGAAAAAACATGTAAGTCAGAATCATTGGCATATTTATTCAACAAATACTTGTTGAATGCTTCCTATACATTAGGTAGGGCACTAGGCATGGGGCGGCCATTCAGTTCCAGGCCATTACGGACCTTCCATTCCAATGCAAGAGGTGCAAGAATTTTTTAAACAAACACAACATTTTCAATGAAGTATTATGAAGGAGAAACACCATGTCCAATGGGAACCTATGAGGGGAACCCGTCTGGAGACCCACAGGAAGCATTTTATCTCAATAGTTGAGCCCTGAGGGTTGAGAGGTTGCTAACCAGACAAAGAGGTGGGAACTACAGGGAGGGATGGGAAGGATCTCAGTCCATTTGAAGAGCTGAGAGAAGACCTTAATATGACTCTGCTAAGGTTTTGGAGGAAGGAGGTCAGAATGTCGTCTAAAGATCCCTCTCTGACCTTCTATAGAGAATGTATGGTGGGGAGGGGAGCAAGAGTGGATTATAGGGCCAATGAGGGAGCCATTGCAATGATCCTGGCGAGATGTGACAGTGGCCTTCCTAGTGAAGGCGATTAGAATGGAGAGGAGATTTGGGGACAGAGGCAACCAGACCGGATGACATTGTCCTCGAGGAACGGAGGAGGGCAGAGTTAATAACGACACCCAGATGGAAGAAGAAAGAGCTCTACAGACGGGAGAGGATGAATTCAGACTTTCTTTCCTTGATTTTTTTTCAATTATAAAATGAAGTTACCACTCATTTTAACAAGTCAGACCACAGAGATATATTAGGAAGTTAATTATCATTCTCCCCCTTCTGGACTAACAAATGTTAACAATGTGATATTCTCATCTTTCTCACTTATATTGCCTGTATTTGTTGTGTTTTTTAATTCAGTTTTGAACTTGTCAAATATAAAGCTCTTCTAGAATTTATGAGTGATAGGTCAAGTAGAAAATTAGATGTAGGGGTCAAAACCCGGAAGGGAGACGTGTGCTGGGTTTACAAATTTGTCTTTCTTGGTGTAGATGATGCCTAAGCTGTGGGGTAGATAAGAGTATCTGGGACCAAATGTTGAGTCACAAGAGAGCTGGACCCAGTCCTGAGGAGGTCCAACTTTGACCAGTTAGGAGATGGTGTGAGAGGAGAGGTCAGAGAGACAGGAGGAAGCAGGAGAACATGTGGGATACAAGTCACGACATGCCAAGTGCAGCCAAGAGGGCAGTGAATGGAATGTCCATTACACTGAGCAACAAGGATATCACTACTAGCGTTAGACAGTCCTATCAGTGGAGTGGATGGGCACCGAGTGAGGCTGCCGGACGTTAATTTGAAGTATTGCTAATTCACCCCTGGAGTCGTATATTTCTCCAGCGTCACCTCCTGGGGGGATGTCACAGCAAGGATAGGTAGGGTCTCAATAGTTAGAGCTTTTCAGGAATATTTGACAGAACATGAGAGAGGCAAACGGGATTAAAATGATATCTATAAAAAGCTGTTACTGCGCTGTTATCTCACTATTTCTATGTTTAATTAGGGACTGGATGTATTAAAAATAAATGGATTTTTGTCTTTTTATTTGTTTTATGTTTACCTAGGGAAACCTTGGTGAGCATGGAGCTGGTGGCCCAAAAGGAGAGAAGGTAATCAAGTTTGCAAAGTGAGTAAAAACATCTTACACCAACTCACACCCATTCACACGTCAGGGCAATCCCACTGCCCCGTGGGCTCCAAGTCAGCCTGCAGTGGGCATGAGCCTCCCTGGCCTCCAAGAAGGCCCTGAGTAGCTGACTGCAGGAAGGGAACAAACACATCCACATCGAGGGGAAATAGCTGTCACAGGTAAATGAAATTAGGACACACGTTTCAGTTTTTAATTAGATGTTTCATGGATCCATGTAGACGGCAAAAACAATCTGAAAGGCCCTTTGACACGATGCCTGAGGATCACTATTTTTGTGTTTTCTTAAGTGTCCAAACATAAGCTGTCATGGGAGCATTTTTGGGTGGGGTTTTATCATGTACAGTCTCGGTTTAGCCAAATAATTATTTCAAAACAGCTTTACAATTAAAATACTGATGTATTCACACTGCCTTCTCATCATCATCATTCACGGGTTTAATTATATTAGCTGTGAAGATGACAAACGCCCTTGCCTGGTCAAAAAGATGTTTCACTCCTGTTCGATCCTGCAGTTGGGATGACCTTGGATTCAGTGGGAATGTGCCATTGTCAAGAAAACAAAAATGCAGGAACGATACTCAGTTTTGTAATAACCTATAAGGGAAAAGAATCGGAAAAAAATAGATATATATGTATGTAAAATGGAATCACTTTGCTGTACACCTGAAACTAACACAACATTGTAAATCAGCTATACTTCAATTTAAAAAGGGGGGGGAAATGCACATTAAATCCATAGACAGAGGCAAGTAGGTTGGAAATACTCTGTGGGAACATGGCCTGGGGGTTCTCTCTTCATTCATTCACCCAGTAAAAATTCTCATGATTGAGGGCAGGATATTTCGACCTGAATCCAAGAAAATATGACTTCTGTGCCATATAAATCAGTGCAGCCAATCTATTCACAAGATCATACCTCCGTCACCAGAAAAAACTGCTAAAAGATAGTCTTAACAGAAAGTAGGGGCTTCTTATAGATTGACCATTGAAAATGAAATTTCCTGCAAATAAGTAAACAAATAAAACCTTGACATTCTTAAAAAGGCATCCCAGAAATTGATTATACAGCAATAAGGTCATTTATGTGTCTTGGATTGTACTGCTAGTACATTAGTATTATTTCCTGTAACCAAATAGCTTATGGAATTCCTACACCACCATAAGGAACACATTATATTTTAAGCAATTACTGCTGGACACATGCAGACTTAGGAGAAAAAAAAAAGAAGGCCACAAAGCTTGTCACTTAGGACAGCTGAGCAAGAGAGTTGTGGCACTTTTAAAGTATTTAAATGATGATTCATTTCTTGAAACAAAACAGCTGGCCCCGGTTTTGCTATGTTCATTAGGAAACATATGTTACTTAGGAATTCTTAAGACCTCAATGATGAGAAATTTGATTCTGTCAAACAGGTGTATTTCAAACTCTAAGGACCCTTTCTATGGCTCAAAATCTTTGCTAATTGCTTCAGAATCTTAAGTGGAATTAGAAAAAGCCAGTGGCATGACTGTTCCCTCTTCCTGTCCAAAGAAATAACCCAGAAGAGTCTACAGAGAACCTGATATAAATGCCCATATGAAATGATTTGTAAGAATTCTAATTAAAAGGAGAAAGACTCTGCCAGTAAATAATGCATAGGTTAAACTCAAAAACATAAGCACCACATCTGCTAGAAGAGTAGAATCACTTCTACCTATACACACTCACTTAGTACCTGGGCTGAATCTATACTTCTGTTCTTAAAATTATAAAGCTGCTCATGGGTCACTGTACTGAGAATTTAAAGCTCCTTCGAGCTGCTCTTTCAGATCTTTGCTTGAACCTGTGGTGGACTCTGGTGGTTCAGTACTCCAACTGCATGTTGGAATCCCCTGAGGGCTTGTAGAAAGTACCAGTGCTCAGGTTCCATCTCCAGAGACTCTGATGTGAGGCAGAGCCCATGTATATGGTTGATCTGGGGTGGCAGCAGAGTTGGGGTGGGGGGTGGTCCATATTGCTATTATTTAAAAGAGCTTCAGGTGATTCTACCTCACAGCCAGGATGGAGAACCATTGAGTGCTAAAAAGATCCTGGGCTTTGGTATCAAAAGTTGATTGTGCCATTAACAACTCTGTCTCCTTGGGAAAGACACTTCATTTCTCTGAGCGTCAGTTTCCTCATTTGTGAAATGGGCACAATCACATCTACACAGAGAATTGATGACAGGATTGAAATCAAATGGGATGAGATGAACTTGCCCAAAGCACAATACCTGGCACATATGAAGCCCTCACTAATGCTTCACTCCTTCCTATCCATCCACTCCAAACTTTCTTCCTTCTCATAAGGTATCATCTATCTCTGTTTGATATTAATAGTTAGTTGTTACCCTCCTTAACACCCAGTCTTGATCATCTTTGCTTCTCCCGCCATAATGTTGAGGCTCAGTTTATCTTGTAGAATAAAAGATTGAACCAGAAGTACAATTTCAACCCATAAGTGACTTATTGCTGTATCACACATCACTTCTCAATGCACCGGCTGGCAGAGTAGAATCACAAAACCAGCCTACCATTTGGAACCCAGCCTTCCAGTGAAGCACCAGGACAGATGCAAACGGCAGTAGGATGAACACACAAATCACTCCTAGGTTAGCAGCCAAATCCTGTATCAAGAACACTGGGGTACAGGAAGAAACACCAAGGAACACTACCAGCTTTTAATGGTAAATGGCGATGGAGACCATGATATCCAAGTAACCAGTCTACCAGGACTGAAATGACAACCTGAGACTGATGGGATCTGGTGAGGGGATGGTGCTGTGTTTGCAGGTCAGTCGGGGAGAACTGCTCCTTTATAGAGACGGTGGAATAGGTGACAGGATATCTAAGGACTCCTGAGAAATTAGTGGTGTCTTTTAGGGCAGTTGTCAGAGGGAAAAGATGGAGGCTCAACACCACCAGACCTTTCAGATAGCATCCAAGGTGTCAAATTAAATGACAGCCTTTCCTGAAGCTAAGTAAATTCATCACTTGTCTTTCACCTCATAGCCACAGTGATAAATCACTAAACAGCCATTCTAACTATGAAAAACAGCATACATGTCTGTGCATCAGGTGTGAAATGCTTTTGTTTGTAGAGTTTTATATAAGGGAACAGAACCCTAAGATTTCCTCCAAGCCCGGACACCCCTCTGTACCAATCAGAGATGGACCAAAGCCTCTGTTGGGTCCTTCCTCTGCATTTCAATGGAGACCTGTATACATTGCTTCAAATACGTAGCAGCTGTGAACATAGTTACTCTTCCTCCAAGTATATTCCCCTTACCTTTGGTATTGAGCAGATGTGACTTTTATAGTAATTTCTAGACCCTTTCCTTGATTTCTACACTTACTTTATGCAACTTACTAGGCTTAAGTTTTTCTATCACACCTATGCACTGGGGCTTTTAGCACCTATCAAATGGGTAGTAGGAAGGTCACTCTGTACAGCCTGACACTTGTACAAGGCCAATTGTTTATTTATTCTTTCAAACCAACAGCAGTCAGCCCCTTAAATGTCTCCACCAATTTCTTACTCTTTGTAATATGGATAGAATTCAATATCTGTAGAAAAAAAT
Organism: Mesoplodon densirostris; assembly: GCF_025265405.1. Taxonomy (NCBI): domain Eukaryota; kingdom Metazoa; phylum Chordata; class Mammalia; order Artiodactyla; family Ziphiidae; genus Mesoplodon; species Mesoplodon densirostris. The sequence continues at coordinate 79,236,041 of NC_082672.1, forward strand.
GGCTTCTCCTACAATATGGTAAGTGCAAAACTGATGGTACATTATATGTTTGGATGGTACACTATAAAGGAAAATACTTGTATTAATAAAATCAAGATTACATTTACAAAATATATTCCACAAATCTAGACACCGCCTTAATAAAAACATGGCTTTGTCTGTCCATTATATATGACAGTCTCCCTCTTCCTCTAGTCTAAAATCACAAGATACTGATTAGGATAGAAATGTAGAAATAAAACAATGTTTTAGGGCTGTAATAAACTAGTACTTGAAATACTTTGGGTAGATTGTTGTTTGAGGATTCAAAATAAACACATAGGACTTCCCTGGTGACGCAGTGGTTGAGAGTCCACCAGCCGATGCAGGGGACACGGGTTCGTGCCCCATTCTGGGAAGATCCCACATGCCACTGAGCGGCTGGGCCCATGAGCCATGGCTGCTGAGCCTGCGTGTCCGGAACCTGTGCTCCGCAACGGGAGAGGCCACAGCAGTGAGAGGCCCGCGTACCGCAAAAGAAAAAAAAAAGTAAACACATAAACATATCCACACAGAGGGCAGGTATAAAGATGTTCATTGCAGCCTTGTTTATAACAGAGAAAAGCTAGAGGCAACCAAATACCCATCATGATGAACCCCGATACATTAACACAATAGAACGCTATCTGAGGGTTCAATGAATGAGCTAGATCTAAATATATCTATTAATAGAGGTTGGATATTAAAAACCACATTGAGTGGGGAAAAAAGTCACAGAATATTATATACAAGATCAAACAATGGCTTCTATAGAATTTGTTTTAAATATCCAAAATAACATTATTTATGTTTCCATATATGCAGTAAAAGTGCAAAAATATAGACTGAAAACGTAAGTACTAAATTCATGACAGTAGCTCTCTCTGGGACAGGAAAAGAGAGAGAATTTGAAATTTCTTCGATTATAAATTTTTTTTCTTTCTTCCATCTTGGGTGTGTGGTCCATGGAGGTTTGACATATTCAACTTTATGTGTTTTGTATTTTTTTCAAAAAAAAAAAAGACAAGATGGGCAAAAAAACATATACTTGGAAGTACAATGGTGAGCACTGTTGTGCAAAAATGCTCCTGAGATTGGAAAATAACCAACAATACATAACTTCTAGTGGCTGCATTTAATTTAACAACTGTCTGGTATTCGGGAATGTTGGTTAACACTTAAAGGGAAGCACAATGCTGGGACATCCCTGAAGTCTAATTAACAATACAATTCCTTGCCACAAGTATTATTTCTAAAATTTTATTTTCTCAAAATTCCCTTTATATGTCACATACAAATCCCTTCTCAAGATTTTTGACCAGAACCTCTTAGGCATTTCTAAGTTGCTACTGTCCCCACATCAACAAGAATGCCTTCTTTGTCCACAGCTGAACATTTAAGTGCTGGAAACAGTGGAGAGATGTGTTTTTCTTCCTGTGACTCCTCACCCCTCCACCTCCCCCAACCTGAAAAAAGAAAGAAGTGTCTGAAATAAAATGGGTCTGGATTATTGTGTCAGTTAAATTATCTCATGTCTTTAAAACCACAAAAATTCTTTTTTTTTTTTTTTGCAAAAACAAAATACAGCAGAGCGAAATTATAAATTTTTCCCTCTAAATGTTCTTTCCTTCAAAAATAATTGACTTTTGTTTCACATTAATTTTAAAGATCCTAATGAATATTATGGATTTCTAAAAGACCTAAAGGCATCATGGAGCACTGACAAATACATTATTATGCGAATAGCCTAACTGGATTCAGAACTTCACATTGCCTCTTGGGGGATAATAGATAATTTCTGTGGTTAGAAAGGGCACAGACAATGCTCTGACCCTGACAGTCACAACAGGAGTCACCTGGCCTCCTGCAAAAACTTTCTTCTGCTTTTTCTTGAAAGGGTGAAATTGGACCACCAGGATTTCCAGGCTCTATTGGCCCTAAAGGTGAAAAAGGAGAATCTGTAAGTATTTTAGCTTTGAGAGCAGAGGAAGAATATCCAAAAGATAGAATTAAAAATGTATTTCTTAATCAGCCCCAGTTCCATGCACCTTGGTTGCCCCTGCCATAGGGAACAATAGATCAGATATTTGAGCATGTACTCTAGTCAAGGTACTAAGTTTTTTACATGTATTACCTCACTTAGTTCATTTTTTTAAAAATCACCCCCATTCTTCAGATGAGGAAACTGAGGCACAGAGAGGTTAAGTAACTTCTGTAAGTTCACACAGCTAGGAAGTATTGAAACCATGAATCACTCCTAGGTAGGCGGATTCCAGAACCCAGGGTTTAAAAATCATTAAGCTGCCATGCTATAACTAAACATAATAGCTAAAATGAATAACAAAAGCATCTTTGGGCTTCCCTGGTGGCACAGTGGTTAAGAATCCACCTGCCAATGCAGGGGACACAGGTTCGAGCCCTGGTCCAGGAAGATCCCACATGCCACGGAGCAACTAAGCCCATGAGCCACAACTACTGAGCCTGCACTCTAGAGCCCGTGAACCACAACGACTGAAGCCCCCATGCCACAACTACTGAGCCCGTGCGCCTAGAGCCCGTGCTCCGCAACAGGAGAGGCCACTGTAATGAGAGGCCCGTGCACCGCAACGAAGAGTAGCCCGCGCTCGCCACAACTAGAGGAAGCCCGCGTGCAGCAACAAAGACCGAATGGCAGCCAAACATAAATTAATTTTTTTTAAATGAAGCATCTTTGGCAAAATGACAGTCATTTTTCAGGCAGCTTTAGAATCAGTGCTGTCACTCAGGTACCCCGAAGTTCTCCTACTTCAGGAATCACGCTTGCCCTTCGTATTCCATCCAGGCCAGTAACAGCCTGGGACTCTCTGGGAAATCTCACGTGTCCCACGAATCCAGCCCGGTGTCTGCTGCCCCGTCCATCTGCCTGCTCACTCCTGATACTCCACACTTGTGGTCACGTCTCCCATCTCTTACCTACCTCTCTGGGTCCCCACTGTCTCCCCTCCACGCTGGAACACTGACACTCACCTTCTCCTAATTTCCACGTGACCCGTAACAGACCAGTCCCTAAGATTTATTACAGTTCTTCTTGGATAGCTGGGACTTGTAGAGCAGAAGAGAGAAATCTGAATGGGTTAGAGCAGGGCTTCTCATACTAAGTGTGAACTTAAATTACCTGAAGATCATTTTGAAATGCTGATCCTAGTTCAGCAGGTCTGGCTGGGGCTTTTTACTGAACCCACGTTCAGCCGCTGACAGCTCATAAGCCAATAATTCGAGAGGCAAATGTCAGTAGAAAGGAAAGATGCTTTAATCAGAAAAGCCACCATCTGGGAAGATGGTGGACTTGTGTCGAGAGACCAACTCCAAAGATTCTGCTCAACCATGACAGTTTTTAGAGGGAAAAATGGGGGAAGAATCTCAGTGAATCATTGAGGCAGGAGGTTGGGTTCTGCACCTTTTTCCATTGCATGCAGACTGGCTGACTCTTTCTTCAGATGTTATCTTGCCCGCGTGATCTGCCTGCAGGAGTTAGTCATTTTTTAACTGCTTAATTCTTCATTCTTCTTTTCATCTAGGAAAAGAATCAACAGGTTAGACAAGGCATGGGGTGCATTCAGGAGAGCACAAGTCAGGAGTTAGTTTCAATTGCTTAGTGATCTCATTTTTTTATTTAGGTTCTTTTAAGTTTAGAAGGGAACAGAAATGGGCAAACAGGAAAGGGACAAAAGAGCTGCTTTCAGCCTGAGTGGCCGTATTTCTCAAAGACCCAGGCCATGCTCCTGCTTTGGGCCCCTAGACCATGTTTTGAGTAGCAAGTGCTGGAGGATGTCACAGTTCCTAAGGGTTTCCCTGTGGTTCTCCATCCTGCCACCAAGACCTAACCCCCTGAGACTACCTTTAGCCCCATCTACCTTACCCAGGAGAAACCAGCTTCTTTTCCTCTCAGTTCTTCTCCTTGTCAGTTCCCTCTTAACCCCTGAATTATCCCACACCCCTTACACATCTTTGCCTGCCTTTCTCCTCACCCCCCCGCACAGGAAAAAACACAAATTTTACATTATGAGCAGAGCAGTTTAGTTCTTTGTGATCTCAACCTCTTTAATACAGAACAGGATCTGGACTTAACTTTACAGAATAACCAGAAGGCCCAAACAGAAGAACAGTCTTCATCCAAATCTGAATTTGGAGCCTGAATGGTACTTTACAATGGCAGTTTGCTCCCCATTACAGGAAATTTAGAACATGACTAGGTTAGACATCAGAGCTAAAATATCGTCTGGTTGAACCCCAGGATTTTATAGATAAGGAAAAAGAGGCTCTAAAATGTAAATGACTTGCCCCAGATGGTAGCCGTTGGAACTAGGACAAAATATTGGGTCTCTAGATACCCAGGCTCCTGATTCTGGTTCCTTTTTCTTTTACAAGCAGTTGCTTTAGTCAGTGTGGCTGGACAGAGGTTCTAGATAAGCAATGTGCTGTAGTCAGAAACAAGCAGTTACAAAAGCAATGTTGCCCATTGCTCACATCTAATTAACTTTGTCTCCTATCTTAAAAATCAAATCGATTTTTAGAATTAAGACTGAAAAGCAAAAATATAAAGCCCTAATCTAATATATAGAAAGTATCCAATAATAAGAGATGTAATGATGTTGGATAGATATGGGTCATAGTAGTCAGAGTAGGTAGGTTATGCCTAGTAACAAATTAGCCCTGAAATATCTATGGTTTTAACCCAAGAAAGGTTTTCTGTTGCTCGTGCTACCTGCCCAGCGTGGTCGGGAGGAGGGGGTGTCCTGCTGCACATGACCCTCAGTGACCAGTCGCCAGGCTGATTAGCACCCAGGAGCTATGCCATCCAATAGGTGCAACCTTCTCAGCTGCCACTGCCAGGGAAGCAGGACTGGAGGATGATGAATGGGCTCCTTCAAGCGGCACGCATCACTTCTGCACACATTTCAGGGTCAGAACTAGCTGCCTGGCCTCACATAACTGCAGGGAGCTTGGAAACGTCAAGGAGAAGATGGGGGCCCACAGTCCCCAGGTCATGGGACACGAGGCTTGTTCAGTAACCACACCCCTCCCGATAGTGACCTGAAGGTCAAGCCCCTAAGAGGACCTTTGAGAGCAGCACTACCTGCCATAGTGGTTCTCACACTTGCCCTTGACTTTCAGATGCAAAAGAAAATCACTAAAATTACTAAGTTACTAAAAATGTGTGGTATCCATCTTATTGTCCATTCACTCCATTCAAATAATAAATCAATTACATTTCAAATCAAATCAAACAGACTGAGCAAGCAAAGCCTGGGATTGAAGCCAGGCTGCCTGGGTTTAAATCATCAATGACCTCTTACTGATTATGTGACCTTGAGGAAATGACTTAATTTCTCTGGGCCTCAGATTCTCCCTCTGTAAATGAGTGTACTCATCGTACCTACCCTGTTGACACAAGAGGTTAGCTGTGTTAGTGTATAGAAGGTGATTAAAACAGGTGTGAGTGTTTTATTCAATAAATGTCAGCTATTATTGTTATATCTGTAAAACTTTAAATTCCCTAATTTAATAAACTTTTGTTCAACACCAGTAGTGTACCCCAGAGATGCTATGATAGTCAAGATGAATTATGTCTCTACATTCACAGAGTTTATAGGCGAGATAAACAAGGGAACATACAGTGGGTGAATGCTGTTGTAGGGGAAGTAACTCAGTTAGAAACTTTCTGAGTCTCTTTCCTCATTCCTGAAATGGGACAATATCTCCCTCACAGCCCTGTAGTGAAGGTTAAATGACATCATGATACATACCTTCAAGAACAGAAGTTAATAAGGGGAAGCCTCCCCGTGTGTGTGTGTGTGTGTGTGTGTGTGTGTGTGTGTGTGTGTGTGTGTTAAGGATGGGTTGTGGTGTTAGTAACACAGTGACAACAGGGAGAGTGTTACTTAATAAGGGGCATTCCTTCAAAGCTTCTGTCTCTCCCCAGAACCTTCATACCTAGACCCAACAAGAACTAGTATCGGGCTTCCCTGGTGGCACAGTGGTTGAGAGTCCGCCTGCTGATGCAGGGGACATGGGTTCGTGCCCCGGTCCGGGAGGATACCACATGCCACGGAGCGGCTGGGCCCGTGAGCCATGGCTGCTGAGCCTGCGTGTCCGGAATCTGTGCTCCTCAAAGGGAGAGGCCACAACAGTGAGAGGCCTGCGTACCGCAAAAAAAAAAAAAAAAAAAAAGGACTAGTATCAGTTCCACAGACTTGTACTGTTATTCACCCAGTAATTAACTGCTTCAAGCCATTTTCATTAAAAGAAAAATGAAAATTAGTAAAGTATTTTTAAAATAATGATTTTGCATTTTTAAACACTAATTTAAACTCTGTATTTTTAAGCACCAGCTTAAGTAACTGGAAAAATTCAAATGAATGTCCTTCCACTGATCACTCTGGCAACTTCACATTCATTCTGCCTCTGATTGGATGTGTGTGTGTGTGTGTGTGTCTGTCTGTGTGTGTGACCATCTTCTATGTGAACCATGCAAGAGGAAGCTTTGGCCTTGGACAGCATTGTAATTTGTCAACCACTCAGGATTCTCAAAATAACATTGAAATGATTAACTTACTGTTCATTTGGAAATATGAAAAGGTTTTTAAATTCATTTTCATATGGTCCTTCTAAGCTGCATAGGCAGACAATGTGACACTCTGGATCACTGCTTGTTTGCAATGGAGTCTGAGTTTGGTCTGCAGGATTTACCCACATCCGGGTTTGGAGAAATTATTTCTAAAAGTGTTTATAAATGATTCTGTTTTCCACCCATTTTCCTAGGGGGAACCCTTTACAAAAGGCGAAAAGGGAGATAGAGTAAGTAGATGTTTTATCACTCTCGGGTTTTCTGCTTCATCGATTTCTTTCTCTCTGATTTCTAGTATGTTTACTTTGGAGTCTAATATATTTGATAAGGTCAGCTCCCTGAGCATTTTACTTTTTCCTCTGTGAATTTTGACTCTTTTATTTTGATAAATGAGAAATTTTAAACCTTGTTAAGTGTTATCATGTGATGACACTTCAACATTGGCTTTGGGTAGTGTATATTTTCTTTAACCCATTACTATTTGTGACTGGACATGAACATGATGAAAGGTATACACTAAGGATATTTAAAATACAAAATTAATATGTAAGATACAGATTTTTTTCAAAAATTTTGTTAATGATACAAATTGGATTTCTCAAACAAGAAAGGATCAATGATAAGTCATGGAATATAAGAAAAGCAAACTCATTATAGCCAATATTGTCCTCTCTTGTGTAACCTTAATTTTTGTGTGTTTTTTTGTTCCATTAAATACGTACACCTGAAAGTAGAATCTCCATGACATATCAACTTAAACTCTACTCTTTCTTTTTCGCCCTCATCTGCAGTTTTACTTCTCTTGAGATACAAGATGAACTGGCGGCAAATTATAACAATGTCACCTAAGTAGGAAACTCAGTGACCACTAATGGACCATGATGGTTAAAGTGTCAAAAGTGGCATTGGGGAAAAAAACTGTTATAGAGGAGAAAGAAAAATAGGAAATTATTGTTTATGTATTAGCAATAATTATTTTAAATCATATTTTAGAATGAACCCTCCTTGACTTCATCATGTCTTCCATAATTTTTCCCTTTATTGTATGTCAGCTAGTGGGGAAGTAGATGAATTGCAGCATTAGAGATGCTTTTCTCCATCCATATTTAAACATTACACGTATGCTCCTTATTTCATTTATAGGGAGAACCTGGAATAAAAGGATCACAGGGAATAAAGGTAATCCCCTGACACCCTTCTCTTGCATCTCCAATGTAATGAGATTGTGAAAAGTTAAAGTAACCATTTCACTTTCCTTCCCACCCATATGTTTAGGGCGAGCCTGGAGATCCTAGTCCCCCTGGTGTAATAGGAAGCTCAGGACTAAAGGTACATAAGAAATAACTGAGATGAATGAGGATATTATTCTGAAGTTATAGCCATTTCTGTAAAACAAGGAACTCTGATGGACCACTCATTTTCGTCACAAATGTTCTCAGAGACTTTATCATGTTTCCATGGTGATCTCCCCATCCCCACATTGGCCGCATTTATTACATACATGGTAACTGTGCCGTATGGATCACAATGGGATTTTTAAGCTCTTTTTAGACCATATTCACAATAGCATCCTAAAAGCTTTAAGAGTAAACAGTGTGAGCCACATCTATGACCCTGAGCTGTATTCTCAAAGAGAACAGGATTCAGGATTCAATTTCCTAAGCCAAAATTATGCAGCCCAGAAGTGTTTGAGTTGCCCATGCAGGACTCTACAGGAGCGTCCCAAAGAAGACCAGCTGTTGGGAGGTGCTGGAGAGATTCGTGTGTTATGCCCCCACCAGTGGGTAAGGCAAGTTATCCAGGCCTCACCTACTGGTGAGAACAGACTCATTTAAATGACATCTTGAAAATATCTTTGTAGGCCCAAAGCACATTTCAGTGTTATATAGAGGAGGCTGGATGGTGGAAAGTCGATCTTTCTATAGATAAAGGTCACACCATGTTTTACATATATTCAGGTACAATCTAATTTTTATCAAATTAAAGTACATATCACCTTCTATTTAGGGTCAGCAAGGACCCGCAGGCCCTATGGGACCCAGAGGACCACCAGGAGATACTGTATGTGTAGTAGATGCATGTATCTTTGATATTTGGAGATTGAATTGAGACTAAAGCATGTTTTAAAGAACATCAACATCTGTTCATATGACTGAGTTATACTACATTTTCCAAAGGCATGGGTCATCTCTACCAATAAAACTGAGCACACCTAATGTCAGAGGCTATTGAGAACATTAGTATCTTCATATAGTCATACGAGGTCCTTTTGAATATTAGCCTAACAAATCAGTCTTTGAAACCCAAGTTAGCATTTCCATTATACATCATTACACATGGCTTTTGGTTCAATTCTCCATCCAAGTAAGAAACTTCCAAAGCTTCTGTTGTTGTCTTCTTGCAACATTCTCCAAAATGGGCAAGTCTTTTGGCTGAAAATACTTATATAATGCAACTGGAGAAAGGTCCTCCGGTTGCATTAAACCTAGCTTTACTGGGCTCACAATTCTGTTTCTCTCTCTCTCTCTCTCTCTCTCTCTCTCTCTCTCTCTCTCTCTCTCACACACACACACACATACACACCCTCACACCATTTAAATGTACTTTTTTCTTTTTTTAATTGAAGTAGTTGATTTACAATATTATATTAGTTTCAGGTGTACATTATGGTAATTCAATATTTTTATAGATTATATACCATTTAAAGTTATTACAAAATAATGGCTATTTTTCCTGTGTTGTACAATGTATCCTACTTGCTTATTTATTCTATACACAGTAGTTTGCACTTCTTAATTCCCTTACCCCTATCTCCTTCCCCCTTCCCTTTCCCCCACTGGTAACCACTAGTTTGTTCTCTATATCTGTGTGTCTGTTATATATTGTTATGTTCAATCATTTGTTTTATTTTTTAGATTCCACATATACATGATAACATACAATATTTGTCTTTCTCCATCTGACATATTTCATAAAGCACAGTACCCTCTAGGTCCAGCCACACTGTTGCACATGGCAGAATTTCATTCTTTCTTATGGCTGAGTAGCATTCCATTGTGTATGTATATGACATCTTCTTTATCCATTAATCTATTGATGGACACTTAGGTTGCTTCCATATCTTGGCAACTATAAATAATGCTGCTAAGAACATTGGGGTGCATGTATCTTTTTGAATTACTGTTTTCATTTCCTTTGAATATATAACCAAGCATGGGATTGCTGGATCACTAGGTAACTCTATTTTTAGTTTTTTGAGGAACCTCCATAATGATTTCTCTAGTGGCTGCACCGATTTACATTCCCACCAATAGTGCGCTAGGGTTCCTTTTTTGCCACATCCTTTCCAACACTTGTTATTTGTAGAATTTTTGATGTTAACCATTCTGACAGGTGTGAGGTGATATCTCATTGTGGTTTTGATTTGCATTTCCCTGATGATTAACGATGTTGAGCATCTTTTCTTGTGCTTGTTGGCCATCTGTATGTCTTCTTTGGGAAAATGTCTATTCAGGTCTTCTGTCCATTTCTTAAATCAGGTTGTTTGTTTTTCTTAATATTGAGTTTTATGAGCTGTTTATGTTTTTGATATTAATTCTTTATCAGTCATATCATTTGCAAATATTTCCTCCTATTCAGTAGATTGTCAATGGTTTCCCTTGCTGCACAAAAGCTTTTAAGTTTAGTTAGGCCCCATTTGTTTATTTTTGCTTTTGTTCCCTTTGCCTTAGGAAACAGATCCAAATATATTGCTACAATTTATGTCAAAGAGGGTTCTGCCTATTTTTTCTTTTAGGAGTTTTATGGTTTCAGGTCTTACCTTTAGGTCTTTAATTCAGTTTGAGTTTATTTTTGTATATGGTGTGAGAAAATGTTCTAACTTATTGTTTTACATGTAGCTGTCTAGTTTTCCCAGCACCACTTATTGAAGAGATTGTCTTTTCTCCACTGTATATTCTTGCTTTCTTTGCCATAGGTTAATTGACCAATAATTGGTTTATTTCTGAGCTATCTATGGTTCCATTGAGCTATGTGTCTGTTTTTGTGCCAGTACCATACTGTTTTGATTACTGTAGCTTTGTAATATACTCTGAAGTCCGAGCGTGTCATATCTCCAGCTTTGTTCTTCTTTCTCAAGATTGCTTTGGCAATGTGATGTCTTTTGTGGTCCCATATAAATTTTAGGATTATTTACCCTAGTTCTGTGAAAAATGCATTGGGCAATGCATTAAATCTGTAGATTGCTTTGGGTTGTAATGACATTTTAACAGTATTAATCCTTTCAATCCATGAGCACAGGGTCTTTCCATTTCTTTATATCTTCTTCAATTTCCTTCATCAGTGTTTTATATAGTTTTTAGACTATAGATTTTTCACCTCATTGGTTAAGTTTATTCCTAGGTATTTTATTCTTTTTCATTTGATTTTGTATGGGATTATTTTCTTGCTTTCTCTTTTGGATAGTTTCATTATTAGTGTATAGAAAAGCAACAGATTTCTATATATTAATCTCATATCCTGCAACTTTACTGAATTCATTTGTTACATCTAATAGTTTTTTGGTGGAGACTTTACAGCTTTCTATGTATAGTATCATGGCATCTGCAAATAGTGACAGTTTTACTGCTTTCCTTGCAATTTGGATGCCTTTTATTTCCTTCTCTTGTCTGGTTGCTGTGGCTAGGACTTCCAATACTATGTTAAATAGAACTGGTGAGAGTGGGCATACACGTTTTCTTCCTGATTTTAGAGGAAAGGCTTTCAGCTTTTTACCACTGAGTATGATGTTAGCTTTGAGTTTGTCATAAATGGTGTTTATAATGTTGAGATATGTTCCCTCTGTACCAACTTGGTTGAGCATTTATCATGAGTGGATGTTTAAGTTTGTGAATTGCTTTTTCTGCATGTTTTGAGATTATCATAATTTTTACCCTTCCTTTTGTGAATGTGGTGCATCACATAGATTGATTTGCAGGTATTGAACCGTACTTACATCCCTGGAATAAATACCACTTGATTATGGTGTATGATCCCTTTTATAAATTCTTGAATTCAGTTTTCTAACATTTTGTTGAGGATTCTTGAATTCAGTTTGCTAACATTTTGTTGAGGATTTTTGCATCTATATTCATATAGGCTTGTAATTTTCTTTTTTTGTAATGTCTTTGTCTGGTTTTGGTATCAGAGTAATAGTGGTCCTATAGAATGAATTTGGGAGTGTTCCCTCCTCTTCAACTTTTTGGAATAGTTTGAGGAGGAAAGGCATTAGCTCTTCACTATATGTTTGGTAGAATTTACCTGTGAAGCTCTCCAGTCCTGGACTTTTGCTTGCTGTAGGGTTTTTTTTTTTTTATTGCAAATTCAATTTCACTACTAGTGACCAGCCTGTTCAGATTGTCTATTACTTTCTAATTCAATGTTGGAAGGTTTTATGTTTCTAGAAACTTGTCCACTTCTTCTATGTTGTCCAATTTTTTGGCATATAACTAGTATTCTTTTATGATTTTTTGCATCTCTGTGGTAATGGTTGTCATTTTTCCTCTTTCGTTTCTTATTTGGCTTATGTGTGTCCTCTCTTTTTTTCTTGATGAGCTCTCACTAAAGGCTTATCAATTTTGTTTATCTTTTCAAAAAACATAGCTCTTTGTTTCATTGATCTTATCTATTGTTTGGGGGTTTGGGGATCTTTATTTTAGTTAATATTTCCTCTCTGATCTTTGTCATTTCTTTCCTTCTTCAAACTTTCAGTTTTGTTTGTTCTTCTTTTTCTAATTCCTTTATGTGGGAAGTTAGGTTGTTTATTTGAGATTTTTTCTTGTTTGTTGAGTTAGGCCTATACCACCATAAACTTAGAACTGCTTTTGCTGTATCCCATAGATTTTGGAAAGTTGTGTTTCCATTTTCATTTGTCTTGAGGTGTTTTCTGATTTCCTCTTGATTTCTTCATTTACACATTGGTTTTTTAGTAACATGTTGTTTAGTCTCCACAATTTTGTGTTTACCCCATTTTATTTCCTGTAATTTATTTCTAGTTTCATACTATATTGGTTGGAAAAAAATGCTTGATATAATTTCTGTTCTCTTATATTTGTTGAGACTTGTTTTGTGGCCTAGCATGTGATCTATCCTGGAGAACGTTCCATGTGCACTGGAAAAGAATGTGTATTCTTCTGTTTTTTGATTGAATAAATGCACTTTCCTATCCATTCCCCCATGTCAGCTTTGTGTCTCTTGGACAATCTCCCTAGCCTTCTGACATCTTGGGAGCCAAAACCTCACTATCAATCCTCACTTGAGCAAAACGAGAAAAATGCTTGACCATCACTTCTTGACACTGATCTCTATCTGGCCATGATTTGAGTACCCTCCATGCAAGTGTTAGAATCTCTCCTTTTCCCTTCACCTTGGGAGCAGCCCCATGACATCTTGCTCTGTTCTCCATGCTCCCTGACTGAGCCTCCAGGGGTTCATCTTTCAGCACGTTTGGTCACTTGGTACTTTGAACATTCACTTCATGAAGCAAATCTTTTTGCTGCACCCACCAAGCCATTTAGTGAACCATTGCAGGTGTACCTAATGGAGACATCTTACAAAAAGAAACAAAATGCTGGTGGCACAGGTGGAGCCACAAGATGCCCAAGAAATGACATTAAGTGATAGTGGCTAAAGCTAAAATAGAGACTAAAATAAAAGAGAGTTTCTTGCCAAATCATAGTAAAAGCATACTTTCTATTTACTCCATTGTCTTTCTGAGTCATAGTGTGATGCCACCATCAGCCATTCTTCCATGCCTTTTGGCAGTAATATGGATAGGGCATTTAGTTCAGGTCTCCTTTATTTAGTTTTTTTCTCATTACATTCAGGTTATCTCACCTGAAACAACAAGCCACATATTTTCATTAAGGTTTTTCTCTCTGCAGCAGACCAAAATCAACACATTCCCATGTAGTTTACATGTTAAAATTCTGTTCTCCTGACAGAGACTCACAGATAGAAATGTTATTACAATAAGAGATTTTCTAATTGCTCTCTCCCTTTTATTCTGAATTTTCTAGGGATTGCCAGGAGAACACGGTATCCCAGGAAAACAAGGCATTAAGGGAGAAAAGGTATAGCTTCCGTTTCACTCACTTTGTGTATTAAGGAGCTGGGTAAGAGGAAGAGACAGAGGGTCATAAGGACACTGAGGGAGTGAAAGGACAGGACAGGGCAGCTGGGATTGTGCAGGAGATAGATGTTCGCATCAACTATGGCGTGAGTGTCATCCCTGGACACTGTGGCAGCCCGGGTTCTGGCACTGAAAATGCAATGTGACAAAATGAACGGCCTTAGAGTTGAAGATCTCAGGACTCAAAAAACCTGTTTCAGGCTCAGCTAACAACTCAGGTATAGACCTAAGAAGTCTCAATCTCTCAGGACCTGTTTCTTGATGTCTACATGGAAATAGTATTTAAGTACTGAACTATTACTTGGGAATAACTTAAAGAAAACATAAAGGTCATCTAAAGAACTGTATGAATAGATTTTTATATTTTTTGCATATCTATTTATACACATACATACATTTCATGATACTATAAACCTACTGTAACATAGCTCACCACAAGATCTAGGTGCACTTAAGATAACAGAACAGTGTCCGCGTGGATTGGACACTCAGTACATACAGTGGAATGAGTGAGTGAATGGGTGAGAGAATGCAGTGTGACTGGCTATGATGACAACTTAATACTGTGGAAACTGCTGCCTCTACACGTCCCACCATGAACCTGAGTGATGAAGTGAGAATCTTCCCTTGTTTCCTCAGGGAGACCCAGGTGGGATTATAGGCCCTCCTGGACTTCCAGGTCCAAAAGGTGAGGCTGGTCCTCCAGGAAAAAGCCTGCCAGGGGAACCAGTAAGTACCAATCCTTTTACTAACATTTCCTTTGAAACTTGATTAATTACTGTTTGTGTGTTCCCAGTTTCAGATCACAGGCATAGGAATGTTTAGGTCTGCAGAAAAAGAAGTATTCATTCTTTAGATCAGAGGTCTAATCTTTTTGGAAATTTGATGCAAGCAAAGGGCTCTCATCTGAAGAAAATGCACATACAGGCACCATTTTTCATACAATTTTGGGAGATTCATAGGCGCCCCTGAAGCTTCTGCAGGGACTATTTAGGAACCTGTGAAGCCTAGTAAGGTATGCTAGTTTTAAACCATAAATCTTCCTTGGACAATATCTTAAAACAGAAGAACTGCCTGAAATTTCCCTTCTAGAGGCTCTGCATATATAGCCATAGGTGGTCATCTTTAAAAAATGTCCATGTGTCCTGGGCTAATCCCAGGACATAGAAAACTGGATAGCTGGAGAATCCAACCCATATGCCTGTTTCATCTGCCTTTTTTTCTCATCCCCTTTGACCTTTTATATGAATAGTAATAAATACTTCCCAATATCAGATGCCTCATTTTAAAGATGAAAAAATCTTATATTTTAAAGTAACTATACAAAATCTGTAGCCTAGTGAAATTTGTGTTCCCTCTTCTTTACTATTTTACAGAAAAGGTTTATTCAAAAAAGATGAAGAGCAATGAAATATTTTTGAGTTATGACTTCTAAGATGTAATTAAACTTTTTAGGAAAATAAATGTATTCACTTCCTTTTCTCTTCTTTTTCTTTTAGGGATTAGATGGAAATCCTGGAGCACCTGGTCCACGAGGGCCAAAGGTAAAAATATCACAGATAATTTTTAAAGAATTAATAATTAATGAAATATAACTGGAAAATCCATGTCCCTTGAGCCTCACACTAACAGAAGCATCTAATTGCACAGGGAGAAAGAGGACTGCCAGGTATCCACGGCTCCCCAGGTGACATAGGCCCCCCAGGGATAGGAATTCCTGGCCGAACTGTAAGTGAAATTCAATCAAGTTTTTGAAACCCTGTTGACCCAATGTTGTGAAATAAAATCCAGCAACAAATTTGAATATGGAGAAAAGAGTGAAATGGTCAGAGGATATACAAAAAATCCTAGTCAGAGAGCAAGAATTAATGACATTGTGGTTATATCCTAAGCACAGAAGGTACCCACTGTTTATTGACTTACAGATGCTAATCACACATACACTGATTTTGAATTAGAGGAAGTTATTTAACACTTTATTCCTCCATTCTATATATTTAAAAGTACAAATGAGTGTAAGATTATGAGAATGCCCAATATTAGGTTATTATATATTACTGTTTGTTTTTAATTAGAATAAAATGAAAAGTTACTTTTAAAGTGAATGGAGTGCCTATAAATGAGATGATATAAAAAATCTCTATGTAATATCTTAGAGAAGAGAGAGTAGAGATAGTTTTGATAGTTAAGACAAATAATAGAATGTTTTTTGATGTGTTTTAGCTATAAGGGTAATAATGATAATAATGATCATTGTATGCATACTTGTGGACTAAATAGCAGTAAGAGATAAAACTTTTTATTTACTATGAAAAAAGATAAAAGATTTTGGGACAAGAAAAGTGAAATAGATGGTTATCCTAAAGACATTAATTTGGGGATTGGCCTTGAAATGAAATTATTGTGAGAGGTAAAAGAAGATGTAAATAGGGGCCTCCCTGGTGGCGCAAGTGGTTGAGAGTCCGCCTGCCGATGCAGGGGATACGGGTTCGTGCCCCGGTCTGGGAGGATCCCATATGCCGCGGAGCGGCTGGGCCCACGAGCCATGGCCGCTGAGCCTGCGCGTCCGGAGCCTGCGCGTCCGGAGCCTGTGCTCCGCAACGGGGGAGGCCACAACAGTGAGAGGCCCACATACCGCAAAAAAAAAAAAAAAGAAGATGTAAATAGTGAATGCTTATATTGTGTGTGGCTGGTGTTTGATTTTCCAGGGTGAGAATATAAAGACCACTGGAGATGGGAGATTAAACAAAGTAAAAAAGTAGGTCAGGAAATTATTAGGGGAGTGAAGGAGGTTGAAGCAAAAAATAAACCAACAAACAAAAAATAACTTAAGCACACAGTATAAATAGAAAGGGAGCAAAAGGTAGCTTTGACAATATGAATATTTATTTAAAAGTAAGAAGGGAAAAGGCAGTGAGCAGGTAGTGAAGTCAGGTGCTGAGACCCCAGCTCTTTACTCACCCAGGTGATGAGTCAGTTCCTCATCCAGGGGTCCATGGTCATGAGATGGGGATGGATCTGTCATCATTAGGTTCACTGATAATCTCCCAGCCTCATTTTAGTTACCCCAAATTCCAGTTTTCTAACATAGAAAAGAATAACTGAAGTTTTATTTCCAGTTCCCGTCACTGAACACTGGTTCTGGCAATTTCTTCAGAGAAATGACTCCCAGTAAAAAGCAGGAAGGAAAGGAAGCCCCAAGCCGGTTACCCTGTGGCCGGCCAGTGTCTAGCAGACAGAACTTGGGCGTGTTGTTTGTGTGCCCATGAGTGGGCAGGGACCGATGGCGGGCTCGGGGGCGGCCCAGGTGTCTGAACCAGTTACAGTGGTGCTTCCAGCACTGCATCTGGTCAGGTGTTCACCTGCCACCCGGAACTCTTGGCCAGCTTTGCAGAGAGGTTTCAGAGTGTGCAGGGTGGCAAGCCCTGCTGTCCACTATGTAAATTACAGTATTTGGCCCTTTATCCCACTTGGGTAATCTATGGACATTCCCAGCAGAATTCTCATCACTGAATCTCCTTCTATTCAGGGCTCCCAAGGCCCAGCTGGAGAGCCAGGGATTCAGGTAAGCTACTTAACCAAGTGATCTGGCACAGCAAATCCATCTTGCTGACTGGGGTGGGGGGGCAATTACTAAAAGACTATCTTTATAAGTAACTATATTCCCCCTTTTCCAGGGTCCTCGAGGTCTCCCTGGGTTGCCAGGAGCTCCAGGGACCCCAGGGAATGATGTAAGGACAGTTTTTACCTACTTTCCCTCTCCCCAACACCTGTTTTAATCTGAACCTGTGCCGAGGTGCAAAGATTTGAACATGCTGCTTCTGTTTTCAGGGAGCTCCTGGGAGGGATGGAAAGCCAGGTCTGCCAGGCCCCCCAGGTGACCCGGTATGTTGACAGACTGTGCCTGATTTATGTATCTTTAATGCACCCAGAAGCCAAACAGCCTACCAAGCAAGTTTTGCTGTCCAAACTAATTAGAATGCTCAGTGACTGCTGAGTGATTTTGTTTATCCCCATTTTTTTGTAGAGGGGAGAAAAATTCAAGCTACTTCAGCATTTGTGTGTGTGTGACGAATACTTATTTCCTGAGGGTATAATTCAGCTGTACAGTTTTTGCCCCAAGCTGAACCTTGGTGTATAATGTCTCAATCCCATGGAAAATTGAGTTAAAATACATAGCCACAGATTCTATTCTTTCTAATGCTAGTGACTAAATGAATTTCATTTTTCTAAATGAAAGTTTGCAGGTAAGTTTCCCACAATATGGTACATATCTATTGATTCGGTGGGTTTAAGAATGCTGGAATGGTTAAATTACAAAACTGGCTTGAGTAGGCTTTTCAGAACAGGTTTAGGCACTAAATGGGTGTTCCAAAGTTTTATTTTAGGTTAAACCTTGCTTTGAGTGACAGTGAAATCCCTTTAAATAGCCTCCAAATTGGCAGTTATAATTTATGAAGCCATATGGTATATGACATTGTATTAAGAGTTTTGTATAATAAAACCCAAATCTGGCCTCTCGTTTCTGTCTCACAAATCCTCCTCCACCGTTTGAGCCTCATGTGCCATTATAAGTTACATGCAGAGGCGTATCGTGGCCTTTAACTCCCTTGCTGAGTGAATCATGTGTGTATGTGCATTGACTGGGAACCTTTAAATCATTCCTGGGGTTTACGGTGTCTCTCTGAAAGGATGCTTTAAGACACGAGGCCAAAGCACTGCCCGAGTCCTGTGTCTGTTTCTGGATGGGAAACATCATGTTGGCCAACCATCCTGATGGTGAGACTCTTCTAAGCCCTACCATTTGTCACCATGGTGACAAATCTCAGCTGGACTGGTGTTTTGAGGGAAAATATCTGCATTCATTATGTTTGTATTGTATCGTGGGCCTGTATATGTATAATTACATGTATTTGGGGTTTTTTTCTCCTTATCCACAGATTGCACTTCCTCTCTTGGGAGACATTGGGGCCTTGTTCAAGGTACTCTGTGACTATGTAAGAAATTATGTGTTAATTTCTGGGAAAAAATCAGAAAGGAAATCTTTACGAGAATTTGAGTTGATTGCTTAGCCTGAATTAAAATTCAGTTTCTTAATGGCAGAACATCTTTCAGATAGAAAAAGGAACACGTATCTGTATGTGTCTAGTGGCACTGATACTAATTCCCCACTCTCTTCTTTACCAGCCTCTCATTTTGGGTGTGGAGGAGCAGGGGGGCAGGGGAGGAGGTGGTAGTTCTGAGATGAGCTTCAGGAGAGGAACGGTGTCATTAGCACCCTTGAGTGGATGTTCTCTCTCTGCAGCAATAGCCTTCTCTTAACGGTGTTTACCCACCCAGGCTCATCACTGTGAAACCCAGTCCTTCTCATGGTCTCCGCCCTGGCCAGTCCAGGATGGAAAGCAATGCTGCTCAATAAACAGCTAGCTTGCAAGGCTGAGTTTTTATGTCATGGGATTTTACAAAGTGAGTTACAAAATTCCATAGCTGACAATTGCCCTAACACCTGTGACTCTGTTAAATAAAAATGATCTCTACCTATCATCCACCTCACAGGGAATTAATCTTGTTACCATTTTTTTTCTCTGATACTTTCCTCTATTTTACTTGTAAAACAGATGAGGGGAGGTTGATCATGGGACACCTGGAGGTTGTGTATTTGCATGTTTCTTTGTGGAATGCTAAGACTGAACCCAAATGAAAGTCTGTCCCTTTATATTCAACTCAAACCTCATGTGTCGTATCTGTCAATGTGTGAGTGGACAGTATATTTGTACACACACACACATGAGCTATGTGTGTGTATATGGGATCTATTTTATATTCCCAGCATTTAGCCCAATGGTTCCTGCAACGACTTACTCAGTAGTAGGCAGGCAGGAATATTTGTTGAATTGAATTCACAAGACTAGAATTCTAGTAAATATATTTGTCAGGTGATAAAGGTTTTGAGAATAGTATATGAATACAAATGTAAATGTAGATATAAATATAAATATATAGGGGGGGTTTTTAAGACTTTCAAAAGCCAACATTTTCTCATAAGTCAGAAAATAGTATTTATGGGGCTTCAGGAGGATCTTGTGTTCATTGAGTTATGATTACATGCCAGGCAACACACTGCCTTACTTATATCATCTCACTTAATCTGCACAAGAATCCTATGAGTTCAGGCTGTGGAGTTTCCCATTCTGTATACGAGAGAACTAAATTCTGAGGAGTTCATTTAAGTACCTTGCTCAGAATCACACAGCCAGTAAGTGCAACATTAACACAGGAGTGCAGGTTCTCAGACAGTCAGTCTCATGTTCTTTACAAGGGCAGTGATGTTGGAGATGGCAGGATTGTAGGAGTTACATCATTCCGGAACAGTTAGGGTTCTTTAAGGATCAAAAAATTTCTTGACTATCCTGAAAGGATGTGGGGCAGCTCCCACTAGAGACAAAAAGACTGCAAACAGGCTCTGACAGGGAAAAGAACCAGGGCTCCGATGGCCTCAGACATGGAAGTAGTCAACAGTTTCACCAAGGCAGCATCCCCTTAAGAAATGCCCTTGCCGGGGTCCAGACCCAGCATCACCTCATGGAGGTTCTGAGTCTCATGGGAGCCAGTTGGCAAGAGGTGGGCAGGACCCTTGACTGACAGTCCCAGCAAGCTGTATTCAGTAGAAGAGAAGCATGTAGTTCCCCAAAGCATATGGGAATTTTAATCCTAATCCTGTCACCCAATACATTAACTGTCCCACTCTGTCTTAAAGCCTTTAGCGGACTTGATCGTCCTGCTTTCTGTTTTCAAAAACTGTGTTTGGATCAAGTGTTGAAAAGAACTGACGTATTTCCCAGCCCAAATGATGTATACCTTCAAAGACCTTCCTCCAGGTTAATCTGTGTATCAGTCCTTCTTTGAACGAGCTTGTACATTAGCTAATAACTGATACGTCTTTATCCTCTCTGTGAGAAAAATCTTAAAAGGTATTTTTCAAGAACCTTAATGAAATCCACTTTTCCTTCATTTACCATTCTAGTAACCCTACCCTAAAGAAGATGAGGTCAGTTTGAAATGACTCTAGAAAATCCAGTTGACTTGTAATTATTTCCATTTTTTATGTTTTATTAAAACAATCATGAAACTACCACAACATTGTAAATCAACTATACTTCAATAAAAATCAATTGAATAATCCATCCTAAAATGTTACTTATATACAAAGTAGAAATAGACCCATAGACATGGAAAACAAACTTATGGTTACAAAAGGGGAAACGGGGGAAGGGATAAATTAGGAGTTTGGGATTAACATATGAACACTACTGTATGCAATAGATAACCAACAAAGACCTACTGTAGCACAGGGAACTATGCTCAATATTTTGCAATAACCTATAAGGGAAAAGAATCTGAAAAAAAAAGATATATATGTATGTATAACTGAATCACTTTGCCATTTACCTGAAATTAACACAACATTGTGAGTCAACTATACTTCAATAAAAAAAAATCAGTTGAATAATCCATTCTAAAATGTTACTATATATTGATATGCCATGTTATAATGTCTACAGATACAGTAGACATTCTTTATACTTTTTGAAATATGGAAAGCTTTTTGGTTCTCTGAAGTCCTCAAGCGTCTCTACCTTCACAGTTTTTCAGATTTAGTAGGGGTGGTTCTACAATTATGTATGCGTTTCTTAACTCCTGTACCAGTACATTAGCTCAGTGGAATCATCCTAGTGGTAAAATTAGTTTGGGAAACTTTGCACATTCCAATCCTTCTCATGTATTCCAGCTCGAAGGGCAACCATAAAGAGAACTGTTCTGACCCAGCATTTTTTAGGCAAATTGCCTCAGAACCTTTTCAATATCATACAAAATTCATCTTCCATGGAGCATATGTTTGGAAATCAAACTTGTGCTGATATACACTGGGTCAAAAATATTGAGCTTCATGAGCTTTCTTGCCAGCTTCAATGGCAAGCTTCCGTTCCCTCTTCATGTTTAAGGATTCTGCCCTTTGGTTAAAAGGATGGAAGAATTGAAGCTTAGATTGTCCTACCTTTGGTCAATTGTTAAATTTAAGCTGTCTCCCCCACTCAGTAGTCCCTATTTTATGCCTTTCCTGATAATATTTTTATAAGTTTATTTTAAAATAAGCCTCTGTAGGCTTTATGTGATAAGAAGTTTATCTTGTGGGCTCAGATACCTAAATTGAAGCCTTTGCAGATCAGCTAAAGATTACAGAGAAGGCGATGGAAAGGTGACTCCACTTTATTTCCTATCTGCACTTGGATTTAACTTAGAAGTCAAGTCCCAGTAATTCAAAATAATTGTTTCCCACATGAGTGTTTCCCCTAACAAATAAAAGGTTTGTAAGCTGTGTTGAGGGTTCTCCAACTGATTGGGCTCTC
The DNA here is from genome assembly GCF_025265405.1 of Mesoplodon densirostris. Classification (NCBI taxonomy): domain Eukaryota; kingdom Metazoa; phylum Chordata; class Mammalia; order Artiodactyla; family Ziphiidae; genus Mesoplodon; species Mesoplodon densirostris. The sequence continues at coordinate 79,258,242 of NC_082672.1, forward strand.
AAAAGGGGAAATCCTTTCTTCACAGCTTTCATTCGTTCTTCCTTTCTTTCTTTCTTTCTTTTCTTTCTTTCTTTCTTCCTTCCTTCCTTTCTTTCTTTCTTTCTTTCTTTCTTTCTTTCTTTCTTATGATTTATGCTATTGGCTTTATGAGCTCTGTAATCTTGCTGGTTATTCCAAACTTTATTCCCACCTCCCTTTTTAAACATGCGGCTAAGCAATTGAAACTCTGTGTTCTTGACTTATGAGTTTATCTTTTTAAATAATTTTTGCCTCCCCAAAAGTAGTCTTTCAAATTGAATAAATTAAGTTTCTGAAAGTAGAGTGACATAGCAATGGCTATCACTCAACTCTCACAAAAGTTCAAATCCAATCAATGAATAATGAATCTCCAGTGACCTTATCTCTATCTTCATTAGAACTTCTGTGGCAACTGCCAAGCCAGTGTCCCTGGGCTGAAAAGCAACAAAGGAGAAGAAGCAGGCACTGGTGAGCCTGGACAGTTTGATTCTGTAGCCCAGAAGGTAAGAAGAGGGCTAAGTGTTGGTGGACCCTTGAGGTGACACATGGTGCCTTCTTTCAGCTGTGACTGCTCTGTCCTCTAGGGCGATGTAGGGCCACGAGGTCCTCCAGGAGTCCCAGGCAGAGAGGGACCAAAGGTAAGGAAGTCTCTCCTCTGTGCAACCTTTAATTCCAGGTAAAAAAAAGAAATACATTTTAAAATACAGTCCTTTTTCTAAAAATATTTTGGAAAAGTGGTGTAAAAGCCATTTACAGATGTCATTTACTTTTTTCCCTGATTCTGTCCAAATGACATGCCCCAAGTGTCCTGAGAAGAGATATGTTCATTTTCCCAAAAGATGACAAAATGACTGAGTATACTAACTAAATGTATTGTGTCTCTAGGGGAGCAAAGGAGAGCGAGGCTACCCCGGGATACGTGGGGAGAAAGGCAATGAGGTAAAAGGCTCTTCTCTGATCATGCAGCCCTACTGTTGATTCTTTCCATGTGACACAACAAAAGGACATCAATTTTCCTATACCTCATGTTTGATGCTAAACAAATAGAAACAAAGAAAGGTTTTTTCCAAATGTTAACACATTTTAAATAATACGTTGATGCTTATTCTCAGTGATCCAGTTTTTGAGACAAGGGAATTCAAACACAAAGTTAACATATCAGTTACTACGTTTCTGTTTTCTCATAGCAGGTAACACTTCCAGCTCTCTCAAGATAAAAGCAAGAAGAAAGAGGAAAAGGAGATTTACTGAAAAGAATCCCAAAGTAGCTCGTAGAATTGAAGGGATAGTTAGCAACCAGCCTAGGGATAGGGCAGCTCCAGAACTCAGCAGAACTTCCCTGGGCCGCTGCTGTAACGTGACTCAGTTTCAATGACCTTGGTTTGTTTGTATCTCTGCTCAACTTTCAAGCTCTTGGGAGGAAGAAAAAAAAAACCTATCAAATGGGTCTGCTTGGACTGGTTTAAATCAGCTGCCCACCCTCCCACTAAGGTTCAAAGTCAAATGTGCTCTTGAGATGGTGGCATAATTTTCTGACTCTCAGCCACACTGATGCTCAGGATAGCATTCTTTCCTGCATAATTCACATTAACTCTTAGAAAAACCAATTAGGATGATGAATTATTGTTAAACAGTTTTGATACTAATAATTCTTAATGAAAGTAAGTAAGCCATCTGGCATATAGTAACCTTAATGTTAGTGCAGAAAATCAAAATGATATAAAGTAGATCTTTTTTTTGAGTTGGAGTTATATATTTCACATTATAAATTATCATCATTGTTATTGTTTTTAATTTAACATGGATTCTATTCAAGAAAACTGTGAGGATTGGCTTGTTTTTTTTCCAAGTTAAAAATTGAAGAGCAAACAAATACAACATTTATTTTCATCTGTAAATAGAACAGTAAAGGCATTTTATTTTCTAAATAAGGAAGAGTTATTGAGCTTTTGCATCTTCATGCTCCACAGAAAGTTGCACTAAAGTACAAGCACAGTGTCTGATTTTAATAGTCTAACAGCTTTTAACTGCCTAGACTCAAGAAGTAGGCTTTAAAGGCAATTGAGAATGTAATAACAAAAGGATCAGGAAATAATTGGAATTCAGGTTTTTTCATAAGTGACTCTAAATTAAATTTATTAGAAGTTAACTTTTATTGATTCTTCAGAATCCTTAGAACTGCTGGTGAACTGAAATCCCTCCCTAATTCCTTCACTATTTTAGTCTGCTTTTCCTTAAGTACAGCTTGTTGACTCTTTAACACAGCATACCCAGACTTTGCACAAGGCACTTAGATAGACAATTCCAGCTAGTTCAGGAGGAGATTCTTCACTGTTTCTTCACATCACATGAATAGTATGAATAAACCTGAAGTAACATATTAGCTCAGTTGGGCCTTTGGGGGGTAATGGGGCAATGCAGCTTGTCCCTCTCAGGCAGGTGGGAAATATTGAATATTATCTTATCTTCTACTTGGACTCAGATACTCCCTGAAATTTTAATTTGTTGATTTATTTAAGTGAATGAAACTTTGCCCAAGAACATATGTATTTCCAGCTGGCCAATAAACTATACTATTTTAATATGCATATAATATCTAATCATACAAAATCTAAGATGTCTTTTCTACCCTTAGTGGAAAAGATGCAGAAGGACACCCTGTCTCTTTGAGGAATTCCCAATTATTATTTAATAATTATCCAATGGTCGATTTAACCCATGTGGGAACTTAAAGAGAGGAATTGCTTTTCGGTTTATTGCTCTTACAAAAGTGACATTACCCTCAACGGTTTTTACAGATGTTGTTTCACAATGCAAGGTAGCAAATTAGCGATGCTGATAGAACACAGACTTACCTCTCATAGTCAGAGGGAACTCTTGCTTGGAATCCAGGTCTTTCTACAATATTTTAGAATAATAATTGATAGATAGGACATGAAAAATATTGTCAGCCATAAGTTGTAGCAATGGAAAAATAAATATTCTTGGTAGCAACTGAGGTAGGGCTTGCAAAATCAAAATATCAGAATAGGGAAAGAACTTAGCTCTAATGATCCTTGACTATGCAGTAAATTTTAATTTGTATTTTAGTTTGGTACAATATGCTAAATTGACTGTCCTACTCTTTAATAGGTATTTGTCTTCTTTAATGACCTTTCTTGTCTTGTAAAATTACCCGCTTGCCCTTTATACATCCATATTAACTTTTACCCTTACTACAGAATTTCAGCTTGTTCAGAGAAAGATGGCTGAGGTTTATTTATGGACTGAGGTTTACTTTAAAGTTTAATGTGGTCATCAAAGGTTAATGAGTTCCAAGCTTATAAACTGGACTACCTAAAGACTCACTCAGCATCTCTAGACTGATTCAGTGTTGAGACTAAAAGTAGCAAAAAAAAAAAAAAAGAATACATATGAACACACATATCTTATACACGTACATACAGAGAGAATTTTATGGAAATGTGGGTGTTTTGAGATAAAGCAATTTGTGGCATAGCATTTATAATCTCCAGACATTTAGAGACCTATTCCCAAAGGAAATTTGTTTCCTTTCCACTTATAACCCCATATACAAGTTAATGGTGGGGGAATGAAAAGAGTCAATACAACATGCCAATGTGTATCACCCACAAATGCACATGGGCACATGTGTGCATGCGCGCGCACACACACACACACACACACTGAGCGTTGCCAGTGAGGATGATACCATCTTGAAGAAAGTATATGTCCACATTACACAAGTATACATAACATTTTACCCAAGACTCTTGTTACATGAGGAATTTCAGCACGTTCAAGGAGAGCCTTTCCATCATTTCTTCACCTCCCATCACATGGAAAAACCTGAAGGAATATATGATCCCATTAGGCATTAGATGGACAGACCTGGCAGAGCTTGGTCCTTAATCCCATTGAGGCAAAGAACCTTGATCCTCTAGAACTTTGTTCCTCTAGAGCTCCCATAGATAACTATGTAGCAATTTTACCATGGTCACTTCACCTGGTATTTATAATATGTATAAAATGCATATTTCATCACAGTAAAGGGTAAAGGAATTTATTATAACAATGAATGAATCCTTTTAGGATTACTCAGTAAAGAAAATTCAATCCTGAAAAAGTGGAACCGTTCAAAATAGAAATTGACACGTCATATGGTTATCTGAAATAATAAATGGGTATTTAAAAGTATATTTTTCCCATTGTAGAAGTCATCTGAGTTCCTTATAGAAAATTCAAGAAATACACAAAAGCACTAAAAAGACAAAACTTATTCCTATTTGTACTTCTCCGACTGTTGGTGAAAGTCATATTATTGTCCACAACCCCTCATCCACAATTCCAAAGTTCAAATGCCTCTGAAAACCCAGGAAATTTTTCCCAAGTTTACAGCGAATTTATTTGGCAGCAAAATCTGACCTGAAGCCATATGGAGCTAGTCTGTTTATCCCACTTGGTGAGACTATCATATGTTTTGCTATAGAAATATTTGTGTGTTTATTAGCAGGTGCTACCTCAGGTGCCATGGGAGTGTTATGTAATATCTAGTATGAGCACTGTGTTTCCTTCGAAACAACTCTGAAAATTCAGAACCCTGAAACACACCTGACACTAAAGTTTCCAGATAAGGCATTATGAGCCTCTATCAGTCTCATATTTTATGAAGTGCATTTCTAATTTTTTAATAATTTGGACCTTACTCTATGTAACGTTTTATACCGTTTCCTTTTCTTTGTTATTCAATAGCTTTTGAAACATGATTTTAACAGTTGCAAAGCATTTCATATTATGGATTTTATGTAACTTATTTAACTAATATTCTTTTGCTGACTTACTTGGTAAAGGAACAAATTAATTACACGAGTTATCAGTTAATCTTAACCAATTCTTCCTTGAATATATAAATGTATCCAGTATAATTAGCATGATGCTACAAATCTTAGGCGGGGCCTAAGAAGCTATCCCTTCACGTTTACCCTTAAGCCATTAAAGGGTTCTAAATTTAAATTTGCCGGTGAGCTGTATTTCTTATAATGAACTGGCCGGCTAAACTAAATACTGTATCATAAAACAAAGTCTGTTGTTCCACCAGCTGAAAAAAGCATTAGTGCAACCATGTATTTCTTTGATGGCATTCTGCTCATCTGAAATTTGTATTTTCATGCTTCAGCAGTGCCGGCTTCTCAAAGATGCTATTGTCAATGGAGGGGCTCTGGGAGATCAGAAATGTTCTATGAATCACCAACACATTAAATGATGTTTGTAACAAATTCCATGTCGTGGCATTTTAGCTCGCCATCCTTACTCTTAGAAAACAGGTGCTTGCAGATGACAAATGTGTTTCTTGATTAGCCAACAAAGATGGGTAGTTTTCAATCGTCAAAATATTTGATGAACTAGGGCTTCCCTCGTGGCGCAGTGGTTGAGAGTCCGCCTGCCGATGCAGGGGACACGGGTTCGTGCCCCGGTCTGGGAAGATCCCACATGCTGCGGAGCAGCTGGGCCCATGAGCCATGGCCGCTGAACCTGCGCGTCCGGAGCCTGTGCTCTGCAACGGGAGAGGCCACAACAGTGAGAGGCCTGCGTACCGCAAAAAAAAAAAAAAAAAAAAAAAAAAAAAATTTGATGAACTAAAATGTTTTGTTTCCAATGATGTAACAGATTTTATGGTAGGAACTATCTCTTTTAGGGTCTTCAAGGCGTTCCGGGCCTTCCAGGTGCTCCTGGCCCAACTGGACCCCCTGTAAGTATTTGCTAAAATGGTTTCACTCACAGTCCATATCTGCTGGTATGATGCAAAGTGAACTAACATTCTTTATTGCTTTTTGTTCTCTGTTCCTCTGTGTGGATTATGCAGCTATTGCTGGGGAAAGTAGCATCCAACATCTCAGATTTTTGTTAGTATTCCTTAAGGCTGCTCGGGATTGTGGAGACTTGTCATGAAAATTCTACCAGACCAGAAAGCAGACTGTGATGATGCAAGTCTATTTGAATAGACGTTGGATGTAGAGGAGCGTTATCTTTTTTAGCTATAATTTTTCTGGCATCAACCTTAGGGACAGATATTCAGATGGTTACACCCTTACATTTTTAAGTGCCATAAACTAAGAATTTATTCTTTAGACAGAAAAAAAAAACAGGTCAAGGATTATCAGATTCAATTTACTTTTATTCCTGTTTCTGACTTAAAATACACTCTTACTTTAGTTGGCACTTTTTTCCGCTGTCTCTCTCAAACACAGCATCAGGGCCTTTTTGTCTTCAGTTACCCTGTTTGCTTAAAACAATCTTTTTTCCTTTCCCACCTGCTAAACCCAGTCTATCATTAAAGCAGAGCTCAAATCTAAGGTTGCCAGTTAAAATACAGGACATGAGGCACAATTTGAATTTCATGTAAATAAATACTTTCATAGCATGTTTGTCCCAAATATTGTATTTTTATTTGCTAACTCTAGCAACCCTACTCAAGCCTTAATTTTTCCAACTCTTTCCTTCTTAGAGTGCCTAGGCAAATGGTATGTAAGCATGTAATCATGTTCTTTCAAGTTTTGAATCATGGGTTTGCCATAATGAAAATTTTACCTTTTATGCTTTCACCACAGTTATATAGAACAAACCTGGCTCTAAATTGTACACTAAAATTAAAAGTTAAGAGAAAGAGTTGTGAAAGGAGCCATGGAAATGATAGCTAACTCTATTCTCAAAGAAGAATTTAAACTAAATTTTATTTTCCGTTGGTAAAATGCAGATCGCATAACTCACCTTGTTAATTCTGCTCTGTGAAGTACTTAAAATGTTGATCACCACCAAAATTATAGCTCATTTAGGAAGGCATAATGCTATGTAAATTGCCATTTAAACAGCAAGGCTAAATTCTTAAATGTATTAAAAAAATTCCAATTAAGGTCATTAAATGTGGTTGGCAAAGGTGAAAAAGCAACCACAAATACAAATTTTATCCTTCCAGGGGCTTATCAGCAGGATACAGCTGCTGTATCAGCCTGAAGAAATATAAGCTTATAGGACTAATTAGGATCAAATGACCTTCAAAATGTATCAGTTTGAGCAACCAACTTCCAATACCCTTGGCCATTTAGTTGTTGTTTCTGTAACAAACTTCGTTTTGTGTTTTACAGGGCTTGTTGGGAAGAACGGGACATCCTGGCCCCTCGGGAACAAAGGGTGACAAGGTACAGAGGGAAAGCCTCACTTACTGTCCAAATTGGGGCTTGGGGTAGAGGCAAGGTGAGCCTACTTACAGAGAAATCCATAAAATCAAGCAAAGCCTCAAGGTACTATAGGAGTGATGTCAGGGCAGTGGGCTTGGAAAGACATAGGTCCCAAAATTGGTCTGAAGACAAGAGATATGTTCCCAGGAAAGAGGATGAATAGCACATAGGTGCCACACAACAAACGTCCAAGCTGGACTCAGCGTCCTGGGCATCCACCGTGGGGAAGGATGGGGTGAGGGTCGCCTCCTGATGAGGCGCAGGAAGGTAGTTTGTATCTGGAAGTCCAGCCGCAAGGGCCAAGGCTCCCGACAGGAGGCTAGCTCTCAGAACCAGGATTCCAGTCAATGATGTGCTTGCTGAGAAAATCTGCAAGTTCTGTCCTCAGAGGGTCGTAGGGGAGATCCGCAAAAGAACCCACACAACTTGCTTCCTGGGGAGTCCGGTTGACAGGACAGATGGGTTGCTGTGGTCAGCAGGAAGATCACACAGTTGCCCAATTTAGGATCTAAAGTGTCACCCACAGTGTGATAGAGCCAGCACATGAGTCACACAGACTAACTCTTTGGATGAGAGAAATTTAAGAATCCGGAGCCCATATGAGCCACTCAAGTGGCTTCTACCCCAAAATGACCACAGTAGGGCATAATGGCATCAAGGAGCAAAGGAACCCCCCCAGACTGAAAGGCAACAACGTGCTTCTTCTGGAAAGCCTCAGCACAGTTTCTCTGATAGCATCCCAGGGAGCCTGCCCACCTCCACCAGCCTTTTTGATCTGTTCTCGATGGAAATTATTCAGTCAGAGATTTGCCTTCTGAAGTTAATGGGAATTCCACACTGAGATGAGTTTTGGGGCACAGAATGAACATATGACTATTAATTGTGCCGGAAAAAAAAAGTCCTTTCAATAGGCGCATATTTTCCTTGTTTGTTGTCCTCTCACAGTTCATGAGAACCGTGACATGATTCTCTGAAAGATACTGCTAGCAGAGCCCCATGTGTCTTAGAGAGAGAGCCGCCATCAGAGCAGTTTGGGAGAAGATACAGTATACTCATGGTCACTCCTTCTCAGGCAGATGCATTGCAGGAAAAACTTTACAGTTGGTTTTTCTTGATAAAGATACAATCAAAAGGTTTCTAGGATTCTTTGGTTACTGAAAAAATGGGGAGATTGGAATGAAATCTTTCATCAAATTTATGAAAATAGACTAAAATCCCTCAGAATTCTTGGGCATTTTAAAGTAGGAATTTTACTCTCTCTGGATTCTTTTTTAATTAACCATTTCTTGCCATCGCCCCTGATATTGAGGGACTCAAAAGATTTTATGAGGCTATTATTCTAAAAAAAAAGCAGTTACAGGAAAAACTGGTTAAAAGGAGTATCATACCTCTGTTTATCTTGGACCAATAAGCATCCTATGTTTTATCAAAATATAGATGAAATCCCATTTCTCAAGTTTCAACTTGAATGCATTTCTCACACATTTCATTTTCAGTCTGCTTTTCCTGGAAGCAGAATGTCTGAGGCTGTTTACATTGTAAAGAACATTTCCCTTATACAGCGTTGTACCACGGTCACTTCTGCTCAGTGAGACATGCCTGATATTCACTTAGGATGTGAAAGAAGGTTTTCCTCCTGCAGACACACACAGGTTGTGATTTTCCACTTTAGTCAAAGCATGTGGATGCCCTCTCTGGTTCCCAAAAGATGAAGGTGGTGGAGGTGAGGCTAGGAGCGAGGGTCTGACCCAAAGAGCCATGTCCCTGAGCTGCCCCAGCCTTCAGGAAGTGTACTCTGCACCCCCATGTGGGGAGAGTTCCCCCAGCTGCACTCGAAGTCCAGGACCTGGTCACCTGCTTGTCCGGCTCCATCTAAAAATAAGCTTCATCCCTGGTGCTCACACTGTGAGGATCCGAATGTCTGTGGGAAAAGGCATTTACCTTTCCCGTGGTCTAGTAATGTTAATTCTCCAGGTGAAGGGAAAAGCCCCACTGAATAAGACTTTGCAAGGGTGAACAAAATGACAAGTCATATTGACTTCAGAATGTGGCTCTCTGAGCAAGCGCAGTCGGGTTCATAAACCTGGAGTAGAAATGTCTAAGCCGTTGATGTTGGTCTGTGTACCCCCTTGCAGGGCAGCGAGGGACCCCCTGGGCGACCTGGACCACCTGGACCACCTGTGAGTTGTTTCAGGTTTAAAACATAAATTCATGCATCTACTTCAGACTTGTATAAACAACAAGGTCCTATTGTATAGCACAGGGAATTATATTCCATATCCTGTAATAAACCATAATGGAAAAGAAAAAAAAAGGATTTTACTTTTTTTGTTTGGTTTTTTGTTGTTTTTTTAAATAGACTCTTTTTTTTGGATGATTTTTTATGTTTGCAGGAAAATTTCACAGAAAATACAAAGAGTTCCGACATGGTCCTGCCACACACACGCAGTTTCCCTTATCATTAATATCTTACATTCGTGTGGAATTGTACTCTTTAAAAGTATAAACTTTATGGTATGTGAATTTTATCTCGGCTTAAAAACCAAAAACATATGTATAAAGATCCTTCTAACTCTGATATAATGATTTTTCAGTGGCGTGTATAACAAAATTATTATTATGAAGTATATGTTAAGAAATATTATTTGTCACATTAACTATCCAGGTAATATAATTTCTTTCTTAGAGTAGAATTTTTTACAGTTGAGGAGCTGATACTGATACATTATTATTAACTAAACTCTACAGTTGACCTTGGGGGTTACTTTTTCGGTCGTATGGCCCATTAGTTTTGCTAAGTGCATAACCTCATGTATCCACCGTTACAGTACCAGACAGAACAGTTTCACTGCCGTGAAAACGTCCTGTGCTACACTTGTTCATCACTCACCTCCCTGTCCCTCAAGCCGCTAGAAACTGTTGGTCTTTTTACTATCTCTATACTTCTGCCTTTTTCAGAATGTCCTATAGTTGAAATCAAAAAAAAGCTTTTAGGACTCAGAGGTCAGACTACATTTAGATATTCTCAAGGATAAAAGTCATCTGAGTTTTATGTATAAATGTGAATGACAGCCAGGGTGGCTTAGGGGAGCCCTGATTCCCGCATGAGCTCAGCCCTGAGGCACACTGCTCGGATCTACAGGCTGGGGGCCTCCCTGCTGTGGACCCAGTTCAAGTGACTGTGCACCCCTACTCTCCACTTCCTGCCTGGGGGACCCTGGGAAAGTCATTTAACCTCAACGAGCCTCATTCACAGAAAAGACAGGGGCTGTAAAAAGACATCCCTTCCAGCAGTGTGAGTTGGTAGAAAAATTGTGGTGTGCTGTGTGTTCGTTACCATCCATGATGCCCGAGATGCAAGGAGATTCTATTTATATGGCGCCTAGTGAGTGAAATGTACAATGGCCACAGTTGCTTTCGTGCTAAGGATTGAGACAGACGTGCACATTGTCGGGAGGCTGGGGAGGACAGGGGCCTCTCTCCGGAGCAAGTCTGCCCTCAAGTGGGGTCTCGCTCAAACAGCATCACAGCGTCCATCCGGCCAAGCGTTCTTTCCCACCTGCCTCAGAGGGAGAGGTGAAGAAGCCAGACTCCCCCAGAAGGGGCAAAATTCATCCATGACTTTGTTTTTTTTTGGAGAAAAACAATCAGAAGTTTAATAACATGTGTGCTTCCTATATGCAAGGGAGACATCCAGGAAAACTGAGTAACGCCCTGAAATGGCCCAAGTCCTCACCTTAAGTACCATCCTCATCTAAAAACAAGAGACAGGAAGGGTATGGCTGCCGTGCAGTTTCACGTCTCAGCTTTCTCCACTGAAAAGAGTTTCTTGAGGTGCTGAAGACAACAAAGATACATCGCTAGTCTGCACGCAATCGCACGTTTGCGCACATCAGTGAACACACTGGCACTCTGTTTGCCTAAACATGCTCTTCATTTTTGTTTGACTTACCTTCTCCCTTGACAAGGAAGCAAGGCAGGCAGCATTTGAGGCTCAAACCCTAAAATACCCTCCCTCCCCAGTGGACAGAACAGCGAAATACAACATGAGCTCCCAAAAGGGACCTCTATTTTACGATGGACTTAAGAAATCTCCCTTGCCCCCCACCCTGATTCTCCGAAACTATTTATTCTTCAAAACAAATTAAATGTTGTTTTTTCTGTGAAGCACTCCACTGCGGCCCTGGAAATCTCAGACAAAAGTATCCTTCCCCCTTCAGGACTAAATACAGTAGACATTCAGCAGTTGTCCAATGAACAAGTGAAATACTGAAGGAATAAACAGAGCATTTTTCCTTCCTTCACAAGTGTTTGGAAGATGCATGCAGATCATGCGCCCTGAGCACCACTGACCACCATGCTCCCAAAACAGCAGTGATGGCTCTTCAGTTTTGCAGCTGAAGCGTGGAAATCACAGCAAAGGAAAACGCAGGTTATGATTCTATGGGAATTTTTTAAAAGAAGGCTAGAAGATCCTAGCTAAAATTTTCATATACAAATTTTTCCTGAATGCCAAAATGTATGATTTTGAAAGCCTCTCAGATTCATTCTCTTTAAGTGTTAGTTACTCTGGGACTTTGCCTTCACAGGTCAATTTATTAGGAAGTTCCTGTTCCCTATTGTTCTAAAGAATATGTTTTTGTAGAAACATCCATGCAGGGTCGTGAGTAACATCATCTCCCCCATTTCCCTTAATTTTCTATTTAGTATGAAGAGAGTGTGGAAAAAAAATTACCTTTCAGTAGCCAAATTGTTCCCTATTCACATCTTCATCAGCACTCCTGTGTTAGGGCCTGCAGGTCAGCAGGCTGTAAACAGTTAGCATAAATTGCAATTCAGAAACTGAATTTTAATGAGCAAATATTTTCCCCTGAATGCATTAGTGTCTCATCTGTCAAGCCGGCACGTTCGTCACAGCCCCACCCGAAGTGTGTGCGCGTGCTCCAGGTGGAGTTCACATGCCTTCTGGTTTTTTCTTCTACATTTGCTTTAGAAGAACCAAAAATGGGAGCGTTATAATTTTTACCGATAACATTAAACTCAGTTTCTAAAATAGAGTAGGAAAAATATCATTTGGTGAAACAACAAAAGGTAGAGATGCTCACTATTAGCTTCAAAGGATAACTCCATGTTTCATTTCTCTTCTAAGGGTGTACCATTCAATGAAGGAAATGGAATGAGCAGTTTATATAAAATCCAGGTATTTACTTTTCTAATTACGTAAAATCACTTTCCGGCTATGGGTTACAACAAATTCTTCTCACCTTTGTCTTTTTCTTTTGAAGGGAGGTGTGAATGCTCCCAGTTTTCCAGGGCCACCTGGCCCCCCTGTGAGTACAGTTGTTTATCACCAAGAATATTTTAGCTGAGCAGCCTCACACACACACACACACACACACACACACACACACACACACAAAGACCTCCTAAGTTCACTGAAAAGTATGTGTTACAAATATAAAGAAAATTTTCTGCAGGAGGAAATAAATGAATCCAATTATAATAACATTGGGAAAGTGTACACAGTCAAAATAAAGGAAAACAGCCTTCTGCGTAGTAGTGCCACTTTTTGGAAATCTGAGAACTAAATCAATGTCCAAGCAATCACCGTCATGGGAGTTCCATCAAGTTATATTTCCTCATCTTATTATGCTTCAAATCCAAACCATAGCAAAACAAAACTTGCAGATATTTTTATGTGTATTAAAGCAAATTGGATAAAAATTCTTCATAGTTTGTAAGTTTGCTTCGGTCCTTATTTTCAAGATAACTTCTCATATTTTTCTTATAGGGCCCCAAAGGTGATCCTGGCCCAGTGGTATGTATATTCCCATGTTTTGTGTCATTTAGAAAACAAATCTTTATTCGAGTTTGAAAGAAGACCTTCAGGAGAGATGCCTGCCTTCTGAGATGTCCCTTGGTTACATGGAGGAAGCGGGCACCTCCTCATTTCAGGATGCCTCGGTCCTGATGTGTCCCTGCCCTTGACGCTCTTCCATCAGTGTGATTTTGAAAATCACCCTGGGCTGGAGGAAGATGCATATAAAGCTCCTGAGAAATAGGACACTGTCTTCTGATAGGACTATTTTGATGATTGATTCCATGTTAAGTAGATCATGGGAGAAAACTATTTATTGGAAAGAAATTGCTTAATAGGTCTGTAATCTCCCCCACTGACACTACAACAAGACAGGGACTGTTCATTTGCTTTGACTGTCTTAGGCAGTTGTTCTGGAGGTGATGTGGTGCGCTGTCAGAACCCTGCTTATTAGGAGCGATGTTCCAGGAGGTCACCCCTCCGCCTGGGAAGAGATCCTGTGCTCCAGCCTTCCGAAGGATAATGATTGTTAAGCATCCTTCTCAGCCATGGAGTGGCACTGTAAAAGTTCTGCCAAATGCAATTTGATTCCCTTTATTCCTTGGCAGATTTTCCTGTCATGTCCTTTTCAGGCATGTGTCCTGTCCTTCATATTTCATTTCTATGTCCTTTAACCTTTGGGTATATACTTGAAACTCAGATGTATCCGAAACTGAAATAAACTTTCAAACCACTTTCCATTGCCGTGGGAAGAAATTGCAGGCCCTTTCATTGCAGTGGAGTTTGGTAAAACTAGATGAATAAATTTTAAACAAGCAAAAGAAGAGCCATAAAAAGCAATCTTTTTACATCTAAATAGATTTTCAAAGGAGATGCATGAGAGAGCTTATTTTTTGTTATTGGGCAATATATATTAAAAGCCAATTTGTTTTCCCCTATGAAATGCCCAGTTTGTAGCATTTTCCAAACCCCAAATATGTCATTTAGAAGTTTCCGTTGTTTCATTACTCATGCTGTGCTTTCTTCATCTGTAACGTTTTTTAATGCTTTCACCTCCCCCCGCATATCCTTCATTCCAATTTGAATCTTCTTTCATCTTATTGATAAAAATTTCCTCCTGGTCTTTCCTTCTCATACTCACACACACAAGCATCCCCTCTGAATCATTCAGGGACACATAGGCTTCTCGCTGACTTTTCTGGAACACCCAAGTTTTTAAATTAGTAACTGTAGATTAAGGTGAGAAACCTTTTTAAAAAGTATTATAATAAAGGATAAATTATAATTCACTTGGATTCGAAAGTGCGTGGCAACAAAAATGTAGACAGCATGGAGTAGAATTTGAAGAGATTAGGCTTCAAAATTTTTTAGCTGCAACAAAGAATAAAGAATAAAAACTAAGTGGACGACGTTCCTTGCTTTTAGGGATGTGAATTAAGTGGGTGAAGCACAAAAACAGAAATGTGGAATCATGAAATTAACTACCGAGTAAACCTTCAGGTTTATCTTAGATAAAACTTTAGATTATTCCTTTGGACTCCATGTCATCACCACCGGGCAACTCATTTCCGACCAGTTGCCCCGAATAGAGAAAGACTACCTCATAGCATAGAGATAGATAAGCGAGGAATGGTGGAGTCACAAGTCACAGAGCAGAAAATGGAAGAGTCCCATTGGGGTAGGTGTGGGGAGATATACTCTTCCAGCAACCTTCAAATCCCAGGACACCAGATCTGTACCACTGTTTCTAATCTTCTCAGTGAACCTTTACAGATAAAAATTACCCTTAATTGAATTTATTACCTTCTGAGGCACTCCATTTCATTCCCTTGGTATTCAATTTATAATTGGCTTTCAATTAAATATTTATTATTAGCTACTTTCAAACAAACATTGCTTGATTGGCTGAGCACTGTCCAACCAATTCCTCTGTCCTAAGGATAATTGAGAATATAAACAAAGAAAATCAAAGAGTTTATTTCCTTTGTCAATAACCCAGAGCATCTATTACACAGCTTCATGCAGAATAGAATCTGAACATCTTTTTTTTCTGATTGACAGGTTACATATTGGTAGTTGTTTAAAAAGGCTTTTGAAGCAAAGAAAGGATCAAATGATATGCTTCCTCATTAAGCATCCCGTGATAAGGACAATATCATAAATCATAATGGAAGTTAGAGTGTTGGTAATATTTTTGAAGCAGATTAGAATTAGGCATGCAAAAATACATTTACAGAGAATGGCCTTGGGAAGCTACCTTTTCTATGTGATTATGTTGAAACATCCAGTGTCTTAAGAAAATATTTGCAGTTAACATTAATTCATTAACAAGGAGGTATCAAACTATCCACTTTATCTCTCTTAATTTAAAACCCCTAATGTTTATTGTTCAAAGTTGGCAGCTTCCTTCACCCTGACCTTTCTAAATGGGTTCCTTGAGGACCTACAGGTTCCAGTCATCTGGGACCAGACACCAGCATATGTAACAGATTTTTTTTTTTTTTAGCAGAAATGCTTACCTGTCTCCTCTCAGTCAGCCATCATAAATAACTGCTCCTGGGCTGTCCTCTGAAGCATCCACAATTCATGTCCAGCTCCAGGAAATATTGAGGGATGATAAACTTTGAGAGCTCCATCTTCATCCACTCTTAAAGACTTTAGTCCTGTTTTCTGATAATCTAGAAGGCTTAGGTACCTTATAAATTGGCAAAGTTTATTAAAGCCCAGTCTTTCCTTCTAATTCTTATTGAAATTGGAGTTAGCACTGACTAGAGGGATTTATTCAGAGCTGATTCTTCATCAGGATAAAAACAATTAATTAGAAAAGATACTCATACTTCTCCAGGGAATAGCATTATTTTCAAACTGTTTCCAAATATCAAGTGCAAGAATACAGTTGCTTGAAAATAGAGCATACTATTTACTTGCTAAATTACCAATTGATGTTTGAGGGAGTATTTTTTAGGCAAAAACTATCTTTGCTTTTGAAATCAATGCTTAAAAAACCTTTTGACCATTGCTTCTGTGCTCTTATGTTCATATCTAACAGGGAGAACCTGGTGCGATGGGGTTGCCAGGATTAGAAGGATTTCCTGGTATAAAGGTAAGTGCAGGGTTAGACGTGTGATCACTGATTCAACATTCAAAAACGTTTATGGAGCACCTACTGCTGGACCAGGAACTGTTTTAGGTTTGGGGATGTATAAGGGAACAAAAGAGACAAAAATTATGTTCTAAGAAGGGGATACAGAAACTAAAAGAATAAACACAAATAACTAAATAATGTTGTTGGTAAGTGCTGTGGAAAGAAAAAGTAGAGGCAGGTTAAGGGCATCAGGAGTGCGGAAGGGAAGGGTATCATTTTAAATCGGGTGGTCTGAGAAAGCAAAAACAGAGCAAAGACTTGGAAGAGGTAGGAGGCAGTTAGCCAAGCCCCCTCAAGCCAGAAAGAATAATGTTCCAGGCAAGATGAGTAAGTTCTAGAGATGTAGTGTATAGCAAGGTGACACTAGGTAACCATGCTAAACTGTATGCTTGAAATCTGCTAAGTGTTTTCACCACACACACATGCACACACACACACAGTGACCTGTGTGAGGTGATGGGGATGTGAATTAGTTTGATTGCGGTGATCATCTCACAATGTATACGTATATCAAATCATCATGTTGTACACCTTAAATATATACAACTAAAAAAAATTTTTTTAAAGAAGAAAAAACAGCAGGTCTAGATGCCCTGAGACAGACCATTCCTGGTGCATCCAAGGAGACCCGGGGAGTGAGCGTGGGGGTATGGTAGGAGATGAGGTCAGAGAGGTGGGGTGGCGGTTACGAGCAGCCCCGCCATGTTGAGGTCAGTGCTACTCACTGACCAGTGCAGGGCCAGTGCCACTCTGCAGACTCGTTATGGATTCTGGGGCAAGCTGAGTACAGAGATGGAGAGAAAGCATTTAAGCAACTTGTCTGGCAACTTGACTTTTGACGTTGCCATGATATCCAAACATGTGACCAGTAGACTCACCTTGGATCATGATGCATTAGAAAATAAATAAGTAAGTAAACTGCTCCTTCACCACAGGTAGTTTGAGAAGCACTAATTAATAAAGAGGCTCACCAGCCATTGGAAGGACTTTATCCTTCACTCTGAGGGAATACGGAGCCAGCGGTGGTTTCTGTGTAGTAGAGTGATCGGGCCCACAGCTGGCGTGTGAGGATGAGCCAGGGAAGACACTGTTCCTGTAGACGGGGGAGTGATGTCGGCTCAGATAAGAGCAGAAACGGTGGCGGTCCTGAGGAGCAGATAGGTCATGGACGTGCTGTGAAGGCAGAGAGACAGGATCGATGGGATGTGGGTCTGAGAGAAGAGTCAAGGACGGCTCCATGGTGTTGACCTGAGCAACTGGCATGGCAGGGCGTCATCAGCAGAAATGAGGAAAGCGACAGAGAGACAATGATCCAGAGTAGAATTTTGGACATGGGACTGAGTTTGGAAGTATCTATTAGATAGCAAAGGGGGGGTATTGAGTAGGCAGTACAGTATAAAAGTATGGAGTTTAAAAAAGAGTCTAAGGGAATTCCCTGGCAGTCCAGTAGTTAAGAATCCACACTTCCACTGCAGAGGGCATGGGTTCGATCCCTGGTTGGGGAACTAAAATCCCACATGCTGCGTGGTGCAGCCAAAAAATAAAAAATAATAATAATAAAGAGTCTAAGTGGAGATACAGATTGCTTGTCTAAGCACATAGATACTGTCTGGAAGTCAGAAGGCTGGATAAGATCACCAAGAGAATGACAGTAGATTTTTTTAAAAGAGAAGAGGATCAGTCAACTATACTCCAATAAAAATTAATTTAAAAGACAAAAAATTAAAAACAAAAAGAATGTTGTTTATTCACTCAAAAAAATGGAAGAGGGTCAAGGACTGAGTCCCGAGGCCCTCCAACCTTAAGATCAGGAAGAAAAGGGGGAACGAGCAAGGGAGACTGAGGAGGATTGACCAGGGAAGTAGGAGGAAATGTTGGCTTCCTGGAAATCAAGCAAAGACCACGTAGCAAGAAGAGAGAGTGAAAATCTGCCTCAAGTCCTACAGATAGGTCAAGTAGGATGGGGTCGCATAGGACGGCGAAGTACTGACACTGGATTCAGCAATATAGAGGTCACGTAGCACCAGAGGAATGATTACCGTAGCACCAGAGGAATGATTACCGTTTCACTGTGTTGGTGGGACCAATTGCTAGACTTGAATGGGTGTAAGAGAGAATGACAAAAAAAGATTTAGAGACAGCAAATACAGTTTAAATAGTGCTTAAGGAGTTTTACTGCAAAGGGAAGTAAAGAAATGGGCCGGCAGCTGCTGGAGGAGATAAGGCAAGGTTTGCTAAAAGGAACTTTAAGACCACAGAAGTAGCAGACTGTTACTGTGCTGAAGAAAGGGGAGGGGGATGATGAGATAGGGGGAGGGGGAGAATTGCTGGAATGGCATCCTTAAATAGGTAAGAGGAAAGGGAACCTAGAGCATAAATGCAGGGTTTGGCTTCAGAGAGAAACATGGATAGTTCATCTGTGGTAACCATTGGGAAATCAGAGAACAGGGGTACAGATGCTGGTATGTGGGCACATGAATTGGTTGGCATCTGTAGAGGTTCTTTTCTGATTGCTTCAGTATTCTCAGAGATGGAGGAGTCCAGCTCATCATCTGAGAGTGTGGTAGGGAGAAGAGGTTGGAGATTTAAGGAGAAGGTCTTCTCAGAGAGAGGGAAAATCCACGGACCACAGAGTGTGATGGCTGAGCAGAACCCCCTAGAGCAGGGGTCTCCAACCCCCGGGCCTCGGCTGGTCCATGGCCTGTTAGTAACCCGGCCGCACAGCAGGAGGTGAGCGGCAGGCGAGCGAGCAAAGCTTTGTCTGTATTTACAGCCGCTCCGCCTGAGCTCCGCCTCCTGTCTGCATTAGGGTGAGCTGTATAATTATTTCACTATATATTACAATGTAATAATAATAGAAATAAAGTGCACAATATATGTAATGCGCTCAAATCATCCCGAAACTGTCCCCCCTCCACCACCCCAGTCTGTGGAAAAATTGTCTTCCACAAAACCGGTCCCAGGTGCCAAAAAGTTTGGGGACCATTGCCCTAGAGGTTCATGGTCATGAACTGAAGTGAGATTCTGTACCATGTACATACGCTCAGGCAAAGGCACAGAACAGGAGGGCAGCTGGCTTTAAACAAGGCTCCGGTTTTGACAAGTGAGTGCAAGAAGCAAGAATGGGCCAGGAAGCCAACAGTATACACAAGGGAGTGATTATAACAAGTGACTGTGGAATTTAAACTAGATAAATCAGGAGGAGGGGCCATCTAGGCAATGAAGGATAATGAAAAATTTGTATCATAGATGGATTAGAGATCTTGGTGACATCAAAAGTTTTGGGGGCTCAAGGTACTCAAGGGAGTGATGTAGAATGATGGAAGATGGTGGTCCAAGGTTGGAATGCATGCAGTGGAGGTTATGGAGGGATATGGTTATTGTTTTTGACAAGGTCTCCGGTATAACTATGGAAATAAGAGGCCATACCATTAGGGGAGAGTGGTTCAAAGTGTGAGACCCGATTGTTGGAAGAACCATCTTATCAGAGACGAGCCCTCTTAACATTCACCTTTATCCGATATGCAAATGCTTCCATTGAATGAAAAGCTCCAGTATATTCATTTCCAGGGTAAAAATCCTGTAATTTAAAAAGTGCACAGTGGAACTGACAAGGATTCCCTGTTTACATCCTTCACCCATTTTTCTACTAGTTGTTTTTTTTGACTGTAGCTATGCTTTATATATTAAAGATACTACTTCTATCTTATATGGTAGAGGCTTTATCCTGGTTGGTCCTTGCCTCTCATTTTTATGTTTAATCTTATTCTGTATGTAAATATAACTTTTATGTGGTCAAATGTAAAACTGTTTTCCTTTATGATTTCTTATTTTGCCTTTATGCACTAAATGACTTTCGTTCTCATTCTCAAGCAAAATCAGATAATATGACTTGATTTTCTTCTAGTTCTTATTAATTCATTTTATTTTTATATACTTTATATGGAATTTATATGGAGTATAACGCAAAGAAGGGAATCAGATTTTTTCAAAGAAATTATTCAATTATTAGCACTATTTGTTGAATAATACAGCCCTTTCTTTACTGAAATTCTATTATAAATGTTGGTTTGTTTCTGAGGTTTCTGTTATATTGCATTGATATACTGCTTAATCTTGGGCCAGTATTCCATTATTTCAATTATTATAGCTTTATTGTATGTTGAAATACGATATTGCTAACCTCTTTATTATTCTTCTTTTATTTTTTCTCTTATCCGCGAATATATTTATTATCCCAAGTGAACTTTAATATCATTTGATCAAGCCGCAATTTGTAAAAATTGCATTAATTTATAAATTAGTCTGGGTGGCAATGACACCTTTATAGCACTGTCATGCCCTCCAAGAACAAAACATCTCTCTCCATTTAATTAAGTCTTCTTTTATGTCCCTTAGGGAACTTAGGAAGTTTTTAATGTAGATTCTGCTCAACAAAAATTGCCATTTTATTACCCCATATATAATCAGAAGTATTTTTAGCCTTGTCGGCTTTATCTAAAATACCACATTGCCTTTGGAAAAAAGGGTTGAGCCAGTCCACTGTTCAGAGCAATTCCAGGGCTCTTCTTATTGGCCTGAAGAGGAGAAGCTACAAAATCCCCAGTTCTAAACACATTTATTCTAACCTACATCCAATGAGACAAGTACAGCAAAAGCTTTTTAGAAGACATCCAGTGTGCTTAGCTTTTAAGTATGAGTAATGAATTACTTTTGAATATGTGGAATAAAACTGTTGACTGATTTTACCTGTAAGTATGTATGGGGTTCTGTTTAAAAGAATAGGTCACAGAAATGATACCATGAATGCTCGTTTTCATTAAGATTATTATTTGCTTTGGTTTTATGGGGGAAAAAAAAGAGAAAGAGAGAGAGAACTTTAGTAGGTTCCATTGGCTGCAGTTTTCATTTTGTTCTTTTCCCATCTGGCCTCTAGCTTCACCCAGCTGATATGGATAACATTTATAAGTTCCAAAGAGAAGCTTTACCAAATCCAAATTATTATTTGAGCATTAATTTCATCGGTGGAGATTTTATAGATATCATTATAAATAGTACATTTTTTCCAGGGAGATCGAGGCCCGGCAGGTCCCCCTGGAGTGGCGGGAATCTCGGTGAGTCCAGATTCTCTCACGTTGGTTTCACGGGCCCCGACCGTCAGAAGGGCTGGGAGCACGTGGTGACTCCTTAAACCTCCGGTTTAAAAAGCAGAACCATCCGTCCCTCTCCCACCTCAAGAATGCTCCTTTCTTTATTTTCATCTTTTAAATTTTTTTCTTTGTTTTTTTTCTCCCCAACTCACTTTCACATGGGAAGGGGAAGCCCAGTTACCTGTGTCAATGCATTAAGATAGCACAGCTCTGAGAAGCTTGTTGAGTTTCTCTATTCCTGTCATAGTTCAAGGTTTCTTGATCCTCAAAAGGCAAAGTTCTCATCCTCAGGCATGTGCTTCAGGATCTTCTTATTAAGCTGCCATCTGCCTGAGTTTTCCCTCAGCCAGGTGTTATTAGCAGAGCTTTACTGCTGCTAATGTTTCCTCGTAAACTAGCCCTTCCAGCCTCTCAATCATTTTTGTTGCTCTCTGTGTCCAATGTTTTAATGTGTCCAATGTTTTAATCTCATCAAGGTCTTTCCAGATGAATAGAAAGTGCTCCAGGGAAGGTTAAAATCATTTCTCTGAGCCCTAGGGATCATTCTGATCTTCATTCATGAGGCTCTAATTAAAACTTTGTGGTCAGGCTTTGATGAATAGGTGCCCCTGCAGGGTGGACCAGGGTAGGAAAGTCAATGGAAACCTTGTGCTTCAGTCACAGGAACATGAGGAAGGTAAGAAAGGGCCCTATCATCTCCATTCAGCACCATCCAGACCCTCCTACCACCCCCCCAGCACCCCCATCCTTCAGAAGGAGGGTAGCCACTCTACTTAGTTGCTAAATCTAACGACAAAAAAATAAAAACCCATCCACACTCCATAGCAAAGCATCCTGTATGAAGGATAACATCCCCTTAATTAGCTGCTTTACATCAAGTGAAGTATTAGTGTGATTGTAAAAGTAACATGAAAATATTTTCTTTAGCAAGCACTGCAGAATTTTTGGTACACGAAAGCATTATTCTTTTTTTTTTTTTTTTTTTGCGGTACGCGGGCCTATCACTGCTGTGGCCTCTCCCGTTGCGGAGCACAGGCTCTGGACGCGCAGGCTCAGCGGCCATGGCCCACGGGTCCAGCCACTCCATGGCATGTGGGATCCCCCCGGACCGGGGCACGAACCCGTGCCCCCTGCATCGGCCGGTGGACTCTCAACCGCTGCGCCACCAGGGAAGCCCCGAAAGAATTCTTCTTGACAACTGGCTCACACTATCCCCCTCCTCCCCGCCTTCCCCTGCTCACTACAGCTCCTAGCAACATATTCGCAGCTGTTTGTGGAATTGCCCTGAGTCCCTTACAACCCGCCTCTCAGGGTGCCTTCACAGCCTGTTTTTGTTTCCACCTGGTATAACGAAGTGTAATGCCCCACAGAGCTCACTCAGGTGAGGGACTATAAATTACTCTCAGCCATTACCCTAAACTGATCTACCTTCAAAGAAAAAATACTAGCAACCATTGAAAGTATTGAAAAAATAAGTGACAGGATCGAAAGACGATCCAAATGAAGAACTCCACGGATATTTTGAAGGATGCAGCATGATTGAAATTAGAGGCTAGCCTGCCACTTGTTGGGATGTCTAAGATGTAATACATTTACCTAAAATGCAGCTTTCCTATCTCACCATTAAGAAGATTAACTGACAATGACAGAAACAGGGAAGGGTAAGAATTTCACACGCTGCAAACATACAACTGGGCAGTTAAAAGTGCAACTCTCTTTTTTATAACTGGACCTTACTGTGGCTCGGAAAATGAAATAGTTCGAAGATTCTGGAAATAGTGACAGTTACACAACAGTGTGAATGTACTTAATGCCACTGAACGGTACACATAAAATGGTTAAAATGGTAGTTTCACGTTATGTATATTTCACCACAATAAAAGACTTTTAAGGTGATGGTTCTGGTTGAAGCAGGGATGTGTCTACCTGTTCAGCACATCACAGGCCTCTGCTGAGACCCAAGCGGCCCGGTCCTGCTCTTCCTGGAACAGAGCTGTCTGTTTCCTCCTAGTGTACTCAGGCCCCCCAGGGCCTTCCCCAGGGCTCTTCCTCCCCTCCCTCCCAGGACGGCGTGTGGGCAGAGGGGGCAGCATGCCCTCCCCAGGGCCTCCAAGGTCCCTGCCAGCACTACCTGGCCTTTGGGATCTTCGTCTAGAGCTCCAGGCCCAAGCACCCTGCACCCCTGAGTCCATGCCAAGACCCTTTGAGACACTGGCTTTTTCAGCCCTAGCACATCCCCCAACTCAGGTCCGTGGGATTCCAGGCGCTCCTGCTGCAGGCGAGCGGTGGGAGCCCGATGCCATCTCAGGGCCTTGTGTCTGCCTCGCTTCGGTACTCAGCTGTAGCTGACCTGCCAGGCAGTGTGCTCCCAGAGTTCCATACAGCAAGTGCGGAAAAGGGCCTCCCTCTCCATTCCCTTGCAACCTACTGGGATTGCCATGGTCTCCGTCCCACACCTGCATCTCCAACCACATGAGGTTCAAGGTGCAGGCGGCGGCTCCTTCTCAAAGGCAGGATCCGTAGGCCTGGCCTGGATGCTTGGGCTCGTGTCCGCGGCCGTCTCTGCTGGCCCGTCTTCCTCTCTCATCCCTCCTGTGGTCTCTCTAGCCCACAGTTTCTCCATCCTCAGTCTTCCAGGCTGTGGTAGGCTGGGTCCTCTCCTTTCAACAAAACGGGCTTTCAAATCAACCATGCTTCTTTCCAGGCTATCTCACTATGAACTGAAAAAGCTTCTTGTGAAAATCAAAATCTAGGAAGGACTTCTTTGACCCGCTGTGCCCTCCTTCCTCCTAAAGTAAAGAAGATCTGCCCGTCAAGAGGGGTTTCCAGAAATGAGGATACACTGGCTTAATATTTTCAAAGTGCTTATCCTTCCTCCCGTACCACACACCCATATGTGCACTGAGGGACTGCCCTGCCGTCTGCCCAGTGTAGTGTGGTTCCTGGGACTCTGGCCGGTAGGGATGCCAGGTCGTTGTAGAGCCACACCTGCAGCACAGGTGGTAAACGCACAGGTGGGGGAGGGAAGCACATGGCCTTACTCAGTAACTTGGCTCCTAACATTTCCCCTTGGCTTCATTTCCCAGGGGAAACCCGGAACCCCAGGCCCTCCAGGAGTTCCAGGAGAACCGGTCAGTTGCCCATTCCTTACTTAGCTGTTGTCCTTGTGTTGTACCACGTGCAGTTTTAAAGCTCTTCTTGGCAGCTAATGTTTGTCTGTGGCCACGTCTACAGGGTGAGAGAGGGCCTGTTGGAGACATAGGTTTCCCTGGACCAGAAGGACCCTCAGGAAAGCCCGTAAGTCCTTTATCTATTATTTGCCAGTTTAAGAAATGTTCTAAGCATTGCCTCTTTACCTCTCTCTTCAGAAAGTCTGAGATTGGAATAAGTAGTTTCCAAGTTAGTAAGAGCGGGTCTGCAAATGGCTTTTGGGGGGTGTGGTTCTCACTGAGTGCCCAGTTCCCTGTATCTCTATGTCTTAAACCACAGTGAGAACAGTGAGGTCTTTTGTTTTAAATGTCAGGAAATTAGACTCATTATTTCTCAGGTCTAATGTCCTCAGCAGAGCTAAAACATGAAATGGCCTGCCATGTCCTGAAATATGAAGACTCGCAGATGTAACACCTGTGTGTTAAGCTAGAGAGGAAAGAAGCTCTTGTATCAGATTCCCTCCTTTACCTGTGGGCCTTGTTCTTACACGTTCATAAATCACTGCTGTCGAATACATTATCTCCTCCTGTCCTAAAAGAGCTCTTGGCTACTGATACATAATATCGATGTGACATTGTAACAACCATTCCTACTAATTCAACTCAATTCCACATATTGTCAGCCCATCCCTGCCGTTTGCTAAGGATGTGCTGGGCCCCGGGGGAGGGGATATAAAGAGGAATAGACATACCTCACTCTCGGGTGCACTTTTTATAGAAGTCCCTGCTCCCTTTGCTTGTTTCTGCGCCGTGGGGTGGGTGGGAAGAGGATGCTGTTAGGAGAAGGGGGGCTGGAGGTGACTGCACAGCGCAGAGTTCAGGAGGCTGCTCAGAATCTGTGAGACCACAGGGTAAGGGCATTCCCTGGCCACAGCCTCCCCAGAGAAGGCAACATGAGCTCACAGGAAGTGTGTGCAATTTAGAGTCAGGAAGAGCTGGGTTTGAGTTATGACTCAAAGGGTTTGTGAGTCACTTAAGCAACGTGACATATGGTAAGACGTCCAATGCCTGCCGTGGGAGACGCCCCATTAATATTAGTCTCATTCCCTCCCTCCCCTCCCTCCTTTTTACCAGCTCCCCACCCTAGCCCCTGTAAGCCACTCACAAATGCTTGCCATCCAGTTCCCAGGGGATTATGCAAAAACACTACCAAACATAAGGTAGATAGCTAGTGGGAAGCAGCCGCATAGCACAGGGAGATCAGCTTGGTGCTTTGTGACCACCTAGAGGGGTGGGATAGGGAGGGTGGGAGGGAGGGAGATGCAAAAGGGAAGAGATATGGGGGCATATGTATATGTATAACTGATTCACTTTGTTATAAAGCAGAAACTAGCACACCACTGTAAAGCAATTATACTCCAAAAAAAAAAAAAAAAAAAAAGCAATCTGCTCACTCAGCAAATACTTCTTGAGCGCCTGCTACATGCCAAGCACTGGGAGGTCTCAGCTCATCGGATTTACATTCTAGTACAGGGACACAGACAACAAACAAATAGACACACACAATTTCAGGGGGAAGATGATCTGAGCAGGGTGAAGCCCTAGAGTAGAATTTAAACAGGGCAGTCAGTAAAGGCCCACCACTTGAGCAAACCCTGCATGACGGGAGAGCTCAAGCCATGGGGAGGTCAGGAGGGCGGGGGGGCAGGGGGACCTTGTTCCAAGAAAAAGGAATGGCTAGTAGAGCCTGCTGTGTTGAAGGAAGGGACGAAGGCCTGAAGGCAGGCGTGAGCTGAGCTAAAGGAGAGAGTGGCAAAGATACGGAGGGAGAGGCAGCCAGTGGCGGACCACGAGAGACTTCTAAGCCAGGAATGGAGGGTGGGTTTCACGTGAAGTCTGATGGAGGCCCACTGGAGCATCTGTAGCAGGGAAGGAAAATGACTGGACTGCATTTCAAGGAGTACTCTGAGTTCTGTGCGGAGGGCAGAGCGTAGGGAACAGAACTCTGAAGCATCGCCATAATCCCCGTGAGAAACACAGATGGTGGGAGGAGGAGATTTAGGATGTGCTCTGAAGGCAGAGCCAGCAACACTTGCTGACGGATCAGACAGAGGCAGAGTGTGAGGAAGAGACCCGTCCAAGCTGTGGTGTGGGGTCTGAGCAACCGGGTCAGGGTGGTATGTTTGGTGAGATGGGTGGGTTTGGCAGGAAAAACTGAGTTCTCTGTTGTAAAACTTCATGTTGAAGCACTAGTAGATATCCAAGTGGACTTCTAGTCAAGTAAGCAGTGTATATGTGCATCTGCAATTAATGGAGAGGCCAGGACTGGAGAGACTGATTTGGGTATTTCAACCTGAGCCTGGATGCGGTGGGGTCACTGCGGATTGGGAAGCGAACAGGGCTGTTAGGAGAGGAAATGGCAGAAAGACTGAGAAAGTGCAGGCAGTGCGATGTGAAGAAAACCAGGCGAAGGCGGTTTCCTGGATGTGGAGGGAAGTAAGTGTTTAAGAGAAACGAGAGGAAAACTTACAGAAAAGTAACAAAGGAGCTGAGAGTTCCCCCCCACGTTTGGAAATGTGGGGAGAGTACAGCACGGTAGGATCTTGATAAGAATGACCCCGTTGAGAGGGGACATTTGAAGATACAAGAGAGTGGCCTTAAGAGTAAGGAGAGAAGACTCCCAAGTGGGAGTTTACAAGGAACAGGGCAGAGCCTCCTTCTCACGGGGAGGGGGCGGGCGGAAGTCCGAGGACGCATGCGCACAGGTGCGTGGCTCTGGCGGCGGGGATGTGAGCGGGTCCTCCGCTGTCATTTTCTCAGTGAAGGACGGAAGTCATCAGTTGACCGTGAGGCGTGGGGTGGTGGTGCTGGAGGTTTCGTGAGACAGGAAAATATGTGCAGGTACTTCTGGAAAGAAGGAGTCAAGGCAGGAAATGCAGAAGGATGGCTGGTGATGCAAAGGGGCTGCCTGGGAGCTGCTGCCGTACGTGTAGATCGGAACACCTGAGCGAGGGTAACCCTTCTTCCTCACCCACAGTCAGCTGCTCAGACGCAGGTGTGCAGCGGAGGGAAAGCTGGTTATACTTTCTTAGTTAGAAAAAAGAGTAGGGTTCTTACAGGTAAGTGAGACGAGGGGGATAGAGGTAAATCCACTGAGGTTTTTGTAAAAATTTCTGAAAGCAGAACTCACCCCCCCGCCGTGGAGGACAAGTTAGTAACACCTTCACAGAAAAGAGAACACACATGAGAGTCACTGATGAATTACAAGAGGCAAAAAATTATCTATAGGTTTATTCATTCTCTTGTATTGTTACCAAAAACATGAATTATATTTTTACACCAGATTTATCTTCTTTCATTCAATTAACACAGTTGTGTCTTTCACATCCTCTCCTTCATCAGCTTTATCCTTTTTTGCTTGGGTTTCTGGATGACATAAATCCTTTGAACCTGATGCTTTGGGCAACGTGGTCTTAGTTAAAGTGCTCTAGGTAATTCCCAGGCTGCTCAGGAAGGCCGAGGGACTCTGGTTGGGCTCCCAACTGTGGCAGGTGTTAGTGTGATTTACAGCAGTGAAAACACAAACTTTTCTGCAGGTCCATCCTTGCAGACTGCACTCCAGCACAATCAGAGTCCCCCAGGCTTTTCAGAGGAGCAAGTCCATGCACCTGCCTGCTGGCTAAGACATCATTTCCTCACCTTGACCTCCCTCTTCACAGCAAATCTCAGAAACGCACCTGCTGTCGCACTCTCAGTGTTTGATGTGACCCCAGGTGCTTTCCCTTCTCAACACCTCCCAGTCAGTGGTTCTCCCAAGCTTATAAATCTGCAGTGAGGACTGGGCTTTATTACCACCTCCAGAACTGCCATGTAAAGTTCGGGAAACTTCCAGTTTACTAAGCAAAAGCCACTAGTTAATACTCTCAGAAAACATGATTACAGATTTCTCACTGTCCTTTCATATTTTCTAACTGAAAAATAACAATCGTTCTCTAGCTGACAGTTTATTTCATAGTGGCATCTGGCTCTGGCCATGTTATGAGATTTCTCAAGCAGCAATGGAGACCATTTACTGAGAATGACTCCCTTTGCTAGGAAAATTGTTAGAAGGGAACAATAAATGCCATACACCAGCCAATCAGTGCCATGGGGAACCTTTTTATTTCTCAGAATGTACCTAATGGAATAAGTAAGGAAAATAACCCTGTTGACTATTTACAGTGAGCTAGGCATTTTCTGTTATTTCCCTAAATCCTTAGTTTTAAGGCCATTATTTTATCCTGACTTTATAAGTGGAGAAGCTGACGCTGTTAAGGTTAAGTAAATTGCCTGAAGTAAATGGAACTTGCAAGTGACAGAGTCAGAATTTAAACTTGGGGCTGACTCTGTCGATTTTGTTTTCCATTTCACCACACTGCCTCACCAAAATCTCAGTAGAAATATGATCAAGTCCTTGAAACTTTACCCTTTTGTTGCATTTCATTATGTCTGTTAATGCAGAATGAGAAATATTGATCATTTTTTGTCTTTACAGGGAATAAATGGGAAAGATGGATTACCAGGTGTGCAGGTATGGAAAATACTATTGAAAATAAATGTTCTAATGCAAAACTACATCCAGATTACCTGCCAGGGTTCCTGACCCAGCAGCTTGATGAGAAATCTTGGCACACAGTGGTTTTTAGTGCTGACATTTGTTTTTCAGGGCATCATGGGTAAGCCTGGAGAGAGAGGCCCCAAAGGAGAACGGGTATGTACATTCCTACTGTGATTGTTATTTAAGTCTGTCTCCACAACTGCCCCCACGTTTGAGTTACACAGTTATAGTCGTAGACCCCCTCGAAATCTCCGCATATGAAAAGGCTAGGGTGTATGTGATCCAAGGTCTCTGCCAGGCATAAAATGGGACCATTCAGGGAAACAGCACCAGGGCGTACGGCAGATACCCCTACCTAGTTTGCCTTTATTCACAACTAAGTCTGGCTTGCTGTTCCAGTTCGGAAGGCTTCTATCAGCCTCCTGTCTCAGACACATGGCCCTACTGTAACTATCACCCGTGTGTTCTTTACCTGAAGTAGGGTTTCTCCACCTCAGCACTGTTACTATCTGGGGCAGATAACTCTTTGTCACAGGTGCCTGTCCTGTACTTTGTAGGATGTTTAGCAGCATCCCTAGCCTCTACCCACTAGACACTGTACAACCCACCTCCCTCCAAAAATGTCTCCTTGCAACTCCAAATGCCTCCCTGGGAACAGAGGAGTTGTCAAGACCCCCTGAGCTGGGGGAATAATACTAGGCTGAGTAAGGGGGCTGGTGAGGAGGAAGAGAAAGACAAAGGGGAAATGCACATACAGAGCTACTAGTCATGCCAGTTACGGCGTGCGCTTTTATGTTCATTGTTTTGTTGTTGATGTCGTTGTTGCAGCTTCCCATTCTGTTCTCTAAGGAACCTTAGCATTTTCTGCTAGAATTGGATTCATTCCATGGCAACAGGCTCCTTGAGCATTGTTATTCAGAGGGGTCCTAGCGAGGGCCCGCGTGTGTGTGTGTGCGTGCGCGCACGTGCACACACGTTCTTGTGTACTGGTGTCTAGTTTACTTATTATTACCCAAATAATCCATGCTAACTGAAGGAAACACAAAAATAGAGATAACATAAAGAAAAAAGTAAAAGAAGCCTACCTTATCCCACTACACAGAGATAAGCACTATTGATATTTTGGACATATTTCCATCTCACTGTTATACATCATATACACGTTTGCTTAATGCATCAGTGCAAGTGAATATATACTTTTCAAAAAATTGGTTCATACTGTTTCGTAAGTGAATTCTTTCACCTAGTATATGACGACCATCTTTCCATGTCAGTAAATCTAGATCCACATGGACATTTTAGTGGCTATATGTTATTCCACTGTTTGGATATACCTTTTCCAAGGTATTTGGAAAATACCCTGCCCCCTTTTCCTGGGTATTTAGGTTCTTTCTAATTTTCATGATAAAAACCTTACTATAATGAATCTCCGTGTGCCTAAACTATAAATAATTTTAATCATGTTTATTTTGCGCATGCTCAAAGTGTGCTAGTAGTTCTTTTATTTCTTTTTCTTTTAATCTTAGTCATCTCCGATATTTCTCCAAATGCAAGCTGGGTTGATATACTTGTATGAGACATATTTTTATAACCAAGACAGTAGAATTGAAATTAGGTCCAACTGTTTTTCTTCTTTCTACATGGCTTCTTTCTATATCTCTTCATTTATGATCAAATAGATCTTTGTAATTAATTGTTCATTCATTTTTATTATTTTTTAAATCAGGAGAAATAGAGTTTGGAATTCTGCAGAATAATCACAAATAAAAGAATAGTACAGTGAAATACTGGACAGGGCAATGCACCATTCTTTCATATTCAGTGTGATCATCACCTCCTGGAACTGTGGAACTGAATATTTGAAATATGGTACTGAAACACCTGCTAAGACACACATACGTATTCTTTCATTCATATTCTCCCTCTCTCTCTTCTCTCTCTCTCTCTCTCTCTCACCCCCTCCCTCTTTCATACTCTCATGCACAAACACACACAGTGGTAGACACCTTGCAGGATCAAAGTCTACATTAAAGAAACTTCTCAGATCCAGGCACATCTAATTTATTATGGCATCTTAATCAATGAATTCTCTTATAGTTTATTTACATTATTGAATGAATGACCTCAGTGATGACTCTCCACCCCAGTCACCTACTTTGAACCTTCCCAAAGGCTCCCTTTCTCACCTTCCTGAGTCTTTAAGACATACTGCACACGCACACATTCACATACACACATACACGTGTGTGCATGTAAAACACGAGCACAGAAACCAACCCATAGAAACTATAAAAGACCAAGCATATGGGAAAAAGCAGAAAAAAAGGAAAAACACATGATTTAGGAGAGATTTTGAGTGTCCTGAAGCTTTTCCGAGTGAAAATTTTCAGTGATGAAATCTTCTTAACCATCTTCCTTCCTTATTGAAAAGGAGACCCAAGCCTGAAGTGACAAGCCGCTGTTGACTTTCAAAAGTGTCATCGTTCTAGACTGGCACCCGGGTACAAGTAACATCGTCACTAACTTTGTACTGAGTGCTTTCCACGTGTCGGCTTATTCTAGGCACTTTACCTGAGTTAACTCACTTCTCAACATCACCTATTCAGCGGTTACTCTTAATAGCCCCATTTTAGGGAGAGGAAGCAGGGTGGAGCGAGTTCGATTCACTTACCCCAGGCCTCACAGCTAGTACGTGCCAGTATGAATCCAGAACCTCTGCTTTGAATCACAGCTACCGTGGTTCTAGAAGAGATCATTCTTATTCATTTTTTTCCTTCACAGGGTGATCAGGGAATTCCAGGAGACCGAGGCCCACAGGGTGAACGCGGAAAACCAGGCCTTCCAGGCATAAAGGGAGCCATAGGTCCTATGGGGCCCCCAGGAAATAAGGGCTCCCCAGGATCCCCAGGGCACCAAGGCCTTCCAGGCCACCCAGGCCTCCCCGGCTCCCCGGTAAGTGGGCGAGGAACTCTTGGCTGGGACTGACCACGTGTCCCTTTTACAACAAGAGCGGTCATAAACCTTTCAAGATTGATATAATGAACCTAAGCTGGCTTCTACAAGGGTGGCAATAGCTGTCATTTATTTCCAGTTATGTGTGGGCTCCCCCCCTTAGTACTCACTAAACATCCGTCCTTAGATCCTCACAGCTAACTTGGGAGGACAGTGACCTGTCCACCCACCTTGACGAACGCAGAAGCTGAGTGCCGACCTGTCCAACGTCACAGTTATCTAGTGGGTCAGACCCAGGCCTGACCGACTCCAAGCCCACACTCTTCAGTACTATCCATAATGTCCCCTACACTACACAGAAAACACACGTCTGCTTCATGCTAACACTCCATCTTGTTGACTATCAGAACAACAAATTCGCCCTGTATGGTGCTTTGAAGTGGAAACCTGTTAGGCCAAGAAAGAGTGTTTGGCTAAGGAAGCCTGTGTCTTTATGAGCATCCTCAGGAGGCTGGTGGATGGCCATTCCACAGAGAACTGAATCTGAAAATATCCACATCAGGAAGACAGGGGAGTCCTAGCGTGAGGCCCGGGGGTTAAGGACAAGCCGTCCTCAGATAATCAGCCAATTCCAGAGATTGGGCCGAATTGGGCATTCCCACCGTATTCTTTAGTTTACCCACTCTTCCTACACTCTGCTTGAATAAAGCCTATACAGTGAACTCTCAGTGATCTGTCAGTATGTGGTATTAGATGCATTCATTCAAGTTCATTTGCCCCATAAACAGTGAAAATAAAATATTGAGATTGGAACTGTCCTGTCCTACAGAAGTCATCACTTTATGAGCCCATCATATTGTCTTTAATGCCACACATGTACCCCTGGATAGTAACCACCGAATACAGAGAAGAGTAACAACATACTGTGAAACCCTAACCATCATGAAAAATAATAGCTCCCTTTTCAAAATGTCGAGGTATTATAGTAAAGCGTTACTGTTATAAATGTGAGATACCATTATAAATGTTAGGTTCTTTGTCGAATTCATGTAGATTTATTTGTCAAGAGGTTAAAAATTCAACTGGTGTCATTTACCTACTACGCTTTACCAGATCCTGCAGCATTTTCTATTAAGGAAAGAAAATTGCTTGCTACAAGTATGCTTACAATGCGCAGATTACAAATAAACTTAACCATGAAATGGGTAAAACTTAGTAAGTTTTATCCCATGAACAAAACATGTTAAAGAATCATTCAGCGTACTTGGAGTTCTCTTCCTTTGAAGATACATAATAAAATCAGTTAGATATTGACTTTACCAGTGTCCAGGGATTCATTACAGGTTAAAAATGTGCCTGGGATGGTCCCATCATAACACTGGTTCAAATTACTTCAGAAAATGAAGTAATAGGAAATGTCTTTCCTAATTGTGTGAAATCTAATAGGAAGCATGTTCATATCGCTGGTTATGGTGCCGGCTCACAGCTTTTAAAGCACTATAGTTATGCACTTCTTCCCAGCATTTGATCAAAACAAAAGATATTTATTGCCTAATGGGGTCAATTGCCAAAAGTATTTTGCTTGATTGATGGATCTCTGCAGATGTTTCAAGCATGCACGCCAACCCAACATTTCTGTTCTTTATTCACTTGTGCTAGGTTCTGCATTAACAGACCTTTTTTCCCTCTTTAGGCTGATGTGGTTTCATTTGAAGAAATAAAGAAGTATATTAATCAAGAGGTTCTGAGGATTTTTGAAGGTGAGATTTGCTTAATACACATTTCTGAAGTTTTCCCCCCCTTCCCCCTCCCCCCTCCCCTCAGCTGTAGGAAGTCCCACCAGCAACGTTCTCCAAAGATGGCAGTGCAGCTGCAGCAAGCTAAGAATCATTTTTCCTTTTGGGGGGGGCAAGGTGTGGGGGAGAGGATACATTTCTAAATGGTTTTTTAAAATCAAAATAATATTGCCTGACGTGAAACGATCAGAAATTCAAATCCGTGTCCACAAATAAAGTTTCATTGGAGTGCAGTCCTACTCCTTTCTTTATGTATTTTCTCTGGTTACTTTCATGCTAGACAGGAGGATTGAGTATGTGACAGGGACCATATAGCATGTAAATCCTTAAATATGTACTATGTGACCCTTCGCAGAGAAAGTTTTCTGACGCCTGATGTAGATACTTTAATAATGCAGCCTAAGATAGCATTCCTTAAAAAAAAAGTCTTCATATCACACTGTTGATTCATTTTGAGTTTTCAATTAACTAACAACCCTCTATGTTCCTTATACGAACTTTTAAAAATCAGGGGTTTCTCATTATGCGCTGCGTTCATTTTTACAACGTTAAGTGTGTGGTTTTATGTTTCTTCTTATTCAATTTCAAGTGATTGGTGTTCAAACCTCATTCTCACTTGAAAATATCTTTTGGAATCTTGTCTCATAGGGCAGGTTGGCTGACCCTCATAACTTTGTGTCATGTCTAAATTTCCTAGGCACGTCATCATTCTAATTGTTGCTAGAAATGTTGACTAAGGAGGGTTAGGTCTAAATGCCATTGCATTCCTCCTGCTCATTCGTGAATCATCTATTAATCTATGGTATTAGCGAGTTCTGAATCCATATAGTTGTCTTAAAATCCACTCTACATTTCTTTATTTAGTCACAAGGATATTACATGATTTAATCAGATGATTTGCTAAACTCAAGATCACCTCCCTCAATTGTGAGCTTATAAGGTGGGAAATATTTGTCTTGAGAAAATAAATCTACATTGGCTCGTGGTTCCCGCTTCTTTTGCAAAGCATCCTTCCTTGGCTAAGCTAAAAATGCGTTGTTGAATTCTGCAAACAGTAAGATTACAAGATGCCCTAATTTCCTCTTAAATCTTTCACTGCCAACATGGAGTTAGCCTCTCTCCAGGAAGCTCTGAATATTTTAAGCAGTAGTTAGATTTAGAGACCAAAATCTCTCAGTGCTTGAGGGCACATTATCTTATTTCACGTGAGCACTAGAGAGAGAACAGATTAGCCCAGGGACTTTTGGTAGCTTCAGTGACAAAATAGAAAAAAATGTTTTTTCAAAGGTCATGAATTCATGCTGTGGATTTCACTTCACATTGATCTCTGCGAAGTATCTTTACCTTGCTCTGATGTGATAGTTTATTAATACAATTGTCTGCTCTTTTTTTTTTTTTTGAGCTACCAGTTTTCTCTTTGTAATTTTAATTTTGCCCTTACATTTTAGAATCTCCTTTTCTCACGTCCAGTGATCTCTTATCTCAAGCAGCTTTAACATAGAGCTTCAATTTCTTAAAATACTTTACATAAAAACACAGAGTAAATAGTTCCTTAGTTAATTAGTCTAAGTTTTTAAAGGCTGGTTAAGGAGGTCAGAAAATATAGCCAGGCACTCTCGGAAAAACGTGATGTGCAGAGCTACAGGAGGTGTCCATGTTGCAAGTCCCGGGGACACTGGATAAAGTCAGAGCCCTGGTGGCCTGCCCAGCAGGGGAGGAGATGTGGCCACCTCTGCAAGGGAGGCTCCACACGGTGCTCTCAGGCCACCGGGACGGTCCTCCCAGGAAGGGCTGTTGGCCTCCTGAGGACGGAGGTCACGGAAGCTGGGCCACTCGCCACCCATCTGTCCCACCCCCTCTCCCAGTCTCTCCCAGTCTCTCCCAGCCTGGTGAGGCCCAGTAGAGTGGTCAGTGCCCCCCGCAGAGGCCCCAGATGTCTTGGCGTCAAGACAATATTCTCAAGTGGCCCCAAAGCACATTTTTTCCTGAGACTTCCAGACTCTGAGACTCCAAATGGGATCCCCCCTCTCTTTTTATCTCTGTTGGCCCCAGCCCTACATAACTGTCTTCTCCCAAACAACGTTATAACTGGAACCCAGAATTTAGTTATTTGGCACTTTAGTTCATTTGTCCCAAGATTATTTCAGTTCAGTCCATGTCATCTTCCACTTCAAAGTCACCTTTTCCATTGCCTCTGAGCACCATTTATAAAAGAGAAAAACAAAACCCTCCGTTTTCACAAATCTTAGAGCTCCAAGGTCACAGTTCTCCTTTTCAGAAAGCTTTCTCCGTAAAAGCCAAGATGAATTCTCCCGTGTTAAAACAGTTGAGGGCTCCAGTGAAGTAGCCCCTGTCTGCCTCTCTCTGGCTGAACCACTTGACAGAGAGCTGTGTCCGTGGCAGCCGATCACCACTGCTCCACTCACCCCTGTAAGTCCTCAGCCTCGAGAGCGATTCTCTCTGCTCAGCAACCGTGGGTCGTCTGCGGGGCTCAGGGGAGTCCCGCTCTCCCGCATCATCATCCAGACCATAGCAAAGCCCTAGACCAGGCCCCAACACTCAGGCTCTCCTCATGGAGGTTTCCAACCCCTTTGGGGATTCGCAGGTGACCCCGCTGACATAGCACTCCCACAGATCTCACACGTTGGACTGTCCCCCAGGCCACCAAGCCCTCTTTCAACATCCTGATGCCCCGTCCCAAACCCAGCATGGTGGAAGAAAGATGGTTCTCCACCCATCCCAGGTCTGGGTTTCCGGCAGATACAATGCACAGACATACACCCAATCTAAAGTTGTGTTAGATTCTTGATTTGATTGGCCAAGAGCTCAAACCCTTGTGCACGCAAGGTGGCCACACAGAAAGGGGACAGAAGCTGTGTGTCCCAGCTTAGCCCCTTTTTGTTTTATGAGGGATCTGCAGCTGCCACTGGAGCTGCCCTTACAATGAGGGTCTTGCCAGATCTGAGAAGCTTAATTCTTGCTATGACACCCACCACCCTATTATATTTGGGGATTTATATCACCCTGCAGGCAGGATTTACCAACCTGGGCAGGCATGTGGACAAACATCTGGCCCTCTGGGTTCTTGAGACAGACTTGGAAGCCACAAGGCCATACCCACATCTGTGGGAGGACAGGAGGGTTGGGGCTGTGTCCCTGAGCAATGCTTCTGCCTCTAGATTGCCAGGGCCAGGAAAGCCCCTCACCTATGTTTTCTCCATTTTTCATACATAATTTCATCCACATATGTGTGAACATGTATGAATATGTATTATCCTGTCCTCTTGTTTCCAGGCTGCAACATCTCTACAATGAAGACATTAATTTATATATGTATTTGTATACACATGTTTGTATATGTACAGTCTTCTCATAGCTACACATAATTGGAGATGTAGATCGTTTTTAAAAATAGTTTCCACATCATAGTCTCTGTCTCTTCCAATCTGCTTCTTTCTGTTTGTTTGGGTCGATCATTCAGCTTAGAGGGTTTCCTCAATGCCAGTCATCCTTGGCCATGTGCTCAGACAAAAGCATGGGTTCTAAAACACTGCTGGAAAGTTAGGAGTGAATGGTGGCCTTGCCAACCACGAGCTTTACTGTAGGGTAATCTGGCTGTTTTTTGGGGGTTTTTTGTTTGTTTTTTTTTTTAATTAAGGGACCCTCAACTTCACTGTCTTGAAGTCTTTCCTTGTATTCTGGTCAGATTCCCCAAAGGAAACACTTGCATTTCCTGCCGGGTTGCCAGCATTTGGGGAGCAAGGTAGGAGGCTAGGGCAGTGGTAGCCTCAGCTCCAAGAAGGCAATGCCCATTTCTTCTCCTTGTTTTCAGTAGGGAAGCCTGAGTCTCAACACAGTCTGGGGTCCCCAGTGCAGAGATGGTCTATTTACACTTTTCAGATGATAAACCTGCCACCTTTTGCCGGGATTAGGAAGGGGCAAATAGCCAGCTGCACAGAGCAGAGAAAGGGATTTCTAAGGTCATTTCTTAAACGGGCTTTCATCCAGTCCCCCTTATTTTAGTTCCCCTCCTTTAGCCCCACTCCCAGATGTAACTCCTGAACGTTTTAAGGATTTTGTGATTTAACACAGGCTGTTTCTCAGCTCCTGGTGTAAAGGTTTGGTTCTCTTGAGGCTGCTGAGTCATCCTCACGCTGCCATCTGGTTCTCAGCTTCCAAAGTTAATGTCGTCTCCTTTCACATCCTCCCATTCTTGTGGTTTTATGCCTTTCAAAGTAACTTACCATTGTTTTGCAGTGATTCAGGAAAGAGTTAAAGCAGATGCGTGTGTTCAATCTACCATCTTTACTCATAATAACATTTCAGAGCCACAAAGGTGACAAAGAATTGAGCCAGAGTTAAATGTAGCAATAACAACCCTTGGACCATGATGGGCCACAAAATGAATATGAAGCCACCAAAGATGCTGTTGAATTAACAGTTAGAATGAAACTAGAAAATCATTCTCAAGACATGAAAGGAAATTACTCTTCTGATATTTTTGCCCATTAAGAGATAACTGTATCTAATTTTTGCTTCCACATTTAAGAGATGTATGGAAAAACCCCAGAACATTGGAACCAAAAAGTGATTTACAGAACAGATTACCAAGCCTATGAGTAAAAGTTATTTAACCTGAAGGCTAAGAGGTAACAATATTATCAAGTAGATGACTGATTTCCCAAGGGAAATACTTATTAACTACTCTCTGTTTTCCATAAGGGGGTAACAAAAGGAAATAAGAAACAAGAAAATGGGCAATTAAACATTTGAATGGGCATAAGGAGAAAAAAGTGAATTTCTCTCTTTGAAAATATTTACAAATTCTGTGAAATGGAAGGTAGACGTGGGCCAGATGACATCCTTCCTTCTCCATATAATGTACTTTATTATCACATTAATATTAATGTCTGCATGATATTAACAAGCCCATTCTCCAAGGCCAGCCATTGGTGTCATTTGTTACAATGACTGCTATGGGTTTGCCTTGGCAGATGGCCTGTGTGAGTTTGGTTTATGCAAGCTCCTATCCAAACTCTTCAATTTCCTGCCTCATTAGAAAGCATAGCCAAAAACAGTTTAATTGACCAAAGATCCCTGAAAACAGAGGAAACGCAATTAAGAATACAAGTCTTTACAATTTATTTAACAGCTCAGAAACATATTATTTAAAATTATAGAGCATTGGAGTATGGTTCAGAGGAGGTAATTACCCTGTGCTAAATAACTGTTTTTGAGTGTATCTTAAAGCTAGATAATTTACAGCTAGAAGTAAGAACTCTCTGTTTTGCTAAAAATATTTAAAAGCACCCAAAGCAAGTTACTTACAAATTCAATTCCTACATTAAAGAGGAAAAACTAGTGCTATGAATATTTGTCTTTAGGCATTGAAGATATTCAAAGAGGTATGTTTCAAATTAAGAAAAATTGTACTGAAATATCTATCTTTCTTTTTTTTTTTTTTTTTTTTTTTTTTTTTTTGCGGTACACGGGCCTCTCACTGTTGCAGCCTCTCCCGTGGCAGAGCACAGGCTCTGGACACGCAGGCTCAGCGGCCATGGCTCACGGGCCCAGCCGCTCCGCGGCATGTGGGATCCTCCTGGACCGGGGCACAAACCCGTGTCCCCTGCATTGGCGTACCGCAAAAGAAAAAAAAAAAAAAAGTTGTACTAAATGAATTAAACTGAGGGAAGAGACTGGAGAAAATTGAGGTAATTCTTTACAAGGTCTATATGATTTGGCCCTTGTTTTTTCTAACTGGCAGCTATAGATTCTAATATGTTACTGTCATTTGGTTCTTAGTTGCAGAATAGACACTAATTTAATCAGTAAAACATTTTTCTAGAAGATTTGTCTGCACCAAACCTATGCTGAATTTTTCACATGAAAGGGTCATTTCTTACTACTTACTAGCTATATCTTTGAAAAATTGTTAGTTTCACAAGTGAAATAATTTGAATTTTCTTTTTAAAGAAAATATGTGAAAAGAAAAAAAATGTGGTTACTTTTTTTTGTCATGGCAAGGATATGCCTTCCTCCAGTTTTCTATTTTAAATCTAGTTACGTATATATTAGATTTGTTAAATATGAACTATGTAAAATATAAACAAAACAAGCAAGTTTAAATACAGAATCCAGTGATACATTGTATTTATCATGGACTTTGGGTCAATTTGCATTAATGACTACCAAAATTATCCATATAGTGGCAAAATAATGAAAATGCTTTTGAGATGAAATTTAACTGAACAATAGTCTATGTGGGATTAATAACCAAGAATTCTACAATAATAAGTGTAACCATGGATTTGATTATTCAAAAAAGTAATTCTGAGAATAATTATATAACAGATTTCTAGTCATAAAATAAAGCTTATTGGCAGTTAATCTTTATAGTGCATGGCACTTATAAAAACATGGATAATAGTTCTTATTGAATATTGAAATGATCATCTCTCTCTGCTCTCTCCGTGATTTTTTTTTAACATCTTTATTGGAGTATAATTGCTCTACAGTGGTGTGTTAGTTTCTGCTTTATAACGAAGTGAATCAGCTATATATATACATATATCCCCATATCCCCTCCCTCTTGCATCTCCCTCCCACCCTCCTTATCCCACCCCTCTAGATGGACACAAAGCACCGAGCTGATCTCCCTGTGCTATGCGACTGCTTCCCACTAGCTATCTGTTTTACATTTGGTAGTGTATATGTGTCCATGACACTCTCTCACTTCGTCCCAGCTTACCCTTCCCCTTACCCCTGTCCTCAAGTCCATTCTCTACATCTGCCTCTTTATTCTTGTCCTGCCCCTAGGTTCTCCAGAACCATTTTTTTTTCTAGATTCCATATATATGTGTTAGCATACGGTATTTGTTTTTCTCTTTCTGACTTACTTCACTCTGTATGACAGACTCTAGGTCCATCCACCTCACTACAAATAACTCAATTTTGTTTCTTTTTTGGCTGAGTAATTCTCCATGATTTCTGAACAAGAGCACTTAATGCAGAAAATGTTAAAGGCCGAAAGCAAAGCCCTGCTTATACAGAATGTTTAAGTTAGTTAATAATATGACTTGTTTAGGAATTTTAGTGTGAAAATTTTTATTTATATTTTCATATTTACATTTTTTGGTGTTCATTTTCCAGACCCTTTAAATGTTATGAGTTATTAATGCACCAATGTCCTACGATGTAGAGTCACTTTTTTGTTGACCCTAAGCACTGACATTTAATGTACCCTGTAGGACACGCTCATGGCCAGACAGCGGAGCTCACCCGAGGTAGCACTCTTACACAGTCCTGCCTCCCCTCCCTGGACTTTCTCTTTAGGACCCAGATGAACAGGGTTGGGCTCCAGGCAGCCTGGTGGATGAACAAAGGACAGATGACAGTGATGTGTCCTTGAGAAGATTTAGGACGCATTCAGTTCATAAAGGTCACATCACTCAACACTGACAAAAGATTTTTAAATGTTCTGGATAGTTTGTCAACTTCCTGTAACTTGTGTGTTCTTAGTTTCAGCGTTTTCTTGAGGTTCACAGAAATGTACAGAGACTTTGCTGCTTTCACGCGGTCTGCAGTTGGCATTCCCTGGGCGTGTGCTCCTCAGCAGCAATGCTGCGTTTGTCCCTTTGGCCAAATGAGACATCCTTCCTACTAAAACCTTGGCTGAATGATGGAACTAACTGGAACTCAAACCAAAAAAAAAAAGAAAGAAAGAAAAAAAGAATAATATTGAGGGTGTATAATAGAACATTTTCTTTAAAAAGCATAAGTTATTGACAAAGTAAAGTATTAGCCCAGTATAGAAATTAAACAGTGCCATGAAATCATAATGAATATGAAGCTAGTGACCCATCTTTTCAATAAACCTCTCTATCAATAATGCAGTTTTGTTCAAGGATATAAAGTGTCACATACCATATGAGTTATCTATTGCTACATAAGAGAATATCTCAAAACTTTAGTGGCTTAAAACAACAGTGTTTATTATCGTGCATTTTCTGTGGGTCAGGGACTTAAAGGGTCGCTTACTTGTGTGGTTCTGTCTCGGCGTCTGTCATGAAGTTGCTTTCAGGGTGTCAGCCAGAGCTGACGTCCTCTGAGGGCTCAGCTGGGGCGGGAAGATCCACC
The DNA here is from genome assembly GCF_025265405.1 of Mesoplodon densirostris. Lineage (NCBI taxonomy): Eukaryota > Metazoa > Chordata > Mammalia > Artiodactyla > Ziphiidae > Mesoplodon > Mesoplodon densirostris. The sequence goes on from NC_082672.1 coordinate 79,300,238, forward strand.
TCCGGGCTCACTCACGTGGCTGTTGGCAGGTGGCTTCAGCTCACCCCCATGTGGGTGAGCTCTTCATGCCCTCACGACGTGGCAGCTGGCTTCCCCCAGAATGAGAATCTAAGAGAGAAAGCAACCAGGAAGCCACGAGGCTTTTATGACTTAGTGTCCCCACTTGCCTTTTTTCTATTCATTAGAAGTGAAAGGAAGTTCAGCCCACGCTCCAGAATAGGGGGATTAGGCTCCACCTAATTCCATTTGGAAGGGAGTGTCAAAGACCTTGTCACCATATTTTAAACCACCACACACACATTCACAACACTGCTGGAAAGTGGCTTAAATGTATTCTAACAACCATTTTTTAACATGAACCTGAATTCTCTCCACAAGTCATTACCAGAGGTTAATTAGGCTCTAGGACAGTGGTCCCCAACCTTTTTGGCACCAGGGACCGGTTTCGTGGAAGACAGTTTTTCCACAGACCAGGGACGGGGGTGGTTTGGGGATGATTCAAGCGCATTACATCTATTGTGCACTTTATTTCTATTAGTATTACACTGTAATACATAATGAAATAATTATACAACTCACCATAATGCAGAATCAGTGGGAGCCCTGAGCTTGTTTTTCTGCAACTAGATGGTCCCATCGGGGGTGATGGAAGATAGTGACACCCGACGTGTGTTGCTTATGTCCAGTCTACTCCGTAAGATGCAGCTTAATTGTCACTTGCCACTCACTGATAGGGTTTTGATATGAGTCTGCAAGCAATTGATTTATTATGGTCTGTGTGCAGTCAAACCTCTGCTAAGGATAATCTGTATTTGCAGCCGCTCCCCAGCGCTAGCATCACCGCCTCAGCTCCACCTCAGATCATCAGGCATTAGATTCTCATAAGGACCATGCAACCTAGATCCCTCACATGCACAGTTCACAGTAGGGTTCGTGCTCCTATGAGAATCTAATGCTGCAGCTGATCTGACAGGAGACGGAGCTCAGGCGGTAATGCGAGCGATGGGGAGCGGCTGTAAATACAGACAAAGCTTCGCTCCCTTGCCTGCTGCTCACCTCCTGCTGTGTGCCCAGTTCCTAACGGGCCATGGACCCCTGCTCTAGGGTATTGTCTGCTAGATTGGCGACATCTCTGAAACACTGAAGGTTCTCAATCCTCTGATCAACACAACTCACCTGCATCCATATTCAAACAACTTTGTACAATCTATTTTACTTGAACAATCAAAAAAATCTCTCCACGATCAGACCAGTTGGTAAATTAGATGTGCTTAAATTGAAAAGCAAGTAATTTTTTGTTGAATTTTAGGTAAAAATATTTGAAAACTTTTGACATAAAAAGTATTTCCATAACATGCATATTATTTTCGCTTTCATCAATGAAGAGAGAATGGCTGTGTTCCTGTCCCAGCTCAAGCTACCAGCAGCAATGCTGGCTGCTCAGGCTCATGGGAGGCCTGGTCCACCAGGAAAGGATGGGTTACCTGGGCCACCAGGAGACCCTGGGCCCCAAGGTACGTCTTTGAGGACAATATTTGTTTACCAACTATTTAACTCTCAGTATTTATAACATGCTAATCACAGTTAAGGCAAAAATTATATATATTAATATACATTACAAATATATATTAATATACATTAAAAGTATGTATATTAGATTATATATAATATGTGGTATATATACTTGGTATGTATTTTATAAATTTATATATACATATGCATATATATTGATTTAATATAGGATATCTTGTTAATATTTGATATTCTAGAAATAAAATTTTAACTATTATTCATTCCAGTTTAAGCCTGACTGATAATTATCTGCTAATCTAAATGTATTTAATAACAATACTTATTATGATAATAACAGCAATAATGTGTTTATTTATCATTATTATCTGCAAATTTCTAGTTGTTTATGCCTCGCTGTTAATGTAAGTAGACAACAAGAATCTTAGTATCTTAAGGAAACTGAGGAAAAAGTCTTAAGACCTGCTACTATAACTAGTGGTTTGGGTCCAAAATATATTTTTGAGAAATATTAGAATCCTTTTTCTTCTGCAAAAGTTGTGGATGGTAACTTCTGAATTAATAAAAAAGAAAAAAATTTCTCATGCTGTTTCTAAATTTTTCAAAGCAAGACTTAAATTGGCAAAAAAAAAATTTGCTCCACTGATGATAACTTGACAAGAGACATGATCTTAAATGTAGCTTGGCTAAATTCAGCTGGCAAGAGCATTTTCTAGAAATGTGATTGGCAACCAGCAGAGGGGCCAAGGGGACCCTGATTTAGAAGATTCACAGTTCTGACAAGGAAGCATTAGATCCAATGAGTATGTACTTTGAGAGGTAAGGCCAGAGACACTGCTTTTCATGTGTTATTATAGAGGAACTCAAGGGCTGTCCTTGGAATAATCAAAAGCTTGTGTAAAGGAGAAAGACAAAGATGCTAATTTGGAAAGATACGTGCACCCCAGTGTTCACTGCAGCTCTATTTACAGTAGCCAAGACATGGAAGCAACCTAAGTGTCCATCAAGAGATGAATGGATAAAGGAGAAAAGAGAAAGTTAACACCAATATCACCTAGGAATACAGCTCAAAATACTATATATGCGGAGAGTTATTTCCCTTTCACTAGTTCACTTTCCTTCCTACGGCTTCTCTATTTTCTGTAAGAAGGGCCTGAAGGTGATTGCCGTGTCCTCCCTCCCCTGAAAGAGGCACAGCTTTCCCCAGTCGTGGGGTTTATTAGGATCCTAACTTCCCACTGAGACTGACAAGCCTTCTGGTTTAGCTAGCACGGTGTAAAACAATGGCAGTGAATCACTCTAGTTTACCTGAACTGTCTTTTCTACCTAGTTTCTCTTAGGTCACAGAGAGTTTTGGCAGGGAATTGGAAGCAAGTGTAGAATCAGGTGTAGCCTTGTGTGTGTACCATTGTGTAAAGGGTGGTTAATTACCATCTTCTGCTAGTTGGGTCTGTTGTGAATTCAGAGTATAGGAGACAGGAAGACCTTGATAGCCCATCTGAAGATGTTTGATGCCTCAAACCATATGAAGAACCAGGACTGTTAACACCAATAGGAGAAAGATCTTGGACAGATGCTTCACACAGTGGACATCTAAGGGGACAAGAGCAATGCATGGTCAGGATAGCAAGGAAAACCCTTCTGGAACTAGAGTCACCTGTCCACACAAACCCCTGTCTCGGGCTCCCTCCCATGCAGGGAAGGACCACCTGGAAGGCTCTTGGGCAGAGGCTGTGCCAGGTCAGCAGTGTTCGTGCAGCTTTTGGAAACAAGACCTCTGTTCACCACTCATTGACCTTCACTTCCGCAAAAGATTTCTATGGGTTTTATCTGCTGTGCTGCGAGGAGACCTTATCTACTGTTTCCACTCCTGATGGGGCTTCGGATCCAGTTCTTTTTTTAAGGGCTTTTTTCTCTCTTCTTTTACGTTGAAGTATAGTTGATTTACAATGTTGTGTTAGTTTCAGGTGTACAGCAAAGTAAGTACACCTGAGTGTACAAAGTGAGTACACAGCAAACCTTCTCATATAGGTTATCACAGAATATTGAGTAGAGTTCCCTGTGCTGTACAGTAGGACCTTGATGGTCATCTATCTTGTATGTAGTAGTGTGTGTTTGTTCATCCCAAGCTCCTGATTTATCCCTCCCCCAGCCTTTCCCCTTTGGTAACCATAGGTTTGTTTTCTATGTCTGTGAGTCTATTTCTGTTTTGTAAATAAGTTCATTTGTATCATTTTTTTTAGATTCCACAAATAAGTGGTATCATATGGTATTTGTCTTTCTCTGTCTGACTTACTTCACTTAGTATGATAATCTCTAGGTCTAACCATGTTGCTGCAAATGGCATTATTTCATTCTTTTTCATGGCTGAGTAACATTCCATTGTATATATAATTTGAAAGACTTCCCCATATGATTTCCAACGTTTTTTGGGGTTTTTTTTTTGTGGTACACGGGCCTTTCACTGTTGTGGCCTCTCCCGTCGTGGAGCACAGGCTCCAGACGTGCAGGCCCAGCAGCCATGGCTCACGGGCCCAGCCACTCTGTGGCACGTGGGATCTTCCCAGACTGGGGCACGAACCCGTGTCCCCTGCATCAGCAGGCGGACTCTCAACCACTGCACCACCAGGGAAGCCCTCCAACGTTTTTAAAAAGAACGTTTAGTAAAATTAACAAAACTCTTGTCCCACCAGAGGGTTCTGACAACAGACATATGTTGATTATAACTCAGGTGTCTCCTCAACGTTTGCATATCTCCTTTTCAGGATTTGTTACATGGCAGAAATGCAGCCAAAAAATAAAACTCGTGAAATATGGGATTCGCTTTTAAGAAATATTTGCCTGTAGTCATGCTGTATTGACAGTCCTGTCTAAAGACACCAGGAAATCTTACTGTAGAAAAGAAAAGGCCTGCTGGTCGATTTTTGGTGCCTCGCCAGCAGTTGACAGGAACTGAAGGGTTTTCCTCTGGTAGACAGACAGATATGAAGTGCTCAGAAGATGCAGTTAGGCATGTAACTTCAAAGCTTTGCTCTGCTAGATTTAAACATTTTCTCAAAAAGGAAAAGATATGCATATAAAACTGTTACTCTTTCCATGAGGGATGATTAAAAACATGCTGCTACCCTAGTGACCATGAAACCTTAGGTGCTGTCGGCTGAATTAGTCCTCTTCCTGACACAGCATGACTGAGTTTGAGGAAAGACTGCAGTGAGAAGCCCAGCACAGAAAGGGAAACGGAATGTGGGCCCTGAACGTAACGCCGTGTGTTCCGCCCACTCACAAATTCTGTGTGATGGTGACCCTTCAGAAATTTCTAAAAGGGACTTTTTTTTTTCAGTGTTTTTCAGGAAAGAAATCCATTTTCATTTGAAATGAAGTGGTTTGGTTTGAAACATGCACTATGGAATGAGCCCTTTATTATCTTAGTATCTTTAGGAAAGGACACAAGTTTAAAGGGGTTTCATAAAGATTCCTACGCCTACCTGAGAAGCAGGAGACATGTAGAGAGCAATGAGAAATTGACATGAGACTACAGGCACACCTCGGAGATATTGCGGGGTTGGTCCCAGGCTACCGCCATGAAGCCAACATGGCAGTAAAGCGAGTCACGAGAATTTTCTGGTTTCTCAGTGCATATGAAAGTTATGCCTACGCTATTCTGTAGTCTGTTAAGCATGCAATAGTTTTATGTCTAAAAAGAACGATGTAATTAAAAATGACTTCATCACTGAAAACTGCTAACCATCGTCTGAGCCTTCAGTGTGTCATGATATTTTTGCAGGTCTTGCCTCCATGCTGAGGGCTGCTGACTCATCAGGGTGGTGGCTACTGAAGGCTGGGTGCCTGTAGCAATTTCTTAAAATAAGACAACAAAGAAGTTTGCTGCACCGACTGTCTCTTCCTTTCACAAACAGTTTCTCTGTAGCACGCAATGCTGTTCGATAGCTTTTTACCCACAGTAGAATTTCTTTCAAAGTTGGAGTCAGTCCTCTCAAATCCTGCTGCTGCTTTTTAATCTAAGTTTATGTCATATTGTAAATCCTCTGTTGTCATTTCAACAATCTTCACAGCATCTTCCCCAGGAGTGGATTCCATCTCCAGCCATAAGAAGCAACTCCTCATCTGTTAAAAGTTTTATCATGAGATTGCAGCAGTTCAGTCACATCTTTAGCCTCCACTTCGAGTTCTAGTTCTCCTGCTGTTTCCACCACATGGGGAAAAACTTTCCTCCACTGAAGTCTGAACCCCTCCAAGTCATCCATGAGGGTTGGAATCAACCTCTTCCAAGCTCCTGTTAACGTTGATATTTTGACCTCTTCCCATGAATCATGAATGTTCTTATTGGCATCTAGGATAGTGAATCCTTTCTGGAAGGTTTTCAGTAGACTCTTCCTAGATCCAGCAGATGAATCACTACCTAGTGCTGTTATAGCCTTACAGAATGTATCTTCTAAATAATAAGACTTGAAAGTCAAAATGACTCCTTGATCCATGGGCTGCAGAATGGATGTAGTGTTAGCAGGCATGAAAACAACATGAGTCTTATTGAACATTTCTGTCAGATCTCTTGGGGGACTAGGTACATTGTCAATGAGCAGTAATAGTTTGGAAGGAATCTTTTTTTCTGCGCAGTAGATCTCAGCAGTGGGCTTGAAATGTTCAGTAAACCATGTTGTAAACAGATGTGCTGTCATGCAGCCTTTGTTGTTCCATTCATAGAACCCTAACAAATATAATAATCATGAAAAATTTTGAAATATGGCACCAATAGACTTGCCTGACACAGGGTTGCTACAAACCTTCAATTTGTAAAAAAAAAAAAATCCAGTATCTGTGAAGTGCAATGAAACCAGGTATGCCTATATTAGAAGTTAACAATCCAACTTGAAAAGGGGAGGTACTGCGCCTACCAAGATTCTGATGATGAAACGTGTGGACCCTCTTTCAGCACCTGATCTTCTTGCAGTGAGAATAGATGCCAGTATGATTCTGAGTTGGGTCACCTCGTTTGCATTTTTCCTAAATTCCCCAAAGGGCAATGGTTGATGCCTTTTTTTAAATTCAAAAACATTTCCAGGGCTTCCCTGGTGGCGCAGAGGTTGAGAGTCCGCCTGCCGATGCAGGGGACACGGGTTCATGCCCCGGTCTGGGAAGATCCCACATGCCACGGAGCGGCTGGACCCGTGAGCCATGGCCGCTGAGCCTGCGTGTCCAGAGCCTGTGCTCCTCAACGGGAGAGGCCACAACAGTGAGAGGTCCGCGTACCACAAAAAAAAAAAAAAAAAAAAAAAACATTTCCAGACAGTTTTAGATTTTAACCATCCTTTGGGTTTCTGATTATTGCCTTCCCACTGTGCTGTGGGAGGAGTGCTTTCCTTGGTGTCCTTCATTCCCAGCCCCCAAGAGTGGGAGTTGCTTTGGGGGACACCAGCACCATCCAGGACTGCCCACTGGGTGGGACAGGAGCAACTCTGGAGGTGCTGGCCAGGGTAGGCAGGTTGGACAGGGCAATTCCCCAGAGGCATGCTGGGGTGGGGTGCACTGTGTTAGCTAAATGGATGGACAGTGACAGAATGCTGCCCATGAGCACCTGGCCAAGTAGGTGAAAGGAGAGAAAAAATGGCACCCACCAGTCTGTGCTCGGAGAAGTTTCCGCTAGATCCTGCCCCTCTGTCACATGCTCTAAAATTAGTCAATGAATCACTTTTCTCAGACAACCCAGGTGCTTTTCAAGATGCTGCCTCTGTGCTAGGACTCAATGCAAGTGAGTTTGCATGTGAGCCCCTCAAGAGTGGGGTCTTGGTTTCCCACAGCCCTCGGGCTCTCCTGGATGTAAGTCCTGCTGGTTTTCAAAGCCAGATGTATGGGGACTTGTCTTCCCAGTGCAGGTCCCCCAGGCTGGTGAGCCTGACATGGGCTCTCTTGGACCCCTCACTCCTCGGGGGGACCTGCACAGTTGTGATATCCCTCCCCCTGTGGGTCAGCACGGCAGGGGAGTAGGTTCTAACTAGACCACTTCTCTGCCCCTCCTACCCATCTTGATGTAGCCTTTTCTTTATATGTTCCATTGTGGAAAATCTGTTCTGCTATCTTCAGGTCATTCTCAGAGATAGTTGTTTCATTTGTAGTTGTAGTTCTGGTGTGTCCGTGGGAAGAGGTGAGCTCAGGGTTTTCTAGTTCACCTTGATCAGGAACCTTGAAAGAACTTGATTTAAACTTCTTCCAAACACATGCTGATTTTCCACCTCTGTGAAAATCCTCAAGAATAGGTACCATACTTGAAAGCTTTATCCATTTTAGAAAGAACCCTGCACCCCAAGTGGATGTGGGGTTACTAGGAGAAAACGGATCCAGCCGTTCTATCCCATGTCAATTTTGGAGGGGTGGTATTGGGAATGATGGTTCTTACTTTTGAACTTCTAAAGTTCAGCTGTTATTGGGTTGTAATGAAAGAAACCACCTGTTATGTATAAGCCAGTGGCCCATAGAGTAGTTGACGTGACTGATATATAGATTTGACCCTTCAGATCTGTTAGCAGTAGGGGCCTTAAGAAATGGGAGGCATATGTGTGTCAGTATGGTGACGGGTTCAGTGGCCAATTAGCAGGCCAGAACAAGCGGGCCAGACAATGTGGAAGGCTTGCAGACAGCTTGTAAGGTCCCACAGGAAGAGTCCTCCTCCCAAATGCCCGTAACGCTCTTTTTCTGACCTCTTTTTTCCAGCATGCATGTAAAGGCACTGATTTACAACTTTAGAAGTAAATCCCTTGTGTTGAAATGGAAATAAAGTCTAACACCTTAAAAACTCCAGCAAGCACAGTTCTTCAATGATGAGAATCTCTAGATGCTTTGGATTAGGGTACTGCTGTTGTTTTATATTTTTTCCTACATAAGCTACACTGATACGAAACTCTCATCCTGCACCTAGGGGCCGAGAAAACACAGGTCTGTTTGCAGATAGACCAGCCTTTTAGTCTTTTCCAAATTTCAAGAGAGGCCTACCCTAAAGGGTGAAAAGCTTAATTCTAGAAAATGGGGATGTTGTTATTGACCTTATTAGCATTCCTATCTGAAGTGTTGTGAAAAAATTATGTAGAGCTGATTCACTTTGTTATAAAGCAGAAACTAACACACCATTGTAAAGCAATTATACTCCAATAAAGATGTTAAAAATAATAATAATAAGACCCTGGACTTCCCTGGTGGCGCAGTGGTAAAGAATCCACCTGCCAGTGCAGGGGACACGGGTTTGATCTCTGGTGCAAGAAGATCCCACATGCCACAGAGCAGCTAAGCCCATGCGCCGCAACTACTGAAGCCCGCGTGCCTAGAGCCTGTGCTCCACAACAAGAGAAGCCACCGCAATGAGAAGCCCGCACACCGCAACGAAGGGTAGACCCTCCTTGCCGCAACTAGAGAAAGCAACGTTTTCCACATTTCCTGCGTGCAGCAACAAAGACCCAACACAGCCAAAAATAAATAAATAAATAAATAAAAATAAATAAGACCCTAAGGCTTTGGGGAGCCTTCGTAAGGAATGAGCTTGGGACCTTATTAAGAAAGTTAAGAGTAGAAAGTTCTCACGTGCTTTGTGCAGTTCAACATCTTTATCTGTTAATAGTGGGTCCATATTAACCTAATGATGTGAGAGATTTGTACATACAAGTTGTTACATTTGACAGGAGACGTGTAAATGTTACCTTATTATACAAATACACAAATTATTGTTTCTTGTTTTGTGATACCATATGCACTGAAATCCATATGGAATCATATATTTTGCATTATACTGAAATCTGAGAACTGAGTTTAAATATGTAGCTTTTAGCACCTACGTTGTTCGTTTGGAATTGTGTTCAGTGTTGTTAACCCTCTTGTTCATGTATCTTCACTTATTTTTCTTTCTTCCTCATGTTTTTAGCCTATGATCTTAAGCCCTCACTGAGATGACTTGAGAGCCACCTTAACGAGGTGTCTGTAATAGCAGGAGCTGGGTTGAACTATTAAATATACCTCAGGTGGTAAATGTTATTTTACTGCAGAAATATAGATTTGGAAGCGTGCTTTCAAATGACCCTAAGTCCAAACATTTCTCCTTACTGTTCACGTGTGTTAAATGAAGGTCACTTACATAAAAGAAATCCTGGTGATATTTTAAACTTGAATATGTATCTATTTAGTGTTCACTCCACTGTTCTCTCTAGGATCTAGGATTGTACTGAATCTCTGTAACATAGTTTTCAGATATAAATGTGTGAAGATATTCCACTGGGTGGATTTTCAATATACACCTCAAAATATTTCCTGAGTGTATATCAGTCTGTTGCCAGAGAACACGCTTACTTTTTTGTCTCTCTTTTTGTATATCCCTCATTTAGGCTACCGAGGACAGAAGGGAGAAAGAGGGGAACCGGGAATGGGGCTTCCAGGGAGCCCAGGTCTTCCTGGGACCTCAGGTAATAGTGATATTATCTTCACAACGTGAGCAAACCTCCCAAAATAGGAGCCATGCCTGCTCCCCGATGGCCCTTAGGTATCGCTGCAGGTGACACTGAATGACCCCACGTTGGTTGGAGGGAGGGAGGAAAAGCCATATGTTGACCTGTGTTCTGATGGGGTCTTTTATTTCATTAGCTCTGGGCCTGCCAGGCTCACCAGGTGCCCCAGGGCCTCAGGGCCCCCCAGGACCCAGTGGAAGATGTAACCCAGGAGACTGCCTATATCCCGTCTCTCACGCCCGTCAGCAGACAGGTGGGAAATAACCATACCTGAGGAAGACTTGATTCCCAGCCATCCCTCCTTGCTATTGGAGCTTTCTTAGTACTGTCCGACCCTCGTGATTCATGGGTGACTTTTTTTTTGATGTAGGCCAGACATTAAAAGCAAAAATTGGAATCCTATTCCTATAGTAATGGTGATATCAGCCTTTTTAGAATTTTTCCAAATTCATTCCATATGTCTTATTTCACCATTATTATGATTTTTATTCAGAGTTTTCTATGAAATATGCAAGCAAATCATATCATTAGTTCTTCTTCAAGAGGAAGTGACACCTTATGATTTAGCAGACTGATGGTGATGTACGTTTTGTAATCTCATCAACTTGTATTTGGCCTTTGATTTCTGAGTTTTACAGTTTCAGACTTACCTGAAAGTTTTCTTGGTGTTTAAATTTACTAGCATTGCTAAAAATCTCATCACCTTTTTTGATATAGTGCATTGTTCCTGCTGAATGTTTTTTGACTACTTTTTATAGCTTAAGAAGTCTTATAACATCCTGTATCCATTCTACTTATTCAGAGAACTAGATAGGCAATAAGGCCTTCACTTCATAACTTATATTTTGGAAAAAAAACCCAGGCGGCTGTTTTATCAGGGAGCCCAAAACCCTACCATAGCCAACTGCTGAAATGATTTTTTCGATTCTGTGTAATGAGCTCCATTCAAAGCAGTCCCACCGGCATGAGTTTGTCCTGCATAAGAAGGGAGGAAAGAAGTCAAAGCCCAGCACTGTCTCCCCTTCACTGAGTTTCTCATTTGGGAAACAGAAAGCTGTTTTCCCTAGGAGGTATCTGGTGGTGAAGGCACCAAGCTGTCTTTGGTACTTTCGAAGCTTAAAGGGCCTCGCAAGGTCTTTGGGCCCCTGTATCCATTATCCTTCTGACCTCATCACTCTCAGAGTTTAAGAACCAGCCATCAGAACAAAGGATGGGACTTGTAGCAACTGGAAAAGAAACCCCCTTGACCTAGAAGATGAATGTGTGGTGTCAGCAGATGCATACTGCCAAGCCCAGAAGCTCTGATGGAGAATGATGTTTCTCAGAAGCTGCAGTGAGAGGTGCAGGGCAGAGAAGGAAAGCCACGAGACCCAACATGCAACCAGCACCGAGACCAAAGAGTCCAAGCACTTCAGGGAAACAGGCACTGCCCAGACCACATCCTCTGGCCAGGAGCAAAAATATGTGATTGCCAACCACATGGCTAAACCATTCTTCTGTTGCCTGGCTCTACATTATTTTCAGAAGCTGTTGGTTGAAAACAATGGATTTCCTAGGACACTGAGCATAAGTGGTGGGTCCCAGGGATGCTGAGAGGGGACACCCGGAGCCCTCCCGCTGCAGACATCCCATCCCAAGGCCGTCGGGGCAAGTTGGGGAAAGCTGTGAGCAGGGTCTTGTGGGGAGCGTTGCTACATGAAGGCGGCTTTGTTCAGATGCACCCAGGGTTTGAACTGGGTTTCACTGTAGATGGATGAACTGCTGGTCAGGTACTGTCTACATGGCTGTGCATACCTGCAACCTTTTCATTATTTCATGTTGAATGATGTATATTTCACTTCCAAGTTTATTTATTTTCTTTTCCAAGGTCATTTTATTTATTTCAAGTGTTGTTAACTTTAAATTGATTTTCTTCTTCATTTGCTTTCTTGTGCAATACCTACAATGGTGCTGTGTTTTAGACTTAACACAATCAGAATATACAAACACATTTTCTTAGTAAAATGATCATTTATCCCCCCCAAAAAAATGTACAGAGATCTAAAATCTGGTGCTATGTGTATATCTTGAGTTTTAATTTGTGGAACTTTAATTTGTTGAATTTTCTGAAAGCTTTACAACTCCTCTGCCACTCATTAATTTACTTGAACTTGTCATAAAGCTCAACATTTTATATGTTTTCAAAGATTATTTTTTCAAACTAGTTAATAGCTTGGTTATCCTTTTGCCTCTTTGCTAATCCGGAAGGATTTATTTTAGCATTTTACTGTTTTCAAGAACTTTTTTGCTAATGGTGATCGATGTATTTTTGTTTTCTTTGAGTCGATCCCTTCACAGGCATAAGAAGACTCAGTTCACTTTCTTGTTTTATAAATTCTGCTTATTTTAATTCCAGAGAATATGTCATGTATCCTTTCTTACAAATAGTATATTTAGGAACCTTTCTTGTTCTAAATTCCATTAAGGCTGGGCTGGTTTATTCCTGTTTCAAGAATCTGGATTTATTCAGCTGGTTTGAATATTACAAAGTAGAGCTGTCACAATGACACAGGCTGTTTTTTAACACCCGACACACGTGACTCAATCTACCTGGGGCGTAACCAGGGGGACAGGCTGTGTCACGTGGAGCGAGCCTCTGCTCAGCCGCCTGTGTGTCCACCGTCTCATCTCTGTACACAAGATGCGGCCAAAAGCAGCAAGAAAGCCTGAGTCCAGCTAACACAACACCAAATAAAGCAGAGAGTTAGCAGTTGCCTTATTATTTTAACAAAAAGAAAGCGGATAATTAAGGCCCCAAAGTCGGGTGTGAAAATTTCCCCTAACTGGCTTGGTCGTTGCCAATTCTCTTGTATTGTTTTTGTTTTTTCCATTCCAAAACCTTTGTTTACTTTCACACAGATGTCAGTAATGTCCACATCAGGGAAGAAGAATGACCACATTTCCTGAATTATCTCTTGTTTGGACTCCAGACAACATAAGTGTTTAAATACAAAATAATTTTGGCCATGATGGCTATTAAAAATTAAAATTGTGTTTACCCTATATAAGTATGTTTGATTTCCAGTCTAACATTTTATACCAAGATCAGTTAACACTGTCAGATAGAAATCCTTCTATGCAAAGAACAAGATATGACTTCAATTAATATTTATGGCCTTTGGAGCCTACAGGAAAAAGGAAGAATAATTCATGAGTTTGTTCATTGTTCTTTCCTACTGAAGACATTAGCCATTTTTTTATAACCATAACAGAAACACAGCCAGTCTTAACCTTTGAAATTTTTCACCTCATGATCAAAGTTAATTAATGACTTTAATTTTTCACCTCATGATCAAAGTAATTTAATTAATGACTATGTTTCATGACATTGTTGAAACTTTAAAATTGTAGTCATTTTTATTATAGAACTTCAGTAATTATCTTAAGGTGTGTTATCTGTAAAAGATGTCATTTGATTTTGGGTTATAAAATAATTTTGTATGAGTATGTTTTAGGAGTTAAATAAGATTTAGCTTTTCTGCAGTCTTTCTCGTCTGTTGAGAACCTGTGATATACCTCCTTTTGTCCACAAGATGGTGTTTAAAGCAGTTTGTATCAGAAGAACTGAACAGACTTGCAGAAATACAAACCTAGAAACAGTTTAGTGGACAACAACTCAATCAGAACCTTTGCTTTTGCACTTATACTTTTTTACTTTTGTAAATAATTTCTTGTTAATTTATGTTTTGTTATCTTGTTTTGTTAATTTATATTTTTCTTCATTTTAAGTATCTTTATGAAACAGGCACAATAACCCTTGATTTGTTGGCTGTTTCAATTTTATTTCGTCAGGGGAGTTATATGCCTAGTTAACTTGCAAATTTACTATTTGTAACTTTAGTTTGTACGCTACCCTCATATTTCAGTGATTAACATGAAAACCCTTGAGGAACCATCTTACCTTCTAAACAGAATAGAAAGTCTCTTTTGGCAAATAAAAAGAACTTGGCTTATCACAAGAAGTAGACCATTTACAGAATTAGACAATGTCCAAATCTCCATATTGTTCAAAGTACTTAAAATTTTACAATTAGATTTGTATAATTATATTTTTCTAGAAATGTATCACTATTTACAAAAGTAAGATAAGGAACACTATTTTTCAAAATAACATTTAAATTTTCCTAACACTGGTAATAATATCCTGATACTGAGAACCTCCAGGTTAAGTTATATGCTTAAGTTTTTTCCAATGAAGTCTCAGAACAGTTTTGCAGGTTTGTTCATTGCTCTCGTTTTTAAATTATTTTTCACATTTGTCCGTGTCCACATTCTTAAGACACACAAGTGTTTATTGTCACTGCTTCCCGTGTTCTTTCCCAATACTCTAGTGTGGAGGATCAGACCCCTTTTTATACCCCTCTCTCTCTCTCACAGGTTACACGGCCTTCCAAGAGGGGGAGGTGCAGACAGAATTGAATTTGGGTATTTTATGCCTATTACTTCAAAGCAACTTAGTCCATTGAATTGTATTCATTCATTCGTTGCCTGGTAAAGGTAGCATTAATGACATTGTCTCAGGAAACAAGACAAATTGATAGCTTCACTTTTATTGTGCGGTATAGCTGGAGCTGTAACCCAAACATTTCACTCAGCAAAATCATGCCAGGGTAACTGGTCAAGCTCGTTATATTGAATTGAAGAACCAGATGAGCACAGAGAACTCATCCAGAGAAGCAGACCCAGAATAGCAAAAATTTACCTTGAAGATAAGGCAGGCTTAAAAAACCAAGCTAAGACTAAGAAAATCTAAATGGAAAAAATGTCGTGTTCAGAGCCAGCAGTGAGTGATACAGGTTACAACTAAAAGAGTTACCTACTTGCTTCATTAATTTGTCAAAAGAGAATACTAATAAAGTAGGAGATTTCACTAAACTTGGGGGTAGTTCAATAAGCTTTGAGTTTATCAGAAGGGTGTGTCGCTTGACGATTATAAGCATATGGGTATAAAGATGCTAATTACATGATAACTTTTTGTCTGGCTGTATTATTTAAAGTACATTTTAGGGAAAAATATTTTTTGGTGTATTAATGTATTTAAATTCAGATTGTTTTATGGCATATTTTATAACTTTATTTTTAAGATAAGATTTAGGATGCATTTTTTGCCCATTTTGTTTGTTCTCTATCTTACCTCATCAAGCTCTTTAACTCAACATACTGATGTGAAGTGGAATGGCACTAGTTTTTTGCTAGATCCCACGTGGATATAATGCTTTGAGGCCTAGATTCCTGTATGTTCATGATGCATAATGAGCTTGTCCCTTATCTCAGCAATAAAGGATTTGACCCTAAATCGGGGAATTCCGAGCTGCCATTGTTAACAGCATCTCTTCTTTGGCTGAAGGCTCACATTTCCGTCATTCTGATGGGTCTCAACCACAGGGCAGCTGCAGAAGCACTCACATGCCCCGCGTGAGCCACACGGATGCCAGAGGAACCAGCAAATGGGCCTGTTGCAGGGTTTGGCTCTGCTGGTAATTACACTTATGTTTGTCACATGAATCAATGCTTAGGTCATAATAAGTTTATAGCCCATCTCCAGGGCAGCTCATAAAAAGCTTGGTCTAATGATGTCAGATGAGAATTAAAAGCAGAAATAAAGGTCAGAGAGTAGCAAGGCCTTTGTGACTTTTGTCCCACAAAGTGGTCTCCTCACTAAATCACGTGGGCTTGAGCAAGACAAGAAATGTCACAGTTAACTTTTCTCATAAACATAAGCTCTTCCATCATGAGTGACAGGCCAATAGGCGACAAAAGGTTAAATACACAGCATGTTTCCTTAACTGAGATGAATCACATGAAAACATGCCAGTGGATTTAGATGTCCACTTAGACTGGGAAACGATTTTTGTAGTTCTTACCTGTCCTCACCCTCAGGTCCCCTTATGACATAGTATATAAATTGACCGTGTGGTCTCTAAGATATCTCTAAGATACTTTCAAATCTTTTCATAGAAGAATTTTCAACTTAGAGGTCAGAGAAAATTTCAAATAAATCTTTAAAAAAGTTAGTTTCTTGGAGCCAGTTTCCATCATTTGTTCTTTCTCTAGGTATTCTTAGAAAACTTGGCATCAAGAGCAAGATGTGAAGGCATTGTTAAGGGGAAAGTTAGCATGGATTCCCATTTATTACGATTAAAAATAGGATCAGTCAGCATCCTCTTTCTGATAACCAGATCTAACAAATACATTACAGTTCCTCTAGTTAATCATTTAAAGAGCATTTGGGCATGTGTATTTATAGTCATACATTCTTATGGTAAACCAATTTTGATTTAATATTTACCGAGCCATATGCATTAATACTGCCATGTCCTAGATCACAAGCTCACTAACAAAGACTCAGTACACCACTGAAAAGTATCTATTTTACTCTAGGAAAAAAACAGAGAGACTTGACCTATATTTATTGAACACAAATCTTCTTCTTCTGAAAAGATATTTTAAATAATTTATGTCCCTTCCCTGTTTGTAAACAGCAGGATTCCTAGTTGGCTAGTATTTTTTTTCTTAATATTGCTTTTTCACACCTTTTGCCAGGGCTCCCAGAAAATGTTTAAAAGCAATTTTCTTGATATTTGGTGTGATTTTATGTATTTCTAGTGATCTTCCCCCATATTGATTATTTTTAAACCCAGAGATGTTGGATATCAGAGAGGCTGTAATAGCCAAAAAATTAAACCCTACAATCAGAGGTGATCTTCTAAAACGGGGATTTACATTCAGCTTATTTCAGGCTGCAAGTAAATCAGATTTTATTTATGATGTTTAAGAATAGCAATATTCGTTTAGTCAGCTTGAAGCATTAAGTGTCCATAAATCATCAAATCAGTCATGAAACTGATGTGACTACTCATTCATACGCTTCGGCTAGACAAAGTCAATTATCTCAAACTATGCCAGGCAACTGATGTGCTCAGTCACCCTGGGAAGTGATGTCCATAGTTTTTAACCAACCTGTCAGATCTTTGGGATGAAAATCAGATCACGATGCCATAGAAGCACTGACAGGAAGTAAATCATTTGCCCTTGGGCAAGTGACATGCCCGTTTCTAACCACCTGTAATTATTCACACACTCTTCTCAGCAACTCTGACACTTCATCCAACTTCGAAAAATATCCCAAAGGTTTTGAAGATTTCTGTTTTGCTAGAGAGAGAGATTTGGTCTAATTCAGTATTCATCAACTCTCTTTCATGGAGAGGATCTGTGAGATGCTTTTCTTTGCAATTTCTCAGTCAAGTATGCTTCTGTAAACTATTTGACCAAACTGGATTTACAGTGGATGTTCCCACTATTTGGAATTTGTTCCCACTATTGGAATGTGCTCATTTTGCCCAATCTTTCTGTAAGTGGTTGTTTCCAGTCTTGCTGTATCTGTGAAGCTTGCTGTACTGCCTTTTGTGTATCAAGTTTGGAAAACAGTTGATTCAACTTTTCTTTGAAATTTTATTTTTTTTAATTTTCTTATGAATCTGAAAGTATAGAACTGAGAAACATATTTATTTGGTTATCTAATTTTTCTTTTGTTGTATTTGACTATGTTACTCCAGTTAAAATAAAACCACCTTGGTGAAAAGACAAGGCAATTTCTTTGCATTTATTTGACTCTATGCCACAGTACCTGAAAAGGTTTGCCATTCATATGAAGACAATTTTAAGTAGTTATGACAGATGTCTCTGCTTCCCAAGATTCTCTCTTCCCCAAGCAGGAAGACCATCCTTCCCAGAGTGTAAATGGCCCTGATCTATTGCAGCCAAGTTGGAATTATTTCCCTTAAACACAATCCATACCAGAAGCACAGAACTAGATGCCGTGAGCAGTTTCAAAGAATCCCAAGTACAGACTATATTAATGATTGATTTCACCAAACGAATCAGGCTAAAGTTTTTAAATGTAGAGAAAGTACACCTGAGGAAAAAACATGGCATCAAAGATCCTATTGAGGCTCACTCCCCTTGACGTGAGAGAATTGAGTGCCATAAACTAAAAAGATGTTGGCTGTTTGGAGCGCAGTGCTATGGCCTGGGACAAGTCAGTCGTATGCACTGTGACATAAAGTGAATATATTAAGTCTGATCGATAGTTAACATAGATGTTGTTGATAAAACAGCAGGCCAATGTGATTATGTAAGTAGTAATAAAGTGCTTGAGTGGTCAGGCAATACCTATCTTATTGATAAGAATACAGTGCTTCAGCTGAGCTGCCTTTATAAGAAAAACGGCAAAACACAAATCATTTTTGCATCGGTGAAGTTCTAAATAGGAGGGCGCTAATGCACCATTGAAATGAAGTCAGTGGTTCCACTCCTAGAAACCAAGCACGGTTAGGCTTAGGGGCCCCGTGAAATCTCTGACATAGCATGCAAGCAGATTTGCGTACATGCGTTTGTGCATTCTTCTGGGGTATGGGTTCATAGTTTTCATTTCATTTCAGAAAGGTCCATGAAGCCTCCCCATCTCCCCCCAGTCCCCCCACAAACACATACATACCAAGAACTGTGTCACAAAACAACACCCTCTGGGGAACAGTAAGGGCGTTTGAATTTCTCTGTAGAATAAATCACTAACATTATAAACATAAGTCTACAGAAATGAGGAAAGTTTTAAGTATCTAAATAATCTCAGTGACTTTTTTTCATTGAACATGACTATAAGAAAACATGGCAAGAGATCAAGAAACCGTATTTATTGCTTCTTTGGTACAACCAGAGACGTTACCTCAAACCTTTAAAATAAATAACCTCATCAATAAAACTTACGAATGGCAGGATATTAAGATTCCTTCTTTGCTTTCACACAGAAGAGCCCAAAATATTAGCGGGTTTGGGATACAGTACAGTTCAACAAAAATTCAAGCTGATGCCGAGAACCCACCCATGCAGCATGTAAACCGCTGCAAGCGGCACAGCATCCCTGGCCCTCCCGAGAGCACAGTGATGGGCGTTTTGAGCACCAGTTCTATTGACAGTGGTGGGGCTTCTTCATAACCAGTCTGGTAATCACAGAGTTGAAACTATCATCTGAGAACAAGCCCTCGATAAAAAATGAAAATAACTGCTGCAACTGAGGTAAGCCCAACAGCTGTTTTTGTTTATTGGCTCAGTGGCCCACGACATGACACACACAGATAGCACACGGAAGTTCAAGATCCTGGGGACAGGACTGTCGGTTCACTTCAAGGGAAGGTTTTATTTGTTTGTTTGATTGATGACTCTGTGGCTCCTCTCCAAGTGAAAAGGAAAGAGGACTTATTGGATAGCACCATTGTTCTAAATCTGATGGTCGGGTGGGGCTTCTATCAATAGAATAACATTGAAGGTAGTGCACCGTCACCTGTGCCCTGGCTTCTGCGGGTGTTTCTCCTCCAACCCCTTCGCCAGGCATGGTTTGTGCAGACAGCCGTGCTGCACTAAGCCTTTGATTGATCCGGACCTTTGCTATTAAATGCCCGCTGCCCAGCCTGTAAGGTGCAGGAGGCTGGCTCGCAGAAACCAGGAGGGCCAGGAGGGCCCGGGGGACCGGGTACACCAGGGATGCCTGCCACCCCTGGGGGGCCTCGGTCACCATCCCGGCCATTCCTCCCGTAGCTGGCAGGACCTGGGTCACCTGAAAGACACAGAAGATGCACATGTGAGCAGGAGTCCCCTCATGGCTAGAGACGCAGAAGGCACTGGACCCTCCACCCTGCCCACTGCCCGACAGCGTGTACAGAGCCCCTTAACAAATGCTTTTAGAAATGACAGAGGATGATTAAAGCAGATGATGATGATGAAGATAATGATATAATAAAATTCCTTCATTGCAGTTGTGTTGCTTCAAAATTAAAAGTGTTAGGAGACCTCACATCTCTCACCCCTCCTTCCATCAGAGGAGCTGAACTGCACGGTATGGTAGCCTCTCTACACAGACACCTACCAAGCCTGGGAACGTGGCCATGTCAAATCGGGGGTGAACCGTAAGTGACAAACACATCTGGGCTTCGATTTTTTAATAAATCATTAATAACTTTGGTACTTATTACATGATGAAATTATAATATTTTGGACACTGGGTTAAATAATTATTAAATCATACTATAAATATACATATTAAATATTATTAAAATGAATTTCACCTGATTCTTTGGACTCTTCTAACGTGGCTACTAGCAGATTTAAAATTATACACTCAACTCATGTGGCTCATGTTGGGTTTCTTTGAATAGCGCTCTGCTAGCATCTGCCCTTATTTCTAGTGGGTCCTCAATTTCCGGGCAGGGACATGTACAGCTCGGTGGTGGGAAGATGCAGACAGGTGGCTGGAAGTTCTAGCTCTGCCATTTATGAGTCAGGTGACATCAGCAAGGCACTCACCTCCCCGTCTCTTCCTCTACAGGACGGATGATGCCTGCCTGATCATTCAATTCCGAGCCCGAATGCACCCGATAAATGACTATTAGAAGGCTACTGATTCACGTCTCTTAGAAGACTGTGCAATGCACCCTGCAAAGCTGCCGGAAATTCCTCTCATCAGGGGCTTTACCCCAACTGGAACTACACGGTGTCCCAGGTTTCTTGGGGGCGTCCCTTTCTTTTGTCAAGTCCAGAGGTGGTTTGGTTCACCCGCGAACCAGTGAGGCACGGCGGCACGGCTCCCGTAACCGAGAGGCATTTCTGTGAACGTTTACTTCATCTCACCAGCAGAGCTGTCATAGTATTACTGCAAAGGTGGCAATAAGACAGCCGTGTAAAAGGAATCGTCTGTGCCAGGATAATACAGTCTTACACAGATCCTCATTCGTGTCAACCGTTTTAACTTGGCTGTTCAACCAAAAAGTTGAAAACCAAATCTATTATGTTCAACTATATATTTACTTAGGTTGACTTCCTTTCCTTCCTTCTTGGCGGTTTTTAGTTTTCTTTTCCTATTTTAGTGGTCTTATTACATGTGTTTTTTGTTGGTCTTATTACAGTCATCTGGTCTGATTAAGCTGTCTTACTACACAGCCCACATACTTTTAGAAGGGAACTAGGTTAGAGATCCTGCTTTAGATATAACCCCTCATTTTTCCTGCTTTATTTACAATTAGATCCACACAAAGCAACATTACAGGACAAAACAGTACTAAGTTTTCAGAGAATAATTATCTTTGATTCTATACATCGCAAGGCTGAAGACAAGCAGATGTAAGTAATTTCCCTTCATTTATCCCATGAGCTTTCATTTGACTATAATAAGTTGTGATGAAGCAGATGATTCTGTGTTTCCCTCTCAAGACAAGGCACCTGAGAAAGTCTCTCTCTGATCCACAGCACCCATCAACAAGGCTTCGGCAGAACCGTGCCTTTAGCAGAGCCTGTTCAGATCTCCTGGCACCGGGACGGCTGAAGGTTAAGTTGATCTTTTAAGGATTAAAAAGTTAGGTCAGATATAAATGCATTTAAAAGCTGATTTTCATGCACCCTATCAGCAGAGCTCCTGCTGAGATATACCAGGGTGCCTTAACAGAAATCAAATCAAGATTAGGGGGAGAAAATGCCCAAAGGAGAGGTGGCACATGCAGTGACCACAGGGGCAGGGAGTGTAGGTTGGGATAGGCAGCTCCTGTGTTGTAGCCAGTGTCATCAGAACACAGCATGGCCATTAGTCTCCATGTTGCCCCAGCTGCTTTGGCACTACAAGGGCACAAGTGTGGGCGGCAACAGAAGCCACCTGGCCTGCAGAGCTCAAAGAATATGGTCCTCTCCCCCAAAAGTTCACTGACTCCTGATGTAGTAAAGAAACTGCCCTGGATTAAGAAATTCGCCCTCTGTCTTCACGGGAGACCACAGACGTAATGGAAGCTGTAACACATCAGGGTTATGGAGACAGCAGGAGGGGCTGAGGCATGCGGTGACCTGGACGCCAGCATGTCCCCGCTGCCATGGCGAACACGGGCCAGGGCTTCCAGACCTCTGGTCGTTTCAAGGGCAACTCAGAAGCTGAGTTTTTAAATAAATAGCTCTCCGTCTTTAGCCACTAATTTACTTTTTTAACATGTGTAACGCCAGCCTCCTGCCTAAGACCTAAAATTTCAGGGAGTTTATTTTCTACTACACAAGCAATATGAAAAAGCAGGAGGAAAACTTTTTTTTCAAGTTGAGCTCCCCCATTTTAACACAATCCAGGAGAGGGTGTTTTCAATGACTGAGTTTATTCCAGATTCCTGCTTATCCTCCAAGGAAAGAGTTGATGAAACAGTCCTGTCTCCCCTGGACTTATTCTAAGAAAAGCACAGCGAGTCCAAGTCTTCCTCTGGCAAACACAGCAAGTTGCCCTTTGGAGCGCTGGGTAAGTCATCATCGTCCCACCAGCATTCTCTCTACCCCGTGCCACTCACTGGCGATCCCACTTTCCTGGTGTGTAAACTGAGAGCATGAAGGTGACATCACTGTCCAGAGTCACACAGTCACATGGCTAGAAAGTGCTGGAGTTAGAAATGAGGGCCCTGGACCCCCACTCCATCCTAACTGTGCCTCCACACCTACTGATTTGCTAACTCTGACAAGGTGCATCCATGAGTGCGTGTGTGTGTGTGTGTGTGTGTGTGTGTGTGTGTGTGGTTTCATTCATTGAGCCTGGATTGACTGAGAGGCAGAAAGAGACACGGTAGCCAAGCATTACTAACGATCCTTCTGCAACTCTAACTATCACAAGTGACTAAAGCTATTTTTCTGAGGTTTCACCCTGTAAAAATGGCCAGAGAAAAAAAATCAGCCTTCCCATAACAGCTTATGAGTTTCTGGTGAGCCCTAACCCTGGGCATTTACCCTCCAAGGCGCTCTAAGAATATTATGTGGGAGCCAAATTTGGGGGTGACACCAAGTCCTTCAGGAAGTCCAGCAGCCGCGTTAGCAAATATTTATAAACCACTTTTCTCTTTTTTGTTTTTTTTTTTGTGGTCCGCGGGCCTCTCACTGTTGTGGCCTCTCCCGTTGCGGAGCACAGGCTCCGGATGTGCAGGCTCAGCGGCCATGGCTCACGGGCCCAGCCGCTGCGCGGCATGTGGGATCCTCCCGGACCGGGGCACAAACCCGTGTCCCCTGCATCGGCAGGCGGACTCTCAACCACTGCGCCACCAGGGAAGCCCTATAAACCACTTTTCAACCCTTATGAGGAAGAGAAAGCACGGATCTGAAGTGTTCTCACTATGCTTTGCCTACCTCATGGGTGTGTTAGCTACACTAACTGCCTCATGATTACACAGTTTTCTGAAATTTCAAGGACCTGTAAAATGTTATTGCCAAACTTTTCATGATTTTTTTTTTTTAATGAATGTCTGTGCCATTCTCTGAGCTGACAGGAGAGGGCAGTCGAGTTACACCGACAGAGGTGCATCCTGGCCGGAACATTCTTTGGGACCTAATAAGTAATACCTGCTATGAAATAAAAGGGGCTGTACATGGCAGGCTTTAAAAACAAAACAAAACCTGGAAATAAGTGTCAGCATTAAATAGGGAATTTCTTACATTTCTCACCTTGTACCGAGCTAACTTTCGTGGTGCTTGACAAAGCACATATGTTTAAGGATGTGGTGTATAAAGTGGCCTGTTTACATAAGATGCCCACGACCGAATAAAATAGTGGAAACAGGACAGCAGTGGAAACAGAGGACAAATGACTACTGCTACACATACGCCTAAAACGGGTGTGCCCCTTGCTCTTGGGGACTTTTTCCACCCAGTGTTCACAAGTGAATCTCACCTATCTGCAAATCTTGCACAAGTCAGCTCTAACGTCCCGGTCACATTCACACACGACCATCATTTAACTTTCTCCTTCCCCCAGTGCGTTTAGATGCGCAAAGAGGAAGTCAAGACCCATCCTCAAATATTTTTCCTTCAAATCCCCAGGGTGCCAAGGAACTAGTCCCCAGTGGACCAGGCAGGCAAACAGTTCCTGGTGATGAGACAGCCATCAAACAACCCACCGAAGGCCTCTGGTAGGAGACGGGAGGTAGGGGCAGGGATGGGGTCTGAGGTCCCAGGGGTCTCGCTCGATGTGGCCCCCACAGCTCCACGAGAGAGGCAGAAAGGGGATCGTGCCAAAGTCAGGACGGCGAGATAGACTCAGCATACGCCTGGACCACCAGGCCATCATTTTGTCCACGACGTGAACCTGGACGTGTGAACACTGGCCTCTGTCACTTACTACCTGGGAGACCTTTGTCAGGGCCTGTGACCTTTGTAACTCTGTATTTCTTCAAATACAAAAGGAAGAAAAATAATAATAATGGTAATGAGCTAAAATTGCAGAATGTTCGCCATAAGCCAGGCACTAACCTAAGTGCTTTCCATGTATTAACACATCCACAGACCCCCGTAGATGAGTCCACAGGGCAGGTAGGGGTATAACCTCCCGATGTGCGGGGCAGAAGCTGAGCACACAGAGGCGGCAGAGCTGAAAATGAGTGACACGGCAGAAGCTACCCCAGGGCAGCCTCGTTCCGGAGCCCAGCCTTACGCATCTGCCCTGCCGGCTTCTGGCTGCAGGCGAGAAGCAAGCGAGATGATTTAGGTCTACGTTTAGACAACAGATCACTACAGCCCAAACGACAGTCCATGTCATGGTCATAATAATAACCCGTGGTCCATATTAGGCGATGTACCATCACAAACCCAAAGGGCACGTGATACTTAACACTGAACAAGCTGAGAGAAGGAGACCGAGAACTGAAACAGTCCAGAAAGAATAAAGCAGTCCTGACAACTGACAGATCGTGAAGGTATTAGTTACCTTTTTCCAAGGATAAATGACCAAAGGATTTTCTTTCCACTCAGGAGGATTTGAGTCCCAAATCCAACAATCGGGACAACAAAGGGGGTCACAGAATATCCTGCTCTGCAGGCTCCTTCCTTTACATAAGACGTATATTTACCTAGAAGGTTTCGGACAAGTTCCTGAACACAGCCCTGGTGAAGGTCCCTGCCAGGTCCTGAAGTCCTCGTAAGGTCATGTTTGTGAGAGACCAGAAATCATATTCCTAATCACATTCCAAGCTCTACGGGGGAAATGAAAAATGGCCCAGCCTCTCAGTGGATAACGAACTAATGACATGATTTACTGTGACCCGGCACTTTGCATTTGTGATTTGGAGTTGAAGTAGATTTCACAGAGGGAAGGTCCGAGATATCAGAGGTGGTGCCGGCTGACAGACGAGTAGCATCTTCTTCCTGAGAGCCAGGGGGAAAGCCACAGGGACTGAACTAGGGTCCACCTTTCACCTTCAGCTACCTCAAAACGCAAAAGTGCATTTGGTACGTTAATAATAGTACCAATAACTAACATTTCTTGAGCACCCACTATAGCCAGAACCTGTCCTAAGCACTCTACGTGGATTGATTTTTCTTTAATTCTCAGAATTAGCCTCTCCGGGAGATGTGATTATTGAGTATTATCAGTTTTTTGTAAGTGGGGAAACAGGCGCTGGGCAGTCAAGAACTTGCCCGATGTCATAAAGCTAGTAAGTGACAGTCAGGATCTGAGCCCAGATGTCTGATTTATGGGATCCACACTCCCAAGGGTCCACTTTCAGAGGACTCCCTTTAGAGGCGGAATGGCCCTAAAAGCTCTTGTTCAGGGACTTGATGGATTTGGGAAACTGTCATCTGAGTACATTTAGGTGTAGACAAGGGCATGTGAGCTGACCCCAAACCAAAGCCCCAGCTCAGCTGGTGCCTCAAGGAGGCTGATAAATATGGACCCTTTGAGCCTGTGTGGTAAAGCACCGAGGAAACTGCACGCTTCAGAGAGCTAGCCTTAATTTCTTCAAGAATAATCTGTAACTCCGATTTTTCACTAAATAATGTCAAATATCCTCTCAATGAAAATGTAACAAAAGCACAGGAAAAGAAAGACCAGATTTCCAAGTGGTACCAGGAAGGGAGGGGCAAGGGCTGGCAAACGGCAGAAAGGAAACGGAAAAGGGCAGGTTTCAGGGTCCTGAACTGGGGAGCCCACGAAGCTTTTTAAGAAATCAGATTTAGGTATTAATTCCAAGACCAGCTGCAACAAATTGAACCATTGTCATAAGGGAAATGCAATAGGGCCAGGCAGAGATGCCAGAGGTGCCTTGCCCTACCTTACCACTCGCCCGCACAGATGACAGGTGCGCTAAAAAGCAAACCCGTGGAGCCCCCTGGGGCAGAGCAAGGGCCCAGGAGCACCAGGCCGGCCCGAGGTGAGGCATAACGCGCCCCCTCGTGGCAGCCCGGGACACTGCACAAATCCAAGCTGGTCTTTCTCGATCTTCTCATTTTTTAAACTCAAAATGGGGTTTATCAACAGATTTTTTTAAAATAAGAGTCACCAGAAATGATCATGTATTTTTGTTAAAGGAAAATCGTGCTAACAGTGCAAGTTGCTGATCCAAGAACTGTTATTTGTCAACCAAATGCGCAAAGGAGAAATCGTCAGTCTCTCCTATAAATACATAGATAACTAAGTAATGGCAAAGATGATATTTTATCAGCTTTCAAACCTCCTATTCCTACCATTGATAAAGGAGAAGAGAACTCGGTAAATTCTATTCTCCTTTTCTCTCTTCTAAACATCCATCAATGAATCCAGACTTTGTTTACTAAAACCTTCTTGTCTGGGTCCCATTCAACTCCACCAGGTTTTCTCTCCTTTTCCAATCATAAAGGCTTCCTTTTCCAATCACAAAACAGCCCGCGAATCACCGTTTTAGAAAGGCAGTGTTTGAGCTATCTCCAAATGTATTCGTATTTTTTAAAAATTCTTTTAAATGAGAAAGCCAAACCCAGGAGCAATGCAATGGATAATTAGAAAGCAATGATGCTTCAGGCTGCAATGATAGCCACAATCGGCTATGTAAGCCTCCAGCAGAATTAGAAAACGATCATTTCTTTTGCTACATTTCCCTCAACCAAGTTTTCCAAATCCACTGTGGGAGTGTGGGGCACCCCTCTGCACAAGCCCCCCTCCCCGGACTGGTCTCCCCAGAGCTTTGGGGCCCTTCCTGAGCCCTGGCCCAGCAGTGATCACAGCGTTTGCTGGGAGACTGCAGGCCATTCATGCTCTTCAACTGAACTGGCTTTCAGCCCGCGAGGCTGCTTCTGTGGTTGGACCTGGCAGTCATTCCCAACGTGCAGCAGCCTGGACTCCGGCCACAGAGTAACCAGTGTGTAAAGAGAACAGACGGCCAGTGAGAGGACCCGGGCTCTCACACAGAGGCCACTTTGTCACCTTGGTCGACCCAGCTGGCATGCGTCCTTGGGCATGACTTCCGTGAGTAGGAATGTTTCAGGTTTATTTATTTGGGGATGTGGGCCTCTGGAGGGTCTGGATGTTTGAAGGAGAAGCTTTTCGAATAAAATGTCAGTTACTCCCCGTGCGTCACGAATAGCTGAAGGCGTGGACTTGTTTTCCTGCTGCTCTGACTTTTTGGTTTAAAAGAAAAGAAGAGGGAACTCTCAACTGGGCTAGAAGTGGACAGGACCCCATTCATTCAGAATTTTATAACGAGTGCATTGTGGTTGGACCTTGACACTATTTTTTAAAGTATATATTCAAGAAAGTAATATTTCAGGGAGGGAGACGCAAGAGGGAAGAGATATGGGAACATATGTATAAGTATAACTGATTCACTTTGTTATAAAGCAGAAATTAACACACCATTGTAAAGCAATTATACTCCAATAAAGATGTAAGAAAAAAAAAAAGAAAGAAAGTAATATTTCAAGCCCTGACATGTATTTTCTCTCAAAGAATACAGACGTGATTTACCGACTATTTAAATCTTCACTAAAGTTGGTCCTGAAAGATCCATGCCAGCCATTATTGCACAACACATGATAAGCAGAGGTAAACAAAGAGCCGTTCTTTAAAATGTGATCCGATTCAGACCACCCACTGGCTACCAAGTTCCCCCCTCATCCTGTTTATTCTTACCTGGGAGACCTGAAGTCCCGGGCAAACCTTTGGGACCTCTTCCTGGGGGGCCACGCTCACCTCTTTCCCCCATGTCACCTGCGTTTCATAAGAGAAATGTTATTTTTCTATATGTCTATAAAAATAAAGTTCCATATTTTTAAACTTAAAGCAAAGCCTACATTCAGAAACCAAAAAGTAGGAAGTTGCCACAATGTAGGTCGTAGTAAGTATGTAGCAAGGCAAAAATCAAGTTAATTATATTAAGAGATCTAAGGGGGAAAAAAATCAAATGATCATATCTGTAGATGCTGGAAAGATATTTGACAATTAAACATGCATCCCTGATACAACAGTCAATAAAATAAGACTCAGACTATTTCCTTAACATGATAAAGTATATCTATCTCAGCCCTGAAGCTGGCATAATGCTTAATGAGAAACAGAAAGAGCAGCTTCATTATAGCCAGAACATTACAAAGATGCCCACTTGATCATTATTATTTATTATTTGGTTTGAGCCATCCCTAGTTTCAGATGATATGACTGCTTATCTTAAACCCTAGAAAATCAACTCAAAATCTACTAAAAGCAGTAAGAGAATTCAGTAAAGTAGCAAGGTACAAAATACATGGAAATCAATCATCTTCATATATACAAACAACAGTCAGTGATAAGATGCAGTGAACAAAGATCCCACTTGTAATAGCAACTAAATTATCAAATAACTAGGAAAATGAGTTTAATCAGAAATATGCAGATCCAACATGAAAACAGATCCCATTTGTAATAGCCACTAACTTACTAAATAACTAGGAATAAGTTTAATCAGAAATATGCAAATCCAACATGAAAAAAAAAAATTGAACAGAAGATTGAAAACAATCTAAATATCCATTAAAGGGTTAAATACACCATGGTATTTCCACAGAGCAGAATACTATGCACAGGTGAAGAAGACCCAGAAAGGTTTTTGAAATGATCCCCAAAACATTGTTAAGTGAAAAAAGCAAGGCCCAGATCACTTACTAAAGGACAGCATGATTTGTTGTTAAAAGGATGTAGGGAAAATAAATATATTCATAGATCCTTTATAGCATCACTGGTAAGGGTATGTAGGAAACTAATAATAGCGATTCCCTAATGAGAAGGATAAAGGAAACCAGACAGATGGGAGACAGGGGTGGGAGAGACACTCTTCACTAAATATCTTTTTAGACTTTTTAATTTCTTGAACAATGTAAATTTAGTATCACCAAGAATAAATTAATGAAGTCTCAAAATTTAAAGTGTGTTCTCATCAGTGCCTCCACTTCACTTCTCATTCTTTATAGGGAATGTGCTTTGGATTGCAACCAACCATGTGTGTTTGCAAGACAGTTGATTGAATTCGGGGATTCGGCAGCCACAGAACAAAGTTACCTGAATTATCCTGGCCCTGCAGAGACCAAACTTAGAAACTTGGCCTCATTAACACGATGACTTAATACCTTAGTTAACTGGTCCTAAATGACGTAGGCTGCTCCTGGTACAAGACCAGTTCTACTATCCCATTAGTACAGTAGTATATTATTATTTTACTACATTGTTACAAGATGCAGTAGCATTTTGCAACAAATTCTATACATAATCACTTTTTCCAAATATTCGCCCAACCTCATTGAATATCGATCAACAGGTTTGTTACAATTTACAAAACAAAGTCACAAGTGCACAACAAAAATAGGAAGAATATCTGTACAACCATCTGTGCATTTGTCAAATAGTCAAAAATCTCTAATTGTGACTTGAATGTTTAAAAGTTACCAGACTTTAACTTTAGCTGTGAATGTCCTTGTGTGAACATTTTTATGGTGAATCAACTACATTTTGAAGACAATTTAAATTTTATAAATACTGTGAAAGGATGTACAGCTCAGCTTGAACTCATACATAAACTAGTTGCTTCTTACACTCATCGTCAATATGGCCTTACTGTATTAGGAAGATATGACAATTAGCATTTTTAAAACTAACAGCTTAAGCGCTCTTGTTAACTTAGCAATTTAAATATGTCACCTCGTAATTTTTGAGGCTGGCAGTGAGAATGTGCCACATTTTCTGAAGACACGAGGTGAAGATTATAAATTAAAATGCAACTTTCACAGCGATAGTGACAGTTCAGCATGCTCTAGCACGAAGCCACACCAACTTCAAAATGTTGTTTGCAAGGAATAAGACCAAGGTCTCTTTAAAAGGACTATTTTATATATCAATATATGTTAAAAAACTTATAGGAAAAGGTGGAAATAATGGGCGAAGTGATGTGAAATTTCCGGAGAGATATGAAAACTCTTAAGGAAAAATAATGGTAATTCTAGAACTGAAAAATACAAGATCTGAAAGTAAAAATTCATTGGATGGGATGGCCAGCATATTTGGATACTGCAGAATAAAAGGAATACAGACAGCATGGTGACAATAATAAACAGCACTGTATGATATACAAAATAACATTTTCTCCAAATTAAAAAAAAAAAAAGACCCCTGTCTTAGCTTTGAAACTGGTGTTTGGTGATCAGTCATGGGAAAACACATCTTCCACGAGCCCCGGGACAGAGCCACACTGCAACCTGCAGCAGCCGTCGTGTGTCAGCCCTGACACCCCCAGGGTTAACCTACTTCTTCAAACACCGGTCACGTCTTCCTTCAAGACATAGGAAACCTGGCTCAGGGAACCAAAGTCCACCTTTGTTAGCCTATTGTCAGAAAAGACATATAAAAATCTTGTAAAATAAGCTTTGGATAAGGTATGAAGGGAATAGGCAGTTTGAATCAAAAAAATAGTTCTTTACGAACAGAGTTGGGGAAACTAGAGAAATTCTCATTGCTCCAAAATTGCTCTCGATTTCATCTACTTGGAAGCTATAATTGACGCTCTACCTCCAGGTGAGCAGATTAGTACTGGAAAAGGTGAGTCTCAGATATGTCCGGTGTACTTTCCCCAGCCTTCGTTAACACAGGGACACGTCTGCTTGACCCCCACTAGAAGATCTAAAAATACACACAGCCTTCCTCAAAGGGACTTAAAATTAACAAACCATGAACATTTAAAAAGAGTATTTATGACATGAAAGACTGACTTAATCCTAAGTAAAGCGGACCCAGGGCCAGTCAGGTGCCTTTCGTGTTTCTGCTCAAGCATCACATGAAATGAACACAAAACTCTAATGCGTTTGTGTAAAAGTGTGCAAAACATGTCGGTGAAAACCAAAAAATACACAAACATGATGGAAGCTTTCAGTACGGTCTGAGGCTTTTTTCTACTAGCTCCTGTTAAAAATGTTCCACTGTGTTTTTCAAAGTAACTTTTTAGGAAGAAAACAGTGATTTGCTTAAGACATAGCCTGAACTGTTAAAAGCTTTAGTAAAACTTATTTGTTTTAATAAAACTGATCTACATAGGAATTTCTCTGGAAAAAGACCCTCAAAGCAACTCTATGGCAAACCAAGACTTCCACCATCCCTTCTTTGTTAAGCATGAAAACAGAAGAGCAACAGGTGACAATGAAACACGTCTCTTCTCTGATTGGTGGAACAGTTAAGTTTCAAACGGTGGAGTATTTATTCTCAAGGAAAATTTGTTTTACTACCTTTGGGTAGTAGAACACTGTGTGCTTTCTACTAAGTAGGACTGCTAATCTATGTGGTGGACAAGAAAGGTCAAGTCCAATTACCTAAAACCATACATCTCCAAATGTATGGCAGCATCAACTGAAATAGAAAATCTGATTATTCCTTTCTGCCCTCACCCCAAATCTTAAGAAGTAGAATTCAGAGGAGATGCTGCTTTAAAGGAACCCAATGCCAAGAAAGGTATGGAGGAGGGCGGGGCGTGAAAGCTCTTTAGAAAAAAGAAAAGAACTATCTCACTTCTAGATTATAGGCTATGTCATAAACACCACAGTAAAAATAGGAGGAAGTCCCTTATAACATCGAACTCTGCTTGATGAATGAACTTAGTGCCAGAGACATTTCCCAGGTTTCAAATATAGAAATATATTTTTCTTCCCTTCAAACTAAGGTTCACTGCTGGAGTCAACCCAGTGCAACCCAGACACAATTCCACACTGCGATTCCCAGCTTCCCGGAAAGTGTCCGGATCATGTCACCTTTGTTTCCAGAGCTTCTCAGCCCTGATTGCTCGTTCAGATAACCTGGGGAATATTTTCAAAGCCTGGGGCCTAGACCAACTCAATCAAAATCTCTGGGCACAGGACCCAGACATGAGCAGTGTTTAAAGCTCCTTGGGTCAGTCCCGCGTGGAGCCCAGGCTGGAGAAGGCAGCCCTTGGCAGGCTCTCCCGGTGGAGCAAGTACAGAGACATTTTCCTGTCTTAGGAAATCAGATGGGACTTCAGGAGCCGGCTCTTACTAACTCAAAGTTAAGATCAGCCCCAAATATGGAGACTTCCTCTTGGCCAGAGAAAACAGGGCTGAGATCCTCTTAGCCCTACAAGGTGGTCCTTCCCTGGGAAGGCGAGACCTTGCCTGTAGGGTAAGGACCACCCTACACTTGTGCATTTCCACTGCGAGCCCCTCTCCAGAGTTGCTGACTCAGGGGGTCTCTGGTGATGCTGATGCTGCAGGTACCACTCTTTCCAAACCGTTGTACTTGAGTTCACTTTAGTGAACTCCCCAAGGCAGAGGAGTCATCCGTGGGCTGGGGCACAACAGGGCGAGCTCAGCCTGCAGTCCGTCCTCAGCATGGAGTTCCCTAGAATGGTTTACGGAGCTAACGGGGCCCGACCACAGGGACAGCACCTCCGCTATGGATTCCTGAACGCAAGCTCAAAGCAGGGCCAAGATGAATGAATGGCTAAGAGGTTCTTTCAGAGAAGAGGTCCGGTCCTCTTTAAGGTGAACTCGGAGCGCTCTCCATATGATTTTGTCCAGCCTCCAAAAACATGGAAATTGTGCCAGGTTTACAGGAGGCTCCAGTTAGGGCTCTTTTTTTTTTTTTTTTTTTTTTTTTTTTTTTTAACACGCAGCTCTGCACATGCCAAAAAAAAAAAAAAAAAAAAAAAAAAAAAACATAATTAACAACACTGTTCCAGCTGAGGGTGTCCTGAGCCAAACACATCAGCCATTCATCCACAGATCCCGAAAGGCATCTTGCTTGACCTCTGACCATTAACACCATAATATTTATCCCTAATTGGAGCACCACTGCCTAAAAAACAGAAGTCCCTCTCTTGTTTTTGACGCCACGTTTTTCTGAAGTTCCCGCAGAGAGCTGTCAGTCACTCAACACGATGCAGAAACTCTGCACTTTTAGTCCCTTCTGTTGATTATCCCAGGCCCACCGGCCCCCGTGCTGACATACTCACCTCACCTAGCAAACACTGTCAGGCAGCCAGTCCTTCTGCAAATCCTGCAGAATACCTAACATGCTCACAATCCTGCTTTCCTACAAAATACTGGTTTCCAGGGCTTAACTTGCTTTAAATAAAAGGAGAAGAAACAAACTCCCTCACACCCTCTCACATGTTAAATAAGGAACAAAGTTGTACCTCAGAGCCAGAAAAAAAAAAAAAAAACCAGCAAAACTGATATCCGATGTCACTCTTTAAAAGGAGAGGGAGGTGGCTTTGACTCGTGCTATGATTTTTCTGATGTCCTGCTGACAAATTTTGTTACTTGAAGTAACAGATAACATTCAAGGGCCAGTTGCCATCTTAGAAGAGTTCTACAATGATATTAAGGTCTCAAAAAAAAAAAAAAAACCCAAAACTTCAAAGATCCTTTACCAGATCCTGTAAAGTTTACCTTAAACTATGATTAAAGCAGTGTAACTGTAAAAAATCAGTACCAGAAGTCAAGGGACCTTAATTCCGGTATTGGGTCTACTGTCGTCACATGCCAAGGTCGAGAAAATGTCAAACAATAGTTTTCTAATCTTTACCATCACCACAGTAAAAGAGAACAATCCATCTTCTTGTCTCATAGATACCTGGCAGTTTAGGACAAGTGAATTCGTCTGAAAAAAGCCAGTGTGTGTTCCTGGTTCCACGTGGACAAAACGCCTTACCTTTCGCTCCCCTCAAACCAAGAGCCCCGGGGGGGCCCTTCATGCCCGGGAGGCCTCGAAGTCCCATCTGGCCTGGGAAACCGTTCTCTCCAGGGGGGCCTGGGGGACCAGGGGGGCCAGGCCGCCCGGGGAGGCCCGAGGCTCCGGAGTCTGGACGCTTGAGACTTGCAGCCATTTCAGCAAAATGCTCTAAAAGATAATAAACAAAACAGTCCAGGGAAGTCAGAAATATGAAAGGGATTCGAACGAAAAAAAGAACTATTTCAAGAGCCTTTTTTCTAAATGTGCCACCAGAGCTTCAGAACTGCTGGTGAGGCCTGAATAAAGCTGGGTCATTTTCCACGGGCCTTCTGCCAGGAAGTTTCACTGGTGCTGCTTTGTTCAGCCCTCCCTGGATGGATCTGGTCCTGCTGCTCTGAGACAAGGGGATAAAAGACCTTAAACTTCAGGGCTGAGCGGTGTCCAAAGAGAGGAGTGTGTCACCTGAACCTGGCTGGTTACCTGAAAACCCAGGACGAAAAGAAAGGGAGCTTCTCAACACAGGAAGAAGTGGACATCCAGAAGCTTCTCAAATGCAAGGACATTGTCCAGAATTAGTACTGAGATACCATTTGAGACCTAGGCTCATGTTTTTAGCTTGAAGATATTAAGTTATATGAAATACCCTGAGGATTCATGACTTTCTATTAATTCTCCTTCTCAAAAGTTTTTTCATGCTTGGAAGAGACACCAGACATTAAAGAAAGCCTGCTTCTTAGGAATGGTCACTGCCTGTCTTAAAAATTCATGACTGTGTAGGCTCTTTCAGGAAGCATTAAATAGATTAAGAAACATCCACTAAAACCATGGAGAACAAGAACATTTTCCCATTAAAATAGGGGAAATATTTTAGTGTATTTTTTTTTAATTTAGGGTATGAAGGAGAAAATGAATTGGAAACACATTTCTCAACAAGATTTTTAAATTGTTCAAATGCAGGTATCCTAAGTTGGCCTTATTTAAGTAAGAGTTAACATAAAGTCATAATTTTCTCAACACTTAATGTTTAAACTGGAAATACCCTTTCAAGATAAGATGTCTGTGATATTGGTTTTCAAATATAGAGGGGACCATTTCATTCTGAAAAACTCTATGATTCTACTAGACAAATTATACTATCTCCTGAACACACAAGAGATGAGTGTTTCTTCATGAAAGAATTGGTTCCAACCAGAATCAAATAATAAATAGCAATCTCCATAGGCTTCTTATGGGCAGAATTCTGCCAGTTACTTCTCATATAATCTATATAGAGAGCCTAGGTCAGTGCCAGGTACACACCAAGTGGTAGAATATTAAGAGGGGAAAGAGCCTTAGAATTTGTGTTCCAAAGGGGGGGAAAATGTGTCTTTATCGGGCTTCCCTGATGGCGCAGTGGTTGGGAGTCCGCCTGCCAATGCAGGGGACACGGGTTCGTGCCCCGGTCCGGGAAGATCCCACATGCCACAGAGCGGCTGGGCCTGCGAGCCATGGCCGCTGAGCCTGCACGTCCAGAGCCTGTGCTCCGCAATGGGAGAGGTCACAACAGTGAGAGGCCCGCGTACCGAAAAAAAAAAAAAAATGTGTATCTGTGTGTGTGTGTGTGTGTGTGTGTGTGTGTGTGTGTGTGTGCATGCTTTCTTGTAAATTAACCCCATTGGTAAAAAAAAAAAAAAAAAAAAAAAAATCCTTGCGAGCCCAGAAAGGTAATATTTTTCCTTGAGGCTATAAGCTGTTGCACATGGCAACAAATTGTATGGAACAGACGTGAAATTACTCTTATTCAAAATCCCCCGCCTTTAAAGCACACAAAAAGCCAAGCAGCGACGATTTACTTACCTCGAATGACTCTCATGCAAACCTGTTTAATATGCTGGTCGGTTGGCGCTCTGCCCTGGGACAGAAAAGACAGAAGCCAGTTTGTACACGGAACCACAAAGAGAACATTGTTTAATGGTAAACCGACAGGCTGGGCAAGGAACCAGGTGTCTGGAACCAGAAGAGCTGGCCCCATGCTGCTGAGGAGCGAGGTCTGGTCCTACCCCCGAGCTCCCTGCCGGGGGATGGAGTCCCCAAAGGGAAACCCCAGGGGCTGCCCAGCACTCACCGGAGGGCCCTGGATCCCAGGCAGGCCGGTGGCGCCCTGTTCTCCCTGCACGCCTCGCGGGCCAGGGGGTCCTTGTGGTCCTTCCTCCCCAGGAAGCCCCCGGCTTCCTTCCGGTCCCCTCAAGCCAGGCTCCCCGGGGCTACCTGCCTGGAACACAAGGGCACACTGTAAGTCCAGGCTAGACACAAGGAATGTGTCTGCTTCATGTTAATACAAGCGCTGCCACGAAATTGTGGGTTTCCTTACACTCCGTCTCCCAAGCCGCGTTTGCTCAGAGCTTACAAACCCTCAAGGTAAACACACGTAATGCCACACAGCAGCTCTCCAATCTCTTAGAATTCCAGCTCAAGTAAACGTTTTAAAGATCCTTCTTTGGGGTATAGTTATTACTTCAAAATGTTAATGGGAAGAATAAATTTAAAAACCACATTCTTCACACTTTAAGTCACTTCTAAGAGCACGTTAATTTTTAATAAAACATGTTAACTTTTTCTGGCCACAGAAAGGCCACTGAGTTCACAAGACATGTCACATTCTATATCACCCATATAGAAAGCATAAAATAAAGATATTTCCAAGAACCTAAGTTATTTAGCCTTTATGACATTCTTTGGAGAAGAATTTGAAGAAGCCAGATGTATCCAGGAATTATCAAATACTAACATAAAACTAAATCAATGCATTTAAAATGCCAGAACAAAAAGAGTGAGTCCATAGTTTATCTAAGTATTGAGGAAGTTAAAAATCTAAACATTAAAGATGTTAAAAATAAACCAATTATTTCCTTGGCACAAAAGCATATACCAATTAAATTTTTCTTCTGAAAGCAGACCACTAAAAGCATCTTTAAAGTCCTCATCTACAAAAACTGCTTTAAAGAGAGACTAAATTAATTCACTTTTTCTTAAACTACCTCTGGTGGAATTTGTGGCAAAGTAGTTTCAGTGGACTGTAGTTTTCAGAATAAAAACGAGAAGATAAAAGCACAGGAGACATTGAGGGAACACCACTGCTCAAGATCTGAATGTTCATAAAGCAGCTCAATCCTGCTTCTTTTTCATACGCAACATTTATCTAGGAAAAGCCAACTTGTTCAAAAGCTCAAATGTTTTAAACTGAAGAAATAAAGGTGATGAAGCAAGGCTTTCACTAGACACATCTAAAGAAAGCTCACGGAGTGTGCTTTATACAAAAAAAAATTGATGTTCATCTTAGTCAACCTGTCAAAATTGCCTCTATGAAGAAATTATGGCTTAAACGATTTCCAGAGTCAGGGTCAAGGGGGAAAGCTAAGCATGTGTTATGGAACGAAGCCTGGGGAACTGTCGGGTGACTGGTATGCAAGACCATAGCAACTTCTAAAAAACCCGGAGGAGAAGCCAGAATGAATTCAGAATGCGCTAAAGAGCTGGTGGAAAACAAAGGAGACCAACTCAAGAGTGTATTACCTTGCTGGCAACATCTGAAATTTTGCTAGAACAAGCAGCAGGGCATTTTTGATGAAGAGATCAAGGGCCAACATGACCAGGATGTCACAAGGGCCCTGGGTCTTTGGGAAAGAATTCCTACTTGAGGAGGGATATGCTGATGTAGAAACCAGCATGCAGACCTCACACCCACTTGCCAGCTTTGTCTTGCTGAAATCACTGAGAAAACGTAAAGCTTTTCTGTTAGTAACTCTTTGCCCTGATTCTGGGACGGTGCACTTTACTTTCATCTGTATTACTTGGGTCATGTCAGGAAAGACAGGGGTAGGAAGGGAGGTGATGAACCAAGAGCTAATTCCTAGTATTACATCCAAATTGAAATGAAATTAACTCATTTTCACACCTGCATTGTTCATCCACTTTTTTCCTTTATAACTTGAATTCTCACCTTTGAACATTACTGATTATTTCTAGGCAGTGAAGGAGGATTTCCATTACCAAATTCTATCAAGGTTTACTCTTCACATTGTTCTCAATCCTAAACGATTTCTGTCAAAGATTCTTAGGCATAAAGATGTTATTTGAAGCTTGAGACTGTCACATGGGGTTTAGAGGCAGTATGTAAACAGGTAAGATAATATAATGTAATCATTTCCATCTCAGGGCTGTGTGAAGAGCCCAGGGCAGGGCACTGTAACCAAGCCTGGGCGGGTCCTCCCGGAGAAAGCTAAGCTGAGGATGCGGCTAAAAGCTTAGGTAGGAGGTACTATTCTAAGGAAAGAGAAAGAGTGTCCTGGACTAGAAGAGCACAAGGCATTGAACAGCATGTGCCAAGTAAAAAGAACCATAGACAGATGGCGTTCCAGAGAGGTCGGAGATGAGGCTGGTGAGGCTCAGACCACTTCATCGAAGGCTTTGTATACATTTGCTAAGAGTCTGAATTATTCTATAAAATGTTATTCTTAAAGGGTTTTAAGCAGAGGAGGAATAGATAGTGGGCTTTATCTTTTCATCTAGATGACATTGGCTGTCACGAGGATGACACGTTGGACCAGGACAGAGAGAAGTCGGGGGCGGGGTTCCAGAAACAAGAAGACTTGGAGATTAATGGAAACTGGTGATAGATGCACTTGAGATTGAAGTCTGAGCTTCCTGCTTTCTGCTTGTATTATCTTAAATTTCTTATTTTATTAGATGTGCGTTCCTTTCAAATTAGCAAACCATTCTAGATTTGCTATTAATTGATTCTATAATTCTGAATACATCTAATCTCTAAGGACATCAGTTTAGTTTCTGTAAAATGATAAATTAAATGAGATGGTTATTTTCTCGCTCTAATAATTATCTGTATTTTCTTAGGTATCGTGCCTATATCTTACTTCCCCAACGAGAACACACAGAAGATTAAGAAAATTGCTGAAATATTTGCAATGCTATGACTGACAATGAAATTCACTTATGTTCTTGTCACTGCAGAGCACAGGTCGGTTCTTATAAAATAAACCATTTGTGGAAGAAATTACGACGTATATTCAGTGAGCCACTTTAATATGAAAAAAACAACTTCCTTTAGAGTAATTAGGTCAAAAGGCAGATCCATTTACACTGTTGTGAGGTTTTTTCTTTGGACTAATCCACTACTTAGAGAATAAATTTAGGTGTTAATTTCCTTAAAGGTAAGTCCTTTTAGAATTGAATTTTCTAGAATGATTTCATAAAGCACAGCATTGCATTTTCTATAGCTTTATTCATATTTTTATTTTTTATACCGTTACTGTTCATTATACTTACAGATCCCTTTGGGCCAGGTAATCCTATATCTCCCTAAATCAATAAAACAAAATTATATTAGAACAATGTTTACTAAAAACTCTAAAAAGGTTATCATGCTGCCAAACTCAACAGAAAACCATGAACAGAAGAACCATGACACCACAGAAAAAAATTAGATTCACAATTTGGATTCTGGTCCCAGCTCTGCTACTTACTTCAGGACCCAGTGTAAACTTTGCAACCTCCCAGCCTTTGGCTAACTTGTCTGTTAAATAATAGGGTTGAATCACAGCTCTCCAAGGCTGCATTCAGATTTAAAAGGCTAGGTGTGGAGAACTGAAATGTGCAAGTCAAAAGACATTAAGCTAGCATGCTGTTATAAAACATAATAGACATTTAAATCAGATGACTTCATTTCTGAAACTCTAACAATATTTTTAAACTCATCCCCAAAAGTGTATCAAACCAAATATGCATGCTCTTATGCTTAAAAAAAAAACCCTTGACTATCTCCCACCACTAGTTCTAGGTATGAATTCAGCTCATCTTAGCAGCATGTCCACTACAAAACAAGATGACTTAAAACATCCCCTTAAGGACCTCCCTGGAGGTCCAGTGGTTAAGACTCCATGCTTCCAATGCAGGGGGCACGGGTTCGATCCCTTGTAGGGGAGCTAAGATCCCAGAGGCTGCACAGTGCAGCCAAAAATAAATAAACAAAAATTTAAAAATAAATAAAGAATAAAACATCCTCTTAGCTAATAAAATGAACAGTTTCAACAGAAAATAAAATTGAAATCACCCTTTTTCTAATTTACTTAATAGTTAGGAAGCTTTGCCTCATTCAGATGTTAACTGAAATCCTAAAACTCTGAATAAGACACTATCAGCATTTTCTCCTGTCCTAAAAGCTCTCTGAAACTATTTTCTGAGAATTCTGTCACACACACACACCCCAAAGGACCAAGCATAAGTTTCCACACGAGGTCCTGTTAGATTGTGTCATAACCATAAAGGATGCGCCAGCAGACCTAGCAGTGCTGTGGAGGTGATGACTTGCTCTCCTCCCCACCTTCCTGGGGATTTAGCAGAAGGCTCCCCTGGACTTGGAATCACTTCTTTGGAGGGTCTTAGACTCCAAAAGGCCATGGAGAGTACCCACGGTCAAACTTGGGAGCCTCAACTCTCTAACTACAATAATCTATAATACAAACTATAATAAAGCTTTAATTTTGTTTCCACGATGGACACTATTCATAGACTTGTCTACAGCCATATAGAATCACCTTGAATGTCTACACGGAAAACCACAGAAAACATGCCCTCCAAAGGGAACGCTTTGTCCTCCCAACAGTTAAGGCCACGTCTATCAATGTTGGCGTGTTTCCCCTCCACTTTACTTGATCTTGGGTGCGATTCTCGGGGGTTGTTTTTTAGCTTACGTAGAAACATATTACCTTTAAAGAAGTCAGCAAGGATAGCAAGGTCAGAGAAAAGAAAAAGTACACATGTTTCTAATACAGTTCAACATCAGTGAATCTCCATCAATAACCAGAAAAAAAAAGTGTCTTACCAGTTCACCCCTTTCTCCCAGTTCTCCCTCTTCACCAGAGGCACCCTAAAAATTAAAAGTCACTTTTTAAAAATTCTTAGTTCCTTGGCTCAATTTGAACGAGTCAACATTGAGAAGCATTCAAAAGTCCCTGCAGTGCCCCCAAGATCATGCAGAAATATGAAATGATCTCAGTGGTTTTCCTATCTAGCTGTCAGGGGCTTGTCCAACCCAGAAAACAGCCCAGAGAAAAGCCAGAAGGTGAAGTTGAGTTTCTGCTAAAGGTAAGGATTAATGACTATATCTAGCAATTTTATAATTAGGTAATACTTTAAAAGGGCTCTTACAGTTGAAGAAAAAAAAAAACAAAACACCAGGACAAGGACTAACTCTAATTCACATGCATTGTTTATTTGCGAAGGTCTTGGTAAAGAAAAAACAAAACATTATGATGCGCCTATGGAAGGCCTCATCAGACTGGAGTAAACCAATCTGTTGCTTAAGAGACAGGGCCACTCTTTTCAAAGGAAGGACAATGTGTGTTCTTGAAGGCAGAGCCATCATGCGCTCCGGCTCATTAAAATGGTAGATAAGGGGCTTCCCTGGTGGCGCAGTGGTTGAGAGTCCACCTGCCGATGCAGGGGACACGGGTTCGTGCCCCGATCCGGGAAGATCCCACATGCCGGGGAGCGGCTGGGCCCGTGAGCCATGGCCGCTGAGCCTGCGCGTCCGGAGTCTGTGCTCCGCAACGGGAGAGGCCACAGCAGTGAGAGGCCCGCGTACCGCAAAAAAAAAAAAAAAAAAAAAAAAAAAAAAGGTAGATAAGGCTACAGACCAAATTAAACCCTGCGTTTCACTCACTAAGAAGTACACTGAGCCTCCACATTTTACCCACACCGCAGATCAGCCAGTGCCCCCTGCTGGTAAAGCACATTAAGGCACATTAAGCGCTGCATTCCACACATGGCACCTACCTGTTCACCCTTTGGACCAGGTTCACCAACTACACCCTGCAATGAATAAAATATACTTTTTTCAGTGTTTTGAGGTTTTTAACTATATAATTTCAAACGAACCAACTCCCCTTATTGGGCTGGTGAATAGGAACAAGTATGAATAATCCCCATCGCCTCACCACCACCTACCAAGAGTCAGGTCAGACCTGGAGAAACTGACAGTTGTCCAGAAAAGTGACTGGCAAGCCGAAGTGTCCCCTGAGCACATCCGTGTGAAATGTAACTAGTAGGACTGGAAGTTTAGAACTGAATAGGATGTGTGATTACAGCTGAAATTTTTACTTTACTCAGCTTTTATTTTTCCCTTCTGATAAATTACTATATTAATAGATTTTTTTGTTTCTTAATCGCAACTCAGTAATTTAAGATATCTTTCTTGATAGCTCTCTATGGTAATTTCTAGAAAAATTCTCCATTGGGCCAAAAGCGACCTTGGTTTCTCAACATAGTAGAAATCACCCTTCCAAATAAGGAACTTTCTGGACAGCTAGGTATCTTACCCTGTCACCTTTCATTCCAGGAAATCCAGGGGGGCCAGGCAAGCCAGGGAGGCCAGGGCTGCCGAGAGAACCCTGAAAGACAAACACAGAGTCCCCAGAACCACTGCTACCGCAACATCGAAAGCACATCAGCCAGACGCAACCTTGGGTGTGTGGAGTCCTGTCTAGAATAAATGTGCTGTGTTGGTTCAACTCTGCTTCTAAAATTTGTCACTCTCCCAACTCCCAGGAGAAGAGAGCCAGCTCCCGCCCCCACTCCATCCCACCTCCGAGGTCCCCAGTTCCAGGGCTAGCACCCCTTCCCAACAGTGGCCTCTTTGAGCTGAGTCCCCGCCTCGCTGGCTGTGTAAACAAGCACGGCTGGAGAAGTACACGGCAGCATTCACGCACTTGCTTTCCAAGTCCAAGAACAAGCAGGAGCTAAATGTAGCACTTTGTATCTCTCCCCGTTTTCAAATAAATGCTCCAAACCACACTGATTAAGACCCTTTAAGGGTCTCCTAGATTTCATTTGAAATTCCTCATTTACATTTTCACACGTTCACATAGGAATAGAAATCAAGTAAGGATGATGCAATTACCCCTTGTAAATTATTTTTCTCTCCTTCTCTTAAAAAATGTATTGTGTTTCGTATGAAGCAAATAAACTGCCAGGGACTAGAACTCTTACTTACCAGTTTACCTGGTAGTCCTGGGGCTCCTACTGGCCCTTCTTCACCTCTACTGCCCTAGAAACACACAAACATGATGGTCAACCAGACAGTTTGCCGAAACGCAAATGTTTAATCACTATTTCAATGAAGTAACATGCTACCTAGGTTTTTGTTTAAATATAAAGGTCACCAAAGTATTCTCCCCATCTTCAGCTGAAGGCAGAGACCTTTATATGAAATGCCTGCAGCCTCGTCGGTGTTCATCCTGAGCTCTAACAGTCCTAATGCTGTTCGTTTTGAATGCAGACTGTTCAATGGACATCACACCTGATACGTCTACAAGAAAAGGCAAGTAGGAATGTTCAGCCTCTACTTCACCATCCAAGTTAGATTATGGTGATTTGTGTACATGCTTTATCCTCTCGTTTAGACTACATGTTCTTGAGGTATAGGTAGAGTAAAATTTTGAATTCCACATAAATGTGTAAAACACAGAGTAAATTTCAGGTCTACAGTATATTTTAAAGCAGTATCTGGCAAATGATCTTGAACCTCGAAAGAGTGAAAAAGACACAGGACGGAGATGTTCACCTTCAAATTACTACTGTAACTTCAAAAAGACATAAATAGTAGAAATGTATAAAGTTTCTGAAAGATTCTTTGTTCTACTCCTTCTAAACATGTCTTAAAAGGTTAAATAGACTTTGGAAAGTACAATTTATAATGCAGATACACCAAAAGCAACACACTCATTTCATGTTGTGAGCCAGTATCAATTTATTGGAAACTCTAAGCCCTTTGAGAAAAGGAAACACCATGAACTCTTCAGTTTCTTTCTCTGAGAACTTCATACACTTTTATGCAGTCTGACAAAAGCTTGTTTCATTTCTAATGCAAGTTCAACTAAGCTGAACACTGAGGTTGCTGGATAAATAATCACATTTCCTGGATGGTGTACACAAAATGAAGGTAGTCTTTTGAGTTTGTTTTTCTTTAAAATGACATGACAACTTCATATTAATGTTTAATATTTATAAGTGCTTCTGATAAGATTATCCTGATCTGACCCATATGTTATTCATCTATAAAAAGAACAAAATGTCAAGATCTATAAACCTTCTGCATTTTCAGTTGCTCTAGAGGACTGAGAAATGTATGCCAAATTACAAGTCTCTACCTATAATTTCATGGCGGTTGTTTCATATGACTTACAGGTGATTTAAACAAAATACTCTTAAATGATTTTCAAACACTTTTATATAAATGTTCTGTCTAATGCATGAGTTTGAATAATACATTGGTACGTAACCCTTG
Organism: Mesoplodon densirostris; assembly: GCF_025265405.1. NCBI lineage: Eukaryota > Metazoa > Chordata > Mammalia > Artiodactyla > Ziphiidae > Mesoplodon > Mesoplodon densirostris. Next base: position 79,344,654 of record NC_082672.1, read on the forward strand.
TGAGCAGCTTGGAAGCCAGAAGCAGTGCCCCATGTGGACGGATGTTAGAAGGATATATTGATAAGTCAGGTGAAAACCAGCCCTTAAGATAGATTCTTCTGTGTCTCTACACATAAAGATTGGGTTCACCCCATTAATATGACCCAGTACTTCAAAGTTCAAGATAGATTTTCTTCAGTACATCCGCTCTGCTGGCATTTTCAAATTATTTCTGAACTGCATCCTGACTGAGATCCTAGATGTCATTGAGATAAAATGACTTTAATTCACAGAACAATTAACAGTCATATGGTGGGAAACATAATTAATCGTGCCAGAAAGGGAAAGCAAAGTTCTCGATACAACCTCAAATATTCATTTCTAAATAAATGAACCATGATGCCATCTTATCCAAAACAAAGATGATTAATATACACTTTTCCTCTTCCACATACCAAAAGGCTAAATGAAAATAAAGGACTGTATAACCTTTCATTTACTTTTGGAGAGATTAATTATCTTTTCAGTCAAAGACAAAGATTTTCTCTGCTGGAATCTTATTTTCTCTGTCTTTCATGAGCTTTTATTATTCAGTTCAGAAGTCTTTTCCAAGCCCCGGCAGCCCTTGGTAATACCTACGAACGGCTCAGAACCCAGTCTAGGCAGCCTGCTCTGCTGACCTACAGCCATGACAGGGCAACACACGTAGGACCAGGGGAGGGATGGGTGAAATTACGGGCATTCACTTTTCTGTTCCTGCACAAATAGACAGCGTGTGGTTCCTCATTTTCATTTCATGTCTAGCTTATAAATCCTTGGCTATTCTGAACTTAGGTATTTCTTTTTTTTTTTTTTTTTTTGCGGTATGCGGGCCTCTCACTGTTGTGGCCTCTCCCGTTGCGGAGCACAGGCTCCAGACGCGCAGGCCCAGCGGCCATGGCTCACGGGCCCAGCCGCTCCGCGGCATATGGGATCCTCCCAGACCGGGGCACGAACCCATATCCCCTGCATCGGCAGGCGGACTCTCAACCACTGCGCCACCAGGGAGGCCCTGAACTTAGGTATTTCTATAGAAATCATCCCACTGTGCAAAAAGGTAATGTTTATTTTCACAATGACCAAACAGCTACCAAAAAAAAAAAAAGTTAGGGCAAGATTTTCTCATGGCCATTCTTATGATTTCTATGTGTTCTAAAAACATGCATATCGGGCCTCCCTGGTGGCGCAAGTGGTTGAGAGTCCGCCTGCCGATGCAGGGGATACGGGTTCGTGCCCCGGTCTGGGAGGATCCCATATGCCGCGGAGCGGCTGGGCCCGTGAGCCATGGCCGCTGAGCCTGCGCGTCCGGAGCCTGCGCGTCCGGAGCCTGTGCTCCGCAACGGGGGAGGCCACAACAGTGAGAGGCCCGCATACAGCAAAAAAAAAAAATAAATAAAAAAAAAAATAAATAAAAAAAAAATAAAAATAAAAACATGCATATTCTTCCTCTAAGTTCTTTCATTTCACCTGTAACTAAGATGAACATGAGCAATTGAGATATAAATAGTAATCTCTAAAAAAACACAGGTGAAACTAAATACATCCTGCAGGGAGCAATTCACCCTAACCTGGTAACAATAAGAGTGCTAAAAAAATGATAAATCTCTTCTGTTTCAACAGCTATGGTGAAACCACATTCTCAGATGTGGGCCAGGGAGGCTGGTGGGGAAATGGCTCTTCTGTCCCATGGCTGATATTTACAAACTTCTTGACAAAAGTTATGGGTTTTAACAAGAGAATTGGAAGGAACCAGGTGAAAAGGCAACATCCTACCACTGAAAATGTGAATACCATAAGCAAATGCTCCATCTTTCTCTTGGGTGCCCTGTGCCACCATGTTTATCTCCAACATGTTAAGACACATCTTCCAATTCATCCCTATCTAAGAAGCCAAACAAGCCTTAAAGAAAAAAAGATGCAGACCCTCTACCAATGATTCCGAACCCTGGCTGTGCATCAGAATCCCCTGAGGAGGTTCTAGAAATATATTTCACTGGTGTCTTCACCAACCCACTTCCCGTTTCCCCTCCGCATTCCACCCCTCTCCCCCAGGTTCTAATTCTGTAGGTCTGGGGTAAGACCCAGGAAATTGCTGGGGCTTATGTTCTGTTCGTTTGTCTTCACCAGCTTTAGTTAGATTCTTGTTAAATGCTCACTGCAAAAGCTCCATAAGTACTAAAATTTGCTAAATGTGTTGTGTGCCGTTAGAATTTGCCAAGCTAACTTCAAATAAAAACATCCAGCAGAACCTTGACTTTGGAGGCATTAGAGGGTGGAGATGGGGACCTGGACACTGAGCCCCAAGGCCAGGTCTGAAGTTCAGCTCTGCCATGCACCAGCTGACTCCAGGCAGGCAACTCAACCCCTCTGTGCCTCGGTCTCCTCATCTGTAAAATGGGCTTTCGGGAGGATTGAATAGATACATGAAGTACTTAGAACAACGTCCAGCTCATAGTAAGCATGGCAGACGTGTTAGTTATTATGTTTATCCAAGGAATAAAGACATCAGTCAAAATGATGGTTTTCAATCAAATGTTCCATTAAATGTTATTTTCGCTTCAAATCTTCCAAATTTCTTTAAAAGCATGAGTTATGCTTGGAAAAAACAAGTCTCTAGTCCTCATTTCTTGAGTTTCTGTCAGATCACTAAGAAGGCGCCTTTTTTATAAACAAATTCTAGGAGCTATTTTGTAAAACTCATTTTAATAAATACAAATACTTCAATATGGAAGTCTCCCTTTCAACATGGAACTATTAGGGCTTCCCTGGTGGCGCAGTGGTTGAGAGTCCGCCTGCCGATGCAGGGGACACGGGTTCGAGCCCTGGTCTGGGAAGATCCCACATGCCACGGAGTGGCTGGGCCCGTGAGCCATGGCCGCTGAGCCTGCGCGTCCGGAGCCTGTGCTCCGCAACGGGAGAGGCCACAGCGGTGAGAGGCCCGCATACCACAAAAAAAATTAAAAAACGGAACTATTAGACTTCTAAAATACCACCGAAAAATGCATTTTATTATACGTGGGTTGTCATAATTGTTTTACCAAAAAAATGAATTTTACTCCACTGTGCTCTAGATTGTGATGGTTGTTGTATTTGCCTGATAACCGAAAATGCTAAGTAGCTGAAGAACAAACATTACCCTTAGTACCTTGCCAGTTTCAGAGCTGGGAAATGATAAATCACTACACTCAGTCTGAAGTATACACTAAACACCTCTTTCTGGAAAAAAGGATGCTCAACCCAGAAGATGAGTTATGACTGCTAAGAATCGCTGCTTTTACAAACCCGTTTTCATATTAACATTGGCAGATCATGTCAGTCCTACTACAGGGAAAATTTTTAGGCTTGCCACAGAAATTTTTTTTTTTTATGGGGTACGCGGGCCTCTCACTGTTGCAGCCTCTCCCGTTGTGGAGCACAGGCTCCGGACACGCAGGCTCAGCGGCCATGGCTCACGGGCCCAACCGCTCCGCGGCACGTGGGATCTTCCCGGACCGGGACACGAACCCGTGTCCCCTGCATCGGCAGGCGGACTCTCAACCACTGCACCACCAGGGAAGCCCCACAGAAATATTTTTTAAGATTTATTCAATTTTACCACATTGTGTATTTTGTATTTCTCTCCAGTGTAGGTATAAATATCCCCTCACACAGAAGCAGATGACAATCTGTTTACACTATAACCATCACAGCTGCTTCACGAAGTGTTGACTGGGAGAATATTCCAGAGTCTGATGGGGTAGGAAGGCAGCTTAGGTCACTCAACAGCACATCATATGGGACCTCTGTGTTGAAGCTGTTGGTGAGGGGGTCAGGGTAGAAGACGTCAAGAGAGAGGAGACAGGCTTCCACATTCCACGAGTGTAGAGTCTTCAGAAAACTGGGGGTAGATCGGTGTGGCACTCATCCCAGTCGAAATCACGAGAGCGGAGCAAACACAACCCACTCAACAAAAGCCCTGGCAAGTTCTGGAAAGCCTGGAAGAGGAAGACGGACCGGAACGACTACATGATAGGACCAAATCAGAGGCCCCAGCCACCTGCTGGCTCTAAGCCAGGAGTCACCCAGACGCATGTGTAAACACGGAAATGTGACAGAGAAAGCTGGAAGCACAAGCCAAGTGGTAAAGATACGTGCTCATACGTAACCTCTAGAGATGCCAAAAGTCCAATATTTTTTGCCGTGGCACTGGCGAACGTTGATGCAACAATGGTGAGGAAAGGGGAGAAGAGCAGTTTAATTTCAAAGACAGGCTACAGTTAACCTTGATTCTTTCACAGGACACATCAGAAATAGGTTTCATTCCTTCTACTCAGCTTCTCAATTTAAGATTTGCAGGAAGAACCAATCAAACTTGTGGGGAATAGGCGTCAATGTGTGAATTTACCAAGAAAATGAATTTAATGATGTAAAATGAAAGAACAAATGTATCTTTCAGTAAGTACCTTTGGTGTAAAAACTCTGACCCAGAACTGTAATATTTATAACCACACATGATACTCTTTCTGAAAAATTTATAGTAGGTGAGAAGTCAATTATGAACAGAAGCAGCATAGCAAGATTTACTGTACCTCCCACCCAATGCATTTCAAGTTATATTTATTGAGCACGACCTTACGGCAGTAAGTGAGAAGTCAATTATGAACAGAAGCAGCACAGCAAGATTTACTGTACCTCCCACCCAATGCATTTCAAGGAATATTTATTGAGCACGACCTTACGGCAGGCCCCGAGGAAAGAGATGTAGGGGACACAGATGTGAATCAGACATGTTCCTGACTTCCTGCAGTTTCCACACCACAGGGCAGAAAGGGACCAAGGGTTACAGGTTCAGAATAAGGAGAGATCACTTCTATCTGGGGGGTAGGGTGTCCTCAGAGATGGTTCCATTGCAGAATTAACTCTTCAATTGTATCTAGGAGGGCACATGGGATGTCCAGTCAGAGAAATAGAGGAAAAAGCCATCTCAGTTGCAGGGCATCACAAAGAAAACAGGCAGGCTGAGAAGTGCAGAGAGTGTTTGGGAAGTAGCATGAAGTCTAGCTTGGCTGGACCACAGGCTCTGAGCAAGGCAGAAATGGGAAGTAAAACCAGGGAATAAACAGACAGTTTAGGATTTCAGGCTTTCCTTTATTGTCAGTGGAAATCCACTGAAGATTTTTGAATGAAGAAGAGAAATGATGCTGGATGCTGTACTTTGCAAAGACCAAGATGGAGGCACGTGCAGACTTGCAGCCCTACCGTTCCCCAGGCATTCACGTTTGTCACCAGGACTGCGGGGACACGGCTGGAGTTCTAGATGCAAGACACCCTGCGATGTGCAAGAGTCCTGGAGAACGGAGAGCTATCCCAGCCGGAATACCAGAAGTACCCTGTTGAGAGCCGCAGTAGAAGGAAAGATGGGAGCAGGGAAGGCAAATTAGGACATGACTGCAACAATCAAGCAGCAGTGAACCACCTGAGCCAGGGGGTGGAAGTGGGCTTAGAAAGAAGAGTCAGACAGGAGGCTTTAAAGAGGAGGTGGTAGGATGAGCAGGTCCTCCTGGACCTGCAGGAGGAGGGACACCAAGGCTTTGAGCCTCGGTGACAGCAGCAGTGGGAAGAATGCGGACGCTTAGAGAAACTGAACAAGCAAGACCAGAATCAGGCTCAAAACCCTGCGCAGGCATAACTTCCTCGGATCCGCCGCCCTCCCGTGAGCGAAGTCAGCACCGCCTCCACCACACGCCATCGCTTCCGAAGGCCGGCCTCGAGTCCTGAGCTGGGGATGGGCCGAGCCCACTGCACCCGTGCGGCTTGTGCTCCGTGCCTGGTCCTGCCATCAGCAGGGGGACCTACAACTGTACTGCTTTCTGCTCTATAACGTGAGCACGAGAGATGAAATAGTCAATTTTCTCAAAGCTCCAGCACCCTTCCTCCACACCGTTCAGTCTTTCTGTTGCTTTAGGAATATGATCCAGCTATGACCTCACTGCTCTGACAGTCAATCAAGGGAAAGAATTTTAATGAGAACTTCACAGACCCCCAGCCAGAGAGGAGAAAAGGATAAATGAGGCATGAGCAGCAGCTAGTTTCACTGGCTGCAGAGAAACGTCTGGACACGGCCTGGTACAGGTCAGCTGACGAACAGTGGTGAGAAGTGGGAAAACTCCACTCTCATATCGCAAGACACCTGGGATATTTCACTCTTCTGAAGCGTGAAAATCCTCACTCAACATACTCAAGAGATGCTCTTTAAAAAGTAACAATGAGATTGGGGAACGTTTCTGTGTTCTCACTTGGAGTTCTTTGTGTTACCCAGCGGGCTTTGAAGATAAGAACTTAAAATCAAGACCAGGGAGAATTTTTTAAAGTTAAATTTGAGTGCATCATGTTTCATTTCCAAATCAGTTTCTCTCTAAGGGTTAAAATGTATCTGGTGAGAAAATATACATAGCTATATTTGCTGCAAAATAGACACATTTACAAATTCACACCAGAAGAAGTCTGGCAGGTTCTTAAAAGATTAAAATAGAGTTATCACATGACCCAGCAATTCCCCTTGTAGGTATGTACTCAAGAGAAATGAAACAAGTCAACACAAAAACTTGTAGAAAAATGTCCACAGCAGCGTTAATCATAATGGCCAAAAAGTGGAAACAACCCCCATGCCCATCGATGCATGAATAAAATGTGGATGAATAAAATGTGGTACGTCCATACAATTGAATACCATTTGGCAATAAAAAGCAATGAAATACTGATACATGGTACAGCATAGAAGAACCTTGAAACATTATGCTAAGTGAGAGAAGCCAATCGTTAAAAAACCCACATACTGCAGGACTCCATTCATATGAAATTTCCAGAATGGGCATATCTATAGAAAGTGGATGAGTGGTTTCCTAGGTTTGAGAGGACTGGGGGGCAGGAAATGTTGAATTGCAAGTGGATCTAGAGTTTCTTTTTGAGGTGATGAAAATGTTTTAAAGTGGACTGTGGTGATGGTTGCACAATTCTGCAAATGGACTAAAACTAGTGGATTGTATACTTTAAATGGGTGAATTGTATAGTATGTGAAATATACTTCAATAAAGTTGTTTTTTTAAATCACACTAAAATATTTCCTTCATCATAGGATGAGAGCAGAAAGGGTCAGCATGGTTTTTTTTAAATACTTCATTTTTGTTTCTACTTTCTAGGGGAAAAAAAGAATATTGTATATCTAAGTAGCATTCCTGTTCCATTGTTTATCTGGATTATCACATGTTAAAATGTCAGAAGGCATTCCTGGATGAGTTAATGGATGAATGAATAAAGGAAGGAAGGGAGGGAGGGAGGGAGGGAGGGAGAGGAGGGAAGGAAGACCCAGCAAAGCCCGGGGAAGGCACTCTGGGAGGGGTCTACAGAAAAGGAATACTCACAGGGAGGCCCCGAGGTCCTCGGGGTCCCACCTCTCCTGGTGGCCCCTGGCGGCCCTGTTATGAGGAAGGCAGGTAAAGAAAAAGTTAAACTCCCTAATCCTTTGCTTAGTGATTACAACAGGTTACAAGGTATGAAAAGGTAACCTATGGCCACTTACCGGTTTGCCTGAATTCCCCAGTTGACCAGGCTTCCCTGGAGCACCTGTGTTACCCTGAAGGTAAAATACAATATTTAGAGTAATTCAGGCAGTAAATAAGCATAATAATCAACCTGTCTTACCCAGACTGGGTATTTCTTACACTTAAATAGCATTACTTTCCTGATTTTACATTGAGATGTAAACTCTCTTTCTTGGTGGGTACATCAAAGTTTTTAAGATTTAGGTTAGAATACTGTTTTGTCACTTCCAAAGGCATAATAAAGATGTCAAAAATGTTTAAAAGCAAAGGTCAGATGTCAAAAAATGAAGGTCTTTAGACAGACAAGAATAAGAGAGGATTTTTCTTTCTTTACAATATTAATTATATATGTCTTTCTTCATCATTTCCACCTCTAATACAGTTCTTGGAGCCTTTTTCTTCATACCTGACATTGACACCATTAAAATTGTAAAAGATCATGCCAACGTGAGGAAATAAGGGATGTGCCAGCAAGCTCCAGGGAAAGCAGGTGTCTGGGATCCCACCCCACCATCAGTTGCTCATGGTCCACTTACTAGGGCACATCTCTGCTCAAGACTCCATGAGCCACTAAGATCGGAGGGCTGGAGCCATGGAATCGAATAGTAATCAATTTCTACGTTATTCACAGTTTATCTATTTTATTTAAAGTAAAGCTATATTTTATCCCTTTAACTTTTTCTTTCAACTGTTGTTCTTAAGTGCTAGAATATAAGCACGTAAAACTGATCATTATGTGAACAAAATGCTTAATATCTTTTAGTTTAAGATAAATCATCTTAATAATATGCACTGACAATTTCTATGGCTTAATATCATCCTCATAGTAAATCATAAAGAGCGATAAAACTTTCTCTGTTTTACACTGGCAAAGGATGACTCTTTCAAGAAGGTACTCTGATCAGCAACTCTTTGTCAAAGTACTATTTCTGCAGCTGGGAAAGAGATTAGCTTCTGAAGCCTTAAGGCCTTTTTGATTTCTCCTTAAGGTCAAACATAAAATAAAAGGCAGGTTGGAAATATATAAAATGATAAATAAAAAATATGAGTAAAAGAATAAAGAAATAGAGAAAATATTAATTACAAAGTTTTCATCTTTTACCTTTTCACCGGCAACACCCTTTGCACCAGGAATTCCAGGTATACCCTGAAAGAGTGCACACAGAACTTAGGTTTAATCACCTCCTCTGAGAGTCCGTGAGATGCCAAGCCCACTGCATACTGCCGAGGGGTTGGAGGCATCGTGACAACCTCAAAGCTTTAGAGGGAGATTCTTCCTAGTTCCCCGGTTTGAACAGTTATAGACCTACCCACAGTGTAAAAGGCAACTTTACTGTAACTGGCTTGTTATGTCTGAATACCCTTACAGCAAATTCTAGCTCTAAACTAAAGTTACTTTTCAAGGATGAACTTCCAAATTAGAATCCTATTTTCAGATCAACAGGAGCTCTTCCTGGCATGATTTCATGTGTGGAATACAAAGCAAGGACCTATCAAAAACTCTAAGCCTTAAATAGAGAAAGAGAATGGCAGAAGAATGCTGGGTCTAAGATTTGGTGCTCCTGGGAGGCCTGATTTCTCTGATTATTTTAAAGTGTCAGATATCATAATAAACCGAGGGCAGTCCTCATCATTACCAAGTGTCCCTTTTAACTTGAAATAATTGCCTCCAAAGAGCCAAGAATACACGTGGTATAACCCACATGAACTCCCAGCCACATTAATGCAGGAAAACACCAGTTTGAATAATTCAAAATAGCACACGATCAAAAAATGAAATCTTATTATCTCACATTGTTCCCTGAACATACTCTCAGCCTCTTATGGCTCAACCCTGGTATAAGAGCTTCAGAACTGGTTGAAAGTAGGAGGAAGTATAAAGCCTGGACCACAGCTCAGGGTTAGTGAAACAATATAAGGAAGGTTTCCTGAAATAAAGAGAGAGGAGGGATGCAAAATATAAAGTTAAAGCTTAGTGTGGTTACCAGAGAAATAACTAGTTATTCAGAGAAAAAGTACAAAAATGTAAATGTAAAACTGTAAAAATATAAAATTAAGGCATCATTTCTTCTCCAGAACTTATCAAATTACATACGTAACATGTTTCTCCCCCAAGTGCGTATCTTCAAAATATGTATATAAACCAATCAACATTTAAATACTCAAATACTTACAGGTAACCCCTGCAACCCTGCTTCACCAGGAGGGCCAGGTTTCCCTAGTTCACCCTGAAAAACATTTTTGTTGAATCTGTATGAACTGCTGTCCTTCTTTTAAGAAAAGGAAAGACCAAGACCTTCTAAGTAAAAGGACTATCCACACAGCTGACCTTACGTGCACTTTTATAGCATGACCCAGTTCAGGGCGGGGAGATGGGATAGGACTTAGGACAGAAATGCAATCAAAATACGTAATTTCCTTCTGCCTTCTTTCATCAATGGGGCAATTTTACTGACTTTCTGAAACCAAGCAAACAAACATTCTATTCTAATAATTTTTTTTTACTGAAGTGTGGTTGAATTAGAATATTGTGTTAATTTCTGCTGTACAGCAAAGTGACTCAGTTATACACATAGATACATTCTTTTCATTATTCTTTTCCATTATGGTTTATCCCAGGACACTGGATATAGTTCCCTGTGCTATACAGTAGGACCTTGTTGTTTATCCATCCTATATATACTAGTTTGCATTTGCTAATCCCAACCTCCCAGTCCGTCCCTCCCCAAACTCCTTCCCCTTGGCAACCACAAGTCTGTTCTCTATGTCTGTGAGTCTGTTTTGTGTTTTGCAGATAGTTTCATTTGTGCCATGTTTTGGACTCCACTTGTAATTGATATCATATGGTATTTCTCTTTCTCTTTCTGACTTCTAATAAGTATCTTGAACTGACACTTGATTAAAAAAATTAGAAGGAGGATAAAAGCCAAAAACAGCTCAATAAAAGTCCCAGTGACGTAGTAATGGAAACCCTGTGCCTGGCGGGCCCCTGGCAGGGACGACTCCACCACCTGTAGACTAAATCACACAGCTACCTTTGCTCCCGGCATTCCAGGTATCCCGTCCCGGCCATCCACACCTGGCAAGCCCTAAAGACGCACAAAGAAACATACTGTCTCTTAGAAACACATTCTTCTTCCCTTCATCACTTTCCAAAGTTTTATTAAAATAATCACTTTGAAAAATGGGCTTGATGACTACAGCTCAGGACTTACCGTGTCGCCCTTGGGCCCAGGGAGACCAGGAATTCCTCGAGAACCTTGAGCCCCCTGCAGGGTAGAAGGGAGAAGACAGACAAGACACAATCAATTACCACGTGTACTTAGGTCACATCAAAGAGATCAGAACAACCTCCATGCTCGCAGCGATGAACGTGAATTCGAACTCACTCTGTCTCCCTTGGGACCTGTTTCTCCTAGAGGTCCTCGCCGTCCTTGATCACCCTGTATGAAAATAAAATTGTGTTTAAGTAAGCAAAAGTAACTTTTTGATAGACTTTTGAAATTATAAAACACCATCTACGTTACCTTACTATTGCTCTTTCATCCCAATGGCTTTGCTCTATCGTGGATGCCTCAAGAAATATTTTTATAAAAATTATATTGTCCTAAAAATTGATATTACCATAAAGATAATTGAGACTTCCATGTCTATTGATTTCATTGTAAAGGCACAATGCTTCTGTGCTCTTTGGATGAATAAGTATAATAAAATTAAGGTCCACACTGCAGGTAACCTTGACATCAGTAACTATATGTACACATCCTCTAGCCTCATTGACTATCGTGGTGGGTTGAGGTTTGGACGAGTTGCCAACCTTTTCTCCATATTACTTACTCCCCCAGTCAGTAATAATGATTTCTGTCACAATTACCCAGCTAAGGTTGGTATATGGTACAGGCAGTGATAGATGAGAAGAGGTGTCTTCCTAAAATATAGCTTTTGTTGAATTGCTTAACTGCTCTGGAACCTCAAATGGCTTCCTGTTGCTACTGGATCACTTCGGATTGCCCGGATTGGCATTAAACACTCTCCATCATGTGCTTCTACCTTATCTATTCAAGTTCATCTTCTCAAAAGGAGCTCTCCACCCAGCCTGTGCCAGCCCTAAGGCAGTACACACCCCCATCACCCCAACAGGGCTTCTCCCCGCCTGTGTTCGCTGCCCTCCCCTCCTGTGCTCCCGGCCCTCCCCCACTGTGCTCCCTGCCCTCCCCCCCGTGCTCCCTGCCCTCCCCACCCATGCTCACTGCCCTCCCCCCACCGTGCTCCCTGCCCTCCCGCCTGTGCCCCCTGCACTCCCGCGCTGTGTTCCCTGCCCTCCCCGCCTGTGTTCACTGCCCTCCCCACCTGTGCTCCCTGCACTCCCCCCATGTACTCGCTGCCTTCCCCGCCTGTGCTCCCTCCCCTTCCCCCCAAGCACGGCTTTGCAGGCCCTCCTTCCTCTCAGGCCCGCTTGGTGCTTTACCTCCACCACATGTTCTGGAGCTTGATCTTAAAATCTTATGCTTCCCACAGAACCTTGATAGTTGGAAATTCTACTTTACTTATACCTTTTCTTCTTTTCAATGTGGTATGAGAGATATTAATGAACAGCTTTTTGGTTTATTTACTTCCAAGACAGGTGTGAGGCAGTCCACAATAAGGACACGTGAGCACACGGCCGTCAGAACATCAAATAATGAGATCAGAAATCACAGGGGAGAAAAAGGACAGAACTACCCAAGAACTTAAAGTGAGAGAGTCTCTGTGACTCAAGCATCCTAGCAACCGAAGCAATAGGAAAACACAGCAAGCATAAAAACTTAACAATATGACTGTACTTATGAGAAAAACAAAACCCATATCAAGTCAGAAGAACATTTCTCTGTACAAAAAAGAGATGCTTGTCCTAATTTTAAATTTTTAAATAAATATAGAAACAATTGCCCATTTTTCCTCCTTACTCACATGTAAAGACACTTGCACACACACACATACATATAGCCAAAAAATCTATCATTGATCATTGCTAAAAAATCTATCAGTGGATCCCATGAAAGGAAAACTACTCACAGGTGCACCAGGGAGACCTTGTGGTCCCGGTTCTCCATCTAAGCCCCGAGCGCCCTGGAAATAAACGAGACAAAGAAATGAACTTGAGATCAGCCATGTATGCTAAAGGGCACACCAGCCTTGCTAAAGAACTTCAATAGCCAGATAAAAAGGAGGTTTTGTGTTTTGTAATATATACTCTATTCATCAGTGACCCCGAGGAGTATTTAATCAGAAACCTCAGATGCTAAATAAAACACTGGTTTACATTCTCTCATCCCACCAGAAGTACCTACACCCAATCTTTGATACCACCCTGAATATTTTAAGTTAACAAACACTGTGTCCATTCCTGATTGCTGATATGAGCTACCTGTTTAGAGAACTTGGCAAGCCTATTGGAAAAGGTTTGGTCATCACAGTCCGGGGTTCTCAGGATCCCTACAGGAATGCATTGATGGTGAAGACAAAGGGGCCACCCAAATAGTAGCTGCTGTGGACTCTGCAGCCACCACACCAGTGGAAGGGATTTCTGGGACTCGAGATCCCCACCCAGACCTAGAATCAGGAGTCCAGCTATGTGATTCAGAGGAACGAATTGTAATAAGGATTTAAGCATCCCCTCTTCCATCCTGGATAGATGGTAGGTTCAGTATGTGTAAAATAATTGATCTATTTTCTCCACAACAGATTTACCCTGCTGAGTGATGATGGCTAAGAACTACAGAGCTTTATAAATCGAATCATCATGAAACTATCTCTGTCTTTGTTATCTGTTGTACATATCGCCTCCCTATTTTCATTATAAGAATCAAAATGTGATTTGAAAACAAAAATATGGGGTTTTTAGTGCTCTCTACATATGCTGCATAACAAGACACACACCCCTGTTTAAAACTTTTTCTCATCTACCAGGGAAACGAGAAGGCAGATGGGCACCTGAAGTGAACAAGCCGTCTCCTAACGAACAGGCTTGAGAGGAGGAGATGATACAAGAAATGTAAAACAGCCAAAAGGGTATTGGGTAGATGTCAGGCCAAGAAAACCAGGTGGACGGTGTCTGCAGTAAGAATTAAAAATTAGAAAACCTTTGCTAGAAGGTTCAGACGTGGGTAGAATCAAAGAAAGAAGCAGAGGCACCACAGAGCCTTGAAAGTCTCTGATCCCTAAAACTAGAATACAGCAGAAGGCATTCTCCATCCACCACCAGTGAGGAAGAGGTTTGGGAGACCTCAAAAAGCCCCTGAATTCCTTACTCACGTTGCCTGGTGGAAGCAGAGCCAGGCTTCGAGTTACAGAAATGGCTTGGATGCTGCCCGTCTCTCTCCCTTTCTCTCTCTCCCTCTCTCTCTCTCTCTCTCTCTCTCATTGCTGTTTAGCACCAGCTCAGACCCAAACTGCTGTTACTAGATAACCACTCCGCAGGTCTGAATTCACCAGAAGAGCTTTTTTCTTTTTATTGAAAGCAATTTGACAAAAATCAGAGGAAATGAGAAATTTTGAAAACTACCAAGTAGCAAAATACCTCAAATAAAGAGCATATCAAGAACAGTAATTGGTTTCAAAGTGAGGGTCACATATTTTAGGAAGTGATTTAAACCCAGAAAAAGCAAAGGCCTGGGTATCAGCAACTTCAAAATAAATGGGATTTATTTTTTAATAACAGAAGAGTCCACACAGAATGTTACTTAAGGAAACATGAATACAGAAATGCAAAATATGTCTTTAAAAATACACTGTTTTTAGAAAAGAAACAGCATTCTATAGGAAACAGAAGAGGGAGACAGGCACAATGAGAAAACCGAGAGAGACAGAGAGAGCGGCTGAAAAAAAGAAATTGATGGAATTATTCATGAAGCGATTCCTTCGATCCACAAAAATGTGCACCTCTTTTTTAAAAAGGTTGAATCTCATTTACTGAGCACCTACAATGTGCCCGTTATCCCTGTCTGGTTGCTAATGTACTACTCTGTGCTTCTGTGCAGAACAACATGAATTAGCCTCAGAGGTTCTGCAGAGGGTGAGGTGAGGGTCAGGAGGGCTAGTGGGTAAAGAGCCCCGCTTTTAATTTTCTGGACCCTACAAATGGGCTTTCCTAACAAACTTTCTACAATGTGCTGACCATTTCCTTAACATCTGAGAGAAGCTAGACGCGCCCCCTCCACTCATACATACACATACACACACACACACACGCACGCACACAGCAAGAAAAATATTTCTGAGCTCATCATGAACATTCAAGCTTGCGTTGTTATTGCTTCTTCTATTCACTCAGACAAGCGATCCCTGCCCTGCCCTCCCCACCAAGGGCAACGCCTCATCCTCCTGCTCCACCTCTCCATCCTCCTCTGCTTTTGCCAGGCACTCCAGGTACTGTGTCCGTGTTATCAGTGTCAACTACTGATAAAGAAAAGAGATTAAACATAACAGCCCTGCTTACTCCTATTTACCCCAAATAATTTAAAATATATAATAATAACAAGTAGCCTGTGTATGACTCATTTCTATCATCTACGTTGATAACAGAAAGTAAGAACCCAACCAAACATCTACAAAGCACCAAATAAGAAATAAAAATTGATGTTGTTAAAGATAAGAAGATATTTGAAATGGCCCCAAACTTAAGCATTTATGCATTTTGGTAGTGTATCATCACCGTCATCATCTTACTTTTTCTCCTTTGGCCCCAGTTATGCCAATGATGCCTCTCAAACCTTGAGCTCCCTGGAAATGTAAAAAAGAGAAGGAAATTCTTTGAGCTGAAGCACACATTCTTTGAGGTCATCACAAAAGCTGATCCAGAGAAGGATGTTATCATAACCAAAGGTAACACTGAGAAAAAGTGACATTATATTGCAGACAAACTTTCCTGGTTTAGAAGAAAAATCCAAAAGGAATTCTTCTGATGGTAAAACGCTTTTTAAAAATCCTGAAGACTTACACAAATCTGGAATCGAAACAATGACTGGTGGCAAAAAGTAAGTATCATTAGCATCAAAGAATCATGACAAAGCATTTGCCTTTTAGCTCACACAGAATACACGGCCACTTTTGCCTCCTTCATGGTTTGTAACTTGGTTACGGGTCACATGATCGTGATTTTAAACCTTGGACTAATTTTTCCCCACCAGCGTGTGCCGTCCAAGGCAACGGGTCCCCAGGCAGCCCACAGAAGCTTCTTCCTATAGGTGTAGCTGGGTCTCCATCATTCACTTAACATCACTCTACGTTACACCGTTTCTACGATAAAAGGTGTTCTGAATTCCAATTGGGGGCAGGAGGAACCCATCTCCTCCCTTCTCGGGCACAGGAGTGGGTAATCCTCAAAATGAGGGTGCAGGGTGTCGATCCTAGGATCCCCTTCAACACGGAATGTTGTCATTCTTGACTGTCTGGACCCACAGCAGCAGGGCTCCAGAAACAGATGCTGGAGACATGCTCCCTGGGGAGCAGCAGCGGGCAGACGCCCCATCAGGAAAGCGGGGTAGCCACTTCCGGGCAACTTGCTAACTGTCCACAATGGCTTAGGATAAAGTAGCTCTAGGCCAGTCATTTCCCTGTGCTCTCCCTGGAGAAAAGGGGGCATCTCCATGGCCAACTGTTTGTTTTACATCCAGGTCAGTCCCAGTTCTCTGTAGATCACTTAGGAATGGCCTGAAATACACATGGGCAGGGTGATCCAGCTCAGGACACAAAGTGAGATCTGGCCAAATCAGAATAAAGCTGCTCATTCTTGTGGGGCTTATTTTCTGACTCTGAAGGTAATTCAGAAAGAATTCCAGAAATATTTAGGTCAATAGCAGAGACATGAGAATGACATGTGTTGTCCCCTGAGCTCGTGCATAAGTGTCCCCAAAATCATACTTTTTACAAATCTTGCATTCCTTGACAGATGCTGTATATTTAAAAAATGAAAAACTGTGAATTTTACAGAAATATTTTGGCATATCCTCTCCCAAACCCCAGATGTTCAGCAAGCAGTAATGATATCCTCCAAAGACCACCGGGGTCCAGCAATATAGTTAAATATGTTTCTAAAAATACTTCACCGGAGGTCCTTGAGCTCCAACCTGTCCTAGTCCACCCTGCTCTCCTTCTTCACCCTGAAAAACCACAGACAGAAGGGCACCAAATGTTAATCCAGCAAATGGACACTGAAATGGGCTCGGTCTAACTTGGCACGTGGTAAGTTCTTCTGGCATCTCCTGAATTAGTCTACTATACTTCCTTAAATTATTTTGCATGAGTAGTCCATATTAATTGCAGAACATTCAGAAAATACAGAGATGTATATAAATAAAGTCACCCAACTCCCACCGTTCCACTATAAACACCAGTAACATTTTGGATGCTATCCTTTCAAAGCTTTTCTAAAGAGAGAGAGAGGAGGGGAGGGAAAGAGGAAGAGGGGGAGAGAGAGAGAGAGAGAGAGGGAGTGTATGCATTCATGTTCTAAGTATGTGTATTGTGGGTGTATTATTAAGAAAGTGTGATCACACTATGCAACCTTTTCCTTAAACTATAATATTTTAAATTATGAATTTCATTTTAACTTTTTCGTTATAGTTTTTGTACCATGTACAGATTTTTTTAAATTGTACTTAAATCTAAATCTGTCTTTTCTTCCATGGCTTCTACCTTTGATGTTGCTCAAAAAGCCTTCTCTGACACCCCAAAAATATATAAATATTCATCTATATTTTTCTTCTAGTAATTTTATAATTAATTTCTTACAGAGAAATTTTTAATTATCAGTAATTTATTTTTATGTAAATATAGAGTAGAAATCTTTTTTTTTTCCTGATAACTGGCACTCTATCCAATGTCATTTATTGAATAATAGATTCTCTCCACCCAGGCTGAAAAATTCATCTTTAATGTATGTTAAATTGATAAATATACTTGTTTCTGGACTTCCTTCCTATTCAGCTATACTGGTCTGCTGTATAATGGTGTCAATACCACAACCTTTTAATTATCGAAATTCTATAATACATTTTAATCTCAGGTTGGGAGAATTCCTTTACCTTTATTTTTCATTTATAGTTACTCTTATTTTCAGATTTTCTTAAATGTTTACCCTTCCATATGAACTTTGGAATTGTTGGGCGGATCTTCACAAAAACACTGCTTGTTTTGTATTAGGACTTCATTAAGTTAATAGATTATATAGAGAGAGTTAGAATCTTCACAATACTGTCTTTCCATCTCGGAACTCAGTGTATCTTCATATTTAGTCAAAACGTTTTCTTTTTCTTTCCACCAATAAAGTTTTGTTCTTTTCATTTTGTTGAATACTTCTTAAGTTTGTTCTAAAGTATTTTGACTACCTGGTGGCTATTGCCAATGGAATCTTCTTCCATTATGTTTTTAAACTAATTATTGGTTTAACTTTTTGATACTAATTTTATAAGCTCTGATATACTTTAAAATGTTAGGATATTCTAAACAGAAATCCAACTACTGTTTCTTACAGAAAGATTACTTTATGGACTCTGGGAAAAAAGTTATTTTCTCTCTGACAAAGGTTTTACTTTTCACAATAGATATACTGTTCTACATTTTCTATGGTAATGAATAACTTAAATTGTGAAGTTCATCATGAGAAACATTCTTAGTTTTTGATATTTGTTCATAATGGTAGATTAAAATCCAGTTCTATTGTTTATTACATGTTTCAATTCACCTATTTTCTTACTTCACATGCTATACTTCATACATAGAGATTTTTGCACACAAACACACAAAGAAATACAAAAAATTTAGTAGCAGTGTTAATATAGAACATTTGGGCATCTAATGCAAAGAACTAGGCTATACTTAAATAATTTACACTTGATTTTTGAATGAACTCTGAGAGTCTTACATAGTGGATCTTTGTCTCATAATTATATTCAGATTACATTCCATCAGAACATAAGATTGACGGTGGAGGGAGGTGGTCCTAATGGGAAAGACAGTGAATAAGCTAGTTTATGGAGCGGATAATCAACACATGTGTACTGCTTGTATTTCCCCATGTAAGTACAAAAACAACAGTGATTGTAATTTTTCATTAGCAGATTTTGGGGTATTTTCCCATAGATTCTTGATAAACCTTGGAGTAATGTATTTGATTGAAATATTTCACCAGCAGATGAATAGCACACAATAACTAATCAATAATCACAAAGCTAAATGACAAATTTAGGAATAGCAATTTATTACCGTTTTACTGAAAGATTTTTGACTATTCATTCTTATCTTTATAAACAATTTTTTAAATCTTCATTAATTAATTTGTAGAGTAAACTCAAGGCAGAACTGTGAATCTGAAAGCAAACTTCAGGCCCCTAGTCTCATAATTCTTCATATTTCTGCTTTCAGTTTACAGTTAAAAGCATCTATTAGCCCTTTCATTGTTCAAGGAGCTATCTTATCTTCATAGGTCGACTTTCAAAGACACCACTGAAAGTTTTAAGAACATAAACATGTGAAATAGATTAAAGGAGTTTTCAACAACTTTTAATGAAAATTTTGGCCAGTTACCTAACACACCAAACAATTTGCAGGTTCCCCAATGAAGACCAAACCAAATTTGAAAGTCCAGATAACTAACTTGTATAGGTCTCAAAAATGCTAGTTTTGTGGGAGAGTGGAGAGACACTCTGACTGACAGGTCCATTCCCAAATCCCATGGGATGGGGAAGTGGAAGTTCCCCAAAGAAAAGAGGTCACCCAAAAAAAGAGAAAGGGATGCAGGGCATCAAAAATAGCACAAGTCTACTAAATCTGCTTTATTATACATATTACCTCCTGAATATTTGGTGTGATTTAATATTCCTACACACTTGTTTTTGAGGTTAGATGATATTTTATTATATGGATATGTCATACTTCATTTAGCCATATTGGACATTTTTTCATTTCTGCACCCTTAGCACTTAGAATAAACCCTGGCACATAGCGGGTACTTAATAAATATTTGTTCGTTTTTTTAAATTAAAAGTTGAAAAATTCAATGGAGGAATGAGCACACAGAGAAATTTCCAAAGTACTTGATTTTTTTTTCTTTTTTCTCCAATTTGACATCAAGAACCCAGCTGTTATATGCCAGATAAATAAAATGCCTTAACTATTCAGAGCCTAAGTAATAAAAGACTTTTTATATGAATGTTCATACTGTAATAAGGTACAGGAAATTGGCTTATTTATCCCCATTATCTGAGATTGTTCAACAGCTTTACCTAAGGAGTTCAAGAATATTAATGCCTGGGAACTCCCTGGCGGTCCAGTGGTTAGGACTCCATGCTTTCACTGCCAAGGGCCCAGGTTCGATCCTGGCCAGGGCAATAAGATACTGCAAGCCCTGCGGCACGGCCAAAAAAAAAGGAATATTAATGCCTGCCTGAAGGTATTAATAAATTGCCTCTCAAGCTCTTAACTTCTAAAGAAAAAGACTTCTGCCACCCAACAAAGGTGTAGAAGGACATATTGAACAAAGTCTAGAAGACCCGCATTGATAAGAACAGTTTGACTTTGTTAAATATTATGGAATTAACCGGAACTAAAATTCTACTGTACAAGAAGTCAAATTCTGAGTTACTCTAAAGCGATTTCATCCTAGTGGATGAAAAGAAAAGGCAAACAGGTCACCTTGCTTTAAATTTCAGCCTTGGATTTTCTGCAGGACATGCCAGCCCCAATGCAAGTTGTGCTGTGGATTTCAGTTTCTACCCAGAATATAATATAAGTGCCAATTGCTAACTTCCAGATTACTCAAGATCTAAGTTACACTGAAATTAGGTCAGAAACAAACAGATAAATTATTTCAGAACTTAAGATGAGAAGCTATGAGCCAATTACCAACCTCCCTGTTTGCTAGTCTCAGCAACACTTGTCATAAAATTTTACTCCTGTCATAAAATTTTGTTTAGTGGAGTGGAACAACCAGCTAGCATAACATGTGACTATCAAAACCATCAAGGAAAAGAGCTGAGTGTGACTGATTTGAAAAGGAAAGCAAGGGGTAACAATACAGGAAAGAGTGAAAGGGTATGGTGCTTTCTTTGTTCTTTTCTTTGTAACTGAACAACGTTAGAATACGATGCTTCAACAGAATGTTGATGCATCTACTGAGAACTTGTTAATCATCACTGGAAAAGGAAGTATAAAATAGTATGCTTTTATTATCCCTTATCATTCTTTTTTTTTTTTTTTTTTTGCGGTACACGGGCCTCTCACTGTTGTGGCCTCTCCCGTTGCGGAGCACAGGCTCCGGACACACAGGCTCAGCGGCCACGGCTCACGGGCCCAGCCACTCTGCGGCACGTGGGATCTTCCCGGACCGGGGCACGAACCCGCGTCCCCTGCATCAGCAGGTGGACTCTCAACCACTGCGCCACCAGGGAAGCCCCCTTATAATTCTTTATAATGAAAGTGATCACGACCTCCTAATCACAATTTTCCCACTAAATATTCATTGTCCTTACCTTGTGACCTTGTCTTCCAGGTTCACCGATCTCTCCTTTAGCCCCTTTATGACCCTAACAAATGCAAAAGTACGTAATTACAGAAATACATAAATAGACAAACAAACAAACATGTTGAGTTTGGCACAGAAAGTGGTCTGAAGGCTCATAAAGTGACCTTGCTGCCCCCAAATCTATGTCCATATGCTGCTAAGAGAAAGGTTATGTCAGAGAAATGACAGCCTTAGAAGACCTTAATAACACCATGTGGGCTACATGACCACAGTATATAATAAATATCAGTTTCAGTTAATAGGCAAACTCTGTTCGAGAATAGCAAACACCCCGTTACCTAGTTCAGCCACTGGGCAATGACTCACTGCCTGCTGGTCCCTAACCCTCCCCCCTCAGCTCCCTCCCACAGTTGG
Source organism: Mesoplodon densirostris (assembly GCF_025265405.1). Classification (NCBI taxonomy): domain Eukaryota; kingdom Metazoa; phylum Chordata; class Mammalia; order Artiodactyla; family Ziphiidae; genus Mesoplodon; species Mesoplodon densirostris. The sequence goes on from NC_082672.1 coordinate 79,366,167, forward strand.
GCAAAGGGCATGGAGTCTTCTCCAGCATCAGTAACTCACTCTCCAGAGGTGACGGCTGACCCAGCCAACGGGCTACTCCCTGCTCTCTGGAGGCTCCCCTGAAAACCCTCTGCTTCCTCTGTGCCCGTCTCCTTCCTGGAAGCAGAAGAAGGGCTTCCCCAGACACACGACTTTCTGCCTCTTCTTGTACACAGTTTAAGTGCAAGTGACAAGCTATAAGCAGCAGCCCGTGAAGGTTGTAGAGCATGAGCAGAAATCCTCATCTTTCACTGTCAAGCCACCTGTTCTAAGCATATGTGTGCTTCGGGTCAGGGACATGGGGCAAATGTGAAATAAACATTCTAAAATTAAGTCTGTCAGAGCTTCCTTCCTCAGAACCTTTCTTGTACCAAAGGTGCAAGTCTCTGTGAAAAACAAGACACTGAGCCAGGCTCAAGTCTTCTGCAGTTACGGGAACCCATCAAAGCTAACCTCCATGAAAATCACAGTGGGAAACCCAGGGCCTCGGAGCCTTTCAGATCTTTGGCAGAACTTCCCTGGTCTGGACTAGAGAGAGAAAGCCATTTAACCCCAGCTTTTGGTATTTATTCTCTTATTTTTATGGGCAATTTTGAAGTAGTTATGATGGCAGAGTGAGAGAAAAACACTTCTGGAAAGTCTCTTTTCTTCTCTATTTTGCACAGTTTTTCCAATTCTTTTTAACTAAAACAGTTTCACATACATCATGTGTACCTTCCCTGGCCCGCATCTCTCATCACTGGAGCAAACTTCTGAACCTGCATTTGGTGTTGTAGGGTCCCTCCATCCAATATATTTCACTGATATTTCTTCCCTGAACAGCATTGAATAATCAAGCAATCTGTGTCTGTCAGGGTACCAGCGGGAACCTCCAGGACTGTATAAGGACCACAGAATAAGCGACACAGACTTGCCTAATCCATCAAAGTGGGCACTCTGCACCAGAAAGGCCAGTGCTTCAAGGAAAGGCTCTACTTTTCCTGTGGATAATACTCTTGAAAACAGAAAACTGAATACAGCATGGAAATTATTCTCTTACCCTCATGCCTGGCAGGCCTGGATATCCAGAGCGACCCGGTGGACAGGAATTGGGACACTGCCAGAGAGACAGAGAGACAGTAAACCAGAGCTTCTACTTTATGACAAAATGGTACATCCTTTAGGATTCCAGCTACAGAACCCCAATTCAATTATATTCATTAAATAACTCTGACTACCGCCTTTCCTTTTTTTTTCTTTTATTTTTAAACTCGGAAATATTCCTAGCTTACAGAAAAGTACACAGAACATAACAAACTCTTTCCCCACGTATCCGCCACCTAGATTTAATGAATGTTACTATTTTGCCATATTTACTTCAGATTTAACTTGTTAAAGAAATAAAATGATTGCAGACAGGCCGCTGTCCCAGGACCTGACCTTTGTCCCCTCCCACCTGCCCCCCACTCTAACAGCTCTGTCCTGAGGGTCACATGCCCCCAACAAATGGACCAAAATTGCATTTTGTGCAGTTTTCCTACATCGTTTGAATATTAGTCTGTAAGTAAAACAAGTCTCAGAGGGGATTGTTTGACTTCTATCTTCTAACATTGGGGTGCTCTGGTGAAAAAGCATGTCTTAGTCATAAAGTAAAAAGATTATGGAAAAAAAGATATTTTTATAATGAAAAACGTTTTTTCTGAGTGTACACAAGTGACCAGTTCACCAGTCCAGCCGACTGCTCTGCTATCTGAGTAAAGTAAAAGACAGAAATACAACATATTCCAGTGAGGTCATTTTAAAGAGAATTCACCTTTTAAAGAGAATTCCTGGTCTTTGACCTAAACTGTACTTTGTTCAAAGGAAAACATCTTACCAATGGATCTCCATCATGAAAGCCAATTGTTCCCTAAAGTAAAGAAAATACTAAAGTTAAGAATATAGTGAAACATTTTAATTCAAACTACTAATAACAGAAAGTTCATTGGACAAAAATACAGTCAATGTATTTGTTCAATAACCTATACGGAATAAATAGCATATAATAGGCTAACATTCTAAAAACTTGACTTGGCCTATTCTGTTTGGAGAAAACTAAATTGCAGTAGATTATTTCTTTCAGGGGATTGAAGGGAAATAAAATGAGAGAACAGAAAATATGGAGAACTCTAAATCGTAAATTAAAAATAAGGATAATCTCCTAATTAACTGCATTTTTAAAAGTACTTAACTGTGTAAATCCTTTGTAAAAACTAGTTCCTTTGAAAATGTTCCCTTTATATGTCCAAGTTTTGAACACTTGAGAAATCACAAGCCTCAAAGCACTTCAAATACAATGAGTAAACCATTCCCTGTGAAAACCATCTTTTAAATTATTGTGATTTCTCTACTATTCTGGCCTAAAAAGACCATGCTCTGAATGAGTGAAAAAAAATCATAGCCATTCTGGAATTTTAGGACAATGACTTGATTTAAAGGTACTTCCATTTTTGGTTCTTAGGTTTCTTTAATCCCAACTCTCAGACACAGAGAAATTCAAGCTGCAAATAACTTACGCTGGGTCCCGGGGGACCAGGGGGGCCCGGTGGTCCTCTTCTCCCAGGGTCACCCTAAGTTATTTGAAAATTGTGACACAGTGGTTATACACATGTCAAAACATAGTGCATAAAACTGGTGAGGCATGAGAAACTGACATTCCTAGAAACCCTGCAGAGCTCAGCCTGCATGGACCTGCCACCAAAATCGATGGGGGACCCACAATCCAACTACCTCCACAAAACCAGAAGAAAAAAGGACTTCCGGTCTCACCAAAGTAATAAGACAAGGCAGAGGGAGACTTGGTGAAAAAAGCCAGTTCTTCTCTATGGGATGATCACTCTATCTACTCTGCAAACAAACTGGAAACACTACGTATTTCTCTAGGTGACTTTCAGGGGGACCAGAACAGCCAATACTGCTAGTGCTGTCCAGCTAACAGCAGCAAGGAAGGCTTGTGACTGCCTGAAGCTGCAGCAGGGAAGGTCATCACCTCTGCAGGGCCAGCCACCCCTGGGGCTCTTCACCCAGAAGCTATCACTCGGTCTGTCACTGCATGCTCTTGCAATTGGGACAGGAGATCAAGACGGCTAAATTCAAATAAGCCATTCAGATGAAAATGGAGTCCAGTTAGACTTGATATCCAGAGTTCACTGCTGGTACATCTTTTCCTTCCTAATGTTCTATCATAAGAAGTCAAAAGCATCTGACAATCAATTTTACGATCATTTCATATTCATTCATCATTCACTAAATAAATCTGTCAAACAGTAGTACCTACAGACTCTCAGTGGATTTACTGTTATCTATCATTCAGAGAACATCAATGATTCAACTTTTTTTGAATATTTATTGAATATTAGCATCAAACACATTACCAGCGATTTCTTCCATGAAGTTCAGCTCTTTACTGACTAAAGTTAAGTTCTGTCAGTTCGATTATGATTTCATGATCCTAACATAAGTGTACATGGTAGTAATTTTAGACTATTCACTTCATTTCCTGCAGAGAGACTAATAAAAAAGACACTGGACCCCAATCCTGGCTGAGAGTCTGTACAACGAAGGTGACACTTCTCTACTTGATCACTAATTCTAGAAGTTGGGAAGACAAGTTTAGCTGAAAACTTCGGGGAAAAAATTTAAATCACTCTACAAAAACAAGGGAGCATTATTATTACCCTGGTCCTCATCAATCTTATAAACTGGAATGAAATTCATCTGCCATTTCTTGGATTTGCAGGGGGAAGCATACAGTTAGGGCGATGTGCCTTCCCTAGTAACATCTTCAGTTAAATCAGCAAATGTCTATCAATGCACTGTGTGTGTACTCACAATTGGTCCAACACGGCCAAGCTCTCCGGGGAGTCCTGCTCCCCCAGGAGGACCCTGCAGTCAACAAATTAAAGGGACACGGTGATTTACGGATGTTTTTACAATCTATGACAAGTAATATCAAATACGATAAACTGACTTCAAATTACGTATCTGTGCTAGCTTTGGTTTCCAACGAGACGACTCATTTGACCAAATTTTAATTACTTATATAGAAATTAATTAAATTAACAGAAAGTCCTTAAGTTAATAAAATACTTTTAGCAGAATAGGGGTGCTGTCATAGTAGCCCCCTAAGATCATTCAGGTAGGACACTATAAACGCCACTGGGTACGGTGTTAGTTGGAGAGTAGGGTTGGGATCTGAGAAATGGGCCATTTTTGTAGACTATGTAAAACAAACCAAGAGATAATACTTACAGGAGGTCCAGGAATACCACGGCCCTAAAACATTAAAACAAAAGTTGTTACGGTACGTGACCCATACTTAGTGTAAATACAGACACAGAAATAACTCAGCTCAAAAATAAACAATAGGGAACTAAGATCCTGCATGCCACAGGGCAACTAAGCCCACGCGCCACAATTAGAGAGCCCGCATGCCACAACTAGAGAAGCCTGAGTGCCGCAACGAAGAGCCCATGTGCTGCAACTAAGACCCAAGGCAGCCAAAATAAATAAATAAATAAATAAATAAATAAACAATAAAGTTTATCAATAAATAAACATAAGATGTTCATTCTACAGAAAGGACTGGGTAAAGAAAAGCAAACACGGCTCCACTTGTAAAGGAAGAAATTTGCTTCAGCTCCTCAAATATTCTTTTGATGTCTAAGCTAACCAGTAATATTTTTTCGAAACTGTTTTTTTAAAGAAAACCAAAATACCATTACTCACAAACAGGCACAACCAGACTTTTTCATATTTTTTCCATTGTAGGTTATTACAAGATGCTGAATATAGTTCCCTGTGCTATACAGTAGGTCCTTGTTGGTTTTCTATTTTGTATGTAGTAGTTTGTATATGTTAATCCCAAACTCCTAATTTATCCCTCCCCCTCTTCCCCCTTTAGTAACCATAAGTTTCTTTTCTATGTCTGTGGGCCTATTTCTGTTTTGTAAATGAGTTCACTTGTATCATGTTTTAAATTCTGCATATAAGTGATATCACTTGTCGTGTTTTATAAGAAACCTACATTAAAAGCAATACAATACTGCTTTAAAGTTTGTCATGTGATATTTGGAAGTTCCCCAAACTTCCTCTCCCTAGTTTAGGAGAGAACTTCCTAAAGGTCTCTCCCTTTAGCAGAGAGGCAGAGGAGAAGAAAAGGGTTTAGAAACACACCCTTCGACAGGTAGGGCTATATGTCCAGACACCAAATCCAGTAGATACCGAAAATGAAATGGTGTCACTCATGAAATAACCTCCAATGGATCCTAATTTAGTATGCTGAGTTTTATTTTAGAGCTGGTCACCCCATCTCACACTCCTTTACATTTTCTATCTCTTGAGCAACACTGAACTGCGTGTAATCAAGGGTTGAAACCACGCCTTCCGCAACCTCGCAGCCTCAATTCCAAGCACAGGGCCTAGTACATAAGAAGCTCTAATTTTACGCTTGTTGAACTTAATAAAACTGAGCATCAGCTACCTAGAGCCCCTATTCTCTCTGTGCTTTCCAGGGTCAGTCTCCCAGCCTTGGGTTTCCTCTCCTCTGTTGGCTTGAATCCCTTGTATTCATAACTGTCTCTGATACCATATTCCTGATAGCTTATACCTCCAGACTTCCTTTTCTAAAATATCCTTATATGAAACACCCAGTGGAATCAGTGTACATCCTCTGATAATGATATTATTATTTCTAATTATTTAGGCAGCCACAACAAGCATGAATTTCACATGAGCAGTGTGTTTTAATGATAAGTGAGAATTTGTTAAGCCATTCTTTGAAAAATTACTTCTATTTGAACATTTTAATATGTGGATCAATTTAGGGAATAAATGTTCTGCTTGGCAATACCAAAGTAATCAATAAGTTATTTCATTATCAGAGACCTAGAGGTTTGATAAATTTCACTAAATCTAAAAAAAAAAAAGGCATCTCTATAAGATGTTGAGCTCTGAGCTGAAAATATGGGAGAAAGGCCAGCAAGATATTCACTTCTGCAAATAGACTTATAATGGAAAAGTTGACAGACAGTGAAATAAGGCAAAGAAAACAGTGAGAATAGAAAACAAGGAGGAAAAATACAGATTCATGACAAGAAAAAAAGAGGAATGAAGAGCAAAATAGAAAAAAAGATAGCAGGCTGAGAACCCGGTTCTCTTGTAGACTGAAATAACACAAGTCTGCCAGATTGTGCAATGTGGAAAAAGACTTGCCAGGGAACCAGGTGGCTGATAATATCTGACATATCTGACAGCCAATATTTCATTAGAGATAAAACCAGTTGTGAAGAAAGTGGTGTGATGCCCAGATCTAAACACTGAATACTTAGATTTGCTGTTGTAATGCAAGAAACATTTTCCATCAGTGGGGACAGAGAGGGGGATGTCTATTGGGAAACTCCACCTGCAAACAGATGTATGTATTTTACACCATACATTCAAATTGCTCTAAAATTTCTCTACTCATAGTCAGAATGCTTATCACAGCAGATAAGTCATAAACTCCTTTGTGATGTGTATTATGTAGCAAACTACATTGAAAAATTTCACAGTGGCAGAATTTTACCTAAAGATAGGAGATTATCAACCACGTCACTTTATATTTACTTACTGGAAATCCACGAGGTCCCGGCACGCCAGGTTCTCCCTAAAAATAAAAATAGCTCCATTGTACTCAGCTTTTAGTAGAATGAATATGTAAGTATGCAAACTGCGTAAATATTGAGATCATTACAACACTCCATCCTGGTGTTTTGGATGTAATTTAATTCAACTGAAACACGATTTTAGTTGAACAAGTGTATTTCAGCTACTTCACAACTAATCTGTTAGTTGATTTGGAAACACCACAATGAAATTATGCTTCCACACTTAATTAATACCAGCAATTAATACCAGGTGGCTAACTTACTTTCTGTCCTCTCGGTCCAACAGAGCCAGGAGATCCATTAGGTCCCGTTAATCCCTGATAAAGCAAGGTGATGTCAGAACCAATACAGCATCCTTAGGCAAACCATTAAGTGGATAATTTTACTTAATTTGTTAATTATATACAGGATGGTTACAAATATTTGTAAAGAAATACCTTTGCATATTCTTTCTCAAAGCTAATGCTTATGATCTGCCTGTTAGTTACTTTCTGTTGATAAATTCTATCCTATTCCTAACTTCCTGCTAAATGCATTGTTTATCACAGGGTTCAATAATTTAGCATTTTTGTCTCTGCTTTGAAAAATGCAAAATAATAGTTACAGTGTTCTAATAGGTAAGTCTGATAGGACAACAGGTCTTGGCTCTGCCATTTAGCCACATTTATGTACCTCCTTTACTTCGTTTATAAAACAAAAATACTGTATGTCTCTGTAGCTTTTGAATAACGTCTTGAGAGTTAAAATGTTCCTTCAATAGTAATTAAAACTAATCAATCTCATTATTGCCTTAGAGCCATCTAAAGCTCTCTAGTCATCTTAGCAATGACGACTGCTTATGGAATACATTAACTTTTCAATTTGAATCACTTGAGAGCATGTATGTTTCTAGGTTATCTCCCTTAGTAAAACAGCTATTATTAAGTATACATTTTCATGTGTGCCACTCAGTATGTAGAATTTAAGTCAGTTACTGAAAATTAGTAGGGAAAATGACAATGCTTGGAAGTGATGCTTTAATAACTGCTTTAGCTTTACATATGATGGTTATAAATGTGTTTCACAGTAATTGACTTATTAGATATCAAAGCATGATAACACTACATGTACATCCAAATTTCCACATCAGGTAAAGATGCATTTTTATCTTTTTAATTTTTTCTTTACTTTTATATGTTGTCATTTATCATGTAATCTTGAAGGGAACACCTTGCTAAAGACAAATATGTGTATGTGTATCTATAGATATATATATACATATATGTACATATACATATATGCATGCATATACAATATAAATACCTTATAAAACCTATACATTATCAAGATTTTGAAAAAGACTAAAATGATATTAATTGAGGGATGGATTCCTTGAAAATATGAAAGCCCTACTTAAAAATAATCACCAAAATCCATATTTAATCTGTCATAGTCTGCATAAATATCAATAAAATGCATTAATGTAGCTTATATAGAAAACTATTTCACTGATCACCACTTTTACATTTCTCTACATCAATTAATTTCCCTCATAATTCCAAAGAGTGAATCAAAGGAAGTAGAAAAGAATGAGTTGAAAATGTTAATTACTGGAAATTTACCAAAGAATAAAGTTATTAAACACACACAGAAGAGTTTTTGACAGACTGAGATTTTCAATCTCCCCAGTATAACTGTAACACTGTAACTTGGGAACAGGTCCCAGCATCTTAGTTGCTGAACACCTATGGTCATGGAACGTTGGTTTTTGTATTTCAGCAAACAAACCATTCCTTCAGGGGCACTCTGGTAACACATATGGCACATGGGTTTTATAAACCTCAGGGCATGTCTGACGAATGGGACGTCTACTGTCCACTCTATGCATATACCCTCCAAGACCAATCCTGGTCAATTCCCACACACACAGCCAGCTAACCATCTTCACTCAGTGATTGAAATAACTGACAAGGTTGGAGGACAGTAGCTACTGTATATGGTAGAACTTCAGCTCCATAATAAAGAATCAGAATAGCTGGATACCCTGGAGGCTGCTTCCAGTCACTTCTTATTTATACTGTCTTCCTTAAGACATGATAAACTATGTCTAATCACTAGGAGGCTCTTTGAATTAATGAAAATATATCCTGGTGTCTGATGATCCAGTGAACTCTTTTATGAAATAGCCATGTAGAAAAGCATAAGCCCCATGAGGACAGGACTGCATCCATTACAATCCTAGCGCATTGTCCTGACATCTAACACCCACTCAGTACACGATTACTGAATAAATTAATTTGGGTTAGCCTGTGGGTGGAGGGATTTCACACCTGTCCTTCCACATCATCTTTTCTTTTGGTTCAAATCCCAACTCTGGCACTTAATTCCTGTGCAACCATGGGCAAGTTGCTCAACTGTATGTAGCTTCAGTTTCCTAACCTGTAAAATAGATATAATGTTTATATCTACCTCATATGGTGATTTTGAACATTCATTGGGATATTACACACAGAGTGTTTACAACAGTGCCTGGCAGAGCGGACACTGAGTTAACGTTAGCTGTTCTTATTATCATCATTATTGTGTGGTCAGACTACACTAGATGCTGATGAAGAGTTCACATGAAGTGATGTTTCCTGCCCTCTGGGAGCTTAAAACCTCATTCAGAAGGAGTTCTGCAAATAAACAAGCAAAAAAATCTAGGTATGAACCACGGGCACTGTGCTTCACAGCCCCCCTCACATTTTTTTTTTTTTTTTTTTTTTTGCTGCCTATTTCCACTTACACTGACCTTTCAGAGTAGTTTCTTTATTCCTCACTATTCTAATCATATAACATCTATCAGGGATGATAGTTGTATACATTTAGAGGATGTTCTAACCTCTTTCCTGTAAAAAGTAGCATGACTTAACTATAATTCCTAATTCCATTCTAATTCCTCTTCTGTGTATCTGAGATGGATGCTATACAAATGAAAAAAAGATACTACTTTAGAGAGCTCACTAAGCATGCCACAGCAAAAGTGCCTATAAGAATATAAGTTATGAATCATAACAGCACAGCTGTCCTTTGGGAGCAGAGGTTACAACCAAGCTCTGACCTCTTTAAGTTTTCATGTCTATAAGGGAAAAGAATCAACTTACTAAAGTCTTAGCAGGAAAGGAGGGATTTTATATGTATGTACATAAATCTCCTACAATTTACATTTACAGATGCATGCATACAACTCCAATTTGCAATCATTCTTATTTGTCAAAGAAATGACTAGAGGAAAATATTGCCAGTGGCAGAAAGAATTGCTTTCATATGAATGCTGATGAAGATAAAGTTCTACATGGGAGGATATTAAAGGCAACTGTGTTCTGAAATTTCCTGCTGCTGCTGGCAGACCACACCAGCCATCAACAATCATTTCCTTCCAACATTCCAACCACTCCGCTCAAGAGACCCAACACATAATCCTACAAGACTAGCTGCCATGACTCGTTTACCTTTTCTGTCAAAAATCCACTTGATTCAGGATAATTACCGTTAAGCCATGTTCCTTTCAGATTCTTCTAAACACCATCTGATTAACCATTTGCTAACATTACCAAAAAACACAGCTTTGCAATGAACCAAGGTTGGAGGGTGCCGGTCCCCCCCACTACACTTAGGTTCACCTACCAAGAAAGATAACTTACGCTTTCCCACTTACTCAGCTCTCAAGCCCAGAGACAAACAGCAAACTCTGATCCGGTTTCTGGTATTTCATCAGTCTCAAGGTCTTTTCTCAATTTAGGGTAAAAGGTCTATTTAAAATGTCAAATGTGTCAAAGAGTGGAATAAAAAAACTTTTCAGGTCAGGATCTTGTAAGTTGCATGGGGCTCCATTTCAAAATTTGGTGAACATGAAATTTATACCAATATTTATAAGTAATTATAAAATATCAATTAAAATATTTGTATTATCCATTGAATTTTTAATATCCTATTTCTTGGTTGGTAATTCAGATAACAAGAATTCACTATCATTCTTTTTCTCCCTATTTTCTGCAAATATTCATCTATTTAAGAACCTCATTCATATCTGCATGAGGCAAAGCTATCTGGAAAGAAAGTGACTCTAAAAATCAAGAAATCTGGTTTCTTTCACCATCTTAGCCACTGAATAACTCTGGGCCCCTGGGGGAACTACTTGTCCTCATAATTGTTCAGTGTCCTTATCTGTGAAGAATAATATTAGCCAAACCTACTTTCCAGCTTATTGTAAAGTTAAAGGAAGTAATGTTTGTGACTGCATTTGAAAAAAAAGTTCTACTCAAATGCAAATTAGTATGGTTAATTTTTTGCTCAGTTCTAAAATGCCCAAAATACTGGCACATACATGAAGTTCTTGCTTTATCTCTCCTTCCTTTCTCTTTTTCTTTTTCTCTTGCTTTCCTTTGCAATCCCAGATTGATTCAATGACCTCATCAGTGTCTCCCTGAGGACCTTCCAGGGTCAAAGTTCTATGATATAAGAAACCTTACTATTTTACACTTTTTAACTTTGGAAATCTGATTTGGAAATCTGCGCTGTGGTACTGCAACTATAGACAAAGAAAAAAAAACAATTTGTAAGTGTTATTTACATTGTACTTCTAAAGATTTTGAAGACCTTTCAGTTATTTATCCCAAGTTTCTGTTTCAGTGTGGAAATTACTTTATAAAGCAAAACGAGGCATTGTCTTTCTTCTTCTTTATAGGTAAAGAAGAATTTGTTGTGCCTGCTACAAAAGCACCACGAAATTAGGACACAGATAATTCCTCTGTCTGAAATTATGGCAACTCAATAGTGAGACAAGACTTCAGGCCATTGGTTTATGCTTCAACCACCACAAAAATCAATAATAAGGATAGTCATTTAATCATCAATTTTCTTTTCACATAAAACAAGGTCCACATTTCAAAGGAATGCAGAAATAAATGCAACCTATATTGGGCTACTGGTTTACTTAGTGGCCTCGTATTTATCAGACTTTTTTTGTTATAATGTGTCATAAGTATTCACGGAGTTTCCAAGAAAAGCTTGATAGCCAACAAGTTATATAATTTCCGTTTGCATTATACTAATATCAGGCTAATATTCACTTCGTATTATACAAATATTAGTCTCTGGGAACCTCATGCAATGCCACTTTGCATACATAGAAAGTTCAAACCAGGGCCTTTGAAGCATAAAACAAAGTCAATATCTCCTAAGGCAATGAACAGCACAGACAAATATTTTCATTATGCTAATCTTGATAACGAAAGCACATCTTAATAACCACTAACATCTAGCTGTGTGGTTTATCTTTTTCTCAAAATGAAGGCTCTGTCTTAAACTCCAGTCAAAACTTCTCGGGATCTATAATTATAGGTTTTCAGGTGCTTTCTTTGATTTAGAAAAGTCCTTAGTTCGGGGAAACCACATGAAATGGTAACTTGAAGGATAACTTGATGGACCCAGCCTTGTCTGTTCTCTGAGAGCAGGTGCCAGATCTTACTTCACTTCGTATCCAGCAGCAAAGTCAAGGAGTGGCCTGCAGTGAGGCCTCAGTAAATATTAGTCCAGTGTACGGACAGAGAAGCCGAGAGGCCTGAAGTCCTTTTACTCTGAAGAAATGTTACTTAGTGTTAGGTTTATCACACAGCTCAGCATCTGAGCGTCCCTCCGATGGGGGGCAGGCAGGTGTGCTGGTGGGTAGGCTGGGGAGAGGCTGCTGCTTCCCGGTCTTCAGGCAACCCTAGTCAGCTTATTTCTGTCAGTGATGTCAGCCAAGAAAACACCCGTGGAAAGAGAGAAGACTAGTTTTCAATTTCCTCTTCCACGTGTGCTGACCAGTTCCCTGCCCCAGGCCTGCTCCCACCCACCCGCACTCACTTCAGACCCTCCCCTCAAGAGCATCTTTCTCTTCTCTTTTCCTTGGGATTTAGGAGAACCCCAAGAACCTTCCCCTGCAGGTTCTTTTTTCTAAATGCATTTAGGCGGTGCCGGAAGGCAAGGGCAGAGACGGCTTGCTGGGAAGCCCCTGCAGAGGCCAGTCGGATCCCTCCTCCCTGGCACCGGGTGAGCAGGGCAGTGGACGGTTAGAGGCAGGAACCGGTACCCACCTATGTGGTACCCACCTATGTTTTCCGAGAGCAGGAAACGCCAGCGCTGCGTGCTCTCCCCAGGGAGCTGCGCGGAGCCTCCACCCTCGCAGACCCATGCGCAAAAACGGCCACGTCCACGCCACGCCCGCGCGCAAGGCCAAGTTCAGGGCCACAGGCCTGCTGCAGCTGGGACCACGGTCACCCCCATGCCTGCAGCCTGCGCCTCTCTACACGCACGCACGCACACACGCACGCACGCACGCACGCACGCCTTGGGCCCGGCTGCCCGCCCCCACTTCCCACAACTCACGTCTGCTCCCGGCGTTCCAGGCTTCCCCGGAGCTCCCGGCTTTCCCGGCTCTCCCGGGGGGCCCTGGGCAGGGAGGCCGCGAGGCAGGGAGAGAAAAAAGGAGAGAAAAGGGGGCAAAGTTGAGACTCTTCTGACGCACGTGGCTACAGACCACGTCGGAAGGAAGGAAGTGGAGGGCCAAGGCGCTGATCCACTTACCGGGGGGCCCGGGGGACCCTTCGGACCTCGGTCACCCTGGAGGACAGGAGGAAAGGGAGAGCAGTCCGTGAGAGGGGGGCGCTGGGGACCCCTCCGGGAGAATCCCTCACAAATCGGGGACGGGGACGGGCTAAAGGGTGCTGGTCCATGACCAACCGGGGCCAGAGGACACGTGACCTCCTCCCTCCGAAATTCCCAGGCTTCCAGGCTCACCCACGTCCCATCCCGCCTTTGGGTGGGGGCTCCGGGCGCTCTCAAAGAACCCACCCGAGCCGCTGGGGGAAGGTGACACTTACGTCGATGCCGTCGATGCCCGGGACTCCAGGGGGGCCCGGCGGCCCCGGAGGACCCTGCTCACCCGGGGGGCCCCTCTGACAAGAGAGCGCACACGGGTTAGTGGAGCACGTGGGGCAACGACGCGGAACTGGGCACCAGGGCCCGAGGCCCCCCGCGCGTCCCGGTAAAGACATTGCCCTGCAGAGGCCGGGGTTTGAACCCAACATAACACGCGGGGATCGAACTTCCAAGGGAACTTCTTCCCTTCCTCAAGGTTCTCAATGAGGCTGACAGTGAGGTTAGAGCAGAATCCAGGCCCCCAGGGTGGAGTCCTCACGTCTACAGAGCATTCAACCGAAGGGGGCTTGTGAGGGAGAGGGGGCCTCTGCCTCAAGGGATTCGACCTTGAAGATGGTGGTCACTGAACACCTCGATTTAATCGGTGATTGCGGGTCAGTGTTTTGGCCAAAGCGGAGGCGCTCCAGCCCAGATCAACTACGGTGTCATATTCTGTAGACCTTCCTGTGCTCAGGAGAAAGCTGGGGGAATCCTCTCAGGGAAAGACAAGGGAGGATGGGGCGGGGAAGCGGTGAAACCCAGCGAGCGCCTGGCCTCCTTTCAGATCCTCTTGCAGCGATTCTCTTGCAGGAGGTCTGGGCACCTCGCTTCAAAAACACCCCAAATTTCAGGCTGACCCTAGGGTGTGACCCCTTTTATCGGCTGCAAACAGCTCAGTTTTGATGGTGTTAGAGGGGAAGCTGGCCTCTGAAATAGTTTGCACACGTTGCTTAGGAATGTGAGAGTTTTCTTTCTCTCTCTCTCTCTTCTAAATTTAAAAAAAGAAAGAAAGAAAAAAAGCTTCTTTCATCAAGGAAAACTTGGTTTTTCTAAACTCCGGGGACCAGACAGGTTACAATGGGGCCTTTGTAAGTGAAACCTCAAACGGCGCTGGCTCCCCTGCCCAGCCGGGTCCTGTCCTGGGCGGAGGGAGGAGACGCCCAGCCTTCGGGAAGCTGCTGAAATTTCGAGGCGAGTCGGGGCCGCGGGTCCACCCCGACCGACCGGCGGGCACAGCGGGCGGGATGCAAAGTTTGCTGGAATCCCGCCTACTCCCGCCGGGCTGCTCTGGACCGCGCCAGGAGGGGGAGGGGAGGGGGGAGGAGAGGGGGAGGGGGGAAGGGGGAGGAGCAGTCAGGCTGAAAATTAAACCCCGGCCTCCAGCCTCCGCCGGCCTCCACGGCCTGAGCCTGCAGTACGGGGGCCCGGTGGGCGAGGGGGCGCCCTTTCCGGGACAGTAGGGGTCACCTAGGGCCCCCGCCTGCCACCGTGCTCGCCGCAGGATGCGCGGGGCCCGGCAGCCCACGGGATGCTCGGCACCTTCCCCGCGGCTCCCCCGACGGCTGCGCCCCCTGGCTTACCAGGTCGGTGGTCTGGCTGGGCTGGAGAAGAAAAGATGGAGAGACAGTGGGAAGGCGTCCCCCTAAAGCCGCGCGCAACTTACTTGAGCCGCGCACAGGCAGAGCCCCGACAGCAGCAGTCCCAGCCCGAGGGCCCCGCGGTCCCGCGCCGTCCAGGCCATCCCCGCCGCGCGTCGCCAGTCCCCGGGCCCGCCCTCCACGCGCGCACAGTGGCGCTTGTCCCCACAAAGAGCGCCCCCAGACAGGGAGGCCTGAGTTCCTCCTGTTTGTGAGTGGCCCCGGAGAGGGTCCTGGGGATTGGAGGAGAGCTCGCGGGGCCGGGAGGACGGATAGAATGACAACAGTCCCTTTTAACCCCTTCCCCGCGGCCGCTCAGGCCGGTTCCGCCCGCGCCCCTCCCGCCCCAGGGCAGCATCCCGCCGTCCTAGGAGCCAAGGCGATGGCCTGCGTGCCACTGAGGGCTGCGACCGGCAGTGTTCTTGCGGAGATGTTTGCGAGGGGAGGAGGGAGGGTCGTAAGCCACCCAAGGTAGAAACAGACACCCCCCGCCCCAAGGTGGTTTCTACCCGCCCAGCTGTGGGTGGGAGCGGTGCTTCCTTACAGTCTATCTGCAAAGCCTGGATTCTTTAGAGAAAGAGAGTGGGGAGGGGGGATTTTGAGGAGGTGGCGAGAGCTACGCTGGGTGGAAGTGGTCTTTGCAGGTGGTCCAGGGACTCACTGTTACCCTGGTTGGCAGCTCGTGGCAAGTTTCTCTCCTGGGTCGCAGTGGGTCACAATGGATCAGCATCCACTGAAGTTCAAACTGGGGAAAGAGCAGCCAGTCAGTTCGGGTCTTTTTGGAGCACAGAAGCAGGTCGTTTAAAAAGGAGGTGAGTTTGTAAGTGTGGCCCAATTGTTAAGTGTCTGGTCACCAACTTAACTGGTTCATCTCAGCGGACCAGGACTCTTGTTCCTGAATACCATTTTTCCAATGGAAATGGGCTGCAAACCCTTCCCACTTTTCTCCTGTCATTGGATGTAGATGACTTTAGCTCTGCATTGCCCCAGCACAGCCCTAGGCAGGAAACACACCACTGGCACTGACTTTCTATTTCTGTCCTCACCGCAACGTTTAAGAGGTAGATTCGGTTAAAATGAGTCTCAGAGAGAACAGGAAACTGTCCTAGGCACAAGCCAATAAGTGTCAGAGTCTGGATGGGATCCCAGAGGACATATGCACTAACACTTCACACGGGAAAAGATTAGAAACAGAGGCGGCACCAGGAATAAAGTAGAGAAAGGAAAATTGGGTCCTGGGAGAATATGCGTGCTAGACATTTGCCACGGAGTGTCACAGCTTAAATTGGAAATAGGAAGGTCTGGGAGTGGAGGGGATGAGAGAAATTTAGGACTCAGGAAAAAACAAGATAATAAAAAATATTTCAGTTTAACTAATTCATTGGTTGAAGAGATATAAGATTCCTAGACAATTGAAAGTCAGGTGTGTCTTGACAACTTCTTACCTTTTAGCAGGTGTTAAGGGAGAAAGAAGAACAGAACAGGAGAGAAGCAGAACAAAGGAAGAGTGGCCAGGTCTGAATCTGAAGCCTCAGGTGAGAAGGTTAAAAAAAAAAAAAAGATGTACCACACAGGAAGCCTGCCACCACGTGCCACTGTGGCCCCTCTTCAATGAGGAAGTTCCTTGTCAGGCATTTCTATTTGGATCCATGTTTCTTGGTCAGTTGATTCTCCTGGCATTCTGAAAATGTCCAGTTCCCAAATCTAAATATAATGTCATCTAAATATAAAGTAACTTAATGTAAGGTCATCTCTTTTCTTTCATCCAATGGTGATTTGCACTCCATCCCTCCTGCCAAAATGACTCCATCTCCTGGATCTAGAATTAAGTTAGACACATTTTCCCCATTGTTACAGAAGCATCCAGAGTTGAAGTTACTGGATGGAAGATCAGAGTTGGAAGGAATGAAAGATGAAGTCCTTTCCTTCTCCCCACAGAGGAAGGGAAAGTTAACCAAAATTTTATAAAGGGGTGAAAATAAGACATCAAGCCTTGACATTCCTGCATTGGTACCCCATCTCACATGATGCTAACTGCCCTGGAATTCTCCTCTTCCTCCATTTTTCTTGTTTCCCTCAACCTTACTATGCCTTTTCTCCAGAAAATGTGGACACTGGATAAACAAATTAAGTGAGATGAAAAGAAAATGAGCAGCTAGATCAAGACATATTTTAGGATGGAAAGTTATCTACAAATTGTATGAAAACTATGCTGACCTGTGTGTTCTTGGTGTGAATTATTTAACAATTGCATATTGACATCCTACAAAAGAACTGCTTTCCAAACCACACAATAGCTTGCAGCTAAGGAAATCACTTTAATCAAACACTTTGTTTTTCATCAGAATAGTCTTGTTTGCTTGGGAGGGATTTTATCTTGGTTCTGTTCCAACCTGCAGAGGAAACTGTAAAAGGAAGATGAAAGAATGGAACAACCTTTTCCTTCAGGACTACTAAATACCTGGCCTGCCCCCAACATCTCTTGGAGGCCAGTCGCACATGGGTAAAGGGGCTCAGAGGGGTTAAATCATTTGCCAGCTCGTAAACATCAGAGCTGGCATTCCATATGTTCCTGACTCTAAAATAAGGACTTTCTCTGCTATCCCAGTCAGCCTCCTTGGAGAATGCAACATCTCTCCAGAACGAATCATGATTTTCTAAGTAGGTAACCCACGCATGTGGTGATTGAACATTTGTATTAAAGATGAATAGAAAAAAAGACAGACCTAGAAATTAAAACTGCATAAACTTATTTCCTACATGTACTAGAAAACTTCAGAACTAGACTAATAAATTTTCATAAGAATTCAAAACTTACCCTAGTTGCATGCATGTTATAGAAACAGATCCAGAAGCAAAATTTCTACTGTTCCTCCTAAAACTGGCAGCCTTTTCTATATGCAGTTACATATTCGTGTGTATGACAAAATATCACATAGGAAATGTGATTTTTTTTCCTCAATGACCAGATAAAAGTTTCACCAGAATAAGAAAAGGTGTCTCCCCCTCCCTGACTCTCAAAATAAAAGAGACCACTCATACAATGTTATTCACTAAGTCCTTTGTGAATTGGTATCAAACTAGGCATGCATTGTATGTGGGTGATTCTTTGATTCTCAAAAATAATTCATACCTTAACCGCCTTGAGAAGTTTTAATTATATGGCTAACCAGAAAACCTATATCCTTTGTTTAGATAGTTCATTAAAGTTACTCATTGCAAATGCAAAGTAATTCATTAAGCTGTTTTCTCAAAAATGTAATTCTGTCTGGATAAATGGGTACACCTGTGTAAGTACGCGTGATGCAGTTGTGGTGCAGGATAAGGGAGAATGGAATGGAATTCACCTGTGAATACAGGCTGGGTTGTGACAGAGTGTCACCCAGATCAGAGGTTTCTGAACACATCTGTACTTCCACATAAACACCACCTATGCACTAATAATCATCTATACAACAACCGTTTGGGGGCATACAATATGAATTCCAATTTCCATGCTAATTATTTTGAAGGAAGATTGGCAGAGTTCCCTGGTAAAAGTCACTCTCATTATACATCTAAAATGCTGATTTCCACACATCTCTCATTTTCATACCTGGAATCATTCTTCACTTTGAATACCCATGGACAAAACATATGTGACTAATGTTTTAATTTAGTCCATCAGCAAACATTTTTCAAGTCCCAATATAAGCCAAGCACTAAGGAAATATTCTACAGGAACCAGATATTCTCCTCCCCATAATGGGCTTACAGTATGTGACACACACACACAAAATACAAGTAGAGAAATAAAAAGTAAAAAGTTTCTTTTAGTCTGTTAAGCAGAACATGAAAGGCCCTAGGACAATCCATATTTCTCAACATAAAATACCTCTGCATTGTTTCAAGGCAAACTGAGTTGTGTGAGTGTAAGGTGTCTTACATCTGCCTAGATTCATCATTATCCAATTCTTTTCAATAGGACTCTGAGGTATAATTCTATCTGCTAAGCTAGAGTAGGGTCCAGGTGACAACACATTAAACCAAGGAATTTTGGCCCCAACTCTCTACTCTTTTAATAGGGCTAGAGATTTCTACTTACTTTGCTAGGTTATTGACAGATATTAATAAGGTACTTAAGCCATTCAGAAGAACTAAACAAAAACTAATAGCAGACAACTACCTTTTCCTCCGAGAGAGAATTTTAATGACAAACTATGGAACTTGACTCTATATTAAGCAGAATGGCACAAGGCTTAATTTTTTGAAAACTGAATTATGATTAAATTTTATATACATTGCCTAAAAACTAGCCCTTCAAAGATAAATTCTTTAATAGGAGAGGTGATTCTTTATGCTTTTTGTCTAGTCAGTAGCAACAAAGATTTAAAGAAATACTTGAATTCACAGATCTCATGCTTCTTTTCAGTTTATGATGATATGTTGTTTTCTACCATCATAAGGGGCCTCCTCTAGGTGAAGCTTCCTGGTTGCTGAGCATGAGGCTCTGAGCTGTGACAAAATCAGAAATTCCCCTAACTCTGTGTAGACTAGGCCGTGCAGTTCCAGACTTAGTGCTAAGAATGTGGTTAAATATGAGTGGGCAACACTCATCCAAATCACACCAAAGGCAGAGGCAGAATGGTGAAAGGGGAAAGCAGTGGACTTGGAGTTAGCAGACTGGCAACTAGTCTTTGACTCATTTTTTAAGTCAGTGTATCTTTATATAGCACATTCATGTGCTTCAAGAAAGATAGTATGGGAGACACAAAAATGTTTAGTGTGTAGGACAGTATCTAAGCTGAAAAATGTTTTTGAAAATAAATACGACAGCAGTTGGGATGAGAAAGATATATTTCTGGCTAAGGTCATCAACAAGGGAATCATATAACATGGAATACATAAGGAGGGACCTGAAGGCATTTAAGGTTTTCATAAGCAGAGATGGGGAGGTTGAAGGATAGAGTTCTGAAGAGAGGAGGTGACAATAACACCAACAAATTGAACCTAGAATAAATGGACAAGTTTCCAGAAACATACAGACTGACAAGACCAGGTCAAGAAGAAACAGATAATTTGAACAAACCAATCACTAGAAGTGAAATAGAATCTGTAATTTTTTTAAAAATTCCTTACAAACAAAAGTCCAGGACCTGATGTCTTCACTGAGGAATTCTACCAAACATACAAAGAAGAACTTATACCTATCTTTCTCAAACTATTCCCAAAAATTGAAGAGGAGGGAACACTCTCAAATTCATTCTATGAGGCCACCATCACCCTGATGCCAAAACCAGACAAAGACACTACGAAAAAAGAAAATTACAGGCCAATATCTTTGATGAATATAGATGCAAAAATCCTCAACAAAATATTAACAAACCAAATCCAATAATACATAAAAAGAATCAGACACCATGATAAAGTTGGAGTCATTCCAGGGCCACAAGGATGGTTCAACATACACAAATCAATCAATGTGATACACCACATTAAGAAAACAAAGGATAAAAATCACATGATCGTCTCAACAGATGCAGAAAAAGCATTTGACAAAATTCAGCAGCAATTCATGATAAAAATGCTCACCAAGCTGGGTATAGAGGGAACATATCTCAACATAATAAAGGCCATTTATGACAAACCACAGCCAACATAATACTCAACAGTGAAAAGCTGAAAGCCTTCCTGCTAAATTCAGGAGCAAGACAAGGATGTCCACTCTCACCACTTTTATTCAACATAGTATTGTAAGCCCTAGCCACAGCAATCAAACAAGAAAAAGAAATAAAGCGTATCTAATTTGGAAGGGAAGAGGTAAAACTGTCACTATTTGCAGAGGACATGATACTCTGTATAGGGAACTGTAAAGTCTCTACACAAAACTATTAGAACTAATAAATGAATTCAGCAATGTAGCAGGATACAAGATTAATATACAGAAATCTGTTGTGTTTCCTTACACTAATAATGAAATATCAGAAAGAGAAAAAAAATCCTGTTTAAAATTGCATCAAAATAATAAAATACCTGAGAATAAACTTAACCAAGAAGGTGAAAGATCTATACTCTGAAAACTATAAAACATCGATGAAGGAAATTGAAGATGATACAAAGAAATGGAAAGACATCCCATGCTCTTTGATTGGGAGAATTAATATTGTTAAGACGGCCATAATACCCAAAGCAATCTACATATTTAATGCAATCCCTATCAAAATACCCATCACATTTTTCCCAGCACTAAAACAAATAATCCTAAAATTTATATGGAACCATAAAAGACACAGAATTGCCAAGTCAGTCTTGAGAAAAAAGAACAAAGTTGGAGATATAACCCTTCCAGACTTCAGACTATCTTACAAAGCTACAGTAATCAAAACAGTGTGGTACAGTATCAGCACAAAAACAGACACATAGATCAATGGAACAGAATAGAGAGCCCAGAAATAAACCAATTAATGGTCAATTAATCTATGACAAGGAAAGCAAGAATATACAGTGGAGAAAAGACAGTCTCTTTAACAAGTGGTGCTGGGGAAGCTGGACAGCTACATGTAAATCAATGAAATTAGAACACACCCTCACACCATACACAAAAATAGACTCAGAATGGCTTAAAGACCTAAATATAAGGCATGATACCATGAAGCTCCTAGAAGAGAACATAGGCAAAGCATTCTTTGACATAAATCATAACAGTATTTTCTTAGAACAGTCTCCCAAGGCAAAAGAAATAAAAGCAAAAGTAAACAAATGGGACCTAACCAAACTTAAAACCTTTTGCACAGCAAAGGAAACCCTCAACAAAATGAAAAGACAACCTACAGAATGGGAAAGAACATTGTCAAAGAATGCAACTGACAAGGGATTGATATCCAAAATATCCAAAACAAACAGTTCATACAACTTAATACAGTATGGAAAAACAAACAATGCAATTGAAAAATGGGCAGAAGACCTAAATAGGCATTTTTACAAAGAAGACATACAGATGGCCAATAAGCACATGAAAAGAAGCTCAATATCACTAATTATTAGAGGAAATGCAAATCAAAACTACAATGAGCTATCACCTCACAGTGATCAGAATGGCTACCATCAAAAAGTCTACAAGTAATATATGCTGGAGAGGTGTGGAGAAAAGGGAACCCTCCTACACTGTTGGTGGGAATGTAAACTGATGCAGCCACTAAGGAAAACAGTATAGAGGTTCCTTTAAAAAACAAAAATAAAACCTACAGTATGATCCAGCAATCCCACTCCTGGGTATATATCCAGAAAAAAATGAAAACCCTAATTTGAAAAAACACATGCACCTCAATGTTCCTAGCAGCACTATTTACAATAGCCAAGACATGGAAGCAACCTAAATGCCCATCAACAGATGACTAGACAAAGAAGATATGGTACATATATACAATGGAATATCACTCAGTCTTTAAAAAAATGAAATTTTGCCATATGCAGCAACATGGATGGACCTAGAGATTGTCATACTAACTGAAGTTAGCCAGACAGAGACAGACAAATATATATTATATGACATAACTCTTCTGTGGAATCTAAAAAATAATACAAATGAAGCTATATACAAAATAGAAACAGACTCAAAGACATAGAAAACAAACTTATGATTACCAAAGGGGAGAAGGAGGAAAGGAGGCACAAATTAGGAGTATGGGATTAACAGATACAAACTACTATACATAAAATAGATAAGCAACAAGGATTTACTGTATAGCACAGGGAACTATACCCAATATCTTACAATAACCTATAATGGAATATAATCTGAAAAAAGACTGAATCATCATTATGCTGTACACCTGAAATTAATGCAATATTGCAAATCAACTATACTTCAAAAAAAAAAGATATCTCCTCTTAAGATGCTCCTAAATGCTCTGTCCTTATCTCCCCCTTCAATATACTGTCAAAACTCAGCCAAAGAGATGC
The DNA here is from genome assembly GCF_025265405.1 of Mesoplodon densirostris. Lineage (NCBI taxonomy): Eukaryota > Metazoa > Chordata > Mammalia > Artiodactyla > Ziphiidae > Mesoplodon > Mesoplodon densirostris. Next base: position 79,389,127 of record NC_082672.1, read on the forward strand.
TTTAAAAAGAAGAGAACATGTTGTTTATCTAGCCCAACTATCTGAGAGCTTTCTATCTCACACATGGCAGGAAAGCCAGGGTGCTTACAGTGTCTCTCACCTTCACATCATGGTCCGTCTCCAGCCTCAGAGCCTGCTTCTCTCCATCTCATCCCAGCTACACTGGTCTCCATGCTTTCCTCAAAGACAGCCGACAACACTAACACAGTCCCTTTAACTCACTCTCTCTTTGTGGAATCCTCCTCCCTCAGATAGTATATATGTGCTAATTCCCCCGACTCCTTCATGTTTTTTGTTTTTCTTTTTCTCAAGGAGGCTCTCTCTCCAGGCACTCCAACTGTCTTCTTTTTTCTCTACAGCAGTTATGACCACCTGGCATATTATAAACGTATTCATTTACTCATCTGTGTTCATCGCCTCTCCCTAGAAGGAAGGTAAGCCCCATTGCAGCTTTAATTTCTGTCTATAACTTAGCAGATGTTTAGTTAATAGCTACTGAGCGTTAACAAATGAATACATAGAAATGGATAAGAAATATAATGAAGAAAGTATTGATAGTATTTGCCTTCTTGTTTGATTACAACTTAGGGCAAGCCCCTTCCCCTGTCTGGGTTTTAATTTCTTCATGTATAAACTGAGAGGTTGGAACTACATAGACTTAGTTTCCTATAGCTCTGAAAGCCCATGATTCTATGGACACCATGTTGTAACCAAAGAAACTAACCATACAGAAATTAACGTGAAGAGAAGGGAAAATGTCATTGAATGAATCTCTTGCTTTCTAGTCACCCAGTCTACATAACAAAGATTCTTTATGATCTTAGTCTGTATGCATTTTAGAAAAATAGAATATTAATAACAATGATTTTTTTTCATTGCAACAGTCTGGGCACAGCTGAGTCCAATAAAAGTTGTTGTACTTTCTATTTTCCATTAAAAGCAAGTTTCACCATCATTTAGTTTTCACTCTGGTTGTCCTTAGCACCTTCCCCCATCATGGCTCCTCCTGTGATAGCAGCTCTATTTTCTGTGCTCTTCTTGTTTTATTGCCACCTAGTGCAAGATCCAGCGGATGTAGCAAGCTAGGTTTTATCTTTGAAAGCCTGACAGTCAACATTCAAAAATAACCTGATGAAATCACACCAAAGTATTATAAAAAGTATTTTCTATGGATATGTACAGATAACACTACCATTTCTTTCATATTTATTTAATACTTCCAAGTGAAAGAGTATTTGTAAAAAGCACTTGTCAGAAGCAACGTAATAAGCAAACAATAGTTTAGATATTTTGCACAGTAGATATGCATTTCTTAAATCACTGAAAACATAACTTTCCTATATTTCTCAAATACCAGAAATAATATCAATCACAACCTCATAATTTATCTTTCCCATGTTATCATTCATGAAACTCTCTTTGTACACTGGGAAGTTAGTATGACTTAATTCTATGGGATAGAGAGAAAGACATAGCTTCTCCGTCCTGGGTTTTGCTGGTTCTTTCTATAATATTTGCTCTCATATTTTCTCTGAATTTAACAAAAATAACATAGAGCAACACCGTTGAAATATAATTTTTAAAAGCATTATATCTGTCTGATTAATCATGTTCTGCCTTGGTTTATTCAGAATATGCATAGGTAAAATGATAAAGGGTTTTCCTCTTGCACTGTTGGTGGGAATGTAAATTGATACAGCCACTGTGGAGAACAGTATGGAGGTCCCTTAGAAAACTAAAAATAGAATTACTGTATGACCCAGCAATCCCACTACTGGACATATACCCAGAGAAAACCATAATTCAAAAGGCACATGCACCCCAATGTTCGTTGCAGCACTGTTTATAATAGCCAGGACATGGAAGCAAACTAAATGCTAATCGACAGACAAATGGGTAAAAAAGATGTGGTACCTATATACAATGGAATATTACTAGCCATAAAGAGGAACAAAACTGTTTCATTTGTACAGACATGGATGGACCTAGAGACTGTCATACAGAGTGAAGTAAGTCAGAAAGCGAAAAACAAATATCGTATATTAACGCATATATGTAGAATCTAGAAAAATGGTACAGATGAACCAGTTTGCAAGGCAGAAATAGAGACACAGATGTAGAGAACAAACATATGGACACCAAGGGGGGAAAGAGGGGGTGGTGGTAGTGGAATGAATTGGGAGATTGGGATTGACATGTATACACTAATACGCATAAAATGGATAACTAATAAGAACATGCTGTATAAAAAAATAAAATAAAATAAAATTCAAATGTAAAAAAAAAAGATAAAGGGTTTGAATCATGTATTTGTAAAGCCATATATGCTTTCATCCTCCCTCAAACAAGCCCAAACCCCTAATGTACATCCCTGAAAAGGTAGAAAGCCTAACTTTGTTTTCTATTGGAGCTGTACCAAATAACTCTCCTGGGCAACCACGTTGCCAACAAACAATAAAGAACCTGCCATAAAATAACGTTTTTATGGTATACTGCCAAGAAACTGAGCTTTGCTGTGGAATAAATGGCACCAGCCTAAAATATGGGCACAAAGGCAAATAGAAAATATGGAATTTATTGCTTTGAAGTCAAACTATGTATTATAGCAGTACTTTGGGGAAATATAAATACTCTGAGCCCACTAAATAACCACGAATGATGCAAAGGTGTTTGAATTGTACAGCATGGGAGCAGCTGTTCTGCAAGTCTTATGTAAACCTCTTGAAATTGGTTTCCTTTTCCAATTTAGAAAAAGGAAAGAGATAAAAGATGGGCTAGATCAGGAGAAATCACAAACAAGCACAATATAAATGAGTCTCTTAGTGTTAGCACTCCATCAAATGTTTTTTTCCACTGCATTTTTATTATGCAGTTCCTAGGGTTACCTTTTAACATCTGTTAATACCTTTAAAAGGGGTGTTTGCTTTACTAAAGAAAAGCAAGGGCTGATCCTGAAAAAAGCATTTAATTAATGTGGAGTGTCAAAGATTAGAATGAATCTGATTTCATGAAGAAAAATAGAAAAATACACTGTTACTTGTTGCTTTCATGCTAGCAGCACATTTCATTTTAATCTAAATTTTCTCACAAGTAATACTGAATACTTGCTGTCTCCAAATCAAGAGAAAAGTGACCTATCAGTATACGTCTTCTACCACTCAGAATACACAGATTCCACTGTTCACCACTCTGTAAGTCTTCCAAGAGACAGTCACTTCAGTAGTTGATGGCAAATTGAGATTTCAGCCAAAGTGAGATCATAGGCCACAAAATAAAAACAAGGGCGTAGGGACAACTCATGGACACTTGGGTTTGTCTGGGGACTTGTATGAGTACTTGACTATTCTTAGTCTAGAAAAGTAAGGAGCAGTGTCAGAAAACAAAGCTAGAAAAGGGAAGAATTCACAGACATGGGAATTCCCACATGAGAGTTCATTTCCCTAGAACACTGGACTTTATCTTCTCCTGGGTAACCCTCCTCTCCCTCTAGGATTCCTCTCAAAGGCCACCTCCCACAAGAAACCTCCTTGGGTTTCACTCCCTTCCCTCCCTGCCCCCGTCTGAGTGAGGAGCCTTTTCCCTGTGCCTCCCTCCACTTTCCTGGTCCTTATCTGTTATATTGTCATCGATTACTTATCTCAACCACTCACCCTCCCAGGAACTGGGAGAACAAGACCTGTGACTTGTTTAATTCTGTAGACCCAGTATAGAGGCAAAAACTGAAAGCTCACTAGGGACTTCCCTGGAGGTCTGGTAGTTAAGACTCTGCCCTCCCAATGCAGGGGGCATGGGTTTGATCCCTGGCTGGGGAACTAAGATCTCACATGCCCTGCGGTGCAGCCAAAAAGTAAAAAAAAAAAAAAAAAAAAAAAAAAGCTCACTAAATGAATAACAAGTAGGATCAATGTCTGAGGACATGTTTTATACTGCACGGTTTTCCTTCTTTTAAAAAAAAATTATTTTATTTTGTCCTGCAAAGTAAATTCTGAAAAATCTACGCAAATCACAAATACCTTCCAAAATGAGAATGATGAGATCCTTTATAAGAAAAGATATGTGGTTATTACATGTTTCTATTTTTCTCAAAGGAAAGTTAGTTGGCATAGACAAAATAAGGTAGATTAGAAATTTTATGCCTAACACTGTTTCTTACAAGCCAAGAAACCTACATGAAGCCATGTCTTCAACTGAAAAATAGAGAGAATCCAATCTGTGTTTGCTCTCTTACGAAATTGTTGAAAGGATAAAGTAAGTTAATGGGAATAAAAGTATTTTTTAAACTTTTACATTAGTATATTAGGGGTATTAAGATGTTAAAAAAGCATAAATGGGATTTAATTACATAGAGTTTTCTACTTCTTTGTCTTATACAGGGTAAAAGTTGAGGAATATGTTTTGGTGACAAGTTTGAGTTTGACATTGTCACAGTCTGTCCTTGGACGTAAGTAGGATATTTTTGGACCTATAACCTTGATCTATTTTAGTTATTGTTACCACCACCAACCACATCATCAAATACAGAACTTTAATGACACGTTAGACTCAAGTCTCTTTTGTGTTTCCTTGTGGTAGAGTCAGAATTCAGTACAAAACAAAAAAATCGTTCACGCCTGTTCCAAATACTTTTAACATGGACAGTGTGCTGATTTTGAAAAGCTCCTTGGTGGAACAAAAGTGAAATGTATCACCAGCTGCCAGCATCTTAGTTGCATTCCTGCACATGGCAGAATAAAATCGAAGATAACTGGTCCCAACTGGTCTCCACTGTGATGTGAGACTACACTTGGCAGACAACCTACAGTCAGCTGTAACATGATTGGCTAGACTATAATATAACAAAGTAATATTGAGACTTTACTGTTCTGGCCATCAGTCAACTTAATAGCATCCTAGCATGCAGAATTCAGAATTATAATGACTTGAAATGTTTTTCAGGAGCAATGAATTAGTAAATCAATTATACAAGTACTTGACTGATATCCATCCCAGTGAGGACATACCCTAAGGTCTCCTTCCCTCACCTATGGTCCAGAAGTGACACAGACATGGCAGAGGTTGTGTTGTCTGAAAGCCACCCCAGTGCCATTGCAAAGATCTTGCTGCACAAAATTTCAAGATGGCACAATGATGGTCCCATTGGCTTTCCAACCCAGCCACTTGAAGTGTGATAACTCTTTATTTGGAGCAATAGTTTCTCAAGCGTCTACGAGTCAGAGCAGTAATGTGGCAGTTAAAAATTGCTTCCTGTCCATCACAGAATATAGAAATTTCACACTATCCTTCACACTAATCACACTTCTTCCCTTGAAAATAAGTTATTTGAACAATTCCATTACTGAGATGCCCGATAACTTTTCTTTCTTTGGACAAGTGCACGGGAACCATTCAAAATCATTGTGTCACCTCTGCTACACTCCATGATATGAGTTCTGTGACTACAATTTAACAGCTCTGTATGAGAGACAGAAGTGGGGGAGAGAATCAATAGTTTATTTATTGAGCTCTAAATTCTTTTGTTTTTTCCAACAGATCACTTGCCCTGTAAGATATAGTTTTTAAATTTCCATAACAATATTATGAAATATCCTTTTAAAGGATAGATCAGTGAACGTTTAACGATTCAAAATGATAGAACTATATGGTACTAGTTGGCACAATTATTGTGTCATCATACAATTCCTTACCTTTATATCCATGGGTCTCTACAGCAAAATCACAAACAGAGCTCTAAAATCCTTTACTTTCATAATATGTCATGAGAGACCTACTTCTAAATAAAGAAATATTGTGCCGTCTACATGATTTTCATTCTTGTGGGTCAGATACCATACAGCCTCCTAACCTTGCCTCTCACCTGCCCTCACCACCCCCCTTCACACACACTCACTCACATTTTCACATACACATTTCATCCAAACCAGCCAGGCTCCAGATCTTTGAATGTGCCTACTTACTCTCTTACTTCTTTTTCCTTTAATGCTCTTTCTCTCAGCTAGAATATACTTTCTCCTCTTTTTACCAGTTCAAATCCTTCCATTTCAAGGTTTCATTGCTTCTGAGAAGCATGGGATTCTTGACTAACTGAATCTGCCACTCATCTTAACCTTGCTTTGAATATGCTCATTGGTTATTTATAAGCAATATGTACCACACAGGTATGGGTTTCTTTCAAGTTGCCTCAAAGGATTCTGGGTGCTCCAGGTGGGCATGTAGCATCTCCCAAGTAGACCTCAAGCTCCTCAGGATGAGGAAACATCTACTCAACTTGCTCTGATTCCCCATTCCATCTGGCAAGTGTTCTGCTCAAAAGAGGCACTGAAGGCATTTTGCAAAACTGCTTGAATGACTTTTAAAGATGAATAACTGTCCATTGTTTAAGATATTCGGATGATTTTTAAAGATGTCTGAGGTATTCATTTTCACCAATCTGGGTTTGTTTTCATCTCCCACAGTGTACGGTTGTATACTTACCGGAACAGAAACTTGAGGATTATCCACAAGTTTTCCCAGTACAGCAAAGCCATCGACATCGATTTGGCCTCTTGGCTTTATAGGTAAGGACTCGATCCTGTTGCAGTCAACAAAAAGAGTCGCACTGCTCCTTTCCACGCCAATCATGATCTTATGCCAATAGGAATCAAACAAGGAGGGCAAATTCAAAAAGGTCACAGTTTGGAGACTTCCGTCCAGTCCCTTGTATGAAAACGCAACAGATTTTGTTCCACCATTAATCTTCATGCCAACTTGCTCCTTCCCCGAGGAATCCTGAATCTGCCAGATGCTCCAGTTCTTTTCAAGTGTGCTTCCAGTCATCCGAAAAGTGGTTAGAAAGGAGTATTCTTCAGGCAGCCCACTGGGATATAATTGCCTGAGTAAAATTTTAAGACAGTAAATATAAACCTTGTTTTCTGTACCCAAGCATATTACCATATTTCCTAATTATGCTGTTTTAGATTCTAGACCTACAAAAGGCTCCAGTGTGAGAAACCATGTACAAGTTGTTCTTTCATGACTGTTCATAAAGACCTTCACTGAAGTTCATTCGTGTACATTAATGTTTCATCTTAAAATACACATTAAAAAAACCCTCCCTCATAGCTAAGGAGTGTTCCCAAATGTTACATAATCCCAACAGTATTGCTATTTATGCTACCTAAAGAGCTACTATTCAGCAATTCCACCTCAAAAAACACATTCCGCCAAAAACACATTCTTGCAAAGTTCTGGGCAACATTCTTCCACAAATGAGAGAAGAGATCATTTGGAATCCAAAGCAGCTCTACCAGTTTAGGACACCCTTTAATTAAAGTGGGTTCTTGACATTTTATTTTAACGTAATATGTTAGGATTTTTTGTTATTTCCATAATTGCTTGGATTTTCCCCTCCCCAAGTATAACCTAGACTCCTAAGTATTTTGAGAATCGGTCACTTGCAGACATGAGAAGCCCCTTCACACTGAGCGTGTCTGCCTTTTCCAAGGACTTCAGAGTGTGTTAAAGTAGCAGCTGGTTGCTTGTCACTGGACATGTGACAAGGGAAAGGTGACCAGTTATTAATTCTCTACTCCAACCCAGTTGTTCCCCAATCCGCCAGTTAAATCTGTATCATGGCAACTTCCTTTACTGCTCTAAATGGCTGCATAAGATTTCATTGTCCCTCCTGCATCCCCCATCCCTGTGGAGGTAGCCATCTGGAGCTGCACCAGCTACCTGGGTCTTCTGTTGAAGCCAAGCGGCTAAAAGCTGAAGACTAAACTTTAAAAAATCAGGACATAGTAAATGTAAACATCACCGTTATATCTTTACCTTCAAGGGCTTGAAGGTTGTTTCCTTCTACCTTCCTCCTTATAAGCATAGAAAAATTCCTAAGCAAAGGAGAAATCCTAGGAAAACTAGATGCCAATTAATCTTGTTTGAACAGTTATGGACCAGGATCCAAAGTCCCAAATAACCTTCCTTCAGGTCAAACTCCTGTTTTACAGCCCTCTTCTTGTGTAAAGAAGAAAAGGCAAGAAGAAACAACTAAGTGGATACTGGTTTAATTTGTTACAAACTAATATGAATAACATAAAAATTCATTGTATTAGCATTTGCACTGTGCCCGTTACATTAAAATATATTGTTGGGGTCGAAAATTTCTAAACCAAAATTTTCCTCAGTCCCAGATGTTTAGCTGTCATAGTTAGCTGTCAGCTATGTCAACAGATATCATTGCTTTGTTAGTTTTATAAAAATAACAAAAATGTGAAAGCTTCATCTGAGTATTCTTTTATCATCCAAGTACTTCTTTAGCCATTATTTTCTAATATGACTTTAGTTTTTATTTATAACACTGGGTGAATTCAATTTTCAGTTCATATTTTAATTGATTACTGGTGATGTTTATTATTCTTATTGCAAAGCTTTCAATTTGCTAAATATATTTTATGTCTGTCAAGTGCACAGGAGGTTTAAATATGTACATTTTAGAAGATTCAGTTTGGAACTAAAGAAGAAAAAAACGTATGCAAGAACTATTTACTATCCTATTTTCCCAGAAAAAGGATGTCTAACATATCTATTTTGATATTTGTTTTTAATATAGATTCTGTTTGTCATATTTCCTTTGACTTTAGATTTCTCAGATTACACCTATTCCAGAATCTTCTAGAGAAGAAACTAAGGTTCACTAATGACAGTATAAGACATTGCCTACTTTAAATTAATATTGATATGTTAATATTGATAATACTAGATCCATACACATATCCTTAAAATATTCATGCCCTTTGATCCAATACTTTTCATTTTGGAAACTTAAGAAAGTAATCACAAAATGGTGAAACAGTTTTATGTACAAAACATGTATTGCATCATTTGTAATAACAAAAAGTTGGAAATAATGTAAATGTTCAATAAAATAGTAATTGTAAACAGTGAAAAAATATATTGCCTACTGTGTAATTGTAAAGCCTATGGAAGCTTATACATCTCATTTAACCAACCTTGATTAATTTGGAGCTAGGAGATAACTTAAAAGTCTTATTCAATGGTGAAATTTGGCAAGTGTCCATTTAAATTATAATTTTTTTTTATTATTCTTTCCAATCAATGACCTGAATTTAACTAGCTACTTAAAGAGTTTTAGGGGGAGCCCAAGATAGTTATTGTTGAGGTGTGAGTTTTTCCAAGAAGGAAGATAATCCTAATATTTTATCTTCTCTTCCTTAAAGCATTAATTTTCTAGGTTTTTAAAAACTTATCTGTGTAAAAAATAATAATAATAATAAATATAAAAAAATAAAAAACTTATCTGTGTCACCTATATATTTGTTTAAGGATGTACTGAGCAAGGCTGCAGAATTTCATCAGTCTCTAGGAAAAACAAGTCTAGGTGTTTTGATCCTAGAAGTCACAGTAACTTCTCATAACTCCTTTGCAAAGACATTATGAGGTTAACAGAGGGATCTCTCCCAATTTGTGCTTCATCCAATCTCTCCTGCTAAGTGAACAAAGTGATTGTGTTGAAGGTAGGATATGACAAAACGTCTTCATTTACTTCTGATTTGGTCACGTAATACCAAAAACTTTTTTTAAATGGGAGGTGGTTGAGGTTGCTGGAAGAATAATTCATAATAAACATGTGGCTAAGTCAAGAGCACCCATCTCTCTTTCTCCATATATACGAGTATAATATGTGTGTTTGTGTGTCTACACAAATGTCATCAGGATTATCATGCTATTAATCTTTCGAACTAGGTTAATGCAGTAAGAGGGAAGAGGAGAATGGTAAGAGGAAAAACATGGTGAGAAGAGAAAATTCCTTTTAGTGTTCAAGTTAGTAAAATATATATGTGTGTGTGTGTTTATCTGTGTACACCTAAGGCCATTTAAAAGTCCTCATAAGTTTAAGTTATAGAACAGTCAGTCCCATTTTCTTTTTTGAACAACTGAGATTCTTTTCTGGCAACTATGCTCTACACATCGATAAGTAAACTTGACAGGATACAAATTTAAAAGAAGCTGAATCTATAAATGATTTATTTCATTATGTTACAATCTGCACAGAATACCTTAAAAGGAGAACCATAGGGTTTGAATAAAAGATAAGAAATCTTTGAACCTTGGAACATTTGTTTATGACCTAACCCAAAGAAAAGCTAAGGATTGTTACTGCAAACAAACATAATATATTTGAAGTACAAGCTGAGATTGTGACACTCTTATGCCTAAAAAAAAAAAAAGAATAAAAAGCACCAAAATTATGTGGCTCCTAATATTTTTTAAAAATTGAAAACATAACTAAGGATGAATCATGACTCTTTCACATTAGCTCCATATGCCATACTCTCCCTCCCAAAAAGATCCTGCTAATAGTTTCTTTCACTCCTTCGGAGTCTATATTCTCCTGCACAGATTCCCTTAAAAACCAAGACAGTCTACTGCATGCATGGTTTGAGAGTAGTTCTGGTCCCTGCCTTTCTTGAGTGAATAGGACTTGGAGGGCAGCTCGAAAAGAAAGAATCCACTAAGGTGAAAACACCCCCATCTGCACCTCTCTCTTCTAGTGCTCTCCACCACTTAAAATAAACATTTCACCAATACCCATGTACCAGGCTCTATTCGTCATCTCCGTGTATTAACATTTTCTCTTCATGGCAACCCAATGGCATCATTATTATTATTCCTAGTTTTAAACTGAGGGAACAGAATCAAAGACAGTCTAAGCAACTTGCCCAAGGAACTCCACCTATCTCGGCCCTCTGGCTCTCCTTCTTCCCTTTTTATTTCTTTCTGCTACTCTCTTCTTCTATTCCTTCCTCCTTCTTTCTTCATATCTTAATAAGCCTTGCCAGTAAAACAAGAGCCTTTAGTCTTTGTGGGAGCAAGGAGTCAAGGAGACAGAAAATATGGGACATTGGTGAAAATGTCCTGTGACATTTTTACCTGTGAAAAATATTTCGTGATCACTCTAGGCGCTTAGAGAAAAACAACAACAAAGGTGAGCAGGAGGTAGGAAGGCTTCATGGCCTCAAGTTTATCAACCTCTGAACTTAGAGTTAATGACAGTCCAGATTGTACCTTAAATTATAGATAAGAAAGGTCAACATTGAGGGTCTTGTGTCATGTTTAATTATTTTATTGAAGAAAGAAAAACCAAAGTATTCTAAAGCTTATTTAAGAACACATCTAGCACATGAAAAGAAAATATAAGAAAAAAGTCAATGGCTGCTATCATGTCTTTAATCTTTCCAAATGTGACTGGTTTCCAGGGTCAGTATGGGTTAGTGGTTAGAAGCACAGCTTCTGAAATGATTCTGCCTGGGTTTCAATCCTCCCAGCACCTCCTAACCCTGTGGCCTTATGCAAGTAACAAACTTTCTGGCCTCAGTTTTCTCCTCCATGAAATGTGGATAATAATTTCCCCACCACAAAATTGTAATGAAGATGTTGATTAGTAAATCTATAAAAAGAGCTTATACAGTACACTATCTTGTTTTATAAAATATAGTATGTTCAAAACATGAATTTCTATCTGCAATCTGGCACTATATCAGAATATTCTAATTTTAACAAAATTTTCATTATTATAAACATTTAGAATTTCATAATATCCTTTTACTGCTCTTATAAATCATTCTTTACCTTTACATCTTAATTTCTATCAAAGCCCTAATTTTCTCATTCATATACCAAAGGAATCTTAATTACATTTTTTACAGTGCCCTAAAACATTCAATCATCATCATCATCATCACATTTAAGGTTTTTAGGTGATATAAAACTGAAAACCCTGAAGCTCATTCCTAAAAATGGCATGATTCAAAACTTACACATGCACTAAACCACCTCAGTTATAATAATTTAAAGAAGAAAAGGCTTAGTTCCAGAGAAGGAGATGCAGGATTTTTAAAGTATTATCACTACCATTGTTTCTGTTATCATTATTCTAGTTTTGCTTCTGTTTGGTACCTGCCAGGAGCCAAGCACTAGATGTGTAGATCTATTTCAGCACCAGGATGCTTGAACAGCGCCATCGTGAGCCTTCTAACTGCTCAGCGGTTTCTAGTTAAATTTATGGGGAGCTGCAAGAGCGAGGAGATATGGGGATATATGTATATGTATAGCTGATTCACTTTGTTATAAAGCAGAAACTAACACACCATTCTAAGGCAATTATACTCCAATAACGATGTTAAAAAAAATTTATGCTTAACCTCTGGCACTTTTCACAGGGAGTCCTTTCAGGCAAAACCAGACAAATTTTAGAAAAACAGAGAGCAAAGTAATAAGAACATGTCCTGAATCAATGTATAATAGTCTCAGTGATCCTTTTTTCCTGGAATAGAAAGTAAATTACACACTGAAAACATTAAGAGCATTCACATATTCAGGTACTAAAGGTAGGTAGGTAAATAAATTCCTTCATCTTTAAGTAAAATCATGATCCAAGAAACACTGAGCAGGAGAAGACTCTCAACACTGATTAGATTTTCATTCTTTAAGTTGTGCTTGAGGCAGGTAATTAGATCAAGTATTTTTTTTTACATTACCTGGTTGGAATCTTGAAGTCTACCTTATTTCCCAGTTTGTAAGCCACTTGTAATGCAGTTGATCCCACTACCCTCTGGATAGCTCTTCTGGATGCTGCTTTATCTATCTGGAACTGAGAAATCAAGTCAAACCCTATAGAAAGAGAACACAAAATAAAAGTGTAAAATTAGATTGGTTTCATTCCTTTCCACAACTTTCCCAAATAAAAGATGTATCAGGTAGGTTTATAGAAAACGTGCATTGTCAATATGATACACTGATACTCACCTGGTAAATCATCTTGTCCAATCCTGACCTTTGGACAGAGTTCATTTTCACCATTAGAATTTGAATTAACAGGGAACCCTGCAAAAGAGATAACATGTCATCCTACCTCAACCCCTACAGGGATCATGGAGATGTATCAATAATAATGAGCTGAGCAACTGTTTAAAGTACAAAGTTATACTAAACATACTAAACTATGCTATATTTACTTACAAGTAGTATATTTGGGTTTAACTCTATGACTCTATGATTATAATTTATTCATCTTCAACCCATCCTGGAAGTGAGGCAAGGCACAAAGTTGTTTTAATAATTTGTGTTGGGAACATGTTCCCTTTGGGGAAGTTCAGAATTTGTTCTTTTTGGAACCAGAGCTGCATGATGTTCTGAATGGCACAGTGTCAGAAAACTGTTTGGAAAACTTCTGGTGGTTTGGGCTAGAAGATATTCCTTTAACACCACAAATTTTAGAAATCCTAAGAGAATCCAGAGCCAGTTCAATGGGACTTCTGAAAAGTGAAGTTCTATTTTTTTTTTGAAAAGTGAAGTTCTTAAGAATCTTTGTCAAGTTGAGAAAGGAGTTGAGGATGTCTTAGGATTCATTAACTCTAAACAAAATATAGAGGATGCACTTAATTTCATAAATTTATTCTAAGAGATCAAATAAGCGTTCCAACTAGACTATTACCAGCATCTTAGAATAAGGAAGAGTAACAAGAAGAAAAGAATTGTGAGAATTAAACCCTCAATCACAAGACGGATGAGAAATCCTAGAATGAAATTGGGTGCTCCTTACACAAGTGAAATGTTGTAGGCGGGGGACAGTTTTTTCAACAACACAGAAGGCTTCTTGTTAACTGTCCAACCCCGGTGCCCTGCTGAGCCTCACCTGGTGACAGACACGTCCTAGATTTCAGAAAAAGCATTTTCCAGTTACACAGCTTTGGCCTGGCCATTTCAGTAATCAGACATCCTCTTTATATGTCCCCTGACCCCAGATTATTGGCTTCCATCCATCTATCCATCCATCATTACCAATCACCATCTGAACCAGGTAGGCGCTGGGTGAGGCACTGGAGCACACAGATTAGATTTCCTGCCCAGCTGTGATCACAGCCAGGACTTTTCCATATGCAACACTGAACACGGAAAACAAGCTACAGAGCACACCCACGGCCAAGGCAGGTTGAAGGAGGGTGTGAAGGGCCCTGGATGCCTCACTCAGCCACAACCCTGCTTGATCCTTTCCAGAACGAGTAACATTTTGAAATCTAGAAACTGTGGCCCTTACTTGGGCGACGCTTGACAGTTGCAGATGCCCAAGGTCCCACAAAGCTGCATACAAAGAAGAGAACTGGGATTTTCCTGAAGAGAAGAGAAGAAAAATGACTCAAACAGGAGCCCCTGCACATGGGGACTACTTCACTATTTTAAATATGGCACACCTGATGAATGCAGGTGACCGGCCCTCAGTCTAGTTTACTTTTTCCATTTTCCTTATTAAATCCGATTAAGAGATTGAATGAGTTCTCACACTTCGGTCTCACTTTCTCCATACCTACCTGTCTCACTACTTCTACACCCATATTCTTGTCTCTGTCTTCGTTTATCTTCCTTTTTCTGCATCTCCATTTGGGTGGCTCTCTCTTTCTCCCTCTTTCTCTGTCTGTCTCCTGTCTCTCATTTTTGCTCTTTTCTGTCTCACTCCGTCATCTATCTCTCTGTCTCTCTGCTCTCCCCCTCTCCCCTCCTACCACCACTGCAAAAACACACACCTTGGGTTCCAAGGGTCCCCAGCCCAGTCTCCCCACCACTCTTTTCTGCGTCAAGGTCTTACCAGAAGTTCTTCATTTTCCCAACTGGTTTTCCTTTGTTGACAACAGTCCCAATGAAGGAGGGGTTGTGGGGAGTCAATGCTCCCCCAAGACCCCTTCAGTGCCACCCCAGGCCAGCCTTGGTCCCTCCTGCCCCTGTGAGGGCTTAAAGCACAGGGAGTGAACCAGAGGCATCTGGTGACACTTTAAGCCAAAGCAGAGGGAAGGGGTGGGAAGAGGCCGCCCTGTAAGGCCAGGCTTAGCCAGGGGTGTGTCCCCAACGCTAACAAGGTTACACTGAAGGAGGGACTAGCAAAGGGAACGTTTGCTGAAAAGAAAAAAAAAATCAGGATGTGGAGAAATTCACCAGAAAAAATCCAGGCAAGCTGCTATAGGAATACAGTGGAAGCTTTGAGAACTGCTCTAGGAATACACTGCAAGCTTTTGGAGGACTGGGGTAAAGAGGGGCTCCCTGGAAGGCAGGGATGTGGGAATTCACAGGGGCCCTGGTGCCCAGCCAACCTAGGTTTGAATCCTGGTTTGTTCTGAAGCTCTTCAGTTGTTGTCCTCAGGCAAAGCAGTTCATCTGTCTGTAACTTAGTTGCCTTAACTGCAATACAAGTTGAACAGTTACCCCAAACAATTGTTAAAGAATTAAACAAAATAGCAGAGCCTCACACTTGGCTTTTGAAAACCAACATTATTCCCCGTAATCATTGTCATTGTAGCTAACACTTCACCACGTGTGCCCCTCTATTGAAAATACTTGATGCCTGATAACATTTAATTCTCATTTCACTGTAAGGTAAGACTAAAATTATCTCTATTCTAGAAATGAGATAACTGGGGCACAGAAAATGAAGTAACTTGTAACTTCAAAGTTGCACAGCTAATTTACTCAATACACGCAAGCTCTCTGTACTTGATGGCTGGAAATCTTGATAAAATGTAACATCAAGCCCAGGTCTTATTTCTTCTTAAACTTTATAGTTACAGCAGCAGAGCTGAGCAGAATATCCTTGGAAATCAGCAACATATTATGCTCTAAAAACAAGCTGAGTTCCAGTTACAAGGAGCACAGACCTGGAGAAAGAGGTTTGTATCAGCCCCGTGTCCCACATACCCACCCACTCCCAGAACCCGAGCAGCTTGAGAGCAAGCCCCCATGCCACCCACTCAGTATGGTCCAGCCCAAAATCAAGGACTTTCAGGGTCGGAGGATCCAATGATCCTAATAAGTCCATGGTATCTAGCATGAAGTTGTTTTGCTTCCTTGACATTTGTTTAATTTTTAAAGTAATTAAACTTTCTACCTCACTGCAAAATAAGCAGTGTTGCTTCTTATGTTTTGTTTGGTCCCCCCCCCCGCCAAAAAAATATCCTTTCCTCTTCTGCCTCTCTCAGCTCGCTGGAGGGTTTTGCCTGACAACTTGAGAGCTAGGCAAACTCCACTGTCCATTTGCCCCCCATCGCTTTTCTACTCATGACCTATCTGTTGGACTCCTGTCTCCCCCCAGCGTTGGGACATCCATTTCCTCACGTTGTCTGGAGCTTTCCACACGGCCATGTCATTCTTCTTCCATCTATCAAAGTTGCAGTTTCCTAGGGCAGCCATTTTGGCTGAGTCACAGAATTACAGAGGGTCTTAGCTTATTCTTATAAGTCAGCCAGGGCTTATCGTACATAAATGGAGCCGTTTATTAGCCCAAAGAACTGACCCTCTACTTGTAGGACATCAGAGGAGAAATTGTGCAGCTGGGGACCTCCTGACATCCTGAAATCACACGGCGTAAGCCAGCCCTAGCTCCACGGGGAAAAGGGCCTTTTCCAAAGGGACGCTCTGCACTGAAGTTCTCTATTTGCAATACAGATCCTCTAATATTATTACTCTGGGAAAGAAGAGCAGATTTCCCTATGGAATTAAGTGTTCGAGAAATCCTTTTGTTAAGTGTTTTAGAGATCTCACCTCTGCTTTTGCCTTCCCCCCACCCCCACTTTGAAGAATTCTCTACAGCTAGGATCTGAAGACAAGTGAGGGGGAGACTATAATAAAAGATAAAAGAATAAGGCTTCCCTAGTGGCGCAGTGGTTGAGAGTCTGCCTGCCGATGCGGGGGACACGGGTTCGTGCCCCGGTCCGGAAAGATCCCACATGCCGCGGAGCAGCTGGGCCCGTGAGCCATGGCTGCTGGGCCTGCGCATCCGTAGCCTGTGCTCCGCAACGGGAGAGGCCATAACAGTGAGAGGCCCGCGTACTGCAAAAAATAAAATAAAAATAAAAAATAAAAGAATAGAGAAGAAAATGGGTTCGTTTATAAGTAGTTTGGCTCCTTTCCAGCTTGGCAGTTTTATTTAAGATGGTGAAGAGCAAGCAACAACCCTATTAAGGAAGAATGTAAATCCAGAGAAGACAAGATATTTTTATCTCACACACATATTTAGGACAGTTTTTCTGCTCCTCCCACCCCCATTTTCTCTTAATCATATTTCCCATTATGACATTAGAGTCTCACAGGGAACAGTGCCAACCCCAAGCTATTCCTGTCTGGGTCAGGTTGCATCCTAAAATCATAGGCACACAAGATTTTTTATCATTAACTCTGTTCCCTCATCTTACTTAACTGTTCTGATCCTGAAAAACCATGTGGAAATGAAATCTGGTCAGTCATATCAGACTGTAAATGCATTGACAGCTTGATATTTTAAATGATCCATTTTGTAAATAAGAGTATTTGATACAGAATAAATGTGTTTTTACCCTTCTTTACTCCCTCCCCACCCAGACACACTGTCCTCTACACAACATACATATACACTAATATTTTCCTTTCTATAAACCCAGAATTTTATTTATTTACAGTTTAAATCAGGGAACATCATCACAAATAATCATCTGCCTCGAACATCTGCTTTCTTTTACTCAGTTTACTCAGTCATTCAACAAACACTTCTTGAATCACTATGTATCCCGAGTATACGCCACTGCTACCGAGGGCTAGGAGTTGAAGAGACAAAAGGATGAATAAACACAACCCTGCCCTGAGGAAGCCCATGGCCCAGTGGGGAATCCAATACAAAAATGACTGCAAAATAGCGAGTGAAAGAGGCTGCAACATCACTGAAAACAAGTATGAACTCAGTCCAGGAGCACTGGGAAATTTTTCATTTAAAAAACCCTTTTTTTTTTAATTGAAGTAAAATTGGCATGTAACATCATAGAAGTTTCAGGTGCACAGCTTTATAATTTGGCATCTGTATACACTACAAAATGATCAACACTGAAGCTCTAGTTACCATCCATCACCACACAATTGATCCTTCACCCACTTGGCTGACCCCCGAACCCCCTACCCCATAGGTAACCACTAATTTGGTCTCTGTATCAACGAGTTCATTTTTGTTCTGTTTTCTTTGTTCACTTGTTTGTTTCTTTGTTTGTTTTAGATTCTACACATGAGTGAAATTGTACAGTATTTGTCTTTTTCCTTCTGTGTGTCTGTGTGTGTGTGTGTGTGTGTGTGTGTGTATATATATATATATATATATACACAATGGAATATATGTATCACATCTTCTTTATCCATACATCCATTGATGGACATGGGTTATCTTCATATCTTGACTATTGTAAATAATGCTGCAACAAACATAGGGGTATATATATATATATATATATATATATATATATATATATATATATATATATATATATATACATTTTTGTTTGTTTTGTTTTGTTTTTTTTGCGGTACTTTGGCCTCTCACTGCTGTGGCCCCTCCTGTTGTGGAGCACAGGCTCCGGACGTGCAGGCTCAGCGGCCATGGCTCACGGGCCCAACCGCTCCGCGGCATGTGGGATCTTCCCGGACCGGGGCACGAACCCGTGTCCCCCGCATTGGCAGGCGGACTCTCAACCACTGCAATTATGACAAATGTTTTTTTTGCATCCACTGAGATGATAGTATGATTTTTATCCCTTGCTTTGTTAATATGGTATGTCATGTTGACTGATTTGCAAATGTTGGACCATCTTTGCATGCCACTTGATCATCATGTGTGATCCTTTTAGTGTATTGTTGAATTTGACTTGCTAATATTTTGTCGACAATATGTGCATCTATATTCATCAAGGATATTAGCCTGTAATTTTCTTTTTTTGTGGTACCCTTGTCTGGTTATGGTATCAGGGTAATGCTGACCTCATAAAATGAGTTTGGAAGCATTCTCTCCTCTTCAATTTTTTGGAAGAATTTGAGAAGGATAGGGATCAAGTCTTCTTTGAATGTTTGGTAGAATTCACCAGTGAAGACATTTGGTCCTGGACTTTGGTTTACTGGAAGATTTTTGATTACTGATTCAATGTACTTACTTAGTAATAAGTTTATTCCAATTTCTTTTTCTTCATGATGAAATCTTGACAGATTTTATATTTCTAGGAATTTATCCATTTCTTCTAGATTGTCCAATTTTTTGCCTTATAATTGTTTATAGTAGTCTCTTATGTTCCTTTCTATTTCTGTGGTATCAGTTGTAACTTCTCATCTTTCACTTCTGATTTTATTTGAGGAGTCTCTCTCTTTTATTAATTTGTCTAGCTAAAGGTTTACCAATTTTGTTTATCATCTCAAAGAACCAGCTTTTAGCTTTATTGACCTTTTCTACTGTCTTTTTAGTCTCTATTTCATGTACTTCTGCTGTGATCTTTATTATTTCCTTCCTTCCACTAACTTTGGGCTTCCTTTGTTCTTTTTCTAGATGCTTTAAGTGTAAAGTTAGATTGTTTATATGAGATCTTTTCTTGTTTCCTGAGATAAGTCTGCATTGCTATGAACTTCCCTCTTAGAACCACTTACGCTGCATCCAATAGATTTTGGTATGTCATATTTCTGTTTTCATTTTCCTCTATGTATTTTTTAATTTCTCCTTTGATTTCTTCAATGACCCATTGGTTATTCAGTAACATGTTTAATCTCCACATTTTTCCCCCAGTTTTCTTCTTGTAATTGATTTCTAGTTTTATACCATAGTGGTCAGAAGAGATGCTTGATCAATTTTCTTGAACTTATTGAGACTTCTTTTGTGACCTAACTTGTGATCTGTCCTGGAAAATGGTCCATATGTACTTGAGAAGAATGTGTATTCTGCTGCTTTGGGATGGAATGTTCTGTGTATATCTATTAAGTCCATCTGATTTAATGTGTTGTTTAAGGCAAAAGTTTCCTCATTGATTTTCCATCTAGATGATCTCTATTCATTGATGTAAGTGGGGTGTTAAAGTCCCCTAATATTTTTGTAGTGCTTTCAATTTCTTCCTTTAGGTTCATTAATTTTCATTTTATATATTTTGGTGTTCCTATGTTGGGTGCATATATATGTACCAATGTTATATCTTCTTGCTGAATTGCCCCTTTATCAATATGTAATGCCCTTCTTTGTCTTTTATTACAGTCTTTGTTTTAAAGTCTATTTTGTCTGATATGAATATATCTATGTCAGCTTTTTTTTCCTTTCCATTGTCATGGAATATCTTTGTCCATCTTTTCACTTTCAGTTGAGTGTGTCCTTACTTTTGAAGTGAGTCTGTCATAGGCAACATATAAATGAGCCTTGGGTTTTTACCCATTTAGCCACTTTACGTTTTTTGATTGGAGAATTTAGTCCATTTACACTTTAAGTAATTATTGATAGGTATGTATTTACTGCCATCTTGTTAATTATTTCTGGCCATTTTTGTAGTTCTTCTCTGTTCTTTTCTTCTTTTTCTTTCTTCCCTTGGGGTATGATGACTTTTTTAGTGTAATGTTTAGGTTCCTTTCTCATTTTTTGTGTGTGTATTTACTATACCTTTTTGATTTGTTGCTACCGTGGGGTTCATCTATAATATTCTATGCATATAATGGTCTGTTTTAAGTTGATAACAACTTAAATTTGAACACATTCCATAACTTTATGTTTTTACTTCCCTCACCACGTTTTATATTTTTGACATCACCTTTTATATGTTTTCATTTAATGCATCCTTAGCTAAGTATTGTAGTTTCAGTTTATTTTACTACTTTTGCCTCTTAACCTTCATACTTGTTTTATAAGTGATTGATCCATTACCTTTACTATATAAATACTTTTTCTAGTGAACCTTTTACTTTGGTATGTTTCTTTGTTATTAATTAGTGCCATTTCTTTTTAGTTCAAAGAAGTCTCTTTAACATTTTTCGTAAGACCGGTTTAGTGGTGATGAACTTCTTTAGCTTTTGCTTATCTGGAAAACTTTTAATCTCTCCTTTAATTCTGAATGATAACTTGCCAGGTAGAGAATTCTTGGTTAAAGGTTTTTTTTTCCTTTGGACACTTTGAATATGTCATGCCACTCCATTTTGGCCTTCAAAATTTCTGCTGAAAATCTGCTGTTAATAGTCTTATGGGGTGTCCCTTGTACATAACAAGGTATTTTTCTTTTGCTGCTTTTAAGATTCTCTCTTTAACTTATATCATTTTCATTATAATGTGTCTAGTGTGGATCTCTGTGGGTTCAACTTGTTTGAAAGTCTCTGGGGTTCCTGGACCTTGATGCCTGTTTCCTTCCCAAGATTAGGGAGGTTTTCAGCCATTTTTTCTTGAAGGAAGTTTTATGGCCCTCTTTCTCTTTCCCATTTGGGACCACTAAAATGTGAATGCTATTTCTGTTTGATGTTGTCCCAAAGTTCCCTTAAGGTATCTTTACTTTTTAAAATTCTTTTTTTCTTTTTGCTGCTCTAAATGAGTTCCATTACTTTGTCTTACAGCTCACTGGTCCATTCTTCTGCTTTATTCAGTCTGTTATTGAATCCCTCTAGTGTATTTTTCAGTTCAGTTTTTGTATTCTTCTGTTCTGTAACTGCTCTTTGGTACTTTCTTATATTTTCTGTCTCTTTGTTGAAATTCTCACTATGATCATCGATTCTTCTCCCAAGTTCAGTGAGTATCCCTATGACCAATACTTTGAACTCTTTATCAGGTGGATTGCTGATCTCCATGTTATTAAGATCTTTTTCTGAGGTTTTGTCTTGTTCTTTCATTCAAAAATTATTCCTCTGTCTCCTCATTTTGCCTGACTCTCTGTGCTTGTTTTTATGTATTCGGCAAATCAGCTACTTCTCCCAATCTTGAAGGAGTGGGCCTGGGTAGGAGATGTCCCATGGGACCCAGAAGCACAGTCTCCCCTGGCCACCAGAGCTGGGTGCTCAAGGGGCATTGCCAGTGTGTTCTGGGCATGCCCACTTACTGTGGCATGGGTATGGGGGGGTGCCGTCATCTAGCTCAGCTGTGACATGCAGCTGTGTCATGGGGATGGGTGGGGCTCTCAGCAGGGTGCACCTCCCAGCACTAGCACATTAGAGGGAGAGTTACAAAGTGGCTCCCACCAGCATTGGCGTTAGTAAAGTAGAATAAGATCACAGAATGGTACTCACCTGTGTGTCTGCCCCAGGAAGAGTCCCAGCAGGTCCCTGCCTCTCCAGCTCATACCTTAAGATTAGTAAGTGGGTCTCCCTCACATATGGTCCAGGCAGTTTTCAAACTGGTGTTTTCTGCTCTGGAACCCAGGGTGACTGAGTCTGCGCAGGAGCCCTTTAAGAGTGGATTCTTCTGGGCTTCCCTGGTGGCGCTGTGGCTGAGAGTCTGCCTGCCGATGCAGGGGACACGGGTTCGTGCCCTGGTCCGGGAAGATCCCACATGCCGCGGAGCGGCTGGGCCTGTGAGCCATGGCCGCTGAGCCTGCGTGTCCGGAGCCTGTGCTCCGCAACGGGAGAGGCCACAACAGTGAGAGGCCCGCGTACCACAAAAAAAAAAAAAAAAAAAAAAAAAAAAAAAGAGTGGATTCTTCTTCCCCTACAATACTATGGTTTTCCTGGACATAATCCCCATTGTTCTTCAAACCCAGGCATTTGGGGGCTTCATCTCTCCTGTACAGGACCTAAGGGTTGGGGTTTCTGATGTGGAACACAAAGCCCTCACTCTTTATTGGAAAAGTCCACGTTTTCTTAAATATCTCTCAATTTGGGATCACTGTTCCTGGAGTGGCGTTTTATGTGTGTGAGAGACTGTATCTCTGATCCTCCTACCCTTCTCAATGCTGCCCTTTTATCCCTTATAGTGGAGGTTCTGTTCATCCAGTCTTCAGGTCTTTTTCAGGGGAAACTATTCCACGTATAGTTGTCGATTTGTTGTGTCCAATGGACGAGGTGAACTCAGGATCTCCCTACACCACTATCTTGAACCAGGAACTCTCAAGGAGGTGAAATCTTAAAGGATGAATAGATGCCTACCAAGAGAAAAAACAGGTACAGTGCATTTGGGGCAGAAGAAACAACAGATACCATGACAAAAAGGTAGAGGAGTATACTTCAGGAACCATAAGTTTAGTTCTGGAACTCTTTCACTTGGTAAATACTTATTGGTGACTTTTCTACCATGAGCCCTGAGTGGATCTCAGCTCATAAATATGGCAGAGCAAGACCAGGTCCCTGCCCCATGGAGCTTACATGCTTCTAGGGAGACAGATACTAAGTATGTTTATAAGAAGAAACAGGATAATTTCAGTTGGAACTATTATTTTTTAAAAATACAAAAAAGGGGGCTTCCCTGGTGGCACAGTGGTTGACAGTTCGCCTGCCAATGCAGGGGACACGGGTTCGTGCCCCGGTCCGGGAGGATCCCACATGCTGCGGAGCGGCTGGGCCCGTGAGCCATGGCTGCTGAGCCTGCACGTCTGGAGCCTGTGCTCCGCAACAGGAGAGGCCACAACAGTGAGAGGCCTGCGTACTGCAAAAAAAAAAAAAAAAAAAAAAAAAAAATTACGAAAAAGGGTAAAGTGTGCTAGAGGAAGTGAAGGGTGGGTTTAGAGGCTGACCTAGACTGAGCTGTCAGAGAAGGCTTATCTGAGATGGTAAATTTTAACTCAGACAAGATGAGAATGAGGAGGTAAGACTGCTGGGTGGAACATTAGAAAAGGACTGGGTGGGGAAGTAGAAGTTTGATTAGCTGAGTAGATGGTGATTCTTTTAAAATGACAGTTAGAAGGACCATGGGGAAGGAGATGAGTAGGGGATCTTGAAAATCTTTGAAAGAGTTTGGACTTCATTCTGGCTGTTAAGAAACGAGTGAAGAGTTTGAGGCCAAGAATGACTTTTCAGACGTGTCTTCAGAAAGATGGTTCTGGCATTTCTGGAAAGACAGATGAATGGATTTGATAAATATGCATAAATACAACTGAAACAAAAGATTCAGAAAATAGTATTTACCCATGTAAGTGTGGTGCACTCTATTTTCTGTTTTATTCTATTACATTTTTTAATGATGTGATCAACTCAATAAATTGATTTCAGGACCACCTAATGCGTTGCAACCCATGGTTTGAAAAACATTGGGTTAGAATATAGCTTCACTAGAAATGCCAAGAGGTAGCTTTCTTCTTATTTCCCAGTACAGGGCACAATAGCTGGGATGCCCCATAAAACTCATGAATGGTAGAATAAGTTCCTTGCTTTTAACACGACTATATTTTTTAGAAAGTATTCTTTTGAAGTTCCCATTAACTTGTAGCATTAATTAAAGATGCCATGACTCCCATTATTAATTACATTATAGAGTAAAACAAAGAAGAGACACTTTAAAAACTAGCTTCCTAATAGTATCTAGCCTTAAGTTTTCTTCTGTCTCTCTTGTCTTTAAAAATAAAAGACCCAAAATGCCTAAGGGCACATGTCAGTTGTGTGAGGATGCCACAAATCAGATACAGCAAGGGCCTGAAATTTATCATAGAAATCTGGCTGAGAGGCTGATTAACAATCAGAGAGTTGCTAAAACTAGGACTCCCACAGTTTTGCATTGGGTTTAGTTTTTACTGTAAAGAAATTTCACCACAATCAAAGCTCTATTTTGATCTGCTTATTTTGGTTCTATACTTGTAATTGTAGCCTAATCATATATAGCAAGCAAATAGAGCCCCATGATGACAGCCATTTCTCTCTGAAATCACTCACAGATAAATGTGTCCTTGCCATAGACCATTAATACAACAATGTGCTATTTAACATAAACCCCATCCCTACCCCAAGCCTTTCAGTGTG
This sequence comes from Mesoplodon densirostris, assembly GCF_025265405.1. Lineage (NCBI taxonomy): Eukaryota > Metazoa > Chordata > Mammalia > Artiodactyla > Ziphiidae > Mesoplodon > Mesoplodon densirostris. The sequence goes on from NC_082672.1 coordinate 79,413,847, forward strand.
TTACTTTTGTTTCCTCTAAAATATGAGAATTTTCCTTTCCCCAAGAAAGAGAAAAAATCAATTCTCCTCCACTATATGTGGGCTTCCAACACATATTGCTACATCTGCTGCCTTGTGGATCTTCAGTTTGTAGCAGCTGATACATGTCCTGAGCCTCTTTTTCTACTTCCAAGAAACTTCACATTCTGGTACCTCAGCATGTTTTTCTACATACTGTAATCTCCTTTTCTAACAGTTGTTCCCAAAGCTACACCAGAACCACCTGGATGGCTTGTTAAAAACACATCAAGGCCTCCACCCACCAGATTTTCTGATTCAGAAGATGTCAGGAGGGCCTGAGAATTTACATTTCTAGCAAGTTCCACGGTGCCACTGGTTCTACTGGTCAAGAAAGGCTGCTCTTAAAAGTAATGGTTTCAGCTCCATTAAGCTACCTCTCCTTTTTACAGCTGATATTGACTGTAGCATTTAATAAGTGTTTGTAGGATAAATTTTTAAAATAATTATCAGTTGAACTCATAAGACCTACAGGAACTTTCATGATCATGAAAAAAAAAAAAACAACTGTACTAACATCCTTACTGGATATGTATTAAAGAAATATACTTGAAATTAAATGAAGTACAGGAAACCAAGCCTTCCCTTCTGTATTATTATCAACTATCAACCAAAAACTAGAAAGTGTGTTCCTGAATTCCATGTTACCCTTTATCAATATATATAGAAAGATCCTTGATTCTGAATTGTTCTTTCTCTTTTATGAAAGAAACCTTAAATAAACATTGTTTAATGTTGCATCCCAAGAAATTTTATATGGATTCACTAGCTTCCACGCTCTGGGAAAATGTTTTGTCTGCACTAGATGGCAGTGTAATCCTGAAATTTGAAACCTAAGCTAAGGCATTGGACTAGAATCTGATTTCCAGTCTTTAAGTAGACAACTTTGATTTTATGCAAATATTCCATTCATGGTTATTCTCCATATGTATATATTGGATTATTATAATTGATTCCATTTTGGGGTTGCTCTCAGAATAAATGCGCAAATACAATGCACTCTGATTGTTCAGAAAGTCTTTTGAAGGAGAAAGACATTAAATGAACAATTAAATTTAACTCTGCCCCAAGAGGTGAGCCATGCACTCTGTCCCCCTCACCACCACCAAACTGAGCCTTACAACTAAGCAGGCCATCCCCAAGGTTAAGAGTATGGGCTCTGAAACCAAACTAGTTAGGTTCAACTCAGCACTACCCCCTTCTAGCTGGGAAACCCCGAAGAGTTCGCTAATCTCCCTGTGACTCAGTTTCCTCGTGTGTCAATATGAATAATAAAAGCATCCACCTTATAGGTATATTTTAAGGGTTAAACCGGAGTTTAACATGGTGCCTGGAACTCAATAAACTTCAGCTACAAATGTTTTTGTTACTGTAACTCACTCTCCTAAACATAATTCTCCCACTCAGTCCCACTCTGCTGGGGCAAGTGGTGGCTAATTGAAATCTCCTTAGAAAAGCTTTCCCTGTGTGGGTTGTACAGTTGTGCTAGAAGCTGAAAACTTCCAGGCAATACACAACTACTAGAAAACCCACCTACAGCTATCAAAGTAAACCAATCGGAAGCCCCCTCCTCCCTGCCATACTCACGTCATTGGCTGTTTGCTACACTTTTATGATTCTTCCTCCTACAAAACTGCCCTTGCCCTGTAAGCTCAGTTCAGCATCAATAAAACCTTCTCTTTCATAATGCTGTGTGGTTCTTCAAGAACATCTATCATCATAATCTCCTTTGTATCTCACAACAAGCCAACAAGATAGATGTGACCATCCTGTTTTCCTGGTGAAGATGGAAGACAGCTGCCTAAGTTCATGGTGACAAGAGTTACCCAAGTCTATTGACTGAATCTGGAACAGATACAACAATGAAACTGTTGTTTACTATATACATATATATCTATATCTGTATATAATCGGTTTCTTCATTTTAGAAGTAATATGTAATCATTATAGAAAAGTAGAAAATATAGACATAGAGAAAGAAAAAAGAAAAAAATCACTCAGTGAGACAACTCACTATTACCACTTTAGGATATTTTTTCCAGTTCCTTTTCTATGCACAAGTTGTGATCATATTCTACATAGTTTCACAACCTCTGTAAATACACGTCACAAAGAGCGTAGCATTTTCTTTCCCCAAATTTAAATGCAATGATATGGCATGTACAGAATAGAAAGCAAAGCCCGGGTGTAAGAACTTAGCCCTGAAGTCAAGATTACACCTTTTAATTCTAACTGCTGTAACCTCTAAAGAACAACTGTACAGAAAGGACCATTGAATAACTGGGGCAGATTCTTCCAGCAGCTCATGGGTTTTGAAAGACATTCCTTTTCTCACCCAAAGCCATGTGGGACCATAAACTCACAACCAACTGACCAACCACAAAGCAGCAGAGGTGTGGCAGGCATTCCAGAGGCAGCTGGGCCACCGCAGGGGAGCCATGCGTCCTGCCATTCCTGCATTTCAAATATTCCTGAAGCCACGACTGATGCCAGGAATATCAATGGCAACTGACACATGGGCAGGTGATAAAGGGTCTTTGTCCTTAAGGGCTGACCTCAGAGCCCCCCGCAAGCTGAAAGGGCTCTAGCATTAGCACAGTGATTCCAGGCAGCCGTCTGTCCAGAAAGGACCAGCAGGAGTGGACAGGTGGGCAGGGAGTACAGAGATGCTGACAGCGGTTCAGGATCGGAGCTGCTGGTGTCATCCCAGTCTGTCTGGACCAAGGGCTTCTCCCAGGCTTCTGGGGCTTTTTCTAGACGTGCAAAATAAGGAGGATATGGGAGAAGGGATCCCTCTACCATGCCAGGAACTGCTTCATGCTTTAAAAAGACGTCATCCCCTTCAATCTACACGACTCACTGCCATTTTATAGGGGAGGTGAGTGAGGCTCAAAGATGTTAGAAAACTTGCTAAGGGACACAGATGGCATGCCAAACCTAAGTTGTTTGGTTTATCTGACACCAAAGTCAATGTTCTTCCTATAATTTGTTGTTTCTGAGTCCACACACACACACACACACACACACACTCACATACATGCACAGTAAGCTTAAGTACCTTTTCCATCTCACCATGCATCTAATCCTTCATGATTATTTTCCTTTCCTCATAAACCCCCAAGTTTACAGGGTAGTATAATTATTTCCCTGTTTCCCTCATTTGTCCACATTTTAAAAAGTAGAAATATAGTCTATACTGGAAATTTTAAAAATGAATAAATAAACCCCAAGCTAAGAACTCCTTCAAGAGCTGATAAAATTTGCCCTTGTACAGGTCAACAACGTGGTGCCCTAATTGAGTGAGCTGCGCCCAAAGGTTTACATCACTGGTGCTTTGCTAAAAACTACAAAAAGTAGTAGTAAAGGTCTTTTCTATATTTTCATGTGGTTCTATTCATATCAAAATTTGTCTCAAATTTTAAACTCTTACAGGTTAGGGACCTCGATTATTTATAATCTCTCTTCCTTTATGACCTACAGCAGCCAGCGTTCGTATATTCTTCAGCACTTAGAACTTCAAGCAACAGCATATTTAAAGCACAGTGCTGGGTACTAAGGAAATTTTCAGAGCCAAATAACACTTTACCTGCCCTCGAGGAAGAAGGACACACACACACACACACACACACACACACACACACACACACACACACCCCAAAGCTGTGAAGCACACTTTGGCCTAAAAGGACCCCTGAATGAAAATAAGTAGAACCACAAAGTGTTCTGGAGACAGAAAGGTAAAACTAACTGATACTTTCTAGAAAGATTCAAGAGCATTTCACAGAGGAAGTGACATTTTAACATGACCTTGAGGAACGAATCAGATTTTACGGGCAGAATGGGTGACAAGGCAATTGGAATAAGGAGAACAAAACCTCAGAGGCATCACGATGTGAGGCATGTATTTAATTATGTCAAAGGCATGACTTCACTTTTTGAAAATATTATTTGTGTGTCATTATGAACCCAGGGGTTGAGAAAACTAGTCATTAAACCACACTTGGTAAATAAATAAATAAATAAGGGCTCTAACAATGTTTGTTACTGTCTTCTATTAAGCTGCCTATCATACTCCTATTTTGTCACTGGAAAACAAATCAGCAAGCCATTTGCTGTCATGGAAAAGTAGAAGTAAGAGTTTCAATGGTAGGGTGGCACCGTTCCAGAAGAAACTTTTTGTTGTCTGCAAAGGCTTCTCAGTTTGAGAATTTCATCAAGACAAAAGGAATATCAGGTGCCTGATGCCAGGAGCAAGGGTAAAGGAGGGACGATGTCTTCACTAGGACACACAAGTTATTTGCTACCACTTAAATTACAACTTATTTTTTCCCTTTACTATCAGTATTAGGCTACGAAGCCTGCCTTAAGTCAGGGGCTAGGAAGGGTGGATGGCATAACCAGTTAGCAATGCTTTCATTTCCTTGGGGGAAAGCAAATCAGTAAATAAAGATCTATATTACTTTAAAAAATAACAGTCCAAGAGAATCCTGGGTACATACTAAGCGATGGCTTCAGCCTGCAAGAGTGAAGGCACACAGCCAAGAACGGGAGATGTGCTGTGTGCAGGGAAAAGATCTGAAATTGAAGTTGCTCTGAATGGTGAAATAAGCTCTGGAGTGAAGCTCAAACGGGAGACGGGGAAAAGGCAGAGTGCAGCCAGAGCAACCGAAATGGAAATCAGCATGCCCATGGCGGATTTCCTAAAACCTATTCAGTCAAGTAGAACAAAATAATAAAGAAGCAACAAAAGAATAAATGACCCAGAATTATTGGCCTCTCCAAGCAGAACTTGCTACAGAGCATTGGTTTCAGGAGCAGATGTGGAGAAACTGCAGCCCCACCAGGCTTTCTTCACTGAAGATGCTCTTATAAGCTTTGTCATCTGACAGGATACTGTTGAAAGCCAGAAGAACGTGTAAAACATTATTCAAGAATCACAGGAATCTGTCTCTTGGTACAATACTGGGAAATGTCATTTGGCTACAGATTTGTACCATAATAAAGTTGTCCATAAATACACACTATAAACATAGATGGCAAGAAATAAATAACTTTGTTGTTATATCCAGAGGCTAAATGATAGATCCTTGGTGTGTTACTGTGAGATGTTATTTTAAAAGAAAATCCACGAAGTTAGGTGACCCTCAATGGACTATAAATAACTGTAAAAAGAGGGGTTTTTTTAAAGAAATTGAAAGATTATAAAAAGCCTCAGGATTTTGCTGTGTTGCCCACAAAGCCCACCATATTCATTTCTATCTTTCTGTGTCCAGAGTCACACTGGCAACAAATTCAGCTGTAACTTGTATACTTGCCATGCATGCATTTCCTTTAAAAATAAACGTTTCCTGCCAAGCCTAAGTACCACTGTTTTCTCAAATGAGAAATAGTGAAAGCAATCTTAATACAAGATTTTTCCCTTCGGGGACTATAGCCTTCCTCTGAGCGCCCTTCTACGACACCACTCCCAGCCCTTCTCTGCAAGCCCCAACTCCTCCACAAAGCTCCTCCCACCCTGGATCTCAAGCCAGGTGTTCTGCATTCTTTTTTTTTTTTTTTTGAGGGTTTTGTATTCTTATCTTTTAAAAAAATCTTTATGGGAGTATAATTGCTTTACAATGGTGTGTTAGTTTCTGCTTTATAAAAAAGTGAATCTGCTATACATGTACATATATCCCCATATCTCTTCCCTCTTGCATCTCCCTCCCTCCCACCCTCCCTATCCCACACCTCTAGGTGGTCACAAAAAAACAGAGCTGATCTCCCTGTGCTATGCGGCTACTTCCCACTAGCTATCTATTCTACATTTGGTAGTGTATATATGTCCATGACACTCTCTCACATTGTTCCAACTTACCCTTCCCTCTCCATGTGTCCACAAGTCCATTCTCTAGTAGGTCTGCGTCTTTATTGCTGTTCTGCCCCTAGGTTCATCATAACTTTTTTTTTTTTAGAATCCATATACATGTGTTAGCATATGGTATTTGTTTTTCTCTTTCTGACTTACTTCATTCTGTAGGACAGACTCTAGGTCCATCCACCTCGCTAAAAATAACTCAATTTCGTTTGTTTTTATGGCTGAGTAATATTCCATTGTATATATGTGCCACGTCTTCTTTATCCATTCATCTGTCAATGGACTCATAGGTTGCTTCCACATCCTGGCTATTGTAAATAGAGCTGCAATGAACACTGTGGTACATGAATCTTTTTGAATTATGCTTTTCTCAGGGTATATGCCCAGTAGTGGGACTGCTGGGTCGTATGGTAGTTCTATTTTAGTTTTTTAAGGAACCTCCACACTGTTCTCCATAGTGGCTGTACCAATTTACATTTCCACCAACAGTGCAAGAGGGTGTCCCTTCCTCCACACCCTCTGCAGCATTTATTGTTTCTAGATTTTTTGATGTTGGCCATTTTGACTGGTGTGAGATCATATCTCATTGTAGTTTTGATTTGCATTTCTCTAATGATTAATGATGTTGAGCATTCTTTCATGTGTTTGTTGGCAATATGTATATCTTCTTTGGAGAAATGTCTGTTTAGGTCTTCTTCCCATTTTTGAATTGGGTTGTTTGTTTTTTTGATATTGAGCTGCATGAGCTGCTTGTAAATTTTGGAGATTAATCCTTTGTCAGTTGCTTCATTTGCAAATATTTTCTCCCATTCTGGGGGCTGTCTTTTCATCTTATTTATGGTTTCCTTTACTGTGCAAAAGCTTTGAAGTTTCATTAGGTCCCATTTGTTTATTTTTGTTTTTATTTCCATTTCTATAGGAGGTGGGTCAAAAAGGATCTTGCTGTGATTTATGTCATAGAGTGTTCTGCCTATGTTTTCCTCTAAGAGTTTTATAGTGTCTGGCCTTACATTTAGGTCTTTAATCCATTTTCAGTTTACTATTGTATATGGTGTTAGGGAGTGATCTAATTTCATTCTTTTACATGTACCTGTCCAGTTTTCCCAGCACCACTTATTGAAGAGGCTGTCCTTTCTCCACTGTATATTCTTGTCTCCTTTATCAAAGGTAAGGTGACCATATGTGTCTGGGTTGATCTCTGGGCTTTCTATCCTGTTCCATTGATCAATATTTCTGTTTTTGTACCAGTACCATACTGTCTTGATTACTGTGCCTTTGTACTATAGTCTGAAGTCCAGGAGCCTGATTCTTACAGCTCCGTTTTTCTTTCTCAAGATTGCTTTGGCTATTCAGGGTCTTTTGTGTTTCCAAACAAATTGTGAAATTTTTTGTTCTAGTTCTGTGAAAAATGCCATTGGTAGTTTGATAGGGATTGCATTGAATCTGTAGATCGCTTTGGGTAGTAGAGTCATTTTCACAATGTTGATTCTTCCAACCCAAGAGCATGGTATTTCTCTCCATCTGTTTGTATCATCTTTAATTTTTTTCATCAATGTCTTATAGTTTTCTGCATACAGGTCTTTTGTCTCCTTAGGAAGGTTTATTCCTAGGTATTTTATTCCTTTTGTTGCAATGGTAAATGGGAGTGTTTCCTTAATTTCTCTTACAGATTTTTCATCATTAGTGTATAGGAATGCAAAAGATTTCTGTGCATTAATTTTGTATCCTGCTACTTTACCAAATTCACTGATTACTCTAGTAGTCTTCTGGTAGCAACTTTAGAATTCTCTATGTATAGTATCATGTCATTTGCAAACAGTGACAGCTTTACTTCTTCTTTTCCCATGTGGATTCCTTTTATTTCTTTTTCTTCTCTAATTGCCGTGGCTGAAACTTCCAAAACAATGTTGAATATTAGTGGTGAGAGTGGGCAAACTTGTCTTGTTCCTGATCTTAGTGGAAATGGTTTCAGTTTTTCACCATTGAGGATGATGTTGGCTGTGGGCTTGTCGTATATGGCCTTTATCATATCGAGGTAAGTTTCCTCTATGCCTACTTTCTGGAGGGTTTTTAATCATAAATTGGTGTTGTATTTTGTCAAAAGTTTTTCTGCACCTATTGAGATGATCATATGGTTCTTATTCTTCAATTTTTTTTTTTTTTTTTTTTTTTTTTTTTGTTACGCGGGCCTCTCACTGTTGTGGCCTCTCCCCTTGCGGAGCACAGGCTCCAGACGCACAGGCTCAGCGGCCATGGCTCATGGGCCCAGCCGCTCCATGGCATGTGGGATCTTCCCGGACCGGGGCACAAACTCGTGTCCCCTGCATCGGCAGGCAGACTCTCAACCACTGCGCCACCAGGGAAGCCCAATTCTTCAATTTTTAATATGGTGTATCACATAAATTGATTTGCGTATATCGAAGAATCCTAACATTTCTGGGATAAACCCCACTTGATCATGGTGTATGATCCTTTTAATGTGCCGTTGGATTCTGTTTGCTAGTATTTTGTTGAGGATTTTTGCAGCTATGTTCATCAATGATATTGGCCTGTAGTTTTCTTTCTTTGTGACATCTTTGCCTGGTTTTTGTATCAGGGTGGTGGTGGCCTCGTTGAATGAGTTTGGGAGTGTTCCTCTCTCTGCTACACTTTGGAAGAGTTTGAGAAGGATCGGTGTTAGATCTTCTCTAAATGTTTGATAGAATTCGCCTGTGGAGCCATCTGGTGCTGGGCCTCTGTTTGTTGGAAGATTTTTAATCAAAGGTTCCATTTCAGTGCTTGTGATTTGTCTGTTTATATTTTCTCTTTCTTCCTGGTTCAGTCTTGGCAGGTTGTGCTTTTCTAAGAATGTGTCCATTTCTTCCAGGTTGTCCATTTTGCTGGCATACAGTAATCTCACATGATCCTTTGTATTTCTGCAGTGTCAGTTGTTACTTCTTCCTTTTTATTACTAATTCTATTGATATGAGTCTTCTTTCTTTTTTTCTTGATGAGTCTGGCTAATGATTTATCAATTTTGTTTATCTTCTCAAAGAACCAGCTTCTAGTTTTATTGATCTTTACTATTGTTTCCTTCATTTCTTTTTCATTTATTTCTGATCTGATTTTTATGATTTCTTTCCTTCTGCTAACTTTGGGGGATTTTTGTTCTTCTTTCTCTAGTTGCTTTAGGTGTAAGGTTAGGTTGTTTATTTGAGACTTCTAGTTTCTTAAGGTAAGACTGTATTGCTATAAACTTCCCTCTTAGAACTGCTTTTGCTGCATCCCATAGGTTTTGGGTCATCCTCTTTTTATTGTCATTTGCTTCTAGGTATTTCTTTATTTCCTCTTTGATTTCTTCAGTGATCTCTTGGTTATTAAGTAGTGTATTGTTTAGCCTCCATGTGTTTGTATTTTTTACAGATTTTTTCCTGTAATTGATATCTAGTCTCATAGCATTGTGGTCGGAAAAGATACTTGATACAATTTCAATTTTCTTCAATTTACCAAGGCTTGATTTGTGACCCAAGATATGATCTATCCTGGAGATTGTTCCATGAGCACTTGAGAAGAAAATCTATTCTGTTGTTTTTATATGGAGTGTCCTATAAATATTAATTAAGTCCACCTTGTTTAATGTGTCATTTAAAGCTTGTGTTTCCTTATTTATTTTCATTTTGGATGTTCTGTCCATTGTTGAAAGTGGGGTGTTAAAGTCCACTACGATGATTGTGTTACTGTTGATTTCCCCTTTTATGGCTGTTATCATTTGCCTTATGTATTGATTTGCTCCTATGTTGGGTTCATAAATATTTACAATCTTCTTCTTGGATTGATCCCTTGATCATTATGTAGTGTCCTTCTTTGTCTCTTGTAATAGTCTTTGTTTTAAAGTCTATTTTGTCTGATATTAGAATTGCTATACCAGCTGTCTTTTGATTTCCATTTGCATGGAATCTCTTTTTCCATTCCCTCGCTTTCAGTCTGTATGTGTCCCTAGGTGTGAAGTGGGTCTGTTGTAGACAGCGTATATATGGTTCTTGTTTTTGTATCCATTCAGCCAATCTATGTCTTTTGGTTGGAGCATTTAATCTATTTACATTTAAGGTAATTATCAATATGTATGTTCCTATTACCATTTTCTTAATTGTTTTTGGTTTGTTATTTTAGGTCTTTTCCTTCTCTTGTTTCCTGCCTAGACAAGTTCCTTTAGCATTTATTGTAAAGCTCATTTGGTGGTGCTGAATTCTCTTAGATTTTGCTTGTCTGTAAAGATTTTAATTTCTCCATCGAATCTGAACGAGATCCTTGCTGGGTAGAGTAATCTTGGTTGTAGGTTTTTCCCTTTCATCACTTTAAATATGTCCTGCCACTCCCTTCTGGCTTGCAGAGTTTCTGCTGAAAGATCAGCTGTTAACCTTTGGGGATTCCCTTGTATGTTATTTGTTGCTTTTCCCTTGCTGCTTTTACTATTTTTTCTTTGTGTTTAAATTTTGATAATTTGATTAATAAGTGTCTTGGCAGGTTTCTCCTTGGATTTATCCTCTATGGGACTCTGCGCTTCCTGGACTTGATTAATATTTCCTTTCCCGTACTAGGGAACTTTTCAACTAAAATCTCTTCAAATATTTTCTCAGTCCCTTTCTTTTTCTCTTCTTCCTCTGTGACTCCTATAATTCAAATGCTTGTGCATTTAAGGTTGTCCCAGAGGTCTCTGAGACTGTCCTCAATTGTTTTCATTCTTTTTTTTTTATTCTCCTCTGAGGTAGTTGTTTCCAGTATTTTATCTTCCAGTTCACTTATCCGTTCTTCTGCCTCAGTTATTCTGCTATTGATTCCTTCCAGAGAAGTTTTAATTTCATTTATTGTGCTGTTCATCATTGTTTGTTTGCTCTTTAGTTCTTCTAGGTCCTTGTTAAACTTTTCTTGTTTTTTCTCCATTCTATTTCCAAGATTTTGGATCATCTTTGCTGTCATTATTCTGAATTCTTTTTCAGGTAGCTGCCTATTTCCTCTTCATTTGTTAGGTCTGGTGGGTTTTTACCTTGCTCCTTCATCTGCTGTGTATTTCTGTCTTCTCATTTTGCTTATCTTACTGTGTTTGGTGGTCTCCTTTTCACAGGCTGCAGGTTCGTAGTTCCCATTGTTTTTGGTGTCTGTCCCCACTGGCTAAGGTTGGTTCAGTGGGTTGTGTAGGCTTCCTGGTGGAGGGGACTAGTGCCTGTGTTCTGGTGTATGAGGCTGGATCTTGTCTTTCTGGTGGGCAGTTCCGTGTCCGGTGGTGTGTTTTGGGGTGTCTGTGGCCTTATTATGATTTTAGGCAGCCTCTCTGCTAATGGGTGGGGTTGTGTTCCTGTCTTGCTAGCTGTTTGGCATAGGGTGTCCTGCACTGTAGCTTGCTGGTCATTGAGTGGAGCTGGGTATTAGCATTGAGATGGGGATCTCTGGGAGAGCTCTCGCCCTTTGACATTACATGTAGCTAGGAGGTCTCTGGTGGACCAATGTCCTGAACTCAGCTCTCCCACCTCAGAGGCTCAGGCCTGACACCCGGCTGGAGCACCAAGACCCTGTCATCCAGACGGAAAAAGAGAAAAAGGAAAAATATATATATATATATATATATATATCCTTGCTCCCAAAGTCCACCTCCTCAATTTGGGATGATTCGTTGTCTATTCAGGTATTCCACACATGCAGGGTACATCTAGTTGATTGTGGAGATTAATCCGCTGCTTCAGAGGCAGCTGGGAGAGATTTCCCTTTCTCTTCTTTGTTCTCACAGCTCCCGGGGCTCAGCTTTGAATTTGGCCCCGCCTCTGCGTGTAGGTCGCCTGAGGGCGTCTGTTCTTCGCTCAGACGGGACGGGGTTAAAGGAGCCGCTGATTTGGGGGCTCTGGCTCACTCAGGCCGGGGGGAGGGAGGGGCACAGAGTGCGGGGTGAGCCTGCGGCGGCAGAGGCTGGCATGACATTGCACCAGCCCGAGGCGCGCCGTGCGTTCTCCCAGGGAAGTTGTCCCTGGTTCCCAGGACCCTGGCAGTGGCGGGCTGCACAGGCTCCCAGGAAGGGGTTGGGGATAGTGACCTGTGCTCGCACACAGGCTTCTTGGTGGCGGCAGCAGCAACCTTAGCATCTCATGCCTGTCTCTGGGGTCCACGCTGTTAGCCGCGGCTCGCGCCCGTCTCTGGAGCTCCTTTAAGCAGCGCTCTGAATCCCCTCTCCTCGCGCACCAGGAAACAAAGAGGGAAGAAAAAGTCTCTTTCCTCTTCGGCAGCTCCAGACTTTTCCCGGACTCCCTCCCGGCCAGCCGTGGTGCACTAGCCCCTTCAGGCCGTGTTCACGCCACCAACCCCAGTCCTCTCCCTGCGCTCCGACCGAAGCCCGAGCCTCAGCTCCCAGCCCCGCCCACCCCAGCGGCCAAGCAGACAAGCCTCTCAGGCTGGTGAGTGCAGGTCGGCACCGATCCTCTGTGCGGGAATCTCTCCGCTTTGCCCTCCACACCCCTGTCGCTGTGCTCTCCTCCACTACTCTGAAGCTTTCCCCCTCCACCACCCACAGTCTCCGCCTGCGAAGGGGCTCCTAGTGTGTGGAAACCTTTCCTCCTTCACGGCTCCCTCCCACTGGTGCAGGTCCCGTTCCTATCCTTTTGTCTCTGTTTATTCTTTTTTCTTTTGCCCTACCCAGGTATGTGGGGAGTTTCTTGCCTTTTGGGAGGTCTGAGGTCTTCTGCCAGCATTCAGTAGGTGTTCTGTAGGAGTTGTTCCACGTGTAGATGTATTTCTGATGTGTCTGTGGGGAAGAAGGTGATCTCCGCGTCTTACTCTTCCGCCATCTTGAAGGTCTCCTTGAGGGTTTTTTAAATTGAATTATAGTTGATTTACCGTGTTGTGTTACTTTCTGCTTGCAGCAAAGTGATTCAGCTTTACATATACACATATATAGACATATATATATATATATCCATTCTTTTTTACTATTCTTTTACATTAGAGTTTATCACAGGATATTGAACACAGTTCCCAGTGCTGTACAGTAGGACCTTGTTGTCTATCCATCCTATATATAATAGTGTACATCTGCTCACTCCAACTCCCAGTCCATCCCTTCCCACCCACCCCCACTTGGCAACCACAAGTCTATTCTCTATGTCTGTGACTCTGTTTCTGTTTCATAGATAGGTTAATTTGTGTCACATTTTAGATTCCACATATAAGTATTATCATATGGTATTTGTCTTTCTCTTTCTGGCTTACTTCACTTAGTATGATAATTTCTTGCTGCATCCATGTTGCTGCAAATGGCATTATTTCATTGTTTTTTCATGGCTGAGTAGTATTCCATTCTATATATGCACCACATCTTCTTTATCCATTCCTCTGTTGATGGACATTTAGGTTGTTTCTGTGTTCTGCATTCTGATTGCTCGTGGGAAACGCTATTTGCATGGAATGATGTCACATTCCATTCCCCAGGCAGGAGTATATAGTGGAGAAGGCAGGGACATGTAAAATCAGGGGACTTGGCCTTGAGCCCACCTCGTTCCACCAGTGGTGTCCTTAATTAGTCTGTTTTAAAATTTATTTTTATTTATTTATTTTTGGCTGCATTGGGTCTTCGTTGCTGCGTGTGGGCTTTCTCTAGCTGCAGTGAGTGGGGGCTACTCTTCATTGTGATGCATGGGTTTCTCATTACAGTGGCTTCTCTTGATGCACAGCACAGGCTCTAGGCATGTGGGCTTCAGCAGTTGTGGCACACAGCCTTCAGTAGTTATGGCTTGCATGCTCTAGAGCACAGGCTCAGTAGTTGCGGCACATGGGCTTAGTTGCTCCACGGCATGTGGGATCTTCATGGACCAGGGCTCGAACCTATGTCCCCTGCATTGGCAGGCAGATTCTTAACTACTGCACCACCAGGGAAGTCCCCTTCATTGGTCTTAAAACCACTGAGCTGGTTTCCTTTTCTGTCCAGTGGGGAGCCCCTTAGAAGTTCACTGTGACACCCAAACTCATCCACATGAGAGAGCTTTGTAAAGTGTCAAGTAACCTACAAAGGTAATTATTGTTTTGGAAGGATTTAGGGAGTACCTGTGATGTGCAGGACCACAGTTTCGCGTAGTAATCACAACTGAAGAAGGCAAACTCCCAACTCTCAAAAACCTTAAAATGTAGCAGAGAAGCGAAGACATACATACCCTTACAGAGTAGCAGATAGTAAGTTCCCTAAGCAATATGCCATGACTTCAACTCAATTTGACAAATATCCATGAAACAGGCTCTTGAGGTGCAAATGTAAACACAGTGGGTCATTGTCACCTGTCCAGCAGGAAGGACAGAGAAGCAGTGACGGTGTCAGTACAAGCAGATGGTGACAAATCCCATAAAGAAAGAGCTTCCTGGGAATGTGTTAGGTCTGTGTAGAAAGGCAGATGGAGAGGCTTCAGCCTAGATGTCCACAGGGAAAGTCTGCAGGAGATGGCAGAGTGTGAAATCTGTTTCCAAATACTGGGTTTCTATTTCCAGAAAAGGTGAAAAGGACCAGACGTGGCATTGGGTCGACCAGCACAGTAAGGCAGCTGGATGCTGGGGGTGGGAGTGGAGGTGACCACGGAGACTCAGCTGTTCTGGGAAAGTGTAAGGGTGGGTTCGCATCACCTCCAGCAGAAGCCTGATCACTGTGGGGGGAAGAGAATGGTGCCAACAGAGTCAGGGATGGGAAAACAGGGACTTTGGTTCTGGAAGGACAGGATCTACCAGACGGGTTTCTTGTTTGTTTGTTTTTTAAATCATAACTTTAAAATAGCAATTTTATCTGGGCACTCTTCTAAGCATTTCATCTATAGTGACTCATTTAATCACACAGCAACCAAGAGTGGTAGGCGCAGTTATCCCCACTGGATGGATGAGGAAACTGAGATGCGGAGAGTTTGACCACACTTGTGGGCTGAGAAAAGGGAGACAGCATCTATAGGGAGAGCAAAGATGCTATCTGAACTCAAAGAGGGACTGCTCGGGGATTACGGATGATTGGTATTGTCCTTTCCGCATTTTATAACTCCTAACTTCTCTACCATAGGCATTATGATTTTTGTAATCAGAAAACTAAACCATACAAAAATGGGCAATCATGGCTTCCCAGGTGGTGCAGTGCTTAAGAATCTACCTGCCAGCACAGGGGACACAGGTTCGATCCCTGGTCCAGGAAGATCCCACATGCCACGGAGCAACTAAGCCTGTGTGCCACAGCTACTGAGCCTGTGCTCTAGAGCCCACGAGCCACAACTACTGAACCCACATGCCAAAACTAC
The DNA here is from genome assembly GCF_025265405.1 of Mesoplodon densirostris. Classification (NCBI taxonomy): domain Eukaryota; kingdom Metazoa; phylum Chordata; class Mammalia; order Artiodactyla; family Ziphiidae; genus Mesoplodon; species Mesoplodon densirostris. Next base: position 79,429,042 of record NC_082672.1, read on the forward strand.
TGAAGCCCGCATGCCTAGAGCCCGTGCTCCGCAACAGGAGAAGCCACTGCAATGAGAAACCCGCACACCGCAATGAAGAGTAGCCCCCGCTCACCACAGCTAGAGAAAAGCCCGCATGCAGCAACAAAGACCCAACAAAGCCAAAAATAAATAAATGTTTTAATGGACTATCATGTTAGTGATTAATATTGTCTTTAAATTTGTCCTTATGTCTTCTATGTAAAAATAAGCTTTCCAATAAGAAAGTTAGCATCCTGAGGGTAGGAACGGTCCCTTATTTCTCCTTTCCCCCCACGTCTGCACCTGAGGTGTGTGTGTGTGTGTGTGTGTGTGTGTGTGTGTGTGTGTGTGTGTGGCTTTTAAAGGGAACAAGATTAAACCCAACCATACCCAGACCCTTGTTAATAATGCCTCAAATTTAACTTTCCACATGCTAACTACCCTGCGTTGCTGGCCTTGAGTACCTTTAGTATGAGCTTTAATTCTTTTTCCTTCCCCTTCCATGATCCCATCTCCCACTACCACTACTTAAGGACCTAGGATATACGCATCCTCTTCTGGGGTGGGCTGGCCAGATGGCAGATATGTCCTGCCATTGGCTCTCACTGTCTTATGTTGAGGATTCACAACTTTCCCCTGTAACATCACCCAGATATCTGAGTAATAATCTGAGCATACTGTCATTTTTGTTTCTTTGTCATTTTCATAAGCTGAGTTATAAATTAAATTGCAGTCTTTTACATTCAATCTTAATGTAACTTTCCTTCAATATATTGATTTTTTTAAGTTTGTGGTTGTTGCTGATATTGTTTTTCTAGGGAAGAGAAAGCAAAAATGCCATTTTTCCTATATTTTGATATTCCTTTCTTTCTTCTCCTTCTCTCTTAGCCAACCCATCCCTGAAGTTCATGCTTCTCTTCCTCCTATGAAAACTGTTCCCCTTGGTTTCCTCACTGCTATACATTAAAATTTCAAGGGAGGAAGCCTGAACTCCTAGGTCCATTCATGGGGATCACTTCCTCCCAATTTCAATGCAGGTCCTGTAGGGCTTTGTAGGGGAAGAAGACAGTCATGGGCGAGGAAGAAAGGTAAGTATCAGCCTGTCTCCATGCGCTGGCCTGTGTGGACCTGCGTTCAGCACATTCACAAAAGATGGGGAGGTTGTAAGTGTGATCTGCTTCCCACTTCTTCCAGAAGTGCAGGTGAGAGGGGTCCCAGGACGAGAGTGAAAAGAGAACTCCCTTAAATAGAATGCTCATTCTACTCGATATAAAAGAATGTGTATATATATATATATATATATATATATATATATATAAACTGAAACACTTAACTGTACAGCAGAAATTAACACAATATTGTAAATCAACTCTACTTCGATTAAAATAAAGGGTTTTTTAAAAAGCTGTCACACAGTGCCTGAAATTCTGGACCTATTTGTCCTCTGAATTTTTGATCCATTAGAGACATTATAGCTGTGTGAAACAGTAGATTAGAATGACTTGCTGACCTTTTTAAAATTCCGGTGCTTGGATCTACTCAAGCAGATCTGGGTAGATCAGACTTAATCGTTCAGAGGTTCAGATTTAATTACCTGGGCATCAGTATTTTCTTAAATCCCTCTCCCCATCCCCTCACTTCCTCCACGTCCACCCCCAATGATTCTAACATGTAGTCAGGTTGGGAACCACTGCTATAGAGCCAGTCCAAAAACCTAAAAGTTTTAGGGGTGGTTGAACATCTATGCATCCTCATTGGATCTTGAAATATATTCTAGATCTAGTTTCTTTTTAATTAAGAGAAGATTACCTCTGAGGTGACAGTCAAAGCTCTTCCCCAAATTATCTCTTCTTTACTACAAACATGCACAGAAATGTTAAACTAAAACATCATCTCCAGGGCTGCTCAGGGGACTCACCAAGAAATTTGAGCTAGTTATCTTTACACCAGCTGCATGTGACATCGCTAAACTTGCTAACGAGGCAGCAAAGTCATTTGGGAGGGAATGTTTCCATGTTAATATGACTTTGATCCAAGAAAGCAAAGAAGCGTATTCTGCTGAAAGTAATTAGAAGATGTGGCACTTTTAAAAAAACATCTAGTCAGAGAGATTATAAAAGTCTGGCCCTGAACGTCAGGATATATGCAAGCTTTGGGATGTGGAGAGCCATTCCTTGCTTCAATTCCTAGTTTCCAAGTCTGGGATAGAGCAATATTCAGGTGCTCTAAATACAGTCTGTTCATATTTAAAATAACAGAACATTTCACCTCTCAGTGACTCGTGAAAACTGAAGTGCACCCCAATGTAGAGGGCAGAAACTGCGAGAAACCATGCTTCAGAGTTTTAACTACGAACAGCCACAGCCATGGTCTCTCCTCAGTTCATTCCTGGTTGGTTTCATTTTCAAGTTAGGCAATTAGATTGAGACCCTTTCCTCAAGGGGCAAGAACTTTTTTCCTGCAACTCACAGAGGGCAGTGAAACATGATTCTCCTGACCCTCAGTTTGAGTGGCTCTTTGTCTTATGAAACTTCTAGGCTCAGGTTCATGTCACACACACGCACACTGTCTTTGCAAAGAATCCACAGTTCATCCTCAATAATATATAAACCAAAAGTCTAAGGTGACCAACTCATCCCAGTTTGCCCAGGACTTTCCCGGTTTTAGAAAACCTGGTGTCCTGGGAGCCACACTCCCATCCCGGTCCTAAGCAGATCAGGATGATTGGTTACCCTAAAAACAACCAGAATCAGAATCCAGCCCAGAGTGGACTTGGAGCTGTCGGAGCCATCCTTGGGGCCAGCCGTTCCTCCCTGATTACAGTTAGTGGTACCTGCGGAAGAGGGTCAACTGATCCACCAGCCCCTCCCATGCCCCCTCGCCTCATGGGACCTGCCACCATGCTCTGTTTGTGTTGTCTGGAATCCTGCCAACAATGAGGAGGATAATTGTCCTTACCCCAATATTAGAATATAAAGCAATAGAGGCTCTGATAAATTAAGTGAGCTGACCAAGACCACACTGGTGGTACCTGGTAGGGCAGAAGCCCACCACCAATAATACATCTGGAAAACTACATAGAGAAGATTTCATAAGAGCTAAGGCAAAACTAAGTAATAAAACATGGAGGAAGAATGGAAATGACAAACCAAATATCAGACTCTATATGAATTTAATCAAATGTGAGGCATAAACAAGACAACCCGAAGCTAACTGATGGGTTACAAATCGCCCAAAATCAAATTCATAAGCTTCTTTATAATATATCCTCCCAAGTATTCAAATAAATACCGTGACCTTAGGCAAAAAAGGGTTTTCTATTCATATGTATGAAATATTTTGTTCCTAATTATTTCTCCTTAGAGTGAATAATAATGTCTAGCATAAATATGATTTGTTGCTTAAATTTTTGTATTTGAATTTATCCTATATGTTTACAAGGAAAAATAGGATCATAAAGTTGCTATATAAGAACTGTCTAACAGGAGCAAAAAAAACTGTTGATTTATAATTTACATCTTAGCTGTGTGTATTTGTTCTCAGCATATATTTAAATATGTGCTGATGTAAGTCAGCACATATTTTTGGACCAACATAATTGCAAAGACATTCCTAAAGCAATTCATGTCTGCTGTCTTTTTCTTGACATTCCTTTATACTCCTAATTTTCCCTATATGTCAGTCCTATTGTCTGCCTCCTTACAGTGGATCTTTGGAAAAGCACAAACCAAAGGAGATTACTTCTAGTAGCTACATGTAGAGGAAAGGAGCTGACACCCATCAGTGATAATGAGAGTGAGTCTCGATGATGTGTGATTGGCCAGGGTAGGGTCCCCCTGTGAATCTCTCAATAGAATGGCAGAGAGGCAGACTTTCTGGTGCTGATCTTTAATTAATTTTTTTTAATGTGTGCTCCTATGTTATACCATCTTAAGGTTGTCCAGCAGCTTAAAAAAATTAAAATACTCTTAACTGTGGTCAGACAACTAGATTTACAAGTGGCAGAATCAACAATCAGACCTAACATTGTCTGGGTCTCAATAATTTCCAAAGTCTCCAGTATTGTGGGTTATCAGACACCTCTGACATCTGGAAAAGTTTATAAAATGTCTTTAGGATACCATTTCCATCCATCTTTAGGGTGTCTTTTTCTCTGAGAAATCTTGAACATAGCACATTTCAGCACTTTCCATAAAGATCTTTTTTTTGAGGCATAGTTCATTTACAATGTTGTATTACTCTCAAGTATACAGCAAAGTGGTTCAGTTTTATAGATAAATATATATATGTATATACACACATATTTACATGTATGTATTCTTTTTCAGATTCTTTTCCATTATAGTTTATACAAGATATTGTATATAGTGCCTTGTGCTATACAGTAGCCACCTGTTTTTTATCAATTTTATATATAGTAGTGTGTATCTGTTAATCCCAAACTCCTAATTTATCTCTCCCACCCCCTTTCCCCTTTGGTAACCATAAGTTTGTTTTCTATGTCCATGAGTCTATTTCTGTTTTATAAATAAGTTTGTTTGGATCTTTTTTTTTTTTTTTTTTTTTTTGCGGTAAGCGGGCCTCTCACTGTTGTGGCCTCTCCCGTTGCAGAGCACAGGCTCTGGACGCACAGGCTCAGCGGCCATGGCTCACAGGCCCAGCCACTCCGCGGCATGTGGGATCTTCCCAGAACGGGGCACGAACCCGTGTCCCCTGCATCGGCAGGCGGACTCTCAACAACTGTGCCACCAGGGAAGCCCTGGATCATTTTTTAAGAGATCTTTTACTGAGGAAACCCTGTAGAGTCTTTATGTTGGCATGGAAATGAGAGCCCATCAGAATGTTATACTCTATCAAAAATGGACTCAGGTACTTCAAGCTTTTACCAACTGGCCATGATAGAGTAGAATGGATATAATGTAGCCTCTCTGGATTAGATACTCTCTAATCTAATGTAGGATGTGCAGGCAGCGAAGGTGGCTCCCTTCAGACTTTATGTGTAAATTAAATGGATTCTGCCATGGACTCAATTTTTGGGCCCCCCTGTCGCCCACAATTCACAAGTTGAAATCTTAATCCCTGACGTGATGGTATTAGGTGGTGGGGCCTTTGCAAGGGGATCAGTCGTGAGCGTGGAGCCCTCACAGTAGGGATGGTGCCCATGAACGAGAGGACCAGAGAGCTCCCTGGCCTCTTGCACCACGTGAGGTCACAGCAAGAAGACTACAGTCTGGGAGCTTCCCTGGTGGCGCAGTGGTTGAGAGTCCGCCTGCCGATGCAGGGGACACGGGTTCGTGCCCCGGTCTGGGAAGATCCCACATTCCGCAGAGTGGCTAGGCCCCTGAGCCATGGCCGCTGAGCCTGCGCGTCCGGAGCCTGTGCTCCGCAACGGGAGAGGCCACAGCAGTGAGAGGCCCACGTACCGCAAAAAAAAAAAAAAAGCCATAAAAAGAGAGAGACCCCTAAAATAAGTAAATAATGCTTTTGCACAAAAATCCAAATCAAAGGTTAAAAGCTTAGCACTGTTTCTGAATACAAATTCAGTGCAAGCCAGTACACATGTGTAATTATAAATTCCAGGTCATGCTTCCTATTTACCTATGCTCCGCTCTTTTCTGCACCAATCACTAGACATTAGCAAGACAAAATTGAGCACAAATGGACAAGTTAATTGACAATGCCATTAGAATTGTGGAGAGAACTGAAATAACTCTCAAGCTAATTGTTGAGTGGGGAAGTTGGCTTTTACAGTTTCCATTTTGCAGAAATCTTTACACACATCTTTTTTTCCCCAGAAACTCGACATTGTGTGAAGCTGTACTGATGTGAGGTAGGGGAGATGATCTGGAAAAATTCTGGATCAGGTGTTTCGGAATTCTCACCAGTAGCAAAACAAGCCAAAACCAGGTTGAAAGATTCCCAAAAGCATCTCATAATCTGCTAGCAGCAAACTGTGAGTCACGTCTATTTTTTGATCCTCTGCAAGAGTACAAAACAGGAAATAATTTTAGAATGTAATAATGTTTCTTCCTAGTTACTTAGAGAGATTTGACTTTAAATTCCGGTCTTTCTCAGTTGTCACATAAATATTGGGTTGGCCAAAATGTTTGTTCGGGTTTTTCCGTAACATCTTATGGAAAAACCCGAACAAACGTTTTGGCCACAACCCCATACCTTCGCATCCTGAATATTAGCTGTGTCATAACAATCTCCTAGGAGAGACTCATCAAACAAAGTGTCACACCCAGGCAAGTCATATAACATGTATGACATAGTAGTTCACAGCAGCCAAATCTAAGGAAACCTGGGAAAACTCAAACCCGATTCTAAGTAGGTGTCAGTATCCATGTGAGATGATAGTGGCCACTGATAACAAAAATCATGCAATCTAAACAAAATGACAAAATGACTATATAGTGATCCCACATAAATATACAAACATGACAAAAAAAGATTAAGACTAGGCACCATTATTAAATACAAAATCCAGTTATTGATACATGTGTGCAACTAGAGATGATATCTCTCCATCCTTTATGCTAGAGACATTGGGGAACAGGGCAGCAAGAGATGCCAGAGACCTAGTCCAAAGGGTCAAGGGCTCTTCCCCTCCAGCAGCCCCTACAGTGAGGAGAGCATGGAGATGCTGGAGCCCTGTTAGTTGATGACTTAGGTGACAGTAGTATCTTTTAAAGTACTTCAGGGCTCAAGCTGAAGATGGTGAAGAGCATTTCCAAACCATACTGACTGCTGAGACTGGTCAAGGGTCTAAAATTCTACCCTCCTTGCAAGCTAATAAGACAGGCTGCCATGTATTCACAGTTGCTGGCAGAAGACACGAGATTCCTGGGTCAGAGGCAAAGGACAGTTTACCATTCGTAGCTGTAGCCAGAGGATCAGCATTTGTGTCAGGGCCCTGAACTCCAGTTCCCACAGGGTATATGAAGGCCAGGTGATGTCTGCACGGGGAGTGGGGCTTGTTGCAGGAGAACTTAGGAAACCCCAATCTTTTAGAATGGGAAGTCAGCCTGGCAGAGCTGGTCTTGGAGGGAGGCGTACCTATTATACTGGAGAGTAAACAGACTTGACCTTCCTCCACACAGAGACTTTCCTCCTCTCTACCTGCTCAGCACAGCACCATCCTCCTCAGAAACTGCATTCACCACCCCAGTCCCAAATTGCCCCATGTTTTTCCTTTTGTTCCCCAGTGGTTTCTCCATATTGAATCTAGTCCTTGTTTTGGCTCTGGTGTCTGAACTACTGACTCCCAGCCCCAGCTCTTAGAATCACCTCTGACTTATGTGCCTAGCTCATACCCCCAGCAAGATGATCTCACAAGTATCCTACCACTGACAGCTTCCTTACCTCACTGGTACTGGCACTCAAGCACTGCCCTGATAAGGAGCCCTCTCCTCTCACAGAGCACGTACTGGCCACGAAATTGTTTATTTCTAGGGCTGGGCAGGATGGACAACCTATAGATGACTGGATAATTGGGTTCAGCCTGCTCTAGCTTTTTTTTTCTTTTAATGAGCTTTCTAGGGAAGGAGGGGACTCATCTCATGCGTATGCAATTTTAGTTAGTGCTATTTGGAATAGTCTTTCAGTCTGTAAATCCCATATGTTGCCATAGAAACAAGTCTCCATCTGAAATGCATCCAGTCAATTCTGAAATTATCATTCAGAGCACTGCTATAAACTGGAACAAATCCAACAGGTACCCAGCGTATCAGTATTAAGGCAGTAAGCTGCATTGTCTCATTTTCAAGTCAAAAAAATGAAGAGAGAAGAACCCAACTTGCATATCCATAAAAATTCAAACATATTCAAAGTAAGAACATTTTTCTTGATTATTTTACTCTTGAAGCAGCATTAAAATAGAGCTATGTACACCATTCAGAAAAGACAAGGTATGTTTCAAATGACTAAACAGAATGCAGTGTGGGGGAAAGGGTTCATTTAAACAGCTTTATTCTTCTTAGCAAAGGAAACTGTAAATTTATTTATTGGAAGAACTCCAAGAAATTTTAGAGTGAAATTTTAATACTCTCTTGCACCTATTGTCTCCTTGAAAATATTTTAACCACTTCATATTCCCAAATGGAAAATTATTAGGAGTTATGTAGCCCATGGGAAGAGAGTCACAGATCTGAAATAAGGATCCAAAATTTCCAGAATTTAGGGGCAAGGTTGGAAATTTTTCCCATATGGAATTTATGATAAAAAGAATAAACATAAAATTAATTAAACGATCCATCAGTTAAATTAATCTACCCCAAATGATGATAAGCTCACGTGTTGGCAGTAAAACTTAAGTGCTTTCCAAATCTCTTCCTGGAGTTCATGTTACTGGACTAAGAGTTCATCAGGAAAACACTGGTATACAGTCCGTAGAGAAGCATGGTTCTAGAGAATTTTCTGTGGTGATGGAAGGAAGCTGTAAGCAGTGCTATCCAGGATGGTAGCTGCGGCCACATATGGCTGTTGGGCACTTGAATGGGGCTAGCATGACTACAAGGCTGAACTTTTAAAAAAATGATAGTTAATTTAAATTTGAATTGTGACATGTGCCTAGTGGCAACCATAATGGACAGCACACATTTATATCTTAATAGTCAGAGTTAATATTCAGAGTTGGAGTCATACTGACAAGGTTCAAACTCTGGCTTCACTATTTATTTTGTTACTTTTCTCTCCCCCATTATTGGGTTGATGTGAAGATTCAGTGTGTTACATGACATGCTATATAAATCTTAGCAATTGCGTTCTTTTAGTTTATTTTTATTGAAGTGTAGTTGATTTACAATGTTGTGTTAGTTTCAGGTGTACAGCAAAGTGATTCAGTTACACACACACACACACACACACACACACATATTCCTTTTCAGATTATTTTCCCTTATAACTTATTACAAGATATTCTGTATAGTTCCCTGTGCTATATAGTAGGTCCTTGTTGGTTATCTATTTTATGTATAGTAGAGTGTATATGTTAATCCCAAAATCATCCCAAAAAATGATACAAATGACCTTATTTACAAAACAGAAATAGACTCACAGACATAGAAAACAAACTTATGGTTACCAAAGGGGATGGGGGCAGGGAGAACTAAATTAGGAGTTTGAGATTACCAATGGTTATTATTATATCAAAATTTGACAATTTTCTAGCCTTATGGTCAAGTTACCTAACCTCACAGTACATGAATAATTTCATCTGCAAAACAGGGTTAATAATGCTCCTTCATGGGATTGTTCTGAGGATTAAATGAGATAATGTATTAAAGTGCTTTGCACACGCCCACCACATGGAAGCACTCAATACGTGTCAGATGTTATTATTCAATTATGATTGAAGTCATATTGTAATAAGAGATTTTTATAACTTGTAGAAAATACTGGAGAAAACAGGGTGAAGTTATAATGATTTATACTGGGTGAGCCAATAACAGGGAGCCAAATCAAATTTGTTCATCGTCAAATGTAAGACTTTAAAGCTGGAATGATTCCACCAAGATTCAAAAGACACATGAGATTCATCTCAACACAATCTGCCAACTTTTCTTTTTCATAGTTGCAGCCTCATTAGCAGAGGAAAAATGTATATTATATATATATTTTTTAATATATATATATTTATATTATATATTTTATATGTGTATATTCTATATTATATATAATATGTCTATTATATATATGTATATGTATAGAATATGTATTCCCTTCGTCTCTCCTAGTATGGTGTTACTCTTTCCTTATTTTCAGTACCTGGTAGCACAGGAAAGGTAGGTAGGAGAAATATATCACTTCAGGAAATCCTGTTTCAAATTATTTCAAGATGTGCAGCACCCATCAATGACATTCCCAGCTCTAAAAACAACATATTTATAGCCACGACTTTGCACACCTCAAAAGATTTCTTAACATGATGTTCAAATAAACCAGTAACTCCCACACATGTCAACTCTCTCTATTTATATCTTAGAGTACCAAATGATAAAACAGCTAAAATTTAAGAATTCAGAGAAATTGTTAACACATTTTTAAAAAAATGTTTCTTCAAATGTTTCAGAACTATGTGAAGTCTGGAAAATCTGAGTAGGAATGCTGCAAGTCGTGCCTTAAAACAGTTTTACCTTATAAATGGACCTGGTGTGCCCTTCTCATCATTTTTCTGGCATCTCGAGAGCAGACAAGGAAAGTTCTTGTTTGTCTGGCAGCCTCCTTGGTAAAGTCTAAGTAGGTCAGGGCAAGAAGCAAAAAGCCTTTCTTTCAGTGAGAAATTAGCAACTTTATATTTAAGACGACTTTGACCGTACAGTTGCCTAAAAGCAAACACGTAGCAGACCCCTCGCTCCCAGATGTGTGCTCACAGATCCTAAAGACACAACAAGCCTTCAGTGTTGGAACTGCAGATTTCCTGGAATATTTTGTACTCTGCTAATCACAGTTTGCGAAATTGTGATGCGACGTCAAAGGCATGGCAACTTGTGGTTAACCTCGGCCGTGGCTGCCCCCTGAATGAGCAGTTAGTTGTAATTCAGACTCCACCTCTGGCAGACAAGGTAATCTGGCTTTGGGTAATTTTCAAGTACAGATTGGAGTAACAGGACAAAGGTGTGAGGGTTGGAATGCAATTTAGAGGCAACAGGAAGATGTGAGTCTGACTTTCCAAGTCCTCCCAGATTGGACTACAACGTCTCAAGCTGACTGTCACGAGACAAGGATCATACCTGTGCTGTGTCCTTTTGCAGGGACGATGCTTCTATTGATCTGAACTTTTAACTTACACCAGTGTCTGATGCTAACCATTCTGACAGTGACATGTAAACACTTTATTGTGTTAACATGAGTAATGCAGATCGTAAATGGGATCTCTCCACTCCCTGAGTTCCAGCTGAAACTGCCCTGCTCTGCCCAAAGCCTCCCCCAGGATGTTGCTGATTTGGGGGTAACTATATCCCCAAGGGCTTTGCCTCAGCTTCCTGCATCCACAGATGTGTTGCTACTTCACTAGGCATCAATTTGGACAGAAAATACAAACCTTTCATCAATTTCCACCCCCACCCCCCCAAAAAAGGCTCATTCACAGAGAACATTCACATGGTTAGTAGAAGGTGGTGACATGGACTCATCTGAGGAAAGATCTCCTGAAAAATCAATGGCCATAAATTTAGGTAAGCAAAAAGATAGACTCTCTCCCACTCTCTAACCCCAAACCATACTGTCTCAGGTGATCATGGCCCAATGAAGAAAAGTTACTTCCACATAAGACTAAATGGTATTCTGGGATGGAGTTCAAATACAGTATTCCAAAAGTACAAGCATATATAAGTATTAAGGACTACATCTTTAAGAAAAACATAAATGAGAAAAATGGCCAATAAGCTCCCACACACACACCTGCATAACTTGATTACCACACCACAGTCTTTATTTCACCACTAAAAACAAAAAAGAAAAGAAACCTTTCAGTAATTACTGTGGCCCAAGTCCAAATTCTTGATAATTGGAAATTTTTTTTTAATTTAAGATTTAGTTTCATGATTAAACGCATTGTGTGAAGTACTTGATTCCGGCTTGTTTGAAATTTTAAATTGCTTTTCTTTCCCCCTATGTAAGGGATTTGGAAAGAATCCCATTTAGAAAGCAAGCTATCAGGGCAGGGAAAGGAGTATTAACTCACTAAAGTCACTATATGTACTTAAGAGAGCCTGTAGCCTTGATTTAAGTGCTAAGCTAAATATGGTATCTCATCACACTTCTGTGCTTGGAGCCAATGCCGCAGAAAAGCAAACTGACATGAATGAGGTTCTTTGATTAATTTTCTAGTACAAGACAGTTTAAACATCACACTGGCTATGTAATTTAAATTAAGCAGATGGAGATGGCAAAGTCCTTAAAAAGATTCCTGCACACTCTTCCGGGATTAAGAAGTCTCTTGTTTAAGTACCAGAGCCTATCTTAATATGAGTTATTTGTGGATATCGGCTATTGAGCTGCCAGGTCAGAGGGAGTGTAATTCATGTGACCCAGATGAATGATTCTACTGCAGAAAAAATCAATCTACAACTACCATATTTTTACTCTGGTAAGTGGTGTTATCTGTTATGGCTCTGTGTTCTAACCAGGTAAGCTTCTATCGGACACCCTAACAGGAGTTATCCCAGTAGATGGTTTCAGGGAATTTGCTGTTATTGGTTTATGACCCATCCCTACTCCCACACTCGTGAGAATGTCTGCAAAATAAGACAAGCATGCCTGGACTTTTACCATGGAGCTAAATCAATATACTGAGTTACCGTAACATAGCAGAGTTCAGTGTTAGTCTGTGAAGCCAACCTATTTCTCTGCTCTCACACTGTCTGACTCCTGATCAGACTTGTTCGTGATGACTAAAGATACAGGCATTATTTTTTCTACTTGGGCTACCTTGCTGCCTAAGTTTGCCTTCCTGGTTCAAACCAGAAGGGCTTTTCTGGGTTTGTCAGGATGCTGAACAGCTGCTCAGTACCCCCAGCCTCCAGCCTGTGCCTACGTTGTTGCTGTGATACCGGTGGTCCATACGATGCTCGATGCATTCTAACTTCTTCCTTTGGCTCCCAGGATCTGTGTCCTCTTCAGTTTCCATCTCTCCTCTCTTATTCCCATCTGTGACTTGATAGAGATATGGGGTTACACTCTGTAGGAGTGTAGCGTTCACACTCTGTAGTGTTCCCAGAACAATGTTACTCTATGTGGCAAAATAGGAGGCATAATCACTTTGTCAATGTGATTCTGGTTATGGACATTAAAATAGCCATAGTATCCCCGTTTATTCAGCTGGGCCCAATATATTATCAAGCAAAATGCTTAGAAGTAGGAGAGGAAAAGGAAAAGTTAATCAGAGATGCAGCAGAAAAGGAGGCAGGAAAGATGAGGCAAAAGGAGAAGTCACAGGGAATAAGTATGGGAATGCCTGGACCACCATTGCTGCTTTGAGGATGGAGAAAGAGGCCACACCCTGGGATGAAGACTGGACCACCACTGCTGCTTTAAGGATGGAGAAAGAGGCCCACTAGCCAGGGATGCAGATTGGACCACATTGCTGCTTTAAGGATGGAGGAAGAGGCCACAAGCCAGGGATGCAGGCAGCTTCCAGAAGCAGAGAACAACCACTAGCCAACAACCAGTTTGGAAATGAGGAACTCAGTGCTGTACCACATGGAGCTGAATTCTGCCAAAGGCCCAAATGAGCGTGGAAGTGGATTCTCCCTCCAGGTAACATCCTAGGCTGACTGGCACCTTGATTACAGCCTGTGGCACCCATAGCAGGGAAACCAGCTGACCCTTCCAGGCTTCGGACCTACGTAACTGTAAAATAATAACTCTGTTCTATTTTAAACTGCTGAGTTTGTGATAATATGCTGGTAATAATAGGCAACTAATACACAGTCAGATTTAACTTATTATAAGAATATGATCCAAAAAAAAAAAAGAATATGATCCTCTCTGCTTTTCTAATAGTATAGTGCCTCCATACCTTCAAGGAACTTAAAATCCTAAAATCATTTTAAATGACCTTGTCTTTCACAGAAGTAATTTCAAAAATTTGTTTTGTGCCTTTTGCTGAAAGCTAGAATGGTCTCCATTATTTTGCTGCTGCTTTTTGGAAGAATTGGTTTAAAGATTCAAGATCTAAAATGTACTTCTCCAAAATTAGCAAAATCACAAGACAGTAGTACTCTTGTGAATTTCTCCCCTGAGTCTTAGGTGGTGAGTTTGAGTTCCAGAAAATCAAAGTGGTGTGATGAAGGAGAGCTCTCAGCAAGATCCAGAGGCATGAATTCCTGTCCTAGCTCTGATACGAAACAGCTAGGCAACCTCTTGGAAATCAGTTGCCTGTCTGGATCTCGTTTCTTTCCTCTAGAATAAAAGGGATGGGAAATCAGGGAGGCTTCCCTGATGAAGAGCTGCTCAGTTGGAATCTGCAGGCCTGATATACGTCAGTGAGGTACGAGAAATGGGCAGATGCTGGGAGAAGAGTGGGTCAGCAGGCTCAGCCTGTCAGGTTCTATATGCCACGTGCTACAGTATCACTCAGTGACCAAAACACAGAGCCCAGAACAGTCCATAATGGGCTTAGAAGAATTCACACCACTTGCAGGCAGTGTTACCTCTAAGAAGGTTTATCTGGAAAAACTGAGGGCTGAGAGAGTCTTATAAAGTAGAGTTTAAGGGCATGGAACACTTGGTCAAATCTCCTAAATCGAGTCCTGGCTCTGCCACTTATTAGCTGCGTGTTTTCTCTAGATCCCTCAGTTTCCTCATCTGTAAAATGTGTATATGTGTGCAAATGCTGCTCAGGATAGATCTTGGCACATTATATAAATTAGCAAGCACTACACCAATGTTTATCAATATTATTGCTATGGACTGAATTGTGTACCGACCCACCCCCATCCAAAATTCATACACTGAGGCCCTAACCCCTGTTGGGATAGTAATTGGAGAGGAGGCCTTCAAAGGTAGTTGGGTTCAGATGAGGTCATGAGGGTGGGGCCCTCTTGATGGGATTAGTGTCCTTCAAGTAGAGACACCAAAGAGCTTGCTCTCTGTGTCCAGCCTGTGAGCACAGAGCAAGAAGGTGGCCATGTACAAGACAGAAAGAAAGCTTTCACTAGAACCCGGCCATGCTGGCACCCTGATCTCAGACCTCCAGCCTCCAGAACCATGAGAAAATAAACTTCTGTTGTGAAGTCTATGGTATTTTGTTATGGCAACCTGAGCTGACTAAGACAATTATTAAGGAAGAACTTCAATTTTGCTCTGTAACTGCTATTTTATGTAACTTTCCTTTAAGAATATATTAATGTATTTTTATTATTTAAATGAACTAAAAGCAAATCAAGGGGGAAAAAAGCCCTATAGCTCATTTACAGTGATACTTTCAGTTATCTCTTAGACTTGGAAGCATACCAGATGCAGGTTGAATGAGCCATCAATGAAAGACATCAACTGTCCGTTTCATCAGTACTCACACTCAGTTTGGAAGATGTCTCATTGATCCACTCATCTACATTAAAGTGATGCAATTAACAAGCATTGCAGTGAAAAGACCCTTCAGAACAATGTCAAAAATTCAAGAAAGCACTAAAATGTGGCTCTTCTGGTGACATTTAGAAACATATATAAAGTTCAGCAATTACTTCAAAGGATGACTATGAAAAAGAAACATTCATAAAATTCATGAAATTCAGACCTTGGAAATTACCTGTAGAACTGCTCATATAATATTAGAGAAAATACTTAAAGAGAAATTTTAAGTTGGCAAATTAAATATCTCTTTTAAAAAGGACAACTAAGGCTTCCCTGGTGGCACAGTGGTTGAGAGTCTGCCTGCCGATGCAGGGGACGCAGGTTCGTGCCCCGGTCCGGGAGGATCCCACATGCCACGGAGCGGCTGGGCCCGTGAGCCATGGCCGCTGGGCCTGTGCGTCCAGAACCTGTGCTCCGCAACGGGAGAGGCCACAACAGTGAGAGGCCTGCGTACCGCAAAAAAAAAAAAAAAAAAAAAAAAAAAAAAAAAGGACAACTATATGCCTGTTATCAAAATGTAATTTAAAATGTAATTGTTGCTGTCTTGGTGCTTACAATTTAGTGGGTTAGAAAGGTATTTTTAAATAATCAAATAAATTAGTGTACAACTACAAACAATAATATGGATTTTATTTTTCTATACTCTCCCAGGGGTCCCCAAGCCCCGGGATCTAATGCCTGATGATCTGAGGTGGAGCTGATATAACAATAATAGAAATAAAGTGCACAATAAAGGTAATGCACTTGAATTATCCCAAAACCATCCTTCCACCCCCAGCCTGTGAAAAAATTGTCTTCCACGGAACCGGTCCCTGGTGCCAAAAAGGTTGGCAATTTGTCCATAGTACTTTTAAGTTATCGCTATTAATCTTGCTTGCTTAGACCCTAGATCAGCCTTTCTATTCCCTCTATGTACATAAGGAGCTATACACAATGAGGAAATTATTACATAAGGCACAAAGCACTGGCGTGAAAATCAGTTGAGTCCCAGCTCTGCCACTAGCCAAGTGAACTTGCAGACTTCTTTAGACTCTGTAAAATTAGGTGGTGCCATAGATATCCTGGTAGGGTTCTTTCAATTTTAAAATCACGTGATATGTATCTTTCCAATCACAACATTATTTTATATTCCAACAATGCATTGTTTCATAACAAATAAAGGCTGTGTCCTCCAGAAGGCAAAGGGACTTGAAAATATTCATGTATGAAGAATTCAAACAAATAAGTAATAAGCAAAATTATAAGAACACAACAGTCTTGGCTTTAAGAAACTTATAATAAAGAGTGTTCAGTATAATCAATAATGGACAGGTTTAGTTGTGACCAGAGGATGGTTGACCTGTGTGATGTTAACTCCTTTCTCTGGAGGTCTTTAAAGACAAAGCAGTTGCAGTGGGAGGGCTTAAGAAGCAAGAGGGCTGGGATTACGTGTCAGGCACATCTGTACATTACCTGAGACATTTTCTTCAGAACTCAAGAATTTTTTTCTATAAAGGAAGAGCTCTTTTTTAATTATGCATGGACATAGACATTATTAATCAAACTCTGTCTTTGAATCATAATTCATGCCAAAATCCCTAGAAGTTAAGGACATGTATAAGAATTTATGAGAATTTGAAAATTCCACACAAAGGTCATTGCAAAGACATTATAGGGCATTTGCTTTGTTTAAATGGGATATACTTTATGATTAGGGCTGATTCACACCCTCTGCAATACTCCAGGGTAATTAAACACATTAATCTAATTATGAGAGTTTCACATCGCTCTTGGTAGAAAGGCATTCAGCAAACTTTAATTATTTTTAGAGGATGTACCTTTGAATTTAATTTAAAATTTGATTAAATTCCCTTTTCTGTTATCTAAACTGATGTCAAGACATTGTTTAAGCTTATTCAAAAACAAAAGAATATCTTTATTAGCTTTTGGTTTCTTCATGTAGCCCACATTTAATAATAAAGCATTGCATAGTTTATTTATATCTGATGACATTATTCTTCAAACCAAACACAGGTTTTATATTGGACAGTCTTGAACCCAATATGGTACAAACATTAACCAGTTTATCTTTTCCCGGTCATTGTTTTCAATATACTGTGTCAAATCTTTCTTTCCTGACCCTTAATAACATCTCAGGCAGAACCCATAGCTTTCTGGTGACTTCAAATATTAAAACATCCAGTCCAGTATAGGCCAGTTTAAAAGTTCAAATCTTATAGCACAGGGAACTATATTTAATACCCTGTGATAAACCATAATGGAAAAGAATATGAAGAATAATGTGTATATATGCAAAGCTGAATCACTTTGCTGTACAGCAGAAATTAACACAACATTGTAAATCTACTATACTTCAATAAAATAAATTTTCAATCTTATATTCAATTTAGTAGTCACGACCTCACCTTCCAAAGCACTGCCAGGTGCAGCCTGAGGGTCATGGCATGTACCCAGGTCATGATCTGCTTTTTTCTCTCCTTCAAAGACATGCAACAGAAACATGGTGTTGAGGAACTGGGGATATGCCATGCCCGTCAGCACTCACGGAATATCCATGTGCTGCTCAAGGTTTCCCAGCCCTCGTGCATCAGGACCATGACTTAGTTCTCACCAGGAGAACTAAGGAGAATGGAGGTGTCTCTGCCAGCCTGGACAGGTATAATCAAGGGTCTCTTCCACACGTGTGCTCTCTCCCTTGGCTGGGGCTGAAAGCAAAGCCTTGGATGCTAATACAGCCCCATGGAGCTGGTTGTAACTGAGGTCTCTGGGTTAGTCTCGGGAGAGACTGGGTGAGACGCACCTGCCCAGCCTGCATCAGACTGTGCTGTGGATGGATGCTGAGCTCTGTTTCGCTAAAGCCACAGAGAGTTCTCACATATTTGTTATCACAGCATAACCTCTCTTGCATCCTGATTAATGCAAAGATAGACTGGGAGGTGGGGCAAAAAGAGTAGGTTACACTGCCTCTGACCCAAACAAAGAAGGAGAAAGAGAAGGTGACTGCATGAAAAGATAGTGAGCCCATTGGAGCCCATTGGAGCTTGTTTGTACCCAAGCAAGAAGGAGTCAAGAAAGAGAGACACTGGCAAAGTAAAGAAGACAGGAGGAAACGGAGGGACCAGTCTTCATGAAAAGAAATGAAAGACTGAGATTCAAGACACCAACGAAGAGATAAGTCTTGGAAGGAATGTTTGCTCAAAGAGTGGAGCAAAGGAAAGTAAGATGGGAGAAGAAACAAAAAAATTAGAAGGGAAAGAAAAGTTGCAGAAAACCTAATAATAGCAAAATGGATCACTTTTTCTCATCTTCTGATAGAGACATAAGGAATTGCCAAAGGACTGAGCTTGTGTTAATCTTCTCTCACTTACTTAAATGTATTTAGCTTCATCCCCGCAGACTACACTTAATACCTAATCTTAATTCACTCTAAGCCTGATGTCTTCTAAATCTTACAAGCTTTTCATGGATTTTCGGGCAGTCACTCATGCACCATGGCCACTAGCGATATCATACATTTAGATCGGGAGCTGCAGGGATAGGAGAGAGTTTACCAACCTGACTCAGTGGAAGTAGAAGACCGTTATTCATAGGTTTTACAGGCAGATATCTTGTTTGAATTGAACACCAAACATAAGGAAAAGGTACATTTCATTTTTTTAAATGGTTGGAAAAATGTAATTTACAGAAAAGTGTGTTCTCCTTTCTATTAAAGAGACAGGAAGAAACGGAGGGAGGGAGGGACACAGGGAGGGAGGGAGGGTTGACAGTTCTAAAATTCTGGAAAGTTCTATTTCTGCTCCCTCCCACAAAATTCCTAAACCAACAGTGTCCAAGTCAGCGGATAATCGGGCACACAAACCTACTGCTCCCAACAAACGAGTCAACAGATTTGGAAATACTAATTTCTTTCACGCGTGCCAGTATCACTCTTTTTTTTTTTTTTTTTTTTTTGCGGTACGTGGGCCTCTGCCTCTCACTGTTGTGGCCTCTCCCGTTGCAGAGCACAGGCTCCGGACGCGCAGACTCAGCGGCCATGGCTCATGGGCCTAACCGCTCCGCGGCATGTGGGATCTTCCCAGACCAGGGCTCGAACCCATGTCCCCTGCATCGGCAGGCGGACTCTCAACCACTGCGCCACCAGGGAAGCCCCAGTATCACTCTTTAAAAACAAGGGATGGTTACTGTGTCAATTGCCTCATCTTTAAGGATCTTTTTTCAAGAGCACAGAATCATTGTTATCGGGTTTCTCCATACAAGTGATAGTAGAGCCCCTCTGTTCTTCCTTTCCTGCGTCTCCTTCCTCACCCGCAGGGCATCGCGAACTGTCTCAGCCCCTCCTCACCTTA
This sequence comes from Mesoplodon densirostris, assembly GCF_025265405.1. Classification (NCBI taxonomy): domain Eukaryota; kingdom Metazoa; phylum Chordata; class Mammalia; order Artiodactyla; family Ziphiidae; genus Mesoplodon; species Mesoplodon densirostris. Next base: position 79,448,466 of record NC_082672.1, read on the forward strand.
TACCCACACCCTCCCGCTCTCCAGTTCCCAGCTTTCTGTCCACCCTGAACACCTCCTTGAATCATCTTCATCTCGTCTTTGCAGACCTAAAAACTTTCAGGGCCTCCCCACTGTGTGTTACAGGGGCTATTTTGTGGCACTCGTGGATGGGCTTCAAAGGCATTTTTGAAGGCACTGAAATTTTGTGCTAACTTTTGTATGCTGTGCGTTATTTTGCTGGTAAAAATATCCAGTTTTTTCACATCCTCCTAGAGGCCCTAAAAAGGTTGAGAACCACCAGTCTAGAGGGCAAAATCCAAACATGACATGCAAGAAGTGAGACCAAGTCTGCATCCTAAGTAGGATCTTCTGCTAGGTCAGTTCTCCTCACCGCATTCGTTCATGTATTCATTCAATAGACATTCGCTGAGCACTTCTATGTTCCAGACAGTACAATACGTACTGAGGACACATAAATGAAAGAACAGTTTCTTCCCTAAAGAATTTCCAAGCTCTCCTCACAACTCCCTGCTCAGGCGGGTAGGGAATTAGGTCTGTGGCCAGGCTTGGAATTTTAGGAATTGGAACAGGGTATGGATGTGGAATAACAGAAATGGCCCTTGGGATCAGGAACAAAAGGGATGCCATCAAATCTGAAGAGGGGGTGCTGGGCAGAGAGGTGAAGACCAAGCAGTGGCTGAATCCAAAGTTCAGCCAATCTAAACAGAGCAAATGAACTCAAGAGGATAACACAGGAGAGGGACCAATAGAGACAGACCCTGAAGGTCCCGCACCCGCCGCCAGGTTTACTACGCATCCTCTAGCTGTGCCAGGGACAGCACTGTCGGGACCCTGAGAAACAGCAAAATGTGGTGCCGAAGTGTTCTGAGAGTCATGGAGGGCCTACAGTGGTGGGCACACACGAGCTGACCCTTTAAAGAGGAGCAAGATGCTGTCAGGTGGACAGACAGGAAGGCAGGACATTCCATAAAGAACATTAAATACAAAGCCCAGAGATCTGACACAGCGTGTTTGGGAGAATGTAAAGTGCTTTAGTACAAATAGAGGTTTGGGGAAACTAATTTAGAGATGATGACTGATAACCCAAAGTGTATTGATACACGACATTGCAAAAGAAAATTAGATTTGTAATTCAGAATGCAAGAGCAGGGATAATTAGAGTTTGCTAGACCAAGCCTCTTTATTTTGCAAAGAAACTCAGGGTTGCAGGGGCTGGGGGACGGGAGGCATCTGTCTCACCCAGGTTAACTAAACGGCATCCTTGTCTGCTGGTCCCAGCTTTGATATTGCTTCTGCGATGCACAACACAGCTCTGTGACCTGATCCAAACAATTTGGCCTCACGCTCAAACTGGGGTGTTCAGAAAAAACCATCCATGCCTGCAAGGTTAGAGGGTAGGTGAGAAAAAGGTAATCTTTCACCTTCGTGGTTTATAGTACTGAGCAGCTTTGGAGATTCTAATACGAAACAAAGTAGAGAAGACCTGACAGGGGTGCCGCGATCCCACCACCCCTGCCTGGACCAGCACGAGGACCAGCCTTGAGTCTGGCGCCTGGGCAGTGGTGTGCTGACAACTGTTTAAGCACCAGCATTCAGGGCGAGAAGGCGGGAGGCTCATCTTCCGACTTCTGTGATGTGACTCTTCCCTTCATGGCCCGTTTCAAGCTACCAATGTGATGTAACTGAGATGCTGACAGTCGGGTCTCAGGAGGCAGGACAAGCCGGTTCAAACACAGCACTACGGGTAGACCTCAATAAGCCCCTAATGAATCCATCCACAGCCAGCCAACCACCACCTGCAGGGCTACCAACCTCCTTGGCTTCAGTCAGTGGTCGAGCCAGGGCTGCCCATTCGTGGCAGATAGTCAAATAGTGCATCTATCTCGCTACCAAGTGCTGCGCTTCCTAGAGGAATAGAAAGAGGCTAAACCCTGCCTTCCTGGCACAAGAGCACTAGCGGCTCCTCCTGACCTTGGATCACGAGCTTGAACTTGACCTCGGTCCCCACCGTGGTGTGCCCATCGCACTCCAGGAACCAGAGTGACCAAAACGTCGGCCAAAAGAGAGCTGGGAAATCACCCCCTTACAAATTTTCAAACAGTCTCCATGGAAGTTACAGGGTTTCTACTGCTCCTGGAGTACTTACATTGTCCCGAAATTAACAGCACGGAAATCAAGTTGCGATCAGGCAGATGGAGTTCAGTGCCCGTCAGGCAGAAATCAAGGGCAAGTGTGACACCTGGGGACAGTCCTGAGCCATGAGGGGCCATAGGGAAGCCTGGTGACACTCGCCAGCCACAGTTAATATCACTGCTGGCCTTGTGCCCCTACTGTGGCTGAATGTGACTCACAGGCTCCGGGCAAAGCACTACAGCCTGGCGTCTCTTAGGACCTGGGCTACGCGTTTGCAGCCACACTAAAGTGGGTATTTGAAAGGTCCTTTAAGGAAAGGCCTTCTAGGGCTAGGGGATCGTGCAGGAGCGTCCCCTGCAGGCTTCACCACTTAGCCAGACCAGCTGGAGCTTCTGTAACTATCACACCCTCCTCCCAGCTTCTCCCTGCATTCCTGGCTCCTAAATTGACTTTGATTCAACGGGGCCACCCTGCGGCCCTCTGCTGCCCCCTCCTGTCGTCAAGTGGTACTGACTCCAGCGGCCCCATCCTTTGGACCAGAATCCAAGGTCACCCAAATCCTGATCTTTCCCCTCTGACTTCTGCATGTTCCTGTGAACTGTTGGCAGCTCTTCCCACTTTGTCCTCTGGCTTCACAGACAACTACCTCTCCTGGCTTCTTTCATAACATCTCTGTTGACACTCAGTCCTTTCCTGAATTTCGTCTTCTTCTGTATTAATAATGAGCATCTTCAAAGAGACAGTTCAAGGACATCTGCTTCTTTTCTCATATATTCAGTCTTGGGGAAAGCCATTCCCTTACAGATTTTCAAACAGCAGCCTCAGTGGAAGTTGTAGATTTCCATTACAAGACCTATGCTACGTTTTCTCTCCACCCTGCATTGTTCATTCTCTCTCTTTTCACAAACTTTATTTATAGATTTCCAGGCTGGAGTTAATCGTTTAGCTGGTTGTCTGGCCCTGGCACTCGAATGACAAGTGTATAAGATCCAGGCTTTCAGGGACAAATTGTGTAGATCTTTATGAGAAAATTAAAGTTTTTCTTCCCATGTGCAAATCCAGCACACTTCTGCTGGAAATTCATCAGCACTAGAAAAATAATGGTTAGTCAGACCCAAAGAAGAGGCAAATGTGTACACAAACCAAGACAACAGGGTTTTGGTTCATGTACATATCGCGAACCACTCAATGGCATTTGGGCAGAAAAATGATGCACTAGTCATGTGGTTTTCTCGAGCCTCTGCATCCCCTCCCCTGTTCAACCCCATTACAAAGGAACAACTTTATAATTTACAAACACACGCACATGCTAATTATTCTATTTTCTAAAGACGTGGAAAGATTCACAGTGTACCAGTGTCAGTTCCAAACAGGATAATCTATTGAGGATTAAGTTCTAAGCTTATCTTCTCTAAGTTCATCCATAATAATGAGATTTGGGTTCATTTGAATATAAAATGCTACAGCTGAGTATCTGGAAGCTGGATTGATTAAAATCCTTACCCAGGTTATTACTGACTGTGCTGCCTACATGTCTGACATGATTTTCCTTAAAAAAGTTAACATTTACCCAGAAATGAACTAAAATGACTCCACAGTGTAAACAAATTACCTCATTTCTATTTTAAATAATTGTACTTCATTTTACTTTTTCAACTAATCTTGGGCATTTTCCACTTTTAATAAAGAAGTATTTTTCTGTCATTGAAGAAAATTAGCTGATATAAATCAAACTTTATGCCACCAATTTTATAAGAGCAGTCCAATCTGAAGTAAGCATACCTTATCATGAGTAATAAAATATACTTATTATAAAATGGCTTTTTAAAAGCTTCATTATAATGTTGCCAATAAAGACATTACCAGCACTGAATTTTACATATCCTAAGGAATGAGAAATCCTATTTTTGACTTTTAACCTGACAAACATCTTACAAATAACCCATGATATAGAGCTCCATCACTATCACATGTGGGAAAATATGTTCAATCAATTAAAGCTTAATTTAAAATAGTGAACATAATCCACATTTAATGTGTGTATATATATATCAGAGCTTAAGAAATTAACTTGAAAGTAGTTAATACAAAACCTGACAAAAACTAACAAATTCTTCAATTACCTTCTGTTTACAGTGCAAATAGAAATGTTTTTGTAAAACTCAGTCTGCCTCAGTTATAAGTGGTTAGAAACTAGTAATAAATTAGTATGTCTTGAAGTCCCAGGTTTTGTACTGAAGGCAGTTAACATCAAAAAATAAAAGACTGATAAAGTCATAAAAATTTTGTGCAAACATTAGCTCAGTACTTTGAACTAAAGTGTAAACATAAAGATTAGTCATTAGTTTGCCGATGGTTCTTAACAGTTCTTGGACATCTATGAAAGTTTGTACACTCAGAGCTGTGTAGGAAACCAGGATTTCTTCAATATTGCCACTAGATGGCAGAGACTTGGAGACTCAGCTTTGGTCTAAAAGCAGTTTAAACAAAACAAAACACAAAACCCTATGGGAGAGATGGACCTTCAAGATGGCAGAGGAATAAAACGTGGAGATCACCTTCCTCCCCACAAATACCTCAGAAATACATCTACATGTGGAACAACTCTTAGAGAACACCTACTGAATGCTGGCAGAAGACCTCAGACTTCCCAAAAGATATATATTTTTTCTTCCTTTTTCTCTTTTTCTGAGTGTGTATGTGTATGCTTCTTTGTGTGATATTATCTGTATAGCTTTCCTTTTACCATTTGTCCTAGGGTTCTCTCTGTCCATTTTTTTGTTTTACTTTTTACTTTTTATATTTTTAATAATTAAAAAAAATTTTTATCGTAACAACTTTATTTTATTTTATTATTATTATTTCTTTATTTTTTCTCCCTTTTCTTCTGAGCCGTGTGGCTGACAGGATCTTCGTGCTCCAGCCAAGTGTCAGGCCTGTGCCTCTGAGGTGGGAGAGCCGAGTTCAGGACACTGGTCCACCAGAGACCTCCCAGTTCCACGTAATATCAAACGGTGAAAGCTCTCCCAGAGATCTCCATCTCAATGCTAAGACCCAGATCCACTCAATGACCAGCAAGTTCCAGTGCTGGACACCCTATGCCAAACAACTAGCCACACAGGAACACTGCCCCACCTATTAGCAGAGAGGCTGCCTAAAATAATAATAAAGTCACAGACACCCCAAAACACACCATCGGATGAGGTCCTGCCCACCAGAAAGACAAGATGCAGCCTCATCCACCAGAACACAGGCACCAGTTCCCACCACCAGGAAGCCTACAAAACCAACTGACTCAACCTCACCCACTGGGGACAGGCACCAAAAACAACAGGAACTTCGAACCTGCAGCCTGCGGAAAGGAGACCCCAAACACAGTAAGTTAAGCAAAATGAGAAGACATAGAAACATGCAGCAGATAAAGAGCAAGGTAAAAACCCACCAGACCAAAAAAAAAAAAAAAAATGAAGGGGAAATAGGCAGTCTACCTGAAAAAGAATTCAGAGTAATGATAGTAAAGATGATTGAAAATCTTGGAAACAGAATGGAGAAAATACAAGAAACATTTAACAAGGACCTAGAAGAACAAAAGAGCAAACAACCAATGATGAGCAACACAATAAATGAATTAAAAATTCTCTAGAAGGAATCAATAGCAGAATACCTGAGGCAGAAGAACAGATAAGTGACCTAGAAGATAAAATAGTGGAAATAACTACCTGAGAGGAGAATAAAAAAAAAAAAAGAATGAAAAGAATTGAGGAGAGTCTCAGAGACCTCTGGGACAACATTAAATGCACAAACATTCGAATTATAGGGGTCCCAGAGGAAGAAGAGAAAAAGAAAGGGACTGAGAAAATATTTGAAGAGATTATAGTCATAAACTTCCCTAATATGGGAAGGGAAATATTAATCAAGTCCAGGAAGCGCAGAGAGTCTCATAGAGGATAAATCCAAGGAGAAACAGGCCAAGACACTTATTAATCAAACTATCAAAATTTAAGTATAAAGAAAAAATATTAAAAGCAGCAAGGGAAAAGCAACAAATAACATACAAGGGAATACCCATAAGGTTAATAGCTGATCTTTCAGCAGGAACTCTACAAGTCAGAAGGGAGTGGCAGCACATATCTAAAGTGATGAAAGAGAAATACCTACAATCAGGAGTACTCTACACAGCAAGGATCTCATTCAGATTTGATGGAGAAATTAAAACTTTAAAGACAAGCAAAAGCTAAGAGAATTCAATACCACCAAACCAGCTTTACAACAAATGCTAAAGGAACTTGTCTAGGCAGGAAACACAAGAGAAGGAAAAGACCTACAATAACAAACACAAAACAATTAAGAAAATGGTAACAGGAACATACATAACAATAACTACCTTAAATGTAAATGGATTAAATGCTCCAACAAAAAGACATAGACTGGCTGAATGGATAAAAAACAAGAACCATATATATGCTGCCTACAAGAGACCCACTTCAGACCTAGGGACACATACAGACTGAAAGTGAGGGGATGGAAAAAGGTATTCCATGCAAATGGAAATCAAAAGAGAGCTGGAGTAGCAATTCACATATCAGAAAAAATAGACTTTAAAACAAAGACTATTACAAGAGACAAAGAAGGACACTACATAATGATCAAAAGATCAATCCAAGAAGAAGATATAACAATTGTAAAAATTTTTGCACCCAACATAGGAGCACCTCAATACATAAGGCAAATGCTAAGAGCCATAAAAGGGGAAATCGACAGTAACACATTCATCGTAGGGGACTTTAACACCCCACATTAACCAATGGACAGAACATCCAAAATGAAAATAAATAAGGAAACACAAGCTTAAAATGATACATTAAACAAGATGGCCTTAATTGATATTTATAGGACATTCCATCCAAAAACAACAGAATACATTTTCTTCTCGAGTGCTCATGGAACATTCTCCAGGACAGATCATATCTTGGGTCACAAATCAAGCCTTGGTAAATTTAAGAAAATTGAAATCACATCAAGTATCTTTTCTGACCACAACGCTTTGAGACTAAATATCAATTACAGGAAAAAATCTGTAAAAAATACAAACACATGGAGGGTAAACAATACACTACTAAATAACCAAGAGATCACTGAAGAAATCAAAGCTGAAAACAAAAAATACCTAGAAATAAATGACAATGAAAACACGACAACCCCAAACCAATGGTATGCAGCAAAAGCAGTTCTAAGAGGAAAGATTATAGCAATACAATCCTACCTTAAGAAACAAGAAACATCTCAAATAAACAACCTAACCTTACACCTAAAGCAATTAGAGAAAGAAGAACAAAAAAACCCCCAAAATTAGCAGAAGGAAACAAAAAATAAAGATCAGATCAGAAATAAATGAAAAAGAAATGAAGGAAACAATAGCAAAGATCAATAAAGCTAAAAGCTGGTTCTTTGAGAAGATAAACAAAATTCATACATCATTAGCCAGACTCATCAAGAAAAAAAGGGAGAAGATGTGAATCAATAGAATTAGAAATTAAAAGGGAGAAGTAAGAACTAACACTGCAGAAATGCAAAGGATCATGAGAGATTACTACAAGTAACTATATGGCAATAAAATGGACAACCTGGAAGAAATGGACACATTCTTAGAAAAGCACAACTTCCAAGACTGAACCAGGAAGAAATAGAAAATATAAACAGACCAATCACAAGCACTGAAATTGAAACTTTGATTAAAAATCTTCCAACAAACAAAAGTCCAGGACCAGACGGCTTCACAGGCGAATTCTATCAAACATTTAGAGAAAACCTAACACCTATCTTTCTCAAACTCTTCCAAAATATAGCAGAAGGAAGAACACTCCCAAACTCATCCTATGAGGACACCATCACCCTGATACCAAAAGCAGACAAAGACGTCACAAAGAAGGAAAACTACAGGCCAATATCACTGATTAACATAGATGCAAAAATCCTCAACAAAATACTAGCAAACAGAATCCAACGGCACATTAAAAGGATCATACACCATGATCAAGTGGGGTTTATCCCAGGAATGCAAGGAATATTCAATATACACAAATCAATCACTGTGATAAACCATATTAACAAATTGAAGGAGAAAAACCATATGATCATCTCAATAGATGCAGAAAAACCTTATGACAAAATTCAACACCCATTTACAATAAAAACCCTCTGGAAAGTAGGAATAGAGGGAACTTACCTCAACATAATAAGGCCATATATGACAAACCCACAGCCAACATCGTTCTCAATGGTGAAAAACTGAAAACATGTCCTCTAAGACCAGGAACAAGACAAGGTTGTTCACTCTCACCACTATTATTCAACATAGTTTTGGAAGTTTAGCCACAGCAATTAGAGGAGAAAAAGAAATAAAAGAAATCCACATGGGAAAAGAAGTGGTAAAGCTGTCACTGTTTGCAGATGACATGATACTATACATACAGAATCCTGAAGATGCTACCAGAAGACTACTAGAGCTAATCAATGACATTGGTAAAGTAGCAGGATACAAAATGAATGCACAGAAATCTCTTACATTCCTATACAGTACTGATGAAAAATCTGAAAGAGAAATTAAGGAAACACTCCCATTTACCACTGCAAGGAAAAAGAATAAAATTCCTAGAAATAAACCTACCATAGGAGACAAAATACCTGTATGCAGAAAACTATAAGACACTGATGAAAGAAATTAAAGATGATACAAACTGATGGAAAGATATACCAGGTTCTTGGATTGGAAGAATCAACATTGTGAAAATGACAATACTACCCAAAGATATCTACAGATTTCAATGCAATCCCTATCAAACTACCACTGGCATTTTTCACAGAACTAGAACAAAAAATTTCACAATTTGTATGGGAACACAAAAGACCCCAAATAGCCAAAGCAATATTGAGAAAGAAAAATTGAGCTGTAGGAATTAGGCTCCCAGACTTCAGACTATACTACAAAGCCACAGAAATCAAGACAGTATGGTACTGGCAAAAAAAACAGAAATATAGATCAATGGTACAGGATAGAAAACCCAGAGATAAACCCACGCACATATGGTCACCTTATTTTTGATAAAGGAGGCAAGAATATATAATGGAGAAAAGACAGCCTCTCCAATAAGTGGTGTTGGGAAAATTGGACAGTTACATGTAAAAGAATGAAATAATAACACTCCCTAACACCATATGCAAAAATAAACTGAAAATGGATTAAAGAGCTAACTGTAAGGGCAGACACTATCAAACTCTTAGAGGAAAACATAGGCAGAACACTCTATGACATAAATCACAGCAAGTTCCTTTTTGACCCACCTCCTACAGAAATGAAAATAAAAACAAAAACAAACAAACGTGACCTAATGAAACTTAAAAGCTTTTGTACAGCAAAGGAAACCATAAACAAGACAAAAAGACAAACCTCAGAATGGGTGAAAATATTTGCAAATGAAGCAACTGACAGTGGATTAATCTCCAAAATTTACAAGCAGCTCAATATCAAAAAAACAAACAACCCAATCCAAAAATGGGCAGAAAACCTAAATAGACATTTCTCCAAAGAAGGTATACAGATTGCCAACAAGCACATGAAAGAATGCTCAACATCATTAATCATTAGAGAAATGCAAATCAAAACTACAATGAGATATCATCTCACACCCATCAGAATGGCCATCATCAAAAAATCTACAAACAATAAATGCTGGAGAGGGTGTGGAGAAAAGGGAACCCTCTTGCACTGTTGGTGGGAATGTAAACTGATACAGCCACTATGGAGAACAATATGGAGGTCCTTAAAAAACTAAAAATAGAACTACCATATGACTCAGCAATCCCACTACTGGACATATACCCTGAGAAAACCATAATTCAAAAAGAGTCATGTACCAAAATGTTCATTGCATCTCTGTTTACAATAGCCAGGATGTGGAAGCAACCTAGGTGTCCATCAGCAGATGAATGGATAAAGAAGATGTGGCACATATATACAGTGGAATATTACTCAGCCATAAAAAGAAACAAAATTGAGTTATTTGTAGGAGGTGGATGGGCCTAGAGTCTGTCATACAGAGTGAAGTAAGTCAGAAAGAGTAAATCAAATACCGTATGCTAACACATATATATGGAATCTAGAAAAAAGAGTGGTTCTGAAGAATCTAGGAGCAGGACAGGAAGAAAGACACAGATGTGGAGAACAGGCTTGAGGAAACGGGGAGGGGGAAGGGTAAGCTGGGACGAAGTGAGAGAGGGGCATGGACTTATATATACTACCAAATGCAAAATAGATAGCTAGTGGGAAGCAGCCGCATAGCACAGGGAGATCCGCTCAGTGCTTTGTGACCACCTAGGGGGTGGGATAGGGAGGGTGGGAGGGAGACGCAAGAGGGAGACAATACGGGGGTATATGTATACGTATAGCTGATTCACTTTGTTATAAAGCAGAAACTAACACACCATTGTAAAGCAATTATACTCCAATAAAGGTGTTTAAAAAAAAAAAAAAAACAGGGCTTCCCTGGTGGCGCAGTGGTTGAGAGTCCGCCTGCCGATGCAGGGGACACGGGTACGTTTCCCGGTCCGGGGGGATCCCACGTGCCACAGAGCAGCTGGGCCCGTGAGCCATGGCTGCTGGGCCTGCGTGTCTGGAGCCTGTGCTCTGCGGCGGGAGAGGCTACGGCAGTGAGAGGCCCGCGTACCGCAAAAACAACAACAACAACAACAAAAAACACTAATAGAGTTAAATTTGATCAAAAGAGTATACACTTTTAGTTTTTGATTCAAATGTGAAGTTTAATTCACTTCTGAATGCTTCCTTATCCGATAGAAGTGAAAATGATAGCTACTTCATAAAGCAGTTTTAAGAATTAAATTAACTAATGTCGATAAAGAGATTAGCACAATACCTGGCACACAATAAATGATCAATAAATGGTAGCTTTTATTAATGGTTAATGTTCATTGTGATTTTCTGATTGGGATTTGAATTTTATTTTTTTATCATTTACCAGTTTGTAACTTTCCATACTATAGTGAAGCATATGCTTTTTTAAATAAAAAATTTAACTTTTAAGGTCTATTTTGAAAAAAACTGTTATACATCCATTGAATTAAAAGGTAAAATATAGTGTGTAAAATAAAATAAAATAAAATAATTCCAACTGGTTAAATTTAGTCAAAATAAAAGAATATTCTATCACCTCTTCCAAAAAAATATCCGTATGGTAATGGTAGGCATAGAGAAAAGGTGTTTATAATACTTTGGGTCAAAGAATCAAAGAATGAATAAGGAGTCTTTCTTTATACCAGATTCAGTTTTCCCATATGAACATTTAGGATACTAGAATTTTACAATTTGGCACACATAGGACAAGTGAAAAAAATTGGTGGTGAAAGAGAAAAATATTTTCCCTAAAATTTGTCTATTTTTAACTATGATAAATATTACAACAGCATAGCAATAAGTGAGAACTACAGAGGTTAAAGCCTATGGTTCTGCCCTCTACCCACTTTGGAATGAACTCAGATGAAAATATATCTTCCAACTATTAGGAACATACACTTACAGATTAGTAAATTAGTTGAATTTAACTTGAAGCCATCTGGTGGCATATTGAACAACTTAAATGTCTTTAAGTGTAGCTCCTTATTTATAAAGCCCAATGGTAATTTTCACTCCAAACAACATTTTTTAACAGCTTATTGAGATAAAACTCACATACCATACAATTCAACCATTTACCCTGTATAATTCAATATTTTCCAGTATAGTCACAAAGTTACACAGCCATCGCCATAATCTAATTTAAGAGAATTTTGTCTCCCTTAAAAGAAACCCCATACCCATGGGCTGTCAATACACATCCTCTCTGCCATCCCCCACTCAGCAAGCACGAATCTACTTCATGTTTCCATGGATTTGCCTGTTCTGGATATTTCATATACATGGAATCACACAATATGTGGTCTTTTGAGATTGGCTTCATAAGTGTAGCATAATGTTTCAAGATTCATCCATGTTGTAGCAGCTATCAGAACTTCATTCTTTTCTATTTATTACTGAAAATATAAAATATTTTATATACTGCATTGATAATATTATATAACAATAATACATAGCACATATTCTCTATCCATTCATCAGTTGATGGACATTGGGTTGTTTCCACCTTTTGGCTCTTCTGAATAACGCTGCCATGAACATTGGTATACAACTATCTGTTTGAGTCTGTGTTTTCAAATTTGGGGGTTTATACCCAGGGGTGGAATTCCTGGATTATATAATTCTATGTTTAACCTTCTGAGGAAATGCCAAAGTGTTTTCCACAGTGGCTGCACCATTTTATATTCCCACTAGCAATATACAAATGTTCCAAGTGCTATTTTCTAGAGGTTGTTTGTTTGTTTGTTTGTTTATTATGGCCATCCCAGAGTCTGTGAAGTGGTTTTTCGTTGTGACTTTTGTTGTGTTCCCCAAGTGCCTAATGATATTAAGCATCTTTTCACGTGTTTATAGGCCAATTATGTATTTTCTTTAGAGAAATCGCTATTCAAATTCTTTGCCTATTTGTAATCAGGTTATTTGCCTTTTTATTATTGAGTTCTATGAGTTCTTTATATATTCTGGATATTTGTCCCTTCTCTGATATATAGTTTGCAAACATTTTTTCCATACTGAGGGTTGTCTTTTCACTTTCTTAATGGCACCTGTTGCAGCACAAAAGTTTTTATATTTATAATGTGGTTTAATTTTCCATTTTTTCTTTTGTCACTTTTGCTTTGGTGTCATATATAAGAAGCCATTGTCTAACTCAAAGTCACAGAGATTTACTCCTATGTTTTCCTCTAAGAGTTTGTTTGTGTAGGTCTTACATTAAATTGATGACCCATTTTGAATGAACTTTTATATGTGTGAAGTATGAACCCACCTTCATTCTTTTGCATGTGAATATCCAGTTGTCTCAGCACCATCTGTTGAAGAGACTATTATTGCCCAATTGTTGCACTGTCCTGGTCCAAGTAACATATTATATCTTAAATAATCTGTATGTGTTTGAAAGCAAAATTAAGATATATTGTTCCAGATGCTTTACTGAGGCTCAAACAAAGGTTATTCTTTTATACATTTCAAATGAACCTGTGATTTCAACATAGCACCATGCTTAGCCTCAAAAGACACTCAAAGTTTTTGACAAATTAATGAATAAACATACAAACATCTTTGTCATTTTCTATTTTCAAAAACCAATTTATGTATCTCCTCCTTCATTTTGACTCTGTACATTTTACTTACAAATTATAAAATTTTCAAATTGTATAAGACATGACATTGTTAAATTCACTAAATTCTTACTTGTATCTATTTTGCCTCTTGAGAAAAGTGTTACTATAAAGAAACTTGTTTAGAAGACTACCTATATTGAAACAGCACCGGACTTTAAGTTTGCTTGAAATTTTATTTTTATTTTTTACAAGTGCTATTTCTCAAACTTGACCCCAATCTGCTAGTAGCAACTGCAGATGATACACAAAATGCCTTATGAACTTACTCAATAAAAAATGACATACAATGTGATGAGGACAATTACCATCCAATACTGAGCATTGGACCAGGCCTTTTTACATATGTTAAGCCACTGGCCTGCGATGGCACAGTTAGTAAGCTACTGGACTTGGATTCAAATCTAGATCTGTCTGACTCCAAGGACAATTTGCTGGCCTGTTTATTGTGTCCTTTGGAGATAGCAGTGATTGTGTTAAATTTCCCAATGAATATTTAAAACATGTGTCTCTAGACATATAGACAAGATTTAGATTTATAATGGTTAACACTGAGGAGGCCCAGGGACACATAAAACTTTTTAGTTCAAAATGTATGCTCCGACCAATACTGTAATACAAATATAACTATAAGAAACATAGGGCTTCCTTGGTGGCGCAGTGGTTGTGAGTCCGCCTGCTGATGCAGGGGACACGGGTTCATGCCCCGGTCCGGGAAGATCCCACATGCCCGTGGAGCGGCTGGGCCTGTGAGCCATGGCCACTGAGCCTGCACATCCAGAGCCTGCGCTCCACAATGGGAGAGGCCACAACAGTGAGAGGCCCACGTACCGCAAAAAAAAAAAAAAAAAAAGGGCTTCCCTGGTGGCACAGTGGTTGAGAGACCGCCTGCCGATGCAGGGGACGCGGGTTTGTGCCCTGGTCCAGGAGGATCCCACATGCCCGCGGAGAGGCTGGGCCTGTGAGCCATGGCCACTGAGCCTGTGTGTCCGGAACCTGCGCTCCGCAACGGGAGAGGCCACAACAGTGAGAGGCCCACGTACCGCAAAAAAAAAAAAAAAAAAAAAAAAGAAACATAACAGAATGTGAAACATGACAAAATTTATTCAGTTATTTTTCCTTTTATTCACTCATTCAGCAAGTACTTAGAGAGAGTGATGATTATACTCTAGACGTTACCCCCGGCACTAAAGATACATCCATAAACAATACAAAATTCCTGCACTCGTGGACCTTCCTTCCAGTGGATAGATACAGATAAGAAATACAAGAAACTAAAAATAAAATAAGCTCCTTTTTGATGGTGAAAAAAGCTATAAAGAAAATTCAAAAGGATGATGAAATGAAGAGTTAGAAGGGAGAAGGGCTACTTTGCCTTGGAGAGTCAGAAAAGGTCTCTATGTGAAAACGACATTTGCCAAAAAAGAGGAGAGGGTGCCAACCATGCCAAGATCTGGGAAGACAGGGCTCCAGGCAGAAGGAGCAAACAAAGCAAGTGAAAACACATGGAGATGAGAGTAAGCTTAGCGGCTGCAGGAAGACCTAGACGGCTCCGGGGATGGGACACAGCAGATGGGAACGCATGGTAGGAGGTGAAGTCTGGAAATAGGCTGCCATGGGGTCGTGCAGGCTCTTGTCAGCTGTGGTAAGAAGTGTGGGTGTCAGTCTAACAGCAGTGAGTGTACCTCACAGGATTAAAAGCAAAGAAATAGCACGGCCAGTGGATATGGTAGAAGTGGTCAGATTCAGGGCATAGTTGAGAGGTAGAACCAGAAGATCTTGCTGAAGTTTCACCTGTACAGGTAACAGAAAGAGAAGAGTTATTCATTCGTAAAACAAGGTCTCGAATTGTAAAACATAATTCATAGTTGTATTTTTGTAAGACAAGAGAAAAAAAGTAAATTTCCTAACAGAATTGAAATTTAAAGAAAAACTCTGTTCCCCTCTTTCCTCCTGTGGAGAATGTTGCCATCACCAAACATCCGATTGTGCATTCCAACAATTCTAATCACACCATGTGATTCTAGGTATAGGACATTGTTTCACAAAAAATGAAAAGAATGAACTATTTTGCCGTATTCACTGAAGGGCTTTTCCTTTCAATAACTGTGTGTACTCCTAGTGGCCGACATGTCTGGGGGTACCTACCCCATCCTCAGCCTTTGTCTCTACAAACTAATCTTACCTATAATCCCACCCAAGGAGCCAGCCTAGATGGCCATGCTTGTACCATGTAATTTCATTCCCTTCCCCCAAGACCGCAGGTGATTGGGCCAAGATTGTCCAGGATTGGCTAAGTTATTGACAGATCAAAGGGTTGATAGAACAAAGACAGAGCCCAGTGACTTCTGTAGCTCTAGGGGAGTGGAAACTGGAGGTAGCAGGCTGGGGCAAGGGTGGGGCTGGGGAGCAGGGGAGGTGAGACCAGTATGAAGGCAGGAGAAAGTGGCAGACCGAAAAGCAGAATCAAGAGAGCATGCACACTCAGAATTTGAGAAGTCCAATCCTTTGGGTGGGTATCTTGCAACCATAATTCCAGGCTGAGACACTTCTCTGCTCCATTTAAAATATGATACCATTTACATCTACTGGGCTTTATTTAACTTTTATTAAGAACAAATCCACTGCAAGTCCTGGCTGTAGGGTGGCCACGGGGGGATACTGTTGACAGCTGGCCTGTCTTTTCCATTTCAGTGAAACAATAATTCTGTCTCAGTATGACTCTTTCAAGACAGCTTCAGACTGCCTCGGTGGCTCTGAGAAAGAGAAGAAGGTTAGAAATTACAACTCCCTTTTCCAGAAACCCTAACAGATATTCCAGGCCACTTAAAACTTCTGTGACGGCCACCAAACTAACAGCAAAAACTGAAAGAGAAGACATTTTTTCTGGCCAACTTGATTTGATCCAGCCCTCATTTGCTAGTTGAGATTAGAATATGTTGGGTGATAAGATTTTGTATATGAGAGTTACAAGCGCACTATCACGTTGTGCTCTATCATGGGGCCAAAATAAGAAGAAAACATGAAGGGCTAGCACTCTAAATGTGTGGGAACCTGATAAGGAAAAGGAAGTCGGCAATGTGTGTCCACAGATAAATTTCACCAAGTGTAGCAAAAATCAAATAATAAATATTCTGGGCACCAAAAGATCTAAAATAGAAACAAGGACAATATGATGTATTTTTAGCTGTATATTCTCACACAGACTACATTCCCAAGTATTATATATTCTACACATATATGTATACACATTCATAAAGAAAGAGCTGCAAAAAGACACACCTACTGATGAGAGCAGTGATTGCCTCTGAGGAAGCCTTCAGGGGACAGGAGTGGCCGGAGGGAAATTGGGCTTTAGTTATAACATCTGAGCTTGTTTTTTACAAGAGTTGCTTATATAATTAAACATAGTTTTAACTGCTTGAGGAAAATATGAAGAAAGGCTTGAAAAGGAAAAAAAACAGGAAAAACTACATCATAAGAAACTGTGCTTCATGCAGCAGAGCAACTAAGCCCACGAGCCACAACTACTGAGCCCACGTGCCACAACTACTGAAGCCTGCATGCCTAGAGCCCATGCTCCACAACAAGAGAAGCCACCACAATGAGAAGCCCATGCACCACAACGAAGAGTAACCCCTCTCACCGCAACTAGAGAAAGCCCGCATGCAGCAACAAAGACCCAGTGCAGCCAAGAATCAATTAATCAATTAATCAATTAAAAAAAAAGAAACTGTGCTAATGTGAAAATAGTTGCAAAAGACAAGGGTGTGATGCTGCCCCATTTACCAACCCGTGATCTATGGAAATCGTGGCTAAAGACTAACATACCCATGCAACCAAATTCTGACGCAAAACGTGTGCAGGTCCCCGTCGTCCACTGTTTCACTGAATTGGGGAGGAATAAGATGTATCTAAACCCTCTACACAGGCAAGCTGCATCAGTAGAGAATGCCAGGACAGTTTACGTTCTCAACAAAAGATAGACTGTCCGAGCTCTTTCTCACTGATCTTGTTAAAATCTAAAAAGATGTGCCTGTCAGAAAGTTGGTGGTTGACATATATATACTAATATGTATAAAATAGGTAACTAATAAGAACCTGCTGTATAAAAAAATAAATTAAATAAAATTCAAAAAAAAAAAGAAAGTTGGTGAGAGCTTAGCTGCAGTGGTAGTACTGATAAGGAACCCTCACTTCAAACCCTGAAAGTCTACTGCAGTAAGTTAGCAGTGAACAAACAGGAAACAACAAATGGCAGATGATCTGTTCTAAACATCACTCTTATCAAATAAGAAATTATTATCTGCCTTGTCATCCCTTAATCCTTTCAAACCACCTGAAGTTATTCAATACATAACTGAAATTTCTAACCTTACACCAAAAATTTCCCCAACCATTTATCAGAATACAAATCACAATTTCAAACCATTCTTTTTTTAAAAAAGAAAAGATAAGAAAAAAGAATAGTGAGAAATGTACTTACTTGTGTGCCAGATATCTTAAAGTTTTCCAAAAGCATGAGCTAATCTAAAAATGTTCTAGAAGCACAAGATGAAGTCACACTTTTTCCAGGTACCTTACAGACATCTTGCCAACCTTATTGAAGGTGTTCAGAAGGAAAATCTGATTATGATTTTCATGAGAAAATCAAAGGTTCACTCTGAAAAAATACATGAAATGTTAGGGAAATCTTCAGAATGTCTAGGAGGAGAAATATAAAAAGAAATTCCCCTTGGAATTCTTTTTTTCTGTTTTTGAGGGGAAGAAAACACAAATAAATAATTGAAGACACCAATTTTTTAAATGCACTCTTTTATTCGATGTGCTTTTGTGTACACCACTGAACCACTGTAAATAGGGTGATGAACTTCCAATTGACTTTTCATTATTGATATCAGCTTTGCGCACTGTGTTCTTTTAGACTGCCCCATGGGCCCCAAACCACACATGTGCACAATGGCAGAGATAACTAGGAGGCACTGCAGCTTCCAAAGCAAGTAGGGCTGGCTAACTGCACCGTGTCAGAACTGAACTCACGACCCTGGGATCCTCAAGGCTATAATCAAAAGAGCTGATAAGCAACCAATAATTGCTCAGATAAAAGCCGTTTTCAAAAATAATGATGAGATGAACAGTATTTCAGAAAATAAAAGTATATTATTGAAGACTCAGAAACCAAATAGCAGAGTATAAAATCAAATTTTGCTTTCAAATCATGTCCAAAATGCTTTTTTGGTTGTTGTTTTTAAATCTCAGATAGCTTTTGGTGCAATAATTTTAAATGTGTTTTTTAAACCTAAAGTTTTATTTATGTGGATTTTAAAAGTCTAAGCTTTCAAAAAGTAGTCTGTATCAAAATAGGTTTTTAAGACTCTGTGAGTTAAGAATTCATTGCTATGGGATCTTGAATGAGCTGCTGATCAGAAAGGATTGGGTAAGTTAAGGTAGGGGCAAGTTAGTAATTAATAAACTACTAAGTTAGTAAACTAATAATTTTTCTGCTGAAACAGAAAATTAAAAGCAACCACAAAGTTCAACACAAACGACCAGCAACATTTGGCTGCATAAATAATGGTTCTGTCCCTTAGTAGATCCCCATCAACACAGGAGCCTGAAAAACCAGGACTGAGGAACTGTGATGGTTAATTTTATGCGCTAATTTAACGAGGCCGTGGCACCCAGATATTTGGTCCAGTGCCAGTCTGCTGAGAAGGTATTTTTTGATGATATTCACATTTAAATCAGTAGACTTAAGAGTTAAGCCGTTTATCTTCTGGTTGTGTGTGGACCTCATGTGACCAGTTGAAGGCCTCGAGAAGACAGACTGAGCTTCCCCAGAAGCAGACGTAATTCTGTCTGCAGTCTGTCTTGAGAACCAAGCTGCAGCACCAGCTCTTGCCTGGGTTTCCAGCTCACCCTGCGGCTTTGGACTTGCCAGCTCCTACAATCACAGGAGCCAATTCCTGCGACTCTCTCTCTCTCTCTCTCTTTCTTTATTTATCTATGCTTTATATACGTAGGTACATAAAAGAACCAAAGAGAAACACTTTCTCTCCTGCCTTAGCAGGTTTTCCCGCTAAAAAAAGACATAAAGACAAATACCAGTCCTATGATTACTTTTAAATATGTGCATTTCCATGAAAAGAGTGAAGGCGAAGACTGGATTCATTTACACAACAAATGTTTACGGAGCACCCACTACAGGGCAGACCCTGCACTGCCCCGGTTCCCGTGGGGATGCAGCAGAGAACAAAAGAGACTCAACCTCAGCCCTCGCGGAGTTTATCATCCAGTGACAAGATACACATAATAGAAAAATAAATAAATGCATAACAGATTCAATGGTATTAGTGCCAAGAAGAAAAAGAGAGCAGGAAAGGGAGATGGAGAGGAGGGTTGCTGTTTTATAGTGATCAGGGTGGGCCAAGAGGGTATCAGTGGAGGAGAAATAGCAGGCGAGGGAACCGCAGGTGTAAATGTCCGAGGTGGGGGTGTGCCCGGTGTATTCCACAGAGCAAGGAGGCCAGTATGGCTGGAGCAGGGTTGTCCAGACAGAGGAGAACAGAAGACAACGCCTTTCGCTGAGTGAGGTGAGAAGCCAGTAGAAGGTTTTGAGCAAAGGAGTGAGGTGATCAGATGTGATTTGGGACAATTACTCTGGCTGCTCTATGGAGAGAAGATTATGGGAGGACAAGCCTGGACTAAGGGAGACCTTGAAGACGTTATACTTCAGGCAGGAAAGGATGGTGGCTAGAGTCATTGGGTAGGAGATATGCAATCCATCAGCGCATGGGCGACAGAATTCCAAATTAGAGCTGTTCCTCTTTGGAAACATCAAGGTCTGAAGGCTATAGCTGATTATGGCACAGAGGGGTGACCAGTGCTTATGCATGAACCCAAGTAAACATTCTTGGAAGTTCCTGAGTGGGGGACAGGCAGGAGGATCTATCAGAGACTTTGCAACCACAATGACCCCTTTATAATCACAGCTAAACTATCCAATGTTCATGGCTGTGGAGAAAGGATGTGGGGCAAAGGGGACATAGTGTCTCTGCAGTCTAGCAAAGGGAGCAATGGCTTCTCTGGTCTGTCTCTAGAATTATCCCAGAGAGGCAACATGCTGGCTGTTTTCACATTCAGTCCGTTGCAGGGCACAGACATCCTTATAACACAGAGGGATACAACAGACTCTCTTGGCTTGCTGGCAACAGATGCTAGGATCACCCACCTTAATCTCCTTATCCTGATTCCATGCTCCACTAACAACCTGATGCATAGTTTACTAATTACTAGAGTTCCCACACTAGTGAGCATGAACTTTACAATTTGCTTGATAACTATGCTTTTCATTGTAAATTAATACATCGGTTCAAAGTTATAATTTAGTGAATACCATGAGTCTAACTGATGTGAATCAATCCTCTTGAATCTGAATGCTTCGAAAATTTCAGGTTTGTGTGTCTTGCTAAACTGAGGAACAGACTCTGAATCCCTGGCAATGCTGCCCTGAGAAGTTCAGCATAAATGGTGGGGTGATTTGAGTTGTCCTTTGATGAGAGAATAGGAGTTTGCTAGGCGACGAATTCAGGAGGAAAGCTGAAAGAATGAAATATGCAAAACCACAGGGGCAGGAGAGGGAGCACTGTGTTCACATAGTTGTTTAACATCCACTAAGCAGAGACTGAGCATTTGAGCAATGTTGAGATACGTCTGGAAAAGTTGTTTGGGGTCAGATTATCCCCCAAATCCCGTAATGAGAAGTTTGGATTCTCTCCTAAGGCCAGGGAAAATGAAAGCTATCTGTGAGCAGAACTGGAATACAGAGGAATATACAGTTGTTTTAGAAAATGTCTCTGGTGATGGTGTGGAGGATGGACTGGACAGGAGAGAAATTGGATGTACTGGGATGTATGAAGAAGAGTTTCCACAGGAAATGACATGGACCTGAACAAAGGCGAGGGCGATGGGTACAGAATGGCAGCAGAACCAGCAAGACAACACAAAAGGAACCACACGTGAATATTAATAGAGAAGCACGGGTAGCTTTAGCTTAGTCAAATAATTAGACAGTAAGATCGTTAACTGAGATAGGGAAGGGAAATGGACAAGCAGGTTCTGGAGGGGGATATGTTGAGTTCAGTTTTGAACATGTTGATTTTGGAATGGTTATGAGTCATCCAAGTGAAGAGGTCCAGAAGGCAATGGAAACATAGGTCTGTGGTTCAGGAGAGCTGTGTGGGCAAAGCTGTAACTTTGGGATTTGCTGTAGGTGACAAGCAAAGTCCTAGAAGTTGATCATTTAGAATATAAATTAGAATTTGGCAGTGGGAGGAAAGAGTCAAATGAATAGAATGCCAGATTAATCTAGAACGCCATTTACCTCATGTGATTGTCCATTCAAAAGACTCCAGTGGGAGAGATCTTAAAAGTTCTCATCACACACGCATAAATCTGTAACTATGTGAGTTGATGGATGTACTTGACTTATTGCAATAATCATTTCACAATATATACAAATACCAAATCATGATGTTGTACACCTGAAACTAATATAAAGTTCCATGTCAATTGTATCTCAATAAAAAGTAAACAAATAAATAATAAAGTTTATCTCTGCACACCAAACAAACAAACAAACAAACAAATCAAACACTTCAGTGGTTCCTCATTCTTTCTTATACCCTCTTCAGCCTGACATTTGATGTTTGACCAGGATAGGTCATCCTCATCCTTTCCATTCTATAACCACCTCCCACCTGCTTCAGCCGAGATGGACTTCTCACTGTTCTACATGCCAAGCCATTAGGCTGACTGGTTCACCATCTGCCTTCTCTCAGGTAATCAACCCCACCTGTCCTTCAAGGTCAAGTTAATTTCCAAGACTTCTATGAAAAATGAGGAAGAAGAGGAAGTGAAAATAATTACTAAACAATTTTGTCTATTTTACCTTACAGGTGGGCTAGAAAGAAGAGAAGGGGAAAATAGGGAAATAAATAATAATGTCTCTATGAAGGTAGAGATCAGTAAATAGACACTTTTGACAACTATCATTCATGAACATGTATTTACATGCTTTTGATATTGAAGTTTCCTATTTACTTCAAACAGTAATGTCTTGTTTTTACAGTAACATAGCAGCTCCTGGATTCAAGGTTTACAGCTTTCTGCTGAATATGTGAACAATTGCTATATGACAGGTTTTGGTCCCAGCTTTGCAATTCAAGCACTAGAGAAAAATACATGGGGAGATTTTTGAAATTACCCACACTCCTAGAGATTCTGTTATCACTTCCCTTGGGGGCTACCGCGCCTGCCTGAGAATCCCTGGCTTGTGAGTCTTCTCACAGATGGATGCACCACTTGCCTCAGGTGTGGGTTTGCGAATCACTGCAGAGCATGTGGGGTGGGAAAAGGCAGACCTTTGACAATACCTCAGGTTGGTTATCCCTAGTGAAAAAGTGAATCCCCCACATGAGAGCAATTAATTGGGTGACTCCAGTTCCTCAGGATATAAAGAATAACCCCCCAAAAGTATTAAATAATAGAAGGAAAATTTCCCCCCAAATATCACACAAAAATTTGAAAAATATCTAAGAAATGCAATATCAAAGTGAAAATAAGCCAGCAGCCTGTCTCCAATCTGTTGGGTGATATATTTAGCATATTTTACAATTAAATAAGTTGACTTGAACGTTGTTTTGAAAGTCTAAACTACTTAGTGTTCCTCATAAGACTGCATGGCACTCTGTAACTTCCTCATCGGCGATCATATTGATGACGCTGTGTCCTCCAGAGAGGCGAGCTGTATTTCCTGCTACACTGTGTTAATAGCTCTTAATGGTATGGATACAGTTTCACTGGGGCAGTCATTTTTTTATTCAATTAATGAACACCAAACAGTCCCAAACTGTTCTGATGACTAATGCCCTCGGGTATTCTTGTTCAATCAGAGCCAGGATAGCCAGTATTTATTTAGCACCTTAAATTTTAATGGCTTTGTGTTTATTTTTATTAACAAAAGCAAACAGCGCTCTTTGAAATAAGTAGGCAGGTGGCTCTGAGGAAAGATACTAAGGTACCAAAAGTTCAAATTCTAACGCAGAATGTTAAAATCAGAGGAGACTTCGGCCATTCCTTCCGTTGTTGACTCCCACTTCAGGTGCACAGGAGAATCACGTGGGGAACTTGTTCAACATATGGATCCCCAAGCTGGAAAGTTCTCCTGAGTTCCCCAAATCTGCAACTGAAACAGAACTCAGGATGATCCTTGAGCTCCAGTGTGAAACTTACTGACCAACCCCCTCACTTACACGTGATGAACCTGAGCCCCAGGGAGGTTAAAGGACTTCCCCAAGGTCACACACCTGGATAAGGACGAATGACGGCCAAGGGAAGAACTGATGAAGCCTCACTCTCAGCTCTGGGCTCTTCACCTCGACTTCCCGCCCGTCTAGACTGCCCTCCTCCTAGGTCCCCAGGGCAGGAGCAGTCACCTCTCTAGGGCTTCCAAGAAGGGACATTCACAGACAGTTCTCCGCGGGTGCCGTGGACCAGAAGGAAGTTACCTCTGTGACAATAGCAGGAGAAAGGCTGTCACCTTAACGGGAGGACAAATGATGCAGGCACCAACGGAACATTAAGGCCAAATGCCAAGGACTTGGTGAGACAGACAGAGACCCCTCTGAAATGGCAAGTTCACTCATGGACTCAATGTGAATAAAATCATAAAAAATAAACTAAAAACAATACATTTTGAGTTTATTTTTGTATATGGTGTTAGAGATTGTTCTAATTTCATAATTTTACATGTAGCTGTCCAGTATTACTCAGCCATAAAAAAGAATGAAATAATGCCATTTGCAGCAACATGGATGGACCTAGAGATTATCACATTAAGTGAAGTAAGTCAGAGAAAGACAAATATCATATGATATCACGTATATGTGGAATCTAAAATAGGACACAAATGAACTTATTTCCAAAACAGAAATAGACTCAGGGACATAGAAAACAAACTTATGGTTACCAAAGTGGAAAGGGGGGGGATGGATAAATGAGGCGTTTGGGATTAACATGTATACCCTACTATATATAAAATAGATAAACAACAAGGACTTACTGTATAGCACAGGGAAGTAGACTCAATATTTTGTAATAATCTATAAGGGAAAAGAATCTGAAAAAGCATATATATATATATATATATATATATATATATATATATATATATGAAAAGTATATATTTCAATTGAAAAATGAAATTAAATTTAAAAAGAAATAAAAACAAAATTTGTGCTCCTGGTAACAAAATCTCAGAAAGGCCCGAACTTACTTATCTTTCTGAATTTCAGTTTCTTATCTGTAAAAACAGTATGTTAAACCTAGAGACTATGCAGAATTATCAAGAATATAGCGATATTATTTGGACAGTACTTCAGGCAGTCCTGGCACACGGTAGACACCCAATAAATGTTATAATTCTTTTTTTTTTTTTTTTTTTTTTCTCTTTGCGGTATGCGGGCCTCTCACTGTTGTGGCCTCTCCCGTTGCGGAGCACAGGCTCCGGACGCGCAGGCCCAGCGGCCATGGCTCACGGGCCCAGCCGCTCCGCGGCATATGGGATCCTCCCAGACCGGGGCACGAACCCATATCCCCTGCATCGGCAGGCGGACTCTCAACCACTGCGCCACCAGGGAGGCCCTGTTATAATTCTTAAAAATATTATCATGTGGTGGGAGGGCCAGGGAGATTACAATTACAAACACAGGCTTCCCTGGTGGCGTAGTGGTTGAGAGTTCGCCTGCCAATACAGGGGACACGGGTTTGTGCCCCAGTCCGGGAGGATCCCACGTTCCACGGAGCGGCTGGGCCCGTGAGCCATGGCCGCTGAGCCTGCGCGTCCGGAGTCTGTGCTCTGCAACGGGAGAGGCCACAACAGTGAGAGGCCCGCGTACCGAAAAAAAAAAAAAAAAAGAATTACAAACATACCAGAGTAGAATTATTGATTCCTCCCATCGCTAGACTGCTGTACAAATTACAACGCATGGCAGATAGAGGATATTAGAAAGATTTAGGAGTTTTAAGAGAGCGCCTGTGTATAATAACACGAATGGAGCTCACGGAATATAATGTCGAACAAAGGAAGTAATGCTGAACAAACACAGCCACAACCCAAACTATATTGCTTGGGAAGGCATAGTCAGGGGGCAGAGCTAGAAAGCAAAGCAAGGAATTAACAAAAACACCAGAAGAGTCGTTCCCACTAACGGGTACAGGGCGAGGGCGTTGCCATGAGGAAAGGCACTCGGGGGCTTCTGGGGGTGCTGGCCGCGTTCTAGTTCTTGACCTGGGAGGTGGTTACATCGCTGCTCCCTTTAAAACTTTTAAGTCTCTTTTTGTGTTCTATCTGTTTCTATGTATATATGTTATATTTCACAATAAATTTTTCCAAAGATTTTTCAGAAGCCCGAGGGAGGCACTGGAGGTTCCTAGTATAGGTGCTGGGTTGCCTTTCCACGTGGACTGCTAAGATTACAGAGTCCAGCTGTGCCGCGGGTTCGTGTAAATATTGGTCTGTGTACCGGCCCAGACGACTCACACCCCGGAGGTATTGGGATGTTTAACTGCAAGGCACTTGATGGGAGGTTGCCAGGACCCATTCAACACTAAATATAGAGCCCATCTGAAATAATGTATGTCCTAAAGGAGAAGATAAGTAATTGTCTGAATTTTACAAGGGCAAAGGCTTCATTTTGCCACCTAAAAAAATATTCCTGCATTTATTTTGTTTTAGGTGTGATTAACCAGGAACTAAACTAAAACTTTAACTAAGATGTTAGAGGATGAAATTATAGTCAATGGCTGTGGTTTATCATTTCATTATTTGAATTGATTCGCACAGCTTTGACACCTAGAAAGGACGGCTTTGGATGGTGTACCCCTGTGTGCTGTTCTAAGTTACAGCATACTTAAAAACTTAAAAACAATTTGGTATCAGAGTTGGTGACAACAGCTTCCACGAAACTGAATTCTTAAAATGTTTTTAATTTCCTGTGATTTAATATCTGAAGGCAGAAAATGGACCTAACTTATTAACATGCTACTTCAAAATTAATTATTTGGAATTACTTTAGTGAAGTATGTCATACAAACAAGAGAGTACAATTTATATGTACAGTTTAAAAAATAATAATGAAGCAAACACCCAAGTACCCACCACACAACTTACGAAATAGAGCATAATCAAAATCTCTGTTCCCTTTCTCCCTTGTGAGAGGCAAACACTATTTTGAATTTTGTGAATATCACTCCATACTTTTCTCTGCAATTTTACCACATGCATGTGGTACATATAATTGTGCATATTGTTTAGTTTGACATATTTTTAAGGAATAAATAAATGAAGTCATGTAGCAGCATTCTTCAATAAATGTTCTTTATTCAGCATTACATTTTTTTAGATTTACCATGTTGACAAATGTATCCGTACTTCATTTTCAATGTTCTATATTCAATTCTATGAGTATATACCATACTCATAGAATACTCATTCTTAAATTCATATAAAAGGTATTTGGGCGGTTTCCAGTTTAAGGGTTTTTTCTGTTACCAAATATGATGCTATAAACATTCTTAGACATGATTTTTCCCTTGTGCAAATTTCTCACTAATGAATATCTGGCAGTGGAATTCCTAGATCATAGGTATTCATATCTTTAATTCGAGCAGATAATGCCAAATTGTTTTTCCAAAGTGGTTGTGCACGTTTACTTTCTTAAATGTCTGAATTTGCTTTTCACTCCCACTTACTCAGTTACAAACAACATAGCAGTAGTAACTTTCCCTTGTAGATTCTCTTGGTTACAAGCATTGGACGCAAACTCTGAAAAGTGACTAGGACTCACATAACCAGTCTACAGAAAGGGCGAAGGTAGGGTTGGCCTTGGGTGTGACAGGAAGCGGGAATTTGAATGCCATCAGGACTTTCCCTCTAGCTCTCATTTCTGCCCCGCAGTGACTGCCAGCCTTGCTCTCCCAGAGCAGCTTCTCCTCTGAGGAAGGGACACTGTTGCCTGTAATTCCAGATTCACTTCCTTCCAACGTCTCAGCTCCAGATTGAAAAATCCTAACCAGAGCTATGACTGGGCAGCCTGGGGTGCAAGCCCATTCCTTAGATTGGTAATCCCTGTGACCAGCGGGCAAGGCCCACTGATGGGCTCACAGGACCACTTATGTAGCAGACAGTTAGGAGCCTTTTTCCCGGAGAAGAGGGATGAGACAGCGAGCCGATGACAGATGTAAAATGTAAAGAATGACTATAACTGGGATGGTGGCTAAAAAAAAGAAATCTGAGCCAAACCTTACATGACGTAAAGTATGACACCTGGAGACCAGAGCACACAGAGGATGTCACACCTGAGGACCCTGACTCTTCCACCATGAGAGGCCAAGGAAGGTGCATCCCTCTCTCCAGGTGCCCGGCTTCACCTGTGGAGGCGTCGCAGGTGGCAGATATGGGGAGGGAAGGGACCTGGCAGCCAGAGCATATCTTCTGTGGACTGAACTTTACCTGAAAGGACTGTTCAGCTTCAGGACCAGAGTAAGTTTTAAATGTAATAGACTTGGGCTTCCCTGGTGGTGCAGTGGTTTAGGGTCCGCCTGCCGATGCAGGGGACACGGGTTCGTGCCCCGGTCCAGGAAGATCCCACGTGCCGCGAAGCGGCTGGGTCCGTGAGCCATGGCCGCTGAGCCTGCGCCTCCGGAGCCTGTGCTCTGCAACGGGAGAGGCCGCAGCAGTGAGAGGCCCGCGTACCGCAAAAAAAAAAAAAAAAATGTAATAGACTTGAAATGGGAATATTTTTCCTACTAATCAGAAGCTGGAGGCTTCAAATAACAACAGACTTGTTATAGATGGAAATGAAGAAACCACATATGTTCAGCATACCTGCGCTGTGGTGAGAGCCTGCGTGGCTTTGAAGTTCCTGCTTCTGTTTTCTGGCTCAGGTGCAGCAGACACAGTCCTCCTCTCAGCCCCTTCTGGCTGCAGGTTCCCCAGTCTCTGCTTGGCCCCCTCTCTACCTCAGCTTAGGTGTCACAGGGCCTTACCATCAGGATGCCGCTTGGAGTCAGCACCCTTGCACCTGGGGATGAAAAGACCAGGTGTATGAGATGTGACCAGGGTCCAGCCAATATTCCCTCATGCTTACACTTTTCCTGGACGCCAGTCTGACTCACTGGCCAACTTGGTTTCTTGGCTGAAGACTTTCTCTGGCCACACGTGGCTACTCACGAAACACATGACAGGCTGGAAATGCCAGGCAATTAAGGCTCTTCGGGAACAGCCCCAAACCACTGACTGTCTGGGAGACAGTGGATGAAGACCCCAGCTCCTTTGCCTCTGGTGTGGAGTCACCTGAGGTATGTGCTCTAACATACTCTCCAGAGTCCCCAGCAGGGTTAGACCCCAATTGCCCACGTGGCAACTTGTGTGACAGCACACCTGTGAAGTAATAGAAAATCTATGTAGGGCAAGTCCCCTACGTACGATCAAGTTCCGTTCTGAGAACGCGTTTGTAGGTCCAATTTGTTCGTAAGTCCCACTCATTTAGCTTAGGTACCCAACTAACACAATCAGCTATATAGTACTGTACTGTAATAGGTTCATAATACTTTTCACACAAATAATACACAAAAAACAGACAAACACAAAAAATAAACATTTTTAATCTTACAGTACAGTACCTTGAAAAGTACAGTACAGTACCAGCTACGTCACTGATGCTTTTACGCTTGCTTCCGGACAGCCTGGGCTTGAAATAAAGATACTGTACTACTGTACTCTATACAGCACTGTACAGTAAAGTACACAAAAGCACAACCACTTGTAGAGGATACATGCACATGACAACATACACCAGACACATGAACTAACTTTCGTGATTGGACACACAACTGCACATTCACATCTTTGAAAGTTCACGACTCAATGGTTCGTATGTAGGGGACTTACTGTATTGGTCTCTGCCCCTGGTTTCTGGCACAGAGCTCCTGAAACCCTCATAATTTCCTGAGTGATAAGAGTG
Organism: Mesoplodon densirostris; assembly: GCF_025265405.1. Lineage (NCBI taxonomy): Eukaryota > Metazoa > Chordata > Mammalia > Artiodactyla > Ziphiidae > Mesoplodon > Mesoplodon densirostris. The sequence continues at coordinate 79,477,988 of NC_082672.1, forward strand.
CCAGGAGCATTGTTTGTTCTAATATTTGGTCTTTGACTCTGGTTCCTGACATAGGGCTCCTGAATCCCTTGTAATTTCCTGGGTGACAGGAATGTCTTTTGTTCCAATGAGGCAACGCTGAGTGAGCCCCTGGATGGCTCCTGAATGGGACCTGGTCACCAGAAAGAACAAGCCATGATCAGAAGCTTGGAATTTCAGCCGTACCGCCACATTCTCTTGAGAAAGGAGAAGGGCTGAAAATGGACTTGATGATCGGTCATGCCTACCTGATGAAGCCTCCATAAAAATCCCAACAGTAGGGGGTTTGGAGGGCTTGCAGGTTGGTGAACACATCCATGGAGTGGGGTGCGGGTAAGGCAGCCCACCTCCAAGGGGACAGACGTCCTATGCTCAGGACGCTCCTAGGTACATCTTTATTCAGCTGCTCACCTGTACCTTTTATCACATCCTTTAAACTGGTCAACGTACGTGGTTCCCTCGGTTCTGTCAGCTGCTCTAGCAAGTTAATGGAACCCAAGGTGGGCGTCATGGGAGCCCCCAATTAGCAGCCACATAAGACAGAAGTGGTGGGTACCCTGAGGACCTGCTCCTTGTTTTTTTCTTTTTTAAAGATTACCTACAATTACCTCTAATTCCACCAGACCTTTAAATATATATGCATCACATATTTAGTATGGGGAAAACTCACTTTGACTTGGAGAAGGTCAAACTGTAAGGTTGGGAGTTCAAATAAAAAAAGCAAATAATATTACATATATACAAATAAATTATATAGTGCTTCCTTCTTGCCAAGCACTGGTGTGATCATATATTTTACACGTATTAATTAACATATATAATTAATCCTCAAAACAATCTTTTGAGGTAGGTAATATTATTCTATCTTACAAGTGAGGAAACTGAGGCACACAGAACTTAAGTAACTTTCCCAAGGTCATACAGCTCGGAAATGGTAGAGCCAGGAAGTTTTTTTTTTTTTTTTTTTTGGCTGCACCGTGTGGCATGTGGGCTCTTAGTTCCCCGACCAAGGATTGAACCCGTGCCCCCTGCAGTGGAAGCGCGGAGTCCTAAGCATTGGACTGCCAGGGAAGTCCCAGGATCTGTTATTTGTAATTGACACCTGAAGAGGGCTGGGGCAGTCTCGTGGGACTGGGGCATCTGACACCATCCCCATTAAACAATGTCCGAATTCAGTTAAATTGTAAGGCACCCAGCTGGTGCCTGGGAATTGCTTGTGCATGGAAAGGACCCCACGCTTTTGGTGACCAGAAGCGTCAGAGTGAAGCGTTCATTGTGAGGAGTGAAGGAAACACACAGGAGAAGGACTGTGGGTTATTCCAGCGCTGCACCCTTATTGGCTTTCTTCCTTTATGTTTAACTTCTCCACTAACCTACTGGTGTTTCCTGGGAACACGTCCCACATAAATCCTCCCGTTCCCAAATCCTTTCCTTGGCTCTGCCTCTGAAGGGCCACAAATTAAGACAACAGGGAAACACAACTTAAGAGCCTCTAAAAACGTGACTGTGCTGTATCTGCATTGCTGTGGCCGTGCCCCAGATTTCTGCAGCAGAGTTTGAGGTAAGCTCCTCTCAGAATCCCACGCGGGAAACAGAAGCGAGAGCCCTCCCCACCCTCACCCTCGTTGTTATCCTCGAGGAATCAGTGCAAAGTTAGGACACAGGCTTCCTGAATCTCTTCCCTCTCTGACTTCTCCTCCTTTCCTTGCTGGAACACAGGTAACTTTTTCTCGGACATTTCCTATATCATATCTTCCTTCTACTGTGGGAAAGCAGGCCTCCTACTTATATATTACAAAGGTTTTGACTACCATTGGCTGAAGGGGTATTCTTCTTAAGCTCCATGAGAAATCTGTGTGCTAGGTCATGCTGGTTTAACCCTTGGTATCTTAAAGGGGAAAGGTGGAGCAATTTATAAAATGCTCTCTCAAAGCTTGTTGTATACACTTATTTTTTTTCATTTCAGAAACTTTCACCTGTTTTTATCCTCCATTCTTTCTGAAACATCCATTTCCCTGATGGAAACATAGATACTGAGGAAAAATAGCAAGGAAAGAAGCAAACAAAAGTCAAATGAAGAATACAGAATTTCAGGCCCTTTCCTAGCAAAATAGGTCAATTTCAAACAAATAGTTCTCCCAATATTCAAAGAAACTAAAAGCAAGTTTCCCTTCCTGAAAAAATGAGCCTGAAAAACTAACAGGTGATCAAAAAAAGAGATGAAGAGAGAACCGGAGATGAAAATTGAGTTTACGGAGCTCAGGAATGAATAGAAGAATAAAACGAAACTGTTACAGACGTGAACCTCCCATTAGACCCAACAAAAAGTAAAATAGATACGGATAAAAGCATAGCCAGGTACAAAGAGAATAGGCTTGGGGAAATAACAAAATGAAATGACAAAGAACAAAGAGATAAAATAAGAAAGAAAATGACAAATAGCGACAACATACAAATAATCGCTATCCTAGAAGAAAAGAGCACACGATATAGGGGGGGAAATCAAATGTATAACTGAATAAATGTTCCTGAAGTAAAGATTCAAATCCATAGATTACAAAGACATAGCTTAGCCAACACTCTAGAAAATCTGACTAAGACTGATTAATCAGACAGATCCCAGAAAATGGATTTGAGGAGGGAAGTTGTAGTAAGTTACACAGGCAAGAAATAAGGAAGCGCATGAACAAAATCAGCTGAAACAAGAAAGAATAGGAGGAAATGAATTCAGGATATTGAGGATCCTGACATGTTGGAAGACAGCACATCATGGCTGTTGAAAGGCTGGCTCTCTAGTTAGACCCCAGCTCTACCCTATTACCCCATGTCCTGACAAATTATTTAGCCCCTTGTGCCTCAGTTTTCTTACCTTTAAAATGGTGATAGTAATAGCCATAACACATAACACAGTGATACTGAAGACTGAGATGATGCACTTAATCCTCTTAGAAAAATGCCCAGCCCATACGAAGCACTATTAATTATTACTAAATCCAACAGAGCTTGGTAATTTTCTGAAGGTGGAGAGTCAGAGAGAGAAGGGAGAAAGAAAGGTGATTCCTAGGCTTCAAGACTGGACAGTCATAGCCCCATTCATTATCAAGGAGAATACAGAAGAGAAGATTATAAAAAACGTCCCCAATTATGGATTCATTTTGGACATTTTGTGCTGGAAGCATCTTTGGACAGAGCTGTGCCATGGGCAGCACCTGGAGCTCTCAGGAGAGCAGTCAGGGCTGGGGGCAGATGCAGGCATCTTTAGTGTGAGCTTGAAGCCAGGGGAGTGGGTAAGATCTCCTTTGTGATACACAGAGGAGAGAAGGAAGTGTTTGAGGGTTGAACTGCAGAACGTCCTCACTTAGGGGCTGGGCAGAGGGCTAAGGTCTGTGACAAGGGACCAGGGGGATAGTTGGAGCAAAGCCACCAGGGCTTTGGAAAGCCTGAGTTTGGGAGCACAGATCAATGGTTAGCCTCTGTCAAAAGGAGGACACTCCTCCCACGAGAGAGAAAGAAAACTGTAAGGATGTGTGGGGGAGCAGATAAGTTTGTAGACTGTAGTTTGTAAAGCTGAAGAGAGTTCCCATCTGATGCTTCAATTTTGTCTGTGAAGTAAGAGCAAGGCCACCTGTAGCCAAATACAGGAAGTCAGTGCAGGACCGAGGGTTAGGATCAGTTAATGACAGGAGGGTGGCCAGAGGGGACTCTTCTCAAAAAAAAAAAAAAAAAAAAAAAAGCCTCATCGAGGACCCAGTAGATATGGAATGAAAAGTATGAACTATGGTATTGCAAGTAAAAAAATTTTTTGCCAAAGTTTTTTCTCAGCAATTTTTCCAGTGTTCTGAACGTAGAAATAAGATCCAGGATGGAGATTTTGAGGTAAGATGTGGCATGCAAAATTTGTTACATGGCTACTTTTACCATAAAACAAAGTATAAAATAACCGAAGTCCATTTCAAGATTTACCTGGCACTGTAGTATTGGCTTAGGATACAAAATACCTGTATCCGCCTCACATTCCTATTGTCTATTGAAAGGATTTTAATCATTTAGTAAAATCACTCATAGCATACAATGAAAAGTATTTCCTAGAATTTTTTAAAACTAATGAGAAGGAAGCTTGAATATGCTGATTAACATGGAAGCTAGTTATTGGGAAAGGAAAGATTATTGTTTTAATATCCTTTTGGTTACTCTAAAAGATTCCAAAACTGATAGTATAACATGCTATATAAAGTACAAGGCTTAGTCATAGAAACATCAGTCTCATACCTGGGTTTTCATAGTTAGTATAAATGTCTGGAGGATTTTTTATCCTCCACCTGAATGGTTTAAAACTCCCAGAAAGCTCACTACACAGCATAAAAAGACATCTTAGAAATAATTATTTCAAGTTGCTTATGCAGACAAGCACATTTCTGTTCGCCTTCAGCATTCAGTAGTTTGTTGTAAATTGGTTGGAGTGAAATTAGGAAATCTCTTCAATGATCATTTCAAATATACAACGTATTAAATACTTTAAACATCATTCACAAAACAATATTAGGACATAAGATTGACAGTAAATCTCCCTAATCAATAGAGCCGTTAACTTTCCTTCTTTCCAAGGAGTCAGTTGTCAATACAAAAAAATATGTTAAAGAAATGGGTCAGTGAATGAGACGTTAAGACAATTTGTTGAAGGATAATGAATCAAACTGAAGGAAACAAAAAAAAGTGAGAATAAAGATTAGCGATAAGTGGATTAATGCAAGTAAAAGTAAGGTGCATTTTATTAACAAACTTATAAGGCAAATTCTGCAGAATAAACAAACTCTCGACAACGAGTACAAAGGAAGAGCTGCATCTGGACACCAGTTTCAGATCCACGTCCACTAGCTCAGGAGGCAGCAGTGGGCTGCCGACCAGGGAGAACCCAAAAACTGAAGCACCCCTTCAGGTCCTTTCTCCTCATTTCCTCCCTTATTTGACGTTATATCTGAAAACAAATCAGGTCAATGAAAAACAGTGAAAGGCCACGTTAGGAAAGAGTTCATGATAAGACAACAGAGGTGGGCTTCCCTGGTGGCTCAGTGGTTAGGAATCTGCCTGCTAATGCAGGGGACACGGGTTCGAGCCCTGGTCTGGGAGGATCCCACATGCCGCGGAGCAACTGGACCCGTGAGTCACAACTACTGAGCCTGCGCATCTGGAGCCTGTGCTCTGCAACAAGAGAGGCCGCGATAGTGAGAGGCCCGTGCACCGTGATGAAGAGTGGCCCCCGCTCGCCGCAACTAGAGAAAGCCCTCGCACAGAAACGAAGACCCATCACAGCAAAATTAAATTAATTAATTAATAAACTCCTACCCCCAACATATTCTTTAAAAAAAAAAAAGACAACAGAGGTGTTCGTGTGTCTAGAAGAAGAAAAGGGAAATACAGGTCCTGAAAAGAGCTAGACTGGGAAGATAATAATTTAGTTAGAAATGATGGAGAAAGACGCTTAGTCCTCAACACCGTGGTGTTCTTTGTGTGGCACGTGATGACTTCTGGGAGCCTCTTGCTGTTGATCCCCTGGGTTAGATACGGGTGTAAATGATTTTTGGAATCGTGTTCGAAGTGGATATCATATCACAAAAAACCAATGACTCTCCAATAACTTATCACATATGTGGCATCTCTACTCATTATCGGAGGAGAAACTCTGATTTGACTAAAGTGGAATATGAAACATGCCTTTTTTATTCTACAGGAGCCCATTCCTCCTTACTAGTTAGGTTTTCCTAATTACCAACACTTGTTTTTCTGAAACCTATGCAATCAATCCTTTGTCAGTTCCTTACTACTATTATTTGAATTTAAGAAAGTTCCAATGCAAAGACAATTTAGGTTACAATTATACTTGGAGATGAGAGTACTGAGAATCTATGAGTACTTCTGAAAACCTGGCAAATGGTTAGCTCTCAGTTGCTTTCACTACTTTATTTGATGCCTAGTCAACTCAACTGGGTGCCCAAAACTCCCTTTCTATTTATTCTCAACTTCTATCATACAAACTAGTTTAATAAATTATTTAGCCTGTATTGTTTTAAGTTCTTGGATTTTTTCACATCACAATTCTCCAGTTTCCAGTGTGTTACTTCCTGTTATGAAAGGATTCAAAGTGGTTTGTTTTTTATTGTTGTTTTTTCAAGAGAGGGAGGCTCGCCAGTGGTACTTGGGGATATTTCGCAATGCTAGTTCCTTCCTGTATACACACACACACACACACACACACTCAAACACACACTGGCCCTAGGTAAGAAGTTGCCAAATTTCTCAAGTCTTCAAACAGCCCTTTCTGGTTCTTTTCTCCTCCTTGTGGAAGCACGTCCTGCCCTTGAATTGTCCCGCATCCTGGATTCTCCTCTCTTCCTTGCAAACTGCCTGGCACGGGTCACAGCCCTCATGCTCCTGGGTGACAGTGGTCCACTTCTACAAGAATGCACGCACTGAGTAGCAAAGCAAAGGGAAGAAGCAGGCTGGCCCCTCAGCTGGAAGCCTCAATCTTTCTGGGACACCAGGGCTTCTCCTTCCTACAAGTTATATCCTGTCTGTAGACAGACTGGCCCAACAAGGTTGTATCTGTTGTAGTGAAACTTGCCCCAGAGGGTGTGTGTTGAAGCAGAGGGGTGTGGGGAAGGGGAGAGGTGAAATAGGAAAGTGGACTCTCAGAAAAGAGTTAGAATCCAGCCCATCAAAATCCTACATATACTCAGTCAAGTAAACCCTCGTGATTTTTTCCTGGTATTTTGTTCTAGAAGAGAGCAATATTAGCATATTCTAGGAAAGAAAAACTTGACTTTAGTAAAATAACACTAAGTGAGAGGTACATGATTATGATATATGATTAAATGTTATGTTATTGACAAAAACGTTATTTCGAAGTTATCTCGTACACTTAGGTTTAATGAAGTCTTAAATACATAGAAGTATTACAGGCACATGTTAAAGAAATATGAAGTAGGCGGCTAGGTGGAGTTGAAAAACAGGCATTCAAATATTTCAGATTGCTCATTCCTTGTATATGTCTAGTTTTATGTGTGAGAGTGTTTGTCACCCTATTCAGAATACAGGGACTTTCTTGTCATTTATTTAATTTTTTAAATCGAAGTATAGTTGATTTACAATGTGTTAGTTTCAGATGTACAGCAAAGTGATTCAGTTATATACGTATATATATATATATATTTTTCTTTTTCAGATTCTTTTCCCTTATAGGTTATTACAAAATATTAAATAGAGTGCTATACAGTAGGACCTTGTAGAATACAGTGACTTTTAATAGTACTTGTGGAATCATTTTTTTTCTAGCCTGTGGAATAATTTATTGTGGAACAGCTGAAAATGTGGTCTAATTTGCTAACACTTCAAAGCATTGTTTATTTTCTCAGGGAAAGAGCTAGAAAGATTTGTTCCAAATTTAAAATGTCACCCCGGTAGTTTAATATTTAAAAATGAGTAAGTACATGGAGTTATCAGTGATACTTTCAAATTCATATTCTGACTTTATGTACATGACAGGGTGTTTTTTGTTTTTTGGCAAAACCATAGCAAGTATACCGAAGTGAGCTAACAGTCTTCATTCCAAAATGATTTCCCAAATAATTTCTGAACCATATGGCAAAATTGTGATACAGATGACTCAATTTGCAGTCATGTTTCATTATTATTAACAGTGAAACCAGTGAGAGAGCTAGGCTTTAGACACAAATTAATACCTTATAAATATGAACTTACATCAGACAATATAGATATCATCTTTTTTTTTTTTTTTTTTTTTTTTTTTTGCGGTACGCGGGCCTCTCACTGTTGTGGCCTCTCCCGTTGCGGGGCACTCCGGACGCGCAGGCTCAGCGGCCATGGCTCACGGGCCCAGCCACTCCACGGCATGTGGGATCTTCCCGGACCGGGGCACGAACCCACGTCCCCTGCATCGGCAGGCGGACTCTCAACCACTGCGCCACCAGGGAAGCCCTAGATATCATCTTAAAGTACTCTTACTCTTCAAAAAATAAAATTTAAAAAAGATCAGAGATTAAGGGAAGAAACAGATTGAGTGACACTATATGCCAGCCAGACACTGGTCTGGATGCTTCACATACCTTAGGTTATTTAACAGTATAGTTATATAGAAAATTTTTTAAGTTGTGGAAGTTTTCTTTTTCTAAGCCAGCATAACATTTTTTAAAATTTTTATTTTATTGAAGTACACTTGATTTACAATGTTGTGTTAATTTCTGCTGTACAGCAAAGTGATTCAGTTATACATACATATATTCTTTTTCATATTCTTTTCCATTATGGCTTATCACAGGATATTGAATACAGTTCCCTGTGCTATACAGTAGGACGTGTTGTTTATCCATTCTATATATACTAGTTTGCATCTGCTGTTACCAAACTTCCAATCCATCCCTCTCCTGCCCTTGGCAACCACAGTCTGTTCTCTATGTTTGAGTCTGTTTTTCTTTAGTAGATAAGTTCATTTATTTCACATTTTACTTTATTTTTTTAATTTAATTATATTTATTTTTATTTTATTTATTTTTGGCTGTATTGGGTCTTCGCTGCTGCATGCAGGCTTTCTCTAGTTGCAGTGAGTAGGGGCTACTCTTCGTTGTGGTGTGCAAGCTTCTCATTGCAGTGGCTTCTCTTGTTGCAGAGCACAGGCTCTAAGCATGCGGGCTTCAGTAGTTGTGGCTCATGGGCTCAATAGTTGTGGCTCACGGGCTCTAGAGTGCAGACTCAGTGGTTGTGGCACACGTGCTTAGTTGCTCTGCAGCGTCTGGGATCTTCCCGGACCAGGGCTCAAACCCCTGTCCCCTGCATAGGCAGGACGATTCTTAACCACTGCACCACCAGGGAAACCCCTGTGTCATATTTTAGATTCCACATATAAATGACATCATATGATAATTTGTTTTTCTCTGTCTAGCTTACTTCACTTAGTATGATAATCTCTAAGTCCATCCATGCTGCTGCAAATGGCATTATTTCATTCTTTTTTATGTCTCAGTAATATTCCATTGTGTATATACCCCACATCTTCTTTACTCATTTATCTGTCAATGGACACTTAGCTTGCTTCCATGTCTTGGCTATTATAAAAGTGCTGTTATGAACATTGGGGTGCATGTATCATTTTGAATTAGAGTTTTGTCTGGATATATGCCCAGGAATGGGATCACTGGCTCATATGCAAGCCAGCATAACTCTTGACTACTCACACGTTCATAATGCAGAGATCATTTGCTCTGTCCTATGTTTCTGTTGCACAAGATTTTCTCTTTTTTAAGCCCTATTTCTTGAATCACCAGCTGCTTCAGGCTTGGTGTGGAGCAGTCTCTGAAGGACTGGGCTAGTACGTCAACTCACCTTTCAAAATATTTCCAGTACAGGTCACTCCTTCAGCGTCCCAGGTGCCTAATGAGTCATGCTCCTCTCCGCAGCCAACTAGACAGGATATCGAAGTCTCCTTTATCTCTCTGGGTGGATACAGAGTCATTAAGCTTAAACATGCCCTTTGCCGATAGACTTGAGGGTTGGGTTTAGTTATTAACTTGGTGAGCCTCCACCCAGCTAACTATTCTAGGAAATAATTTGGTGAGTCAGGTGTTTTTATATTCATATATCAGCAGACCAGTAATCTTTCCTGAGCACTGTGGCTGCAGGCTGAATGTCCCAGAAAGTTGTCCAGCTCGACACAAGCTCCATGGCTAACAGACGGAGAGTGCATTGTCAACAGAATTATTTTTGTTTTCTTTTAAACAACATTGCCTTCTTTGTGATAAAAGGTCAGTAAGCATTTGTTCACCTCAGCTTTGATGAGGCTGTGAGCTGTTACCATAAAGCACGGAGCAGCATCTTAACTTAGGGAGTGTGGAAGTGGGGATGGGAAGTGAGAGTCTATGATTCAGTGGGACAGAAACCTGAGAAGTTCCTCCTCTGCCTGGAAGAAAGGCAGCACTGGGAGCATCTGCCTTTCTTCCCACTCCGAGCAAAGACTAGACTCCCTGGTATGTTTTCCTTATGGCAGCATATGGTGTGACAGTGCCAAGTGAGACAGCTCCAGGGACACCTCTCCCTTCAGCCAGACACAACACCTGATCCAGAGGAAGAGCTGTAGGGAGGAAGGAGGAAAGGGTGTGAGGGGGCACAGCAGACTGGGCACCTTCCCTTCGTCTTCAGAGCAAATGCAATCAGCGCTCACCTGCTCGGGACCTGAGGATGCTCGTAATTCGTACAACACCATAAACAGGACTTAACTTCCTAAATGTAAAGACATAAGGGAAGTTTAATCGTCTGTATGAAAAAGTTCTCCTGAAATCAAATGAGTTGATTTTGTATTCCATACTTCCTGGGAAGTAGGCGCTGAACCAAGCACCGTGCATACTTTTGCTACCAACAAAGCTCACGACAAGTCCAGAAAGTTGTCATTGTTTCACCATTTTACAGATGAAAAACTTGGGACAGTAACTTGCCCAGAGTTCCATAGCTGAGCCAACATTTAAAGCAAAGTTTTGTTTGTTTCTCAGAACCAGAACTATTGACAAGTATATTATATTGCCTGTATAGTAACTGATTAAATAAAACTAACATGACTAGCATGTATCCTGCATATCTAAGCTTACAATGAATTTGTATTATATATATAATAACTTATTTTGATATAAAATACAAAAACCTCATGGTAACCACAAACCAAACCACTGAAAGTCACAAAGGAAAAAAAAAAGGATTCAGATTTGACAAAGATGGGTTGTGAAGTCTCAGGCATTCTTTGTACTTCTCTCTATATTTTTATATAAGTGTGAAATATTTTACATGGAAATATATTTATAAAAGACAGATCACTACCCGTCTGGCAGAACTTCTGGCCATTATTTTCACCTTGATGTTGCCCTGGGTGGCCATGTGCCTGGGCTCACAGGCATTACCAAAAATAATGAAAAGAAAAGCTGTGGGCTTCCCTGGTGGCGCAGTGGTTGAGAGTCCGCCTGCCGATGCAGGGGACATGGATTCATGCCCCGATCCGGGAAGATCCCACATGCCGTGGAGCGGCTGGGCCCATGAGCCATGGCCGCTGAGCCTGCGCATCTGGAGCCTGTGCTCCGCAACGGGAGAGGCCACAACAATGAGAGGCCCGCGTACCGCAAAACAAACAAACAAACAAAAACAAAACAAAACAAAAAAAACAAACTTAAAGCTTTTGCTCTTCAAAAGATATTGTTGAGAATGAAAAGACAAGTCACAGACTCAGAGAAAATATTTGCAAATCACTTATCTGTTAAAGAATGTACAGTAAATCTGACACACCATTGTAAAGCAATTATACTCTAATAAAGATGTTTTTTAAATTAATTAATTAAAAAAATAATGATAGAAATTAATAAGAAAATGAATACATAAAACCAAGAGTTCAGATTTGGCATAAATACATTAAACATACTATTTGCTTGCTTAGCAAAAAAAAAAAAAAAGAATGTACAGTATATCCAGAGTATATAAAGAATGCTCAGAAATTAATAACAAGAAAACAACCCATAATATAATGTGTGAAAGATTTAAACAAACACTTCACCAAAGTTACATGATGACAAAAAAACTCATGACAAAAATGCTCCCTCCAGACATTAGTTATTAGAGAAATGTACATTAAAACCACAGTAAGATATCATTATATACTTATTAGGATACTAGCATTAAAAGATTGACCATACCATATTGAGGAGGATGTAAAGTAACTGAAACTTTCAAACACTGCTTGTGGGAATGTAAATTAGTACAATCAGTGGGAAAACAGTTTGACTGTTTCTTTAAAAATTAAACATACACCTACCATATGACCCATCCATTCCATTCCTGGGTATTATCCAAGAGAAATGAAAGTATTGATATATGTACATACAAGTACATGTAAAAACATTCATTGCAGCTTTGTTTGTAATAGTCCAAAACTGTAATAATCCAAAAACTGTAATAGTCCAAAACGCCACCACCACCACCAGTTTGTACATTGATGCCCTTAACCCTCAGCAAGACTGTATTTGGAGACAGGACTTTTAGGAGGAATTTAAGGTTAAATGAGGTCAAAAGGGTGGGACCCTAATCCAATAGGATTGGTGGTCTTGTATGAAGAGGAAGAGATCTCTCTTTCTCTCACCACCATGTAAGGACACAACAAGAAGGCAGCCTTCTGCAAGCTAAGAACAAAGCTCTCACCAGGAACTAAACAGACCAGCACCTTGATCTTGGACTTCCCAGCCTCCAGAACTGTAGGAATTCAATTTCTGTTGTCTAAGCCACCCAGTCTATGGTGTTTTGTTATGGCAGCCAGAGCTGACTAATCCAGCGGACTACTACTGAATGGTAAAAAGGAGTGACTTATTGGTATGTGCAACAACATGGATGAATCTCAAAATAATTGTGCTGAGTGAAAGAAGTCAGACAAAAAAGTAGGCATTGTATGATTAATTCCATTCATATAAAATTCTAGAAAATGAAATCTATCCTATAGTGAAATAAAGTAGTTTGGTGCTTGCCTAGGGATAGGCGTGGGTAGGGAAGGGGACAGGATATAGGGTTACAAAGAGGCTCAAGGAAACTTTTCATGCTCATGAATATGTTCATTATCTTGATTATGGTTTTACAAGTATCAACATACCAAATTGTACATGGTAAATAAGTGCAGTTTTTGTCAACTGTATGTCAATAAACTATTTTTTAAACCTAATAAAGTTTTGCTTTAGCATTTGTAAAATTTTCATCTACAAATTTCAATCTTGACAATATACTATTTATATGATCATTTTAAACCAGTGAAAAATTAGTAGAAGATATTTCTTACAGGAGTAACTTAATAAAATCCTCTGTCAGCTTTTAATTCCTACATTCTACATGGTGATAAAGCAAGAAAAAAGAAAAGCAACTGCCAAGAACATTTTTCCTTAACTTGTAAAAGCAAGTACAAAGGCATATGTTCTCTTAAAGTAGTTTCTACAAATAGAATCACCCAAAAGCTAACTATTTTCTCATCTCCCAGATCACTTTAAACTACTTTTTTTTCTAAATAATTCGAAAATAGTGGTAGCTTTTAATAACAATGGAAATAATGAATGAAATTCATATTTCCTAATACAAAGAAGCTTTTATTTTCAATACCCGAGACAAATTTGGCAACTGTTACACATTTCAAATAAATATATGGATAAATAAATTTGGTAATTACCCAAGAAAAAAATAAAACATGATGACAACTATAATACAGAAAAATGATTTTATTGTAGTTTTTTTTTCTTTCTATTGAGTTCCCACCAATGTTCCCAATGCAGAAACTAAGAAGTGGAAAGAAGAGTTTTCCACTGAAGACATTTTAAACATATGAAGTTAATTTTGCATTGTCTATGGTCTGCAAATTGACATAGGAGTTTAGAATTGTATCTGTTGCTTTTCAAGAGGAAATTAAACACTAATTATGGACACATTATAAGTTCGATTCATCTCTTAATCTTCCATGACTTCTCATTATTCCTGCCAGTGCCAGGAACTATCAGAAATGTATACCTTTTTTTTTTTTTTTTTTTGTAAAAGATCTTTGTAATAATTTCGCAACATTCTCGTGAAGCAGCTTCTTATCATGATACCCAACTTACAGATCAGGAAGCTAGAAAAGAAAGTTATGCAAAGGTTTAAGGTCACAGATATTAGAAAGCTGTTTTGATATTTTGATTATGTGTTCAATCCATCAAGTTGCAAATACAGCTGTGAGGTTCCAGGCTTAGGTAAATGGGAGGGGAGGAGTATCATTAACAGACACTAGAAGGTTGGTAGGGAGATGGCGCTGTGTGTGATGGGGAAAGGAGAGCAGGATGAGTCTGGGATGTGTTGAGTAACAGGCGTGGACAGGATACCTCAGTGACAGGGCCTGATATGAGGCAGAAAGAAGTTTTATGACTGGAGTTAAGGATCATGACTTGAGATTAAAATGTGTGAGTCATTAGAAGAGTGAGATAGTTGCCCTAATATGTTTGCTATCACAGATCAAATGGCAACTGGTGTAAATATTACCTTTTTAAAAATCATGTTACCCTTCTAGCATATGAGGAAGAGAATAATTCAGAAATCATTTCATTACTGTCACGTGATGCTAGGTAATTATACTTCACAGGAATGATTCGGTGGGATGGTGGTGGGGGGAACACCTTCTGTCTGACAGATTCTCTCTGAGTGATCCAAGCAGACACTCTGTCTTTAGGAAATCCAGATAATCGGAGCTGCAACCAAGGAGTCACTGTTTACCCCTTTCACACTGTACAACAAACACTTGTTTGTATTTTAATCGATTATGTAGCTATCAAGGTTTTCTTTTCTGTAATATCATCATTAAAGTCTGTGTACATTAAAAAAACTGTATCATTTAACATAGATTCAAACATTTTTTTCTTTAATACATTTGCTAGCTTTGAACTTAGAAGAATATACTATATAAAGCCTTCTTTCCCTCCCCTCACCAAAAGCCCAGCCCTCCAAGTCTCCCTCTCAGAAGCAAACAACATTATCAGTTTAAAAAGAAAGAGAGAAAGAAAGAAAGAAAGAGAGAAAGAAAGAAAGAAAGGAAGGAAGGAAGGAAGGAAGGAAGAAAGAAAGAAAGAAAGAAAGAAAGAAAAAGAAGAAGGAAGGAAGGAAGGAAGGAAGGAAGGAAGGAAGGAAGGAAACTTTTTTTTTTTGAGGGTTTGCTATTACATTACAGGGAAGAAAAACTTGGTAATTGAGTTTTATATTGTGATTCCTCCAGAAAGACCATGGCTATTAAGTCATGAAATAATGTTATGACATTAAGTTGTGAAGTAATACATTTGTCCTTCTGGTTTGTAGTTGTTACTAAACCATGAAGGAAGTCCTGTAATGAAACTTTTTTTTTTGCCCCATCTCATATTTGTTAAGATTATATAAGCTTTAAAAAACTTACCTTGAGTACTGTGGGCACTTTCCCAAATGTCTGCAAATGATTAAATATATATTTTACATGGAGACAAGAGTGACCGCCCCAGAAGGAATACTCCAGTTAAGAGAATACTACAGTTAGAAGGGTTTAGTAAAGATTCAAATGCATTCTATGCCAAAGTGAAATCATGTAAACCATAAATAGTAAACCACAGGATAGAAAGGATTCCAACTTTGCATCCTTTGAGCATACATGGCTTGGATAGAAAATGACACATATAACATAAAACTTAGTTTAAATGTTAAGTGTGTTAAGTGTGACACAAAAATGTTAATTAGCAGCATAGAGGCTGACTCAAAACCTTGGTAGATAAATGTGAAGTAAATTTAGAGTCAAAAATTTTCTAAAAGACTTTAGATACCATATAATCTGATTCTCTTGTTATGAGAGAAACTGAGACCTAGAGAAGGTAGGATTACACAGATTACACAGACTCTTCAGATTACACAGTGTATTGCAGATCTAGAACATGAACCAGGTAAACTGATGCCTAGATCAACACATTCTGCACTCTAATAGTCTGTATGTCAGGAGATATCATAGTTTTTCTAATTTGAAGAGAGTATTCTGTATTCTGCTATTGACAAATCATTTCCAGGAAGTCTTGTCTAAACCTCTAGGTTAGTTAGAAGGGAGCTCCTTTTCTGGACCCCCAACCAACCTTCTGCCTACCCCAATTTTAACTCCTTGGTACAACTTTTTGACTTTTGAGGTACCTGTCTCCCCTTACTAGATTGTAAACTCCCTGAGAGCTAGGAGTGACTCTTGTACCCTAGTAACTAGCACAGTGCTTGGCATACATTGACTAGGTAATGAAAAAATACTAAATTGATCTTTCCTTGAAATCCTTCAAAGGCTCACCATGATCTGATCTTTGCCTGGCTCTCTAGCGTCACACCCCCAAATTGTGGCACCAAATTGCTTAGTCTTAGTTCTGTGCAAAGATCAGTTTCTTGTTGCCTGGTTTTGTTTTAGTGATCTTTTCCCCCTCTATTCCTCCTCCCCCCTCCTCACCCCCATGCACACATATATTCCACTGCATTAACACTCTGGAATCATTTCCTCCTGGAAGTCTTTCTTTCTTTTTTTTGTGGTACGCGGGCCTCTCACTGTTGTGGCCTCTCCCATTGCGGACAGACGCGCAGGCTCAGCGGCCATGGCTCACGGGCCCAGCCGCTCCTCGGCATGTGGGATCCTCCCGGACTGGGGCACGAACCCACGTCCCCTGCACTGGCAGGCAGACTCTCAACCACTGCGCCACCAGGGAAGCCCTGGAAGTCTTTCTTGACTCATGACCTCTCCCAACCTAAATTGGACTAATCCTCTTCTGAGCTCCAGTAGTTCCCTGTGCACACATCTCTGCACTACACACATCACATCATAAGGCAGTTATGTAAACACTCCACCCAAGTTCTGTTTTATTCATGTTGGTATCCTCCAAGATTAGTATACTCTCTGGCACATAGGTGTCTTAAAAATGTGATTTGAACAAAAAGAATACATTAATAGGGAAGGAATCTTGGCACAGGGTGAATTTTAGGGAAGACATAGATATGGAACTGCAAACTAGTGGATATTTAGGACATTTTCCTAAGAGAGCCAGACCTAAAAAAGAAAAAAGAAAAAAATAGGAAAAGGCCTTCAGTTGTGAGGTTACAATTCAAATCACAAAACAAAAAAAAACCTTTACGTGTAAGGATAGTAAAATGCTATTTGGCCATTTTTTAAAAAGACAGAGATTAGGAACCAGGAAAGCAAGCCATTTATGCAAATGGTAATACACTGGTTATCATAGGGTAACAAGGCACTTACAGTCATGTTAACAAGACATAGTAACACAAAGAAACACCAGAGGTTAAATTATATTCAAAACCTGTCCCCCAAATGGTCTAGGCCAGGGGTCCCCAACTCTTGGGCCACAGACTGGCACCGGTCCGTGGCCTGTTAGTAACCAGGCTGCACAGCAGGAGGTGAGCAGCGGGCCGGCAAGTGAAGCTACATCGGTATTTGCAGCCGCTCCCCATGGTTCGCATTACTGCCTCAGCTCCGCCTCCTGTCAGATCAGCGGTGGCATTAGATTCTCAAAGGAGTGCAAACCCTACTGTGAACTGCGCATGCGAGCGATCTAGGTTGCACGCTCCTTGTGAGAATCTAATGCCTGATGATCTGAGGTGGAGCTGAGGCGGTGATGCTAGCGCTGGGGAGTGGCTGCAAATACAGATGATCATTAGCAGAGAGGTCTGACAGCACTGAGACCATAATAAATCAATTGATTGCAGACTCATATCAAAACCCGATCTGTGGGCTTCCCTGGTGGCACAGTGGTTGAGAGTCTGCCTGCTGATGCAGGGGACACGGGTTCGTGTCCTGGCCCAGGAAGATCCCACATGCCGTGGAGCGGCTGGGCCCGTGAGCCATGGCTGCTGGGCCTGCGCGTCCGGAGCCTGTGCTCCGCAACGGGAGAGGCCACAACAGTGAGAGGCCCGCGTACTGCAAAAAAAAACAACCCGATCTGTGAATGGCAAGTGACAAGTTGCATCTTATGGAGTAAGGTTCATAAGCAACATAAGCAACACATAAGCAACACACGTCGGGTGTCACTGTCCCCATCACCCCCAGATGGGACCATCTGGTTGCAGGAAAACAAGTTCAGGGCTCCCACTGATTCTGCATTATGGTGAGCTGTATAATTATTTCATTATATATTACAATGTAATAATAGAAATAAAGTGAATAATAAATGTAATGCACTTGAATCATCCCAAAACCATCCGCCCCCGTCCGTGGAAAAATTGTCTTCCAGAAAACTGGTCCCTGGTGCCAAAAAGGTTGAGGACTGCTGGTCTAAGCTACGAGGCATCAGTTTTACTCCCAAATCAGTGCACAAAGCTTTTTCTTTCCAGCTCATTTTTATTGTGGTAAAATATACATAAAATTTACCATTTTAATCACTTTTTTTGTTGAAGTATAGTTGACTTATAATGTGTTAGTTTCAGGTGCACAGCAAAGTGATTCAGATTTATATATATATATATATTTTTCAGATTCTTTTCCTTTACAGGTTATTATAAAATATTGAGTATAATTCCCTGTGCTATACAGTAGGTCCTTATTGTTTATCTGTTTTATATATATAAAGTAGTGTGTATATTCTAATCCCAAACTCCTGATTTATCTCTCCCCCGCCCCCATTTTAAGCACTTTTAAAAGTGCAGTTCAGTGCTATTAAGCATACTCATATTGTTATATACCCTCATCACCATCCACCCCCCTCAGTTGTAAAATACCCGCCGCAGCCGCAACTTCCTTCTTTTCAACTTTGCTTTTGTAACACACTGAGCTTTCCGCACCACAAAAGGTTCTTCTGGGTTAGGTTCAGAAACTGGGGTGAGTGAGGTAGATCACTGAAGGATTATCCTTCACGGGCTCCGTTCATGGAACCTAAGAGGTACATTCACTTCGCCCTCCAACCCTTTTCGGCATCAGTAACCGAGCAGTAACCATAGCAACACGGACACCTCCCCCCTTAAATGCAGCAACCGAGTCTCCCACAGCAGCTGTCCCTTCCCTTCCTGCTGCGCAGAGTGAACAGCGCGAGGACCGGGCTCTTCATCCCGGACCGCAGGCAGGAGGTGAGGAAGAGAGATGAACGAAGGACGCTGTGAGAAATACAGCTCAAGTCCCCGCATTCCCTCTCCTCACCCGCCGCTGGGCGCCAACCCCAAGGAGCTGAACCTCCTTACACCCGCAGCCGGGCACTTCCAAGACGCTCGCGCTTTTTATTGACGCAAACCTCCCGTTCTCGCGGGAGCTTGGGAGCGGGAGCCCAATAGGGCGGACAGAGCTCTCGAAATCTCAGTCAGCGCTGGAGCTGGAGCGGCTGCCGGGGCGCTGGGAGCGCGCGGGGGGCGGGGCGCAGGCCTGGGGGGCGGGGCCTCGCTTGGAGAAGGGAGGACGGACGGGGGCGGGGCCGCGCGGCGGGACCTGTGGCTCCCAGGTAGCGCAGCCGGCCGGGCTCCCTCGGGACCGGGCGACTGCGCATGCTCACTGGCCGCGCTGGGCCGTTTGTCGGGTGGCGTTGACGAGCCGGCTCCTCAGCGGCGGAGGTTGCGGTGCTACGATGGCGATGTGAGGGGCCCGCGGCGGGATGGTGCTGACCCGGGCGGGGCCGCCTTCTTGCAGCGACACCACGGGCTCCTTCGTCCGACGGGCGGCGGCGGAGGCCGAGCCGGGCGAGAGGTGAGCCGCCGACGTCCTCCCGTCCCAGCTCGCGACCCCCGCGACCCCCTCCTTGTCCTTCCCGCGGGCCCGGCGGGAAGCGGCCTCCTGTGCGCCCGGTCCGCCCTCGCCGCTCCGGCCCTCACCGTCCGCTCGGGTGAGAGCCGGCGCCGGGCGGCTGAAGGTCGGCGGGGACAGCGGTGCGGACGCGCTCGGGATGCGGAGCCGCTTCCCCCCGTGCTCTCACTCCTGCACCCCCCACCCGGTGCCCCCGGCCCCCTGGCCTCGGCCCCCGCCCCGCACTTCTGCCCGCCCCCCTGCGCCCCCGCCTGCCGTTAGCCCTCTGCCCATCCTCGCGCCTCGCTCCCGCCCGTGCCCCCCTCGCGGATCCGCTCTTCATCCCCGGTGGTCCCCCGTGGGAGGCGGGGTACCCCTTGCGCGCCTGGACTTCTCTCTCCCCCTCCCCCCCGTGCATCCCTGGGCCGGCTCTTCCCTCACCGGCCAGGCTTCCTACTCCGCCGCCTCTGTCACTGCTCCCTTGGCTCTCTGCTCTTCCCATTAACCCCCTTCGGTACTTCACCTTCTCTCTCTCGTGTGAGTTTCCGACGGTGTGTTTGGCTTTAGCATCGCTCTGTGCTGGAGTTCGTTCTACGGCCCTCTCGCTGCCTGAATCCTTCCCTCTCGGTCCCTACTTCCTCGCTTCCGTTTGACGGCCCTTGTCCTCCAGTCTTTATCCATCCTGGTCCCATCTCTACTCTCTAATCTTGATCTTTTTTTTCTCTAAAACTTTTTCTTTTTTCTGTTTGCATAGGTCGAGCCTCTTAATGCCAATCCGTTTTACTTCTTATTAAATCTCTGAAGAGTTCTAGTCTCTTTTACTTTCTACCCAAACCAGGTATCCACTCAGTATACTTAGTTCAGTTGACAATTTAATAAAATCTCTTCCTTTTCTTTCTTCACTGACTGGAAGTATCATCAAAAGAGTGACAGTGGCAATAACCTGTTACACTTACTGATAGAAGCTTTATTTTTAAGACTAGTGTTTGCCTGACGTGTCAAGAGAAGCCACTTGAGGACAGAGCTGATGAAAATATAAAGGCTGACCTCCAAACATAAGGTTAAAATTTGGAGATTTTATTGTCCTCCGGGAAATACAGTTGTCCAAGAGCTAGTCTTAAATGGAATTTAACACATTAAAAAAAATAAAATTAGTTATTAATTTGATATTTTATACATTTGCTATTGCAACGGATTGCATCGTTTTTGTGATGGTCTCTGTAATAAATGCATAGTTTTTACTAACTTACAGAATTAGTGTCCTTACTAAAGCAGAAACATGTGCGGACAGAAGTACTAACTTTCTGAATTGGGTAAAAGAACTTTCTAAACAGTTGTGGAGGTTTTTTCCTCTACTTCATGGTGATCAAGATTTGGCTTACGAAAAACTTCTCTATGTAAATAATGTTGTAGGAGCTTATTTTGAAGGCATCTGCAGAAGCAGTCACTCTCAGTGAAGTTTGCGTTCATTCTAGGGCCAAAGAACAACTGGATTATGTGTTTCATTCTGGAATCTCAAAGCAGTCCACAAACAGTAAATTCTTCTTTACGTTGTCTATGTCAGGTAGGAATTAAATTTTTCTGTTTCTCTTGTACAGAAGGGAAGCACCAAGACAAAAATGTGTAGTTCCTTATTTGAAGGTATATGAGAGGTAAAAGTAGAAGGAGACGCTGTTAGGGTCTGAGGTGGTGAAACCACATCTCTTTTGGAAGAACCAGCAGTTATTGTGTATGGTAGGAGGTGATAAACTCCTCAGCTTTTAAGATTTTAAAAATGATCTTTCCAATGCAAATAGAGATAAGTGCTGCTTCTGAAGGAAGTCTTCCAATCATTCAAAGGCAAGTCTTTCTATTTCTAGGTAGCTATTCTTTAAAAAAGTAAATTCTTACAAATTCCTATTGGTATTTATAGTGAGTTGATTCTGTGCTCTTAGAAATTAAAATAAAGATTCATGGTGGACAGCGGGCACAGGGCTAAAAATCAGAAGATCTACACTCCTCTGATGAGTCATGACATTAGTCTGTAGAAGTCACTTAACCTCTGTACCTCGGGTGTGTCTCCCTGTAATATGTGGGTAAACAGGTGGCTGGCTACCCACTAATCTTTCAAAAGCAAAGTAAGCCCTAATCATTTAAACATGCTTAGGGCCACCAGAGTCAAAAATTGCAATATGAACTCTTAATTTTTATCTCTTTTAGACTATGTTGTAAGTATAATTGAATGCTTAAATCCCAGATCACTGCAATCTAGATGTTTTTTTTAAATTTTCAGACTTATGTGAAAAGTTTAGTAGCATGTGCCATGAACTGTGGACTAGTTTAATGTTCATAT
Source organism: Mesoplodon densirostris (assembly GCF_025265405.1). Classification (NCBI taxonomy): domain Eukaryota; kingdom Metazoa; phylum Chordata; class Mammalia; order Artiodactyla; family Ziphiidae; genus Mesoplodon; species Mesoplodon densirostris. Next base: position 79,499,635 of record NC_082672.1, read on the forward strand.
GCAGTGAAACAGCCACTGCAGCGTTCAGTATGTTTGCTGAAAATGTAAAGTTACATTTACATAAACTGAAAAAGTAAAGTTAACAGGATTTTGGTTACTTCCATAAATTTCTGTTGTCTTATATTTTATCTTTGCTGTGATGTAGACCCTTGAGAGTGGAGGTTCTTTAGGGGATAGAAAGGGCAAGGATTTCCTTTGCTTTGATTCAAAGTATCAAAAAACTCTTTAAAAAGTAAGAAAAAACTGCTTAAAAGTGAGTTTTGTGATATGTTCATTGTGTGTTTAAATAAATGGTTGGAGATGTGAGTATGTAGATCTGAAGTGAGTAGTGTATCGTTTTTTTTTTTTTTTCCTTGAGTTGTCAGGAAGAAGGTTTAGAAATGAATATGAGTAAGAAGCAGAGTGGTAATACAGAAAAAAGTGTTCCTAATGGGCCCAGGGGATTTTCAGAAAAATCAGAGAGCACAAGTTGTTTGGCAGGTCTAGATTTTTCAGGGAAATAGAGTGGAACGACTTCACAGTGAGTTTTACCATTTTATTTTCAAAGATTGACACTTTTAACAGGTTCATACTTGGTAATCAGTGATGTGCTAAATTTAATAACAACCTCTTTTTTCTTAATGGAAATATAGAAGTGTCAGGTCCTTTTGACTTAGGAATTATAAATATTATTTCCATTTGAGAAAACTGAGGCTTAGAGAGTCTGAATTAGAATCCAGGTTACCTGGATCTGTTACCAAAGTTAACGGTATACTGAAGAAAGCAAGAAAGCAGAAGCTGTTAAGAAAACATTGGTAGTTTCTTGGAATATTTTTCAGAGAGAGGATTGCGCTTTCTGTTCTGGTTCTGAGTTTTGTTCTCTGTTGAGATAACTAGTAAGATGAAATATTTTCTGAATGTTGGGCAGATCCCTGAACTAGGTAATAGATAATGATTGTGGTTCTTTCTGAGTTTCTCTTTATGTTAAAAGGAATAACTAGTTTTGGTACTTGGGGCTATTCTGGGATTTTAAAGATATATAATAACATGATATATTCAAAGGCGTTCTCTATTATGTAACTGGCAGGTTTATTTTGTGGCGTATACAACTGAAAAGTTTATATGAACTGCTCTTAATAAATTAAATCCGATTTGCCATGTAATGTCAAAAAGTATCTTTTACCAAGTGTCCCATAATGAGCAAGAAAAGTTGTTTCTCAGTTTCTTTACTTCATTCATGTAGTGAGTCAATCATCGAAATATTCTCAGAAGTTACTGACATTCTTTCTACATTATGTTTAAAAATTATTTTTTCTATGGATTTTCTATCATATTAGTACAATTATACAAAATTAACAATTTCTGAGAGTGCTTCTTAATCTAAGTGTCAGTTCTAAGATGAGTAATAATAATATATATCTCTTTTATTAGACACAACTGTTTAAACCCAAATTTTTAAGAAATCAGAAGATAACAATGCCTTTAAACTTCAGATTTTGTATTTGTGGATGTGAGGAATTTGAAGATTTCATGATTAGGGAATAATGTTAATTACATGGAAAATTGAATATAGTTTATTTATCAAGTGTAATTGTTTCATCAATATTGCATTCTGATTTCAGGTTTTCTTGTAGTAGGGGCATATTTATCTCATGGCTTGATGACTACTGAATCTATTTCCTAAAACAAAGTGTGGACTTTAGAATTATACAAGTTTAAATATAGGCCATGAAGTTTGACACTTTTGAGGTATTTGTCCTCTTTTCATTATTTTCTAACTGTGTCACCTTGGATAAGTTATGTAAACTTTTTGCTCCTTAGTTTCTTCACCTGTAAAATGGAGTAATAATAGTTCTTTCAGATTTTTATGAGAATTAGATGCAGTAATAAAAGCTACTGGTATAAGAGTAAGTAATCCATAAAGTTTTGAGTGTTCATATTTGGTTTGTATTTGATATTGCCATTTGGTCTATATTTGGTATCAATAGGGAAACCTATAGCTTTTTAAAATATAATTTGTCAATCAAGCTATTTTGCTTATCTTTCCTTTGGAGGATTTCCCTCTTACCCTCTCCCCAGAAGAGAACTTAGTACTCTATTCTCTTCTTAAATATTTCTATAATTAGTGCATACGGTATGTGGCCCTCAGGAGTTCGTTTTGATGAGTGATGAGTAGCAGCAAAGGGTTCTAGACGGGCGATTTTCCTCACATTACATGTCCCCTTTACATTTTCCTCACATTACATGTCCCGTTTACTCTAGTGATTCTCTTAAGCTCATCCTTGTTGAGAATCACCTTTTAAGATGAGAGACGTCACTGATGAAAGGGTGTTGTGTGTGCGAATAATCGTGGAGGCAAAAAGAAGGTTAGACGCCGTCTGAGTGGTGGTGAGCCTCAGAGTCAGGAGAGTGCCGGGTGGCTTGGCTGTTTTAGAGTAGGGTATAATTCAGGGACTAAGCATGCTTAGCCCCTGAAATAGGGAGCTTCCAGAGCTGGGCAGGGTGTCGAGGCCTCAGCCAGTCCTAAAGGGAACTGAATGTCAATCAAGAAACAAGACCATAGGCCAGATATTTAGACTGAACCAAGCAATGCAGACTTAACCGGCTTAGGTGGCCAGAATTACACCAGAAAGCAGGGCGAGAGGTGCAAGACTAGTACAGACGTCACTGGCTGGTTGTTTTCAGTTTATGGCTGTCTGGTTTGAATTGGTCAAGATTAGCTCAAAGACTGTGAGGGCCGGACCCTTGTGTACTGGAGTTCTGCTGTGCCCTAGGTGAGTGGTCCTTAGGAAAGGTGGTGGCTGAGCGTACTTTCGCCAAGAGACGCATCTTCCTACTCTCCTTGGTTTGCTACAGAACTTGAGTGTTACAGGAATCTTTTATTATTTGCAAAGTTATGAGACAGCATTCTGAAGGCTTCTTGCAGTGCCCCTCTTTGGGGCTTCCTGTTTATTCATGGGAGAAGGCCCAAAAAAAATGGACTCAAAATTGACTAACTAGTATTAAATGGATTGAGTTAACCTCCTTCTAGATCTAGAGGATTCCTTTGTTCCCGTCGTATTCCTATTTAATAATCTTGAATTTAACTGGACATGTTTGATGCCCTTCCCTTCACTGGTCCCAGGTCCCCAGTGTCAGTCTCAGTCCCCAGATATCTGTCGTAGTGTGAGTCCCTCATCTGGCTGGGCTTGAATTTGATGTTCCTTCATTTGGTATCAGTTCCTATGTGTCTATCATAATGTGAGCATCTCACTACATTGAGTGTGAACATTTAGAGATGTATAGATTTTTGTACACTATGGCCCCTCAGTGCAAGTTTACTACATTATCTAGTGTTCATCTGAAGAACCAGTGATTTTTTTTTTCTAAAGCTAGAAGAAAAAGTGAATGTGCTTTATTCATTGAGAAATGATGTATTGATTGCCAACATGGAGCCTTTCTAAGGGTAAGTTGGTCCATACATATTTTTTACCTTATGTGGTATCTTTAGTACCTAACATCTGCATACAACTGGGCATCATTATTTGGACAGTCAGTATTACAGGCTCTGAACCCATTTGTCCCATGTCTGCTGACTTGGGAATGGAATTCAGAAGCTGGAGCCGTTGGCTCCATAATTGATAAAAGTGGTGCCTTTATTTCTTAGGTTGACAAAGGGAGTGTCTGGAATCTCCAATTTGTTCAGCTTCTTACCCTCGGCCTTAGGAGAAAGAATATCCTCAGAACATCTGTTTTGGGCTCATAGTTCAAGAGTCAAGACTGTTAGCTCTTTGATTTCTGAGAAAGGATCTCATCATCGCCTGTGGTCTCTAGTCTTTTGTAAGGAACCTCTGAACTAACTGTGCCTCTTAGTTTCAGATATTTCTGTGTCCTCTTTTAGGTTTCCGAAACACTCAGGAGTTCAGGCTGAGCTCAAAATGTTTAACTATTCTTTCAGGATGGGTATTGGTGGTGCAGGAGCATCTTCCACATTTTTCCAGGTATCCACGCCCAGACTCCTCTTTGCGGATACCGGAGGTCTCAGCTGATCTGATGGGTGTGAGAATCCCTGGTCTTAGAAGCTAGGCACTGTGTTATGCACCCAGCACTGTTTCTGGGGCAGTTACTGTGCACTCTAGTGATTAAAGAGTTGGCTTGGCATTCCTAGACTAAGATCTAGTAGAAATATGTGAGATACATGTAATTAAACATGTCCTAGGAGCTACATTTTAAAAAATAAAAACAAACTGATAAAATTAATTTGTATAGTATATTTTGTTTAATCCAACATATCCAAAATATTATTTCAAGATGTGATCAATATAAAAAACATATTAATGAGACATTTATATTCTTTTTCTGTACTAAGTCTTTGAAACCCAGTGTGTGCTTTACATTTACAGTATATCTCAGTACACTCATCTTTAACAGTTAAAGTAAAATACAGCCCTATCAAAACAATAAAGTTACGTTTAATGAAAAAATGTCTACACTGCTTCAGTGTTTGGATGTAAATGTAAACGAATTAAAACTTTTAAATTCAGTTCCTTGGTCCCACTAGTCGCATTTCTGTTGTTCAGTAGCCATTGTGACTGCTGGCCGCCATGTGGGGTGTAGCGACTCTTGAGGGCCAAGGCCGTCTTCCAGTCTGATGGGTGACCGTGTTCTCTGGCAGTGGGCTGCCTTTCCCTGAGGTGTTACAGGGGATTGTCGGGTTTGACTGTCAGAGAAATCCCTCTTCAGACCTAAGAGCCTTGGTGCCTACGTTTCTCACTTAGTATCAGGAGCAGTTCCTGTTTGAGGTTCCCCTGTGGCGTCTTTGGATTGAGGTTTGTAGTTTACACAGCTCAATTCTTTCTTAGGGACCTAGGAAATGGCCCAGGCAGGGACTCTTCTTGAACAGACCTCTCAAGTTATTCTGTTTAGGCTACTTTGCCAGGGCCAGGAGAGCAGAGTGGACAGTCTCAGGTAAGCCAGGGTTCCCATAGCTTCAGAGGCTCAGATGAAAGTGACAGATATGAGCTGTCTAGCAGACTCTGCAAGAGGCCATGAAGCTCACAGCTTCTGGCGGTGCAGCGAGTTTCTGGCAGTGGAGAGTCTCCCAGGCACGTCTGGGTAAAAGGAAAGGCTTCCTCTCTTCAATTTCTTTCCTCCTTGAGAGAGGACAGGCCAGGATTTCCCTCTTTCATGAAAGATTCTTTACCTGATGAACTGAGTGGCATGAGAATCTGTGGAAGTCAGACATTGCAAACTTTGAATGAATTTGTCCTGTAGAGGAATTTGATTTTCACTGTACAGGTTTTGTTCTGTTTGTGTTTGTTTGTCTGTTGTTGTTGTTGTTTTTGCAGTACGTGGGCCTCTCACTGTTGTGGCCTCTCCCGTTGCGGAGCACAGGCTCCGGACGCGCAGGCTCAGCAGCCATGGCTCATGGGCCCAGCCGCTCCGCGGCATGTGGGATCTTCCCCGACCGGGGCATGAACCCGCGTCCCCTGCATCGGCAGGCGGACTCTCAACCACTGCGCCACCAGGGAAGCCCTGTTGTTTTTTTAAATTAAATTTAATTTAATTTATTTTTGGCTGTGTTGGGTCTTCGTTGTTGTGCGTGGGCTTTCTCTAGTTGCGGCAAGCAGGGGCTACTCTTCATTGCGGTGAGTGGGCCTCTCCTTGCGGTGGCTTCTCTAGTTGCAGAGCATGGGCTCTAGGCACGCAGGCTTAGTAGTTGTGGCACATGGGCTTCAGTAGTTGTGGCTCGCGGGCTCTAGAGCGCAGGCTCAGTAGTTGTGGCACAAGGGCTTAGTTGCTCCGCAGCATGTGGGATCTTCCTGGACCAGGGCTCAAACCCGTGTCCCCTGCATTGGCAGGCGGATTCTTAACCACTGTGCCACCAGGGAAGCCCCTGTATTTGCTTTTTAATTAGCTGGCAACATCTAAAATTTAGGAGAAATTTAGGTGAAAACCTTTAGGAAAAACATTTTCAATATCTACTTGGAAATTTAGAAGCCTCTTATGGTGCTGGGCCAGCAAGGATTGTGTGGACCTTAGTAGCAGTTACTCCCTGTGATGGGGAAGAGCAGTTTATGAGGAGAGGGTCCCACAGATCCCCCTGGACTCTGAGAGTGCTCTGAATTTTTCTTTCCTTTCTTTTTTGCCTATTCTCCTTTTCCTTTAGTCTCTTCTCCTTTGAATTTTTTTCTTCTACCAACATATAAAAATAAAAATAATTCTTTTTGGGGGGGGGAATGAAAAATAGATTTATCAGTATTACTCTGTATATATCTGTACACATATGTTTCTACTTAGGGAATAATCAGTAAAATGGGATGAATTGAGGAAAATTAGGCATCAACAAAAGAACAAAAAGCACAGCAGGATATGAGACGAAAAGTGAAGGAAATTGCTAACAGATCTTGGACTTATACTGGTAAAGGAATTTTATCATAAAAGTTTATTCATGCAAGACTGTTTTCAATACATCAGTGTAATGATTCCTTTCTTCAAGTCGGTTGGGTTTAAATAGGAGAAAAATACTAATAGTTAATATTTATGGAATATTTAAAGCTAATTTATTAAGTGTTCCTGAAAATCTTAAATTAAGTGCCTGCTGTGTGGCAGGCAGTGGGGTACATCTGTGAACAGAGTAGTCAGAATTTCCTGCCTTCATGAAGCTTACATTTTACTGGGGAGAATAAAGACTACTAAGTAGAATCTTTGGTTTGTTAAATGGAGATTAGTGCTGAGGAGAAAAAAAAGAGGAGGAAAGAGATAGGGTGTGTCAGGAGAGAGAGTCCTGTTTTAGAGGGTGTGGCCTGAAGGTAACGTTTGAATCAAGGCTAGGAGGAGTCATTTGGACATTCTGGAGGGAAGAGTGTTCCAGGGAACCACTGCAGATGCCCTGGAGCAGGACTCTCTCTGGTGTGTGTGGGGAAAAGCAAGGAAACCACGTGACTGGAGTGGGCAGACTGGTAGGAGCTGAGAACAGAGAAGTGATGAAAGATCCAGATCCTGTAAGGTTGTCATACAAGCCCTTGTAAGGCACTACTGCTGAACGTGGTGGGAAGCCGTTTGGGGTTTGAATCAGAACAAAGAGAGACAATTTGAATTATTGTCAAATCATGTATGTCATTATATAGCATTTTATATTATTGTACATAATTCTATAACATAATTATTAATTAACATATGTAATACATAATATAAAGGATCATCTGCCTTCCTCTTTGAAAATAGCCTGGAGGGGGGGATGTATTACTTAGGGTATAGGTTAGGTACAGTTGCTGTGATAAAGAGTTATAAGACATAAAAATCTGAACAGTCTAGATACGTTGGACATCTGTGCTCTATGAAACCATTCAGGAATCCAGAATCTTTCCATCTTTCTATTTACCATTCTTCAGGTTTTGTCCTGATCTGTGTGGTGAATACTGGGTCACTATTCAGAAGGTATTCCAGCCTGTAAAAAAGGGAAGCAATGAAGTCCAGGACAAAGAAATTCCTTTTAAACAAATGAGGCAGACGTTGCATATATTACTTCAGTTTGCGGTCCACGGAAAGGATCGATTGGCCACACTTGCCTCAAGGGTGGTTGGGAAACGTAGTCTCGGGCTGGGTGACCATTCAGCAGTGAGGAAGAGGAAAACAGAAATGACAAGTAGTGGACCACAGTCTTGCAGTTCGGCACCAAATATCCATGTGTATCCTTCATCCTACCTATTGAAAACACTCCAGCTCCCTTCCCCAAAGGAGACAACCCAGGTGCAATCCTCTTGTTGCACTAATCCAACTAAGCGATCAGTACTTCCTGTCAGATCGCAAGTCCAGTGACCTGTAGGCAAAACACAGTTATTACCCCTTATCCCTCCCACATACACTGAACATATCATGGTGGATCAGAAACAGGAAAAGAATAATAAAATTTTCCATTTGGGTAAGTAAACAATGAGAGACACATAGAGGTTTCTGGTTGAGAGTAATGCTGGGCAGTAATGGTGTAGCATCTGTTATCCTTAGTTCTGCTTTCTGGTAAGAATGCCTATATTCATTGCACTATGACCCCAGTCTTTGCTGTCTGGGTGTTTCTTCCTTACTTTAACCTCCATGACCACATCTGAAGTTGCTATTGAAAATTTCCCAACTTTGGAGGGTATATAGCTTTCATAGTCAGTTTCCTGCTACTGCAGGCTTGCTATCCTGCAAGTGACATGGTCACAGGTGTTTGTAGGTTAGCTTATAATTTCTCTGACAAATACAATTCTCTCAAAAATATAGTGGGATTGTTTAATGTTTGTCTCCATTCCGTTCTGGTGCCAGTGACTATAGTAAAATTGTTTCCTGGTGTAGTTCTTAAGCCTGCCTTATTTACTGCTCTCTGTGCGCTGACCACTTTATCTCATTCTAATGGCCACTGTCTTGAAGCCAATCCGAAACAGCAGGCATTGGGGGGTGGGATGGCAGCACCCTAAAATATAATCTTAGCCACAGCGCTAGATTCCTTCGTTTCATCAAGAAGTCTTAAAAGTTCTGCGAAAAATGCCATTGGTAATTTGATAGGGATTGCATTAAATCTGTAGATTGCCTTGGGTAGTGTGGTTATTTTAACAATATTGATTTGTCCAATCCAAGAACAAGGTGTATCTTTCCATCTGTTTGTGTTGACTTCAGTTTCTTTTATCAGCATCTTATAGTTTTCAGAGTGCAGGTCTTTTGCCTCCTTAGGTAGGTTTATTCCTAGGCATTTTATTCTATTTGAAGTGACGGTAAATGGGATTGTTTCCTTAATTTCTCTTTCTGATAGTTAATTGTTAGTCTGTAGAAATGCAAGAGATTTCTGTATATTAATTTTGTATCCTGCAACTTTACCAAATTCATTGATGAGCTCTAGTAGTTTTCTGGTAGCATCTTTAGGGTTCTCTAGAACAACAAATTTTAAGACTTGTATGGAAACACAAAAGACTCCAAATATCCAAAACAATCTTGAGAAAGAAGAGCAGAGCTGGAGGAATCACACTCCCTGACTTCATACTATACTACAGAGCTACAGTAATCAAAACAGTATGGTACTGGCACAAAAACAGACACATAGATGGATGGAACAGGATAGAAAGCCCATAAATAAGCCCACACTCTTATGGTCAATTCATCTATCACAAAAGAGGGAAGAATATACATGGGAGTCTCTTTAATAAGTGGTGCTGTGAAAACTGGACAACTGCATGTAAAAAAAATGAAATTGGAGCATTCTCTAACACCATATACATTTAGGATTAAAGACCTAAATGTAAGACTGAATGCTATAAAACTCCTAGAGGAAAACGTAGGCAGAACACTCTTTGACATAAATCATAGCAATATTTTTTGGATCCATCTCCTAGAGTAATGGAAATAAAAGCAAAAATAAACAAATGGGACCTAATCAAACTTAAGAAGTTTCTGCACAGTAAAGGAAACCATTAAAAAAAAAAAAAGAAAAGGCATCCTACAAAATGGGAGAAAATATTTGCAAATGATGCAACTAACAAGGGCTTAATTTCCAAAATATACAGCTCATACAACTCAACAACAAAAAAACAATCGAAAAATGGGCAGAAGACCTAAGTAGACATTGCTCCAAGCAAGACATGCAGATGGCCAATAGACACGTGAAAAGATGCTCAACATTGCCAATTATTAGAGAAATGCAAACCAAAACCTCAATGAGGTACCACCTTTTCCGGTCAGAATGACCATCATTAAAAATCTGCAAATAACAAATGCTGGAGAGGGTGTGGAGAAAAAACCCTCCTCACTGTTGGTGGGAATGTAAGTTGATGCAGCCGCTATGGAAAACAGTATGGAGGTTCCTCGGAAAACTAAAAATAGAATTACCATATGATCCAGCAATCCCACTCCTGGGAGTATATCTGGAGAAAACCATCATTTGAAAAGGTACATGTACCCCTATATATTTATAGCAGCACTGTTTACAATAGCCAAGATATGTAAATGACCTAAATATCCATTGACAGATGAATGGATAAAGAAGATGTGGTACGTATATACAATGAAATACTACTCAGCCATAAAAAATGAATGAAATGCCATTTGCAGCAACATGGGTGGACCTAGAGATTATCATGTTAAATGAAGTAAGTGAGACAGAGGAAGAAAAATATCATATGGTATCACTTATATGTGGAATCAAAAAAGAATGTTACAAGTGAACTTACTTACAAAACAGAAATAGGCTCACAGACATAGAAAACAAATTTAGGTTACCAAAGGGGAAAGAGGGGGGAGGGATAAATTAGGAGGTTGGGATTAAGAGATACAAAAACTGCTATATATAAAATAGATAAACAGCAAGGACCTATTGTATAGCACAGGGAACTATGTTCAATGTCTTGTAATAAAGTATAGCGGAAAAAAATATATATATGTAACTGAATCACTTTGCTGTACACCTGAAGCTAATAGAACATTGTAAATCAACTATGCACCAATAAAAATTTGTTTTGAAAAATAAAGTCTTAATAGAAGTCTTTAAGAAAAGTACTAATAATCTTATCTCCTGATATGCAGGTACTAAGGACCCACATCTCTATATTTCCGCAAACTGGCCAGTTCTTGCCTGAGTAAATGCAGCAAAGAACTACTGACACACACAAATATTGTGGTTCTTTTCATCTACTTTCCCAGAAGTTCTGGGCTTTTTATGGGCACCACGTTCTGTAAGTTAGTGTAGGCAACAGTTTATGGAATGTTTTGCTCCATTATAACCAGGGTCACCATTATCCTAGTAGTATCTGTTTCCCTGTTGCCTGCTACCCGGTGACTTAGCCAGTGCTGCATATTTTAGGATTTTGTTGTGGCAGTACTCTTAATTTTGGTATTAATTTCTGGGTCAAGGAAAAGGCTGCCGTAAAGGGATCCAAAAGTAAAATGGCTTAAATGAGAAAAAAGTTTGTTTCTTCCCCAGATAACAGGCCTACTAATTTAGGTGGTAGGGATGCTATATTCCATGAAGGAAATGAAGACACTAGAGGGGTAACTACCAGAATGTTGGATCTGGGGCTCAGATCCTCAGCCTTGTTTTAACCATTGTGCAGTACTTATATATATTTATCTCTTCCTGGTGGCTAGTGAGCACTTTGAGGTGTCGGGAACTTAGCTATGCCTTGATCTCTTGCATTTCCTAGCTTATAGTAAGTGTTCAATAAATGTTTGAATGAATGAATACCTGTTTTATATCTGAGTAAGTTAAGGCATAGAGACCTAAGCAAACTTGAGTCACAGGGCTGGAACATGATCTGAACCCTGCACACAAGAATATATGTACAGGAGAAGCTGTCTTAGAGAAGAGGCTACTTCCATAAAATGGGGCATATCTTATATAAAGGAAGTATCATTTTGATCTTAGGAATAGTTACTGTAAAAATCTTCTGATGTGATTATTAAGGTTTAAAATAACAATTATGGACGGTGGTAGAGTCTATATCTGTATGATGGAGAGAAGGAAAAAAATGTATGAGGAAGAGAAAATGTGGTCTTTATTCTAACATTTTTAGTACCTAAATAATTATACCAAGGGCAAAAGACTTTTTTTTTAATTTAAGCAATAAATATTTGGAGTGTGAAAAAACTATCCATAGCATATCCAGGCAACCTTTTTCGTCAAAATATTTTAAATCATAGCATACGTGTGTATGTATATACACACACATTTCACATATCTGTGTGTGTGTGGATGTGTGTGAAGTTTCAGAAATCACCAAGGGAAATACATATTTTTAATGAATTTTTATAGGAGTATAGTTGCTTTACAATGTTGTGTTAATTTCTACTGTACAGCAAAATGAATCAACCATATATATATATATATATATATATATATATATATATCCCTTCCCTTTCGGACTTCCTTCCCATTTAGGTCACCACAGCGCATTAAGAAGAATTCCCTGTGCTATAGAGTAGGTTCTCATTAATTATCTATTTTATACATAGTATCAATAGTGTATATGTGTCAATCCCAATCTCCCAATTCCTCCCACCCCCACCTTTCCACCCTTGGTGGCCATACATTTGTTCTCTACATCTGTGTCTCTATTTCTGTTTTGCAAATAGGTTCATCTATAGCATTTTTCTAGATTCCACATATATACGTTAATATGCGATATTTGTTTTTCTCTTTCTGACTTACTTTACTCTGTATGACAGTCTCAATCCACGTCTCTAAAAATGACCCAATTTTGTTCCTTTTATGACCCAGCAATCCCACTACTGGGCATATACCCAGAGAGAACCATAATTAAAAAAGATATATGCACCCCAATGTTCATAGCAGCAGTATTTACAATAGCCAGGACATGGAAGCAATCTAAATGTCCATCGACAGAGGAATGGATAAAGAAGATGTGGTACATATATACAATGGACTATTACTCCGGAATTACATCATTTAAAATGGTGAATTTACATCTTAAAAATTAATAAGCTTATACTGTTTTGGGTATTCATGAAGATTGTTTCTGAATCACTGAACTCAGAAAGCACTCCTTTATTATTGTACTTTGACGTATATACAAGTGAAGCATAACAAAGATATAATAGTTTATATTTATATGTGAAACTGTGAATGAAAACATCTCTAAAACTTATTCCCTAAGCCTTATTGAGGATATGGATCTTTTAGATAAATTGAAAGTACTAAGTAACTAACGAAGCATAGGTTTCCTGAAAATGGACATTTTTATGTCTGCTATTTTGTTTGAGATGTTATTTTTTCTTTCTCATAGGGGGAACAATATTTTTTTAGCAAGAGTCAGTAACTGGAAGTACAACATTGGTTATTTAATGCTATTAAAATGAAGTTTTGATCAGCAGAGGTAAGAATATGGCGTTTAATTCATAATAGGTCAAAATACTTGCCAGATTTCTATGAAGAACTATTTTAAGAACTGTGAAGGGTCTGAGAATTTATCCCGCTTGCAGAGTAACAAGTTAGCCTGCTGCAGCGCCATGGATGTGGGCAGGAGACATGAGATTCCTGGATCAGAGAAAATGATAGTTTATATGCATGGCAATAGCACTGGCTAGAGTATGAGGCCCCCTGCGTAAGAGCAGGTTGAGTTATGGAGAGGACCCCTGAACTGAGGAACCCAAATCTTTTATGATGGACAATGAGCCTGCTGACTTATGCCTCAGGGGAGACTTTATTACATGGCACAGTAAATAGATCTGCCCTTAATTCCAGTATGAGACACTGTCTCTGACTCCTAAGACTGCTAAACATATGTCCTTGAAAAATAGTCCGGAATAAAGGCAGTCAGTGTCTCTGCTTGCAAGACATGCAGAAACACAAGACTCAGAATTGTCTTTCAACACTCTCTTACTCCAAACTGCTTTTTAAAGCATGTGTCACTGATAAGGATAATTGTAATAATGCTTTTTTGAAATAGTGTGAAGATGGAAACCACTGAAATACCCAACAGCAGAAGATTGCTTAAATTATAACATTCGCAGTATAATGGTTATTAACTAGGTGTTCATCAAAAGTGAAATACAGCGGGTTTCCCTGGTGGCCCAGTGGTTGAGAGTCCGCCTGCCGATGCAGGGGACACGGGTTTGTGCCCCGGTCCGGGAGGATCCCGCCTGCCGCGGAGCAGCTGGGCCCGTGATCCATGGCCGCTGAGCCTGCGCATCCGGAGCCTGTGCTCCGCAACGGGAGAGGCCACAGCAGTGAGAGGCCTGCGTACCGCAAAAAAAAAAAAAAGAAATACACAGGTTATAAAATGTACATGTAGTTTGATCCTACTTTTATAGATATTGTACAAATGTACACACGTATGAAGAATATGTACCAAAGTATGTATTTCAATGGATAGAATTGTGAATGTTTTTGTTTTTTGTTTTTTTGCTTGTCTATTTTTTTTAACCTCTTGAAAATGAACACTTTAGGCTTTTGTAATGAGGGAAAATTTTTTTTTTTGAAATTTAAAAATGAACAGTCACTTAAGAACTTCACCTGGCAGAGAAAAAGCTTCATGAATTTAAATGGGAATTAAAGAATGTTAATTCTTTTGTTTTGACTCTGAAGTTGCCTTTATATGCAATGTAGAACTAGAAGAGAATAATTAGGTAGCTTAATTTTTTCTTCAAAAGTTACTGTTTTATCTGTGATAAAGTCAGAAGTTACTTTTCGCAATTAGCTATATTATTTATTATCACATAGTTGTCACGAAGGGAAACAAATCTTAGAAAATGCATTCTAACGGCATATCTTCTAGAGTAGTGCTATTTAGTAAGTATTTCATTAGTAAGTATATTTAGTGAGTATAGATTCTGGTGCTATATAGTCGGGTCAGGCTAACTTAGGAGCATTGTATTAATTAGCTTCATTTTTATTTCCTGCCTATGTATCACGCTCTGAAATATGTTTAATGTTAGTGATTTTGTAAGTTGGCATTTTTATTGTGCTTCTCATGATTTTTTTTTCCCTTCTTTAACCAAGGTGCTGTTACCAGATTTGTCTTCTGAGTATAAATTAAAAATGACTGAAGTTCAAGCAATGGTAGAATTCTCCGTGGAGCTAAACAAGTTCTACAATGTGGATTTATTTCAGAGAGGGTTTGTATTTTAATGTGAAAATTATATATTTTGCATAAGATAAATTGTACAGTTTTCATTTAAATGTAATTACATATTTTTGTTCCGCCATATATAAGGAAAACAATGAGCTATGTTCAACTATTTTCTCAGAGAAATTTTATTTCTAAATATATATTTGAGTATATTCACATGGATTTAATGATAATGCTGGATATATTTAACATGTGTTTATGAATTTGTACTCCACATTGAGAGGATTTTAATGAAAATGTTTAAGATCTAATTTCTGCTTTTTAAAAGCTAACAGTGTGTGGGAAAAATAAAACATACATACACAAAACACAAAATGTTGTAGGAACACAAAATGTTGACTCCTCAGAAGGTATATATAGAAAGTGCTCCGGGAATCAGAAGAGAAAAATATCTTTCTGGGCTTGTACGTTAGGAAAAGCATAAGGGAGGGATAGGATCAAGGTATGGATAAGATTGATAGGCAGAGGATAAGGGGAAAGACCCTCTTATTAGGAGAGTGCATCATGAATCAAGTCTCGGAAACAGGGATGAGCAGGTTATTTTAAAGAGTAGTAGGAGGTTGGATATTCTCTAGTAGGGTTGTGAATAGATAGTAAAGAGAGGAGAGGTTATGTTTGTGAAGGGCTTTTGATGTCCGGAGGGATTTGGGCAGCCATTGATGGTTTCCAAGGAAGGATGGAACTATCACTGTTATTACAGTCAGCACTTACTGACATGATGAAGAGCACGGTGATGCTGGATGGATGGTCGTGTAGAAGAAGTTGAGGCGCAGGGAGCAGTGTGGAGGTGCTCACGATGTCTCAGGATACAAACCTGAATTCCTGTGCTGGCAGTGGTAGCGGTGGGGCTATGACCAGCCGGGGTAGGATGAGAGAAATCTTCTATTGTTTGTCTGTCTGTCTTGGCTTTGCCATCTTGTTGAAAAAAACAGACAGCTGTGCTCTGCTGTGCTCCACGTGGTCTCTCAGGACAGCCTGGGCTTGTTCTCATGGCAGAGGCAGGAGTCCAAGAAAGAGAGCAGAAGTTGCAGGATCCCTTGTTTAGGCATACTTGCTTCCTCACTGCATTCTGCTGGCTAAGCAAGTTACAAGGCCAGGCCAGGTCTGGGCTGGTGGCTCTCTGGCCAGTGAAACTCACTGTAAAACTTTATGGGGATTCTGTATGTCTGATATAGTCCATTCCATGCTCTGAAACCCACACCCACAATTATTTACTACTCTCTCAATGAATCACTACTATTTGGAGGTCCGAATGCTGTGGGATCACGCCCTTTAACTTCCTAAAAGCCTTTTTGTCAAGCTGAGAATGTCTGCTTAGACACTGCCCTTAACTCCTTTGGAGATCTAAGAAAGGGATTTATAGCCACTCCCTTGATTAGATCTTTGTAAGCAATTTTATTTTCCTCCCCAGGAAGTCTTGGTTCCTCTAGATTCTGCTTATAAAATGATCAGGTCTTTCTTTAGCTCATCTCATTCTTGCAAAACCTTACTACCCTTGTTAGGAGCAACCAGGTGACATTTCCAACATTCTGCTAGGAAATTAGCTTGCTCGAGTCCAAAAGTTTCTTAGGTACAGTGTCTAACTTCTTCTAAGTTATTGTTTGAAAGCATACTGACCAAAAGTTTATCACTACAAAACATGGGTCACTGTTTTTTAAGTTTCCTATAGTTTCTGCATTATTTTTTTTTCCTCTATAATTGTAGCTAACGGTTACTTTGGTCCCAATGTCAGTGCCACATATTTTAAGTTTCATTAGTACCCATTTTCATATTAGTTATTTATTGCCACAATAATGCAGCTGACAACAAACACAAAGCCTCAGTGGCATCACAGCAGTAAGCATTTATTTTTGCTCACAGATCTGTGGATCAGCTGAAAGGTCCTGCTGATCTGGGCTGGCCTGGTTCATCTTGGCTGGGCTCATGAATTCACAGTCAGCTGGCAGGGTGCTACCTGGTGCAGAATGGCCCCACCTGGGTGCACTCAGTTCTGCTTTATCATCTCTCATCCTCCAGCTTATTGTCATAGAGGAGGCAGGGATCCAAAGAGAGAGAAAGAAACTGTACAAGAAGACGTTTTAAGACCTAGGCTTGGATAGCTCACTGTTATCTCTGCCACATTGTACTGCCCAAAACAAGCCGTAAGGCCAGCCCGGATTCAAGGGATGGGGAACTACACTCCACTTCTTAATGGGAGTCTCATTGCGAGAGTGTGGATACAGGGGTGGAGGAAGAAATTGAGGACATTTTAAAGTCAGTCTACCACACACTTTAGCATCTTTTGGTTTTTGTTATTAATTCCTGTGAGGTATTTTGGGGAATAAAGAGTAGGATTTAATGAGTGACTCCATGTGGAAGATGATGCAGAGACAGAAAAAGCATTAAAAAATATGTGTGTGGAGGGTGAATTTACATGATCTCTAGGATTACCTTGAAATAGCTCAGCAAAGAAAAAAATGAATATATGAATCAAATATGGCAAAATCTTTTTCACAGATGAAAAATGGGCAGTGGGATATGGGTGCACTGTTCTACTTTTTGCAAATTTAGAATTTTTAAAAAGAAATTTTAAAAGATAATGCTGAAGTTTCAAATCACACTGACTTGGACAATATTAGTGATATTGAAATGAGCAGTGGAGTTGAAGGGGGCCATGGTGTGGGACTCAGAATTGGCTCATTTCCATATGTTGAGTTTGAGGTAAGATACCAAGTGGAGATAGTTCCTAAATAATTGGAGGTTTGGAACTGGAGATAAGGACTAAGTGAACTGTTGTTCCATTTTATTGTCAGCCATCGTAAACATAGCATGTATGATTGCTGCTTTCATTAATTTTCTGTTATTCTACAACCTAGTTTCCTCATCCACTGAGGACTTTTGAAGAATATAGTTATGTAACTGGTCTTTCTAAAATCGAATAATTAGAGGCTCATTGTCTTTAGATATATTGCCTGACTTGTTTATTTGTAAGAATATTTTCAAGGATATAATTTACTGTTTTCTATTCTGATTTATCAGTTCCTGCCTTTTAAACCTTTTCTTTATGCTTCTTATTGAGTCTTTACTACTTTTGCCATAAGCAAGTTAATTTAGAGCTTGTGTTTGGCTGTTATGTTAAATAACTGTCAGCTTTGATAGATAAACAGATAAATTTATCTAAATTTATATTTAAATGTTAGGAAATAGAATATATCTTTTCCAATTTATTTTCTGATTTATGAAATGACTGTTTAGGAGACTGAGATGAGAAACTTACAAATTCAGGTAATGAAATGCAGGCAGAACTCAGAGAGACTGCACGTTCAGCTCCTGACCACTGCAGTAAAGTGGGCATTGCAGTAGTCACATGAAGTTTTTGGTTGCTCAGTGCATATAAGAGTGATGTTTATACTAAACGGTAGTCTGTTAAGTGTGCAATAGCATTATGTCTAAAAACACAATGTACATACCTTAAGTAAAAAATACCTTAATGCTAGAAAATGCAACAGTAACATCAAAGATCACCAATCATAGATCACCATAGCAAACATAATAACAGTGAAAATGAAATATTGCAAAAATTACCAAAATGTGACGCAGAGACACGAAGTGAGCAAATGCTGCTGGGGAAAATGGCACCGATAGGCTTGCTCGGCACAGAGTTGCCACAGACCTTCAATTTGTAAAGAAACACGTCGTGTGCGAGATGTAATAAAGTGAAGTGTAATAAAACGAGGTCTGCCTGTAGTCCTGTGCAGTATTTTACTTCAGTGTTTTTAAAATAACATCAATAAATATCTTACTGAATAGCACTAGGTCATGGCCCAGCAAGAGCTAAATGGAGGTGGAGTATGAGGAAGCACTTCTTGTGCACGTTTGGTGATGGTCCTTGTCCTGCTCGTCCACAGTGTTTAGTGTTTAATTTTGCCACCGTTGTTGTTACACGATAAGGAACTGACTAGGCAGGGCCTAAGCTGTAGGCAGGCGCAGAAGAGAGAGAACATGTGGCATCTGAGTAGGTCTGTTTTTTCTATAATTACATTGTTTTTCCTTAATGGTAAACCAATAGCCCAGATACTAACAATCTAAAGAAAAACTAGCCGTATTTTCATTTCAACCTATTCTGTCTTTTTCTAAGTATGGTAGATTGTAAACTCTGAAAAGAAAATTGAGACTCTACAGCATTGATTATAAATTTGATGTTATTAAATGGTATGTGGGCGTATGTCTTATGTAAATGAGAGATACAAGAACTCAGTGTAACTAACTTGTTTTGAGTTGTTTATTATACTAGAAGTACATGATTACAAGTTGGTGGACTTCCCAATTGACTCTATTCAAAATTCGTTTATCAAGAGGGCTCCAAAGGGGGAGGAGAGATCGCCTTTTAAATATACAGGGAAAAGTATTATTTAAACACCTGTTCTCAACAGCATAAAGGATAAGAGAGTGGGATTAAATTGAAGCTGTAGCAATTTCAGTTAGGTATTAAACTGGAGGGGAAATTTCCTCTCTTTGGAGACCATTGCAAAATTATGAGAACATCTTTTTCTGGAATTCTTTAGGATAGTGCTATTGAGTACTCATCTGCATACAGCTTGTTACTAATTCAAGAAGAGGTGAGGCACTTTTGCCAGAATGTAGATTAATGCACTGCTTTCTTCAGTGAGAAACTCTTGCTAGGAAGAAAAAAAAAAAAAGACTAGCTAAAACAGTGTGTTCTGAGATGGAGTCGGTTTGCTTTATTTCACTGCAGGTTGGTAACATGTCACAGAGTTGCACCAGTGTACGTACCACAGTTTAAAGAACACAGCTTTAGAATATCAGTGAATGGCTTCTAGAATGGAGTTGAGTTTAATTCATTTCAGAAGGAAGCAAATGGACTAACGTTAGGTATTCTCAAATATTTAGAAAGTGTGGGAACTTGGGCAAAGTGTTGTATGTTTTAACATTCTTTTGTAAAGCAAGTGAAATGTTATCAGTTTGATTTGTTTCCAGGTGTGTTTGAGACAGTCAGCAATCCAGCATACTGCTGATAATAAAACAAGTAATGAGGGAAACGGCCATGGGGTGCAAGTTGAAATGATGATAGTAGTACTTTGTTATTTTTTATTTTTTTTCGCATGTGGTTTCCCATAAAACAGTTTAATTACATACCTGTAGCTACAACTGCCTTCCCTAGTCAGTCCTAGCACCATTCCCTTGTCATAAGCTATACTACTGCAAGGCGACTAATGTATTATGATTTGGAAATAAAGAAGATCAAAGATATGGACTTAGAAATTGTTTTCTTAAATTTCAGTAACATCACAAAACCGTGGAGCTGAAATCCTCTTAGGAAAGGCCTGTAGAACCCTAGAAACCGGGTTCCATACTACAGTCTCTGAACAAAACAATCTTAAATCCCTTCCATTTATGATTCTGAAGTTGTTAAACTCATGGGAAGTTGATAGTTTGATTTAAAAATGATTGTCAGCCAAAAGAATCAGAAAATTTCATGCTGACTTTTTGGATTATTGACATTGATTACAACCTTGGAAAAAATGATCCCTTGTCTATAATGTCATGTATATGTTGTATAAAGTTCACAAATTGAGGACTTCTGATTAAGTGGTGCTGATTGGACTCACAGGAAACCACCTCAAATTTTCTTCAAGGCCTTCAAAACTGTCTAAAATTGTCTTTCTTCAGTAAGGTATAAGAACTGAGAATACTATCTAAGAAGGTCATCACTTTCTCAGGTTTAAATGAATCAACCATTCTCTGTAGTCAGAAAAGTTAGTTTTCTCACAGCAATTTACATCAATTACTAGACTATTTCTGAATCTTTAGATTTCTCTCATTATTGTGTCCTACCTCATTTTTAAAAATCGATGCCGTAGTGTAGGTCTGCCATTTGTGGCCTGTGTGAGATAGGATGTCTGCATCCTTTGAAGGATCATAATGATGGAGCATAACAGTCAATGATGGAGCTGATACTGAGTATACCAGCAGTTAGCCAGTACTGGCCTTGAACGCATCTGTGTTTGAAGTATAAATATATAGAAGAAATCAAATTAGGAACTGTGAAAAGAACTATAGAAGACAGAAAAAAATAGTTTAATATTAATGTTGTCAATTAAGTAGAAGAAAATCTTTCCATTAAAGGACAGTTGTTATGAGAAGTGTCTACTCGAAAATCAAAGCATAAATAACGTGACTTCAAGGCAATGCAAACACCAATGGGAAGAGAAACATGAAACTTAAGAATTTGTGTACTTGTTAACAAAGTGTACAATAATGTGTTTCCATAATAATGCAAATATGTAATTTAAGGAACAATTTGCATAAAGAGGAATTTATTTATGGGTCATATATTACTTAACCCAGGGACTATCTGTATGGATTTTATGAGAGTTCCACCTGTAAATAACAAGATGCTCTCAAAGAGGTAACCAGTAAATTTGGCTAGATAATAAACAATAAGAATAGATCTTTCCTGATTAATAAAGACTTTTTGAGACAGCAAGTGAGCTCATTGTTTTCTTGACAAAATTAAAGAATGGATTTTAAAGTTAACATATTGGGGTAAAAAGTTTATATTTCAAAAATTAAAGAGTTCTGTTAAGTATCCAGTTTCAAAAGATTTTACTGAAAAGGAAATAAGAATCTGCTCTGAAGTTTTTTTCCTAAAATTACTCATGATCCTACAATAACTCCACAGCCTCTTCGGAGCTTTGCAGGGAAGATGTAGTGACCCAAGTAGTCTGTCTTTTGTAACAGTAGGAAGATATTCTAAGAAAATACAGAGTCTTAGAAAATATACTCCTTACTTACTCTTTTTGAATAAATTATTTGTGATATGTTCTTGAACAACAGGAAAGGGAGTAAAAATTTAGAACTCTAAATTTAGGAAGTTGTAATAGGAGATTACCTTTGAAACTTATTGAAATGATAGAAATAAGTCAAAATAATAAATATATTTACAAAATTAAATCTTAGAGTTTTTAAAAACTATTTCCATTTCAAATAGATTTGTGAGTTGTTTCTCCTGATTTATTAATAAAATATGGAAAAGGAGAATGACGGTGGGGGAAGTAATTGTTAAATTCTGCATCTTACATAAATGAAAAGCAAAATTTTAAAAAATGTCTTTCTGTAAAAACCTATACCTATATACTAATGTTTTTGAAAAACTTATTTGCTTTCTAATGGAATTAGAGATTATATATGGTTATTACAAAAAAAAAAGCAAGTTAACCAGAGTCGACATAGCAAATGAAGGAATGGAAAAAGTAAGCAACATCAAAAACAAAAAATACAGAATAAGATGACAAGTACAAACATTTAAAATTATTATGACCATAAAACTCAAATAGTTTTAAGTTTTCCGGTTTAAAGGCAGACTTTTGGATTTTAAATCCAATAATTTTCTGTTTATAACAGACATACCCCATGTTTTGAGAACAGATGCCTACAAATTAAAAATGCTGATTTGGTGAATTGAAGCTTTTATCATTATGAAAAGACTTCTGTATCCTAATAATGCTGTTTGCTTTTAACTCTGTTTTGTCTAATATTAATATTGTGACATCAGCTTTCTTTTGGTTAAAATTTTCAAAGTGTACCTTTTACCATTCTTCGCAGGCTTTCTCTATCCTTGTATTTTCCATTTTTCTGTTGTAAACAACGTACAGTGGGATTTATCTTTTTCATTCTCTAGGGCACTCTTTGTGTTTTAACTGGAGCATTTGGTCCATTTATATTTAATGTAATTGCTGATATATTTGTGTTTATATCCATTATCTTATATTTTGTGCTTTCTATGTACCCTCTTCTTTTTTTCTCCCTGTGCATCTCTCTCTTTTTTTTTTTTTTTCATGTTCTGATTTCTGCCAAGATCTTCAGGGTTATTCTTTGAGAGAGATTTTCCTTGTGTCTGGCCTTTTAGGAAACACCAATCTAGGACCCACTTTTTGTTTCTTTAAGGAAAAGTTTAAAACATATGAAAGTATAGTAAACACATATATACCTATGATCTAGCCAACAATTATCAAAGTTTTTTCTCCTTATTTCACCTATTACCCTCCTCCCCAATCTTTTTTTAGTATCTTTAATACAGGAAGACTTTTGATTTAAAAAATCTGCAAAACCATTATTGCACTTAAAGAAATGTTTAAAATAATTTCTTGGCATCAAATAAAATGGTGTTCTCATGTCTTCAGTCATCTTATAAATGTGTTTTTATAGTTTGTTTGAATCAGTATCCCTCCAAAATTTACAGGTTGTATTTGGGTGTTATATCTCTTAGATTTTTTTTAAATTTGTAATTGCTAGTTTGATTAAATTCTGATAGTTTTTGAGAAGAGTCCTTCATAGCTGATGCTGTGTCCTTCCTGTTACATTATATTTGGGGACATAAAATGTCTGCCTCTTTTCATGAGATTGACTCAGGTATTGTCAATCTGATGCATCCATTATAAAGTTCTCCATCACTTAATTGATGTTACCTATTAATAACTTTTCCGGAGTCATTCTTTTATTTTACTAGGGCTTACAAAATGGTGATATTCTATTATTCCTTCTGCATTTATTAGCTATAATTCTGTGAAGAATTTTGCCTCATTAACTATTTGGTTACTCTGAAATACAGTTTATACAGGAAAGACATGGCAAGTGTTTTTTTCTTTTCCTTATTTACTAGTTTTCAGAATATTGTGTTGTTGCTCTAGCATCTTTCAAATATCATCAGTTTTTATTTAGTGCAGGTATATCTCGGATATATTATGAGTTCAGTTCCAGACCATTGCAATAAAGTGAATATCACAGTAAATAAGTTCACAGGAATTTTTTGGTTTCCTAGAGCATGTAAAAGTTATGTTTACACTTAAAAGTAAATGTGCAATAGGATTTTGTCTAAAAAAATGCACATACCTTAATTTAAAAATACTTTATCACTAAAAGATGCTAACCATCATGTGAGCCTTCAGTGAGTTGTAATCTTTTGGCTGGTGGAGGGTCTTGCTTCAGTGTTGATGGCTGCTGAGTGATCAGGATGGTGATTGCTGAAGGTAGGGGCGGTAATGTGGCAAAATAAGACAATGAAGTTTGCTGCATTAATTGGCTCTTCCTTTCACGAACCATTTCTCTGTAGCATGCAGCACTGTTTGGTATCATTTTATCCACAGTAGAACTTCTTTCAAAACTGTAGTTAATCCTTTCAAACCCTGTCCCTGCTTTATCAACTAAGTTTCATATTCTAAATCCTTTGCTGTCATTTCAACAGTCTTCACAGCATCTTCCCCAACAGTAGATTCCATCTCAAGAAACCACTTTCTCTGCTATCCATAAGAAGCAACTCCTCATCCATTCAAGTTTTGTCATGAGATTGCAGCAATCCAGTCACATCTCAGGCTCCACTTCTAGTTCTCCTCCTGTTTCCACCACATCTGCAGTGACTTCCTCTGCTGACGAGTGAGTCCCTCCAAGTCAGGAGGGTTGGAATCAACTTCTTCTGAACCCCTTTTAATGTTGATATTTGGACCTCTTCCCGTGAATCGTGAATATTCTTAATGGCATCTAGAATGATGGATTCTTTCTGGAAGGTTTTCAATTGACTTTGCCCAGATCGACCAGAGGAGTCACTGTCTCTGGAAGCTATAGCCTTATGAAATGTATTTCTTAAATCATAAGACTTGGGAGTGGACATTAGTCCCTGATCCATGGGCGACAGAATAGATGTTATATTACCAGGCATGAAAACAACATGAATCTCATTGTCCATCTCCATCAGAGCTCTTGGGTGACGAGGTGCACTGTCAATGAGCAGTAACATTTTGAAAGGAATTTTTTTTTCTTAGCAGTAGGTCTCAACAGTGGGCTTAAAATATTCAGTAAGCCATGTTGTAAACAGACGTACTGTCATCCAGGCTTTGTTGTTCCATTTAGAGAGCACCGGCAGAGGAGATTTAGCCCTAGAATTTTCAGAATGGTGAATGAGCATTGGCTTCAAGTTAAGTCACCAGCTGCATCAGCCCTAACAAGAGAGTCAGCCTGTCCTTTGAAGCTTTGAAGCCCGGCATTGACTTCTCTCTAGCTATGAAAGTCCTAGACGGCATCTTCTAATAGAACACTATTTTGCCTACATTGAAAATCTGTTGTTCAGTGCAGCCGCCTTCACGAATTATCTTAGCCAGATCTTCTGGATCACTTGCTGCAGCTTCTCCATCAGCACTTGCTGCTTCACCTTGCACTTTGTTGTTATGGAGACGGCTTTTTTCCTTAAACCTCGTGGACCAACCTCTGCTGGCTTCAGACTTTGCTTCTGCAGCTTCCTCACCTCTCTCAGCCTTCAGAGAGTTAAAGAGAGTTAGGGCCTTGCTCTGGATTAGGCTTTGGCTTAAGGGAATGTTGTGGCTGGTTTGATCTTCTTTCCAGGCAACTAAAACTTTCTTCATATCAGCAATAAGGTCGTTTTGCTTTCTTATCATTCGTGTGTTCACTGGAGCAGCACTTTTAATTTCCTTCAAGGCTTTCCCTTTACATCCACAGTGTGGCTACCTGTTTGGCACAAGAGGCCTAGTTTTCTGCCTCAGCTTTGAACATGCCTTCCTTACTAAGCTTAATCGTTTCTAGCTTTTGATTTAAAGTGAGAAACAACCAACTCTTCCTTTAACTTGAACACTGAGAGGCCATTGTAGGTTTATTAATTGGCCCAATTTCAACATCGTGTGTCTCATAGAATGA
Source organism: Mesoplodon densirostris (assembly GCF_025265405.1). NCBI lineage: Eukaryota > Metazoa > Chordata > Mammalia > Artiodactyla > Ziphiidae > Mesoplodon > Mesoplodon densirostris. Next base: position 79,524,912 of record NC_082672.1, read on the forward strand.
GGAGGCCCGAGGGGAGAGAGAGATGGGGGAATGGCTGGTCGGTAGAGCGGTCAGAACACACACAACATTTATTAAGTTCACTGTCTTATATGAGTGGTTTGTGAGGCCCCAAAACAATTACAAGAGTAGCATGAAAGATCACTGATCGCAGATCACCGTAGCACATGTAATAATAATGAAAAAGTTTGAAATACTGTGAGAATTACCAAAATATGACACTGAGACATGAAGTGAGCAAATGCTATTGAGAAAATCATGCCAATAGACTTGCTTGACACAGGGTTGCTAGAAACCTTCAACTTGTAAAAAACAAAATATTGGGTTAGCCAAAAAGTGCCTTCAGTTTTTGAGTAAAAATAAAAGACATATTTTTCATTTTCAATAAGAACTTTATTGAGCAACACATTCACCGTTTTGTTCCACTGTCTTCTGCCATTTATCAGGCAACTTCATAATTCCATCTTCCCAAAACTTTTTATCTTTTTGAGCAAAGAACTGTTCTAGATGCCTTTTACAGTCTTCCAGGGAATTGAAATTTTTTCCATTAAGAGAATTCTATAAAGACCGAAATAAATGGAAATCCAAAGGTGCAATGTCCGGTGAATACAGTGGATGAATCAGAACTTCCTAGCCAAGCTGTAACAGTTTTTGCCTGGTCATCAAAGAAACATGCGGTCTTGTGTTATCCTGATGGAAGATTATGCGTTTTCTGTTGACAAATTCTGGACGCTTTTTGTCAAGTGCTGCTTTCACTTGGTCTAATTGGGAGCAGTACTTGTTGGAATTAATTGTTTGGTTTTCCGGAAGGAGCCCCTTCCAATCCCACCATATACACACCATCACCTTCTTTGGATGAAGACCGGCCATTGATGTGGTTGGTGGTGGTTCATTTTGCTTGCTCCCTGTTCTCTTCCATTCCACATTATTGTACAGTATCCACTTTTCATCACCCATCACAGTATGTTTTTAAAATGGAACATTTTCATTATGTTTAAGTAGAGAATCGCATGCAGAAATACGGTGAAGGAGGTTTTCTCGCTTAACTCATGTGGAACCCGAAGATCAAAGCCATTAACATAACTAAGCTGGTGCACATGATTTTCAGCGCCTGATTTGGATATTTTGAGTATGTCGGCTGTCTCCCGCATGGTATAACGTTGGTTGTTCTCAATTAATGTCTCGATTTGATCGCTATCAACTTCAACTGGTCTACCCAACTGTGGAGCATCATCCAGCGAGAAACCTCCAGCCCAAAAGTTTGCAAACCACTTTTGACACATTCTATCAGTCACAGCACCTTCTCCATACACTGCACAAATCTTTTTGTGCGTTTCAGTTGCGTTTTTACCTTTCTTGAAATAATAAAGCACAATATGCTGAAAATGTTGCTTTTTTCTTCCATCTTCAATATTAAAAAGGCTGCACAAAAATTCACCAATTTTGATAAGTCTTTTTTTAAATGGGCGCTGATATGACAGCTGTCACATACAATCTAATAAAATTGTTTTGAATGAAGTTAAAGACAACCAAGGGTTACTAAAGCCATCTTATGGGAAAAAACCAAGCGAACCTTTTGGCCACCCCAATACCTTCAAATAAAGTGTGATAAAAACAAGTTATGCCTATACCAATATGAACTCATGGATTTTTAATGTATCTGATGGTAATTCTGCATCATTAGTCTTCTTGATGTTCGGAGAGAGCCTTGTAGGTTGATTTCTGTGAACTTCTCATAGAGTGATCCAGGCAGTATTTGAGAGCTTCCTTGTTTCCTACTGTGACTAGCTTTTCCAGATTCTAGTATATTCCCTGCTCTAGATTTGGAATCAGCCAACGGGCTCTAGTTCCTTTTAGTGGGAAATAGTGTTTAGAGATCGTAATATACGTGTTAAAGATACACATTTTTATTGAGTCATTGCTTCTAGGCCTTCTCAGTTGACAGAGATAGAAAATACATTTTTTAAAGAAAAATGCATGATAAATTTTTACTATTTTCCTATTCTAATTTTAGATTACAAGGATTTTACTTTTTAAATTTTATGTTTATCTCTTTTCCTTTACACTGAAAATCTTGGTTCCTAATAACATGATTACTTAACCTGCTTTATTCATGTGTGTGCAAATATGTCTAAGATAATTTCAAAATAATAGTAACACCACCAACAAGACTATAAATGTTGTTTAAAACTTCTTTGGAGGGCTTCCCTGGTGGCGCAGTGGTTGAGAGTTCTCCTGCCGATGCAGGGGACACGGATTCGTGCCCCGGTCCGGGAAGATCACGCGGCTGGGCCCGTGAGCCATGGCCGCTGAGCCTGCGCGTCTGGAACCTGTGCTCCAAAACTTCTTTGGAGTTCTCTTTTATTGTAGGATATATCCCGTGAGGAATAGGCACTTAAAGTACTATGTTTTAAAAATCACTTGAAAGAACTTTGTGAAATTGCAGTTAAGAAGGTACACATTAAGTTCAGTTGTTTTAGGGTGGTTTAGGGGATTGTTTTTTTTTTAATTTATTTTGTGTTGTATAAAAATATTTTGTGGTTCCAAAATCGAAACTCTGAAGTACATACATTGAGAGAGGCCTTGTTTTCATCCCGGTCCCTTCTCCTGACCCCCATTCCCCCACCTATAGTTAACCATTTTATTTTTTATTAGTTTTGTGTATATCCTTCCCTTTTATTACTTTTCTTAAAAGGCAAAAAATATATATAATCATATCCTTTCTTCTTACACAAAGGTAGCATAGTACACATGTTCCATGCTTGCTTTTGTTGGTAAAAAATGTATCTTAGAGATCACTCCTTTGCAGTATGTAGAGATATACTAAATATATATATGTAAATATAGATATACTAAAGTATATATATAAAAGATTACTTTTTATAACCATGTGGTACTGCATTGTATAGTTGCACCATAGTTTATTCAGCCAGTCCCTTAATGATGGACATTTTGCTTTTTTCTTGAGTTTTCCTGTTGCAGTTAAGGCTGCAATGAATAGCCTTGTGCCACCTCATTGAATACTTTTGCTAAAGTATCTTTGGGAGATAGTCTTAAAAGTGGGATGCTAGGTCAAAGAGTAAATGTCTATGTGTTTTTGCTCCTTATTGCTAAATTCCCCTCCATATGGCGTTGCACAATTTTACCTCACCAGCAGTACAGAAGAATTCCTTTTTTCCCAGAGCCTCACCAGAAGAGTATTTTGTCAAACTGCTGGTTTTCTTTCAATGTGACAGATGAGAAAGGATAGCCCATTATAGTTTTAATTTGTAGTTTTTAAAATTATAAGTAAGATTGAAAATTTTTTCATGTATTTAAGAGACATTTGCAGTTCTTTTTTGGTGAACTGTTTATTAATTTTCTTTTTCTTTTTCTTATTTATTTATTTATTTATTTGCGTTACACGGGCCTCTCACTGTTGTGGCCTCTCCCGTTGTGGAGCACAGGCTCTGGACACGCAGGTTCAGCGGCCATGGCTCACGGGCCCAGCCGCTCTGCGGCATGTGGGATCTTCCCGGACCGGGGCACGAACCCGTGTCCCCCGCATCGGCAGGCAGACTCTCAACCACTGCACCACCAGGGAATCCCTCTTTTTCATTGTTTTAGGTTAATTGGCCTTTTTCTTCTCAATTTTTAGATGCTCTTTATATATTAGGAATATAACCCAGGCTTTTAAAGCCGAAAGTAAGGTTTGTCAGAATGGATCAGCAGATGCCTGCAGGACAAAAGCAGCTTCATTGCGGTGTCTACCTGGCTGATTTTGTTTGATAATTCCATACTATTTTGTTACTTCAATAATTTTATAGAGATATATTTTATACTTTATTTAGCTGTTTTAGTTGGTTTTTTTAGCAAGAAGTTGTTCTGAATAACCTAGCTCACCACAGCCCTTAGAAAAGGAAATATTTTATCCTTTGCTTTTAAAATTTTATCTGTTATTTGATATTTTACGTAAAAAAGTTAACGCACACATTTGAAAGTTCATTTTTGAAGATTTATACCTTTAAAGTATCATTAATTTTAATTAAAACAATATATTTACAGTCATAATAGACTGCTTTTATAAATGCAAAGTGAACATTGCTTAAAATAATGTAGGTAATTACTTCCAGTGGTTTGTTTTTCCTCTATCTCTAGAACTTAGCCCAGTGGCTAACACATAGGTGGGTCTTCAATAAGTCATGAATTAATGGTACATGTATGTATATGTATACACACACACATTTATTTATTTTTTAATATGTTGAACTGTATGTTTTAGGCACTTTTTTTTTCATTTATTTATTTTTGGCTTCATTGGGTCTTTGTTGCTGCACGCAGGCTTTCTCTAGTTGCAGCAAGCGGGGGCTACTCTTTGTTGCAGTGCGTGGGCTTCTAACTGCAGTGGCTTCTCTTGTTGCGGAGCACAGGCTCTAGGCACATGGGCTGCAGTAGTTGTGGCATGCGGGCTCAGTAGTTGTGGCTCGTGGGCTCTAGAGCACAGCCTCAGTAGTTGTGGCACACGGGCTTAGGTGCTCCTCAGCATGTGGGATCTTCCCAGACCAGGGATTGAACCTGTGTCCCCTGCATTGGCAGGCGGATTCTTAACCACTGCACCACCAAGGAAGTCCCACATGCACATTTAAATTCGGGGAATTTTAAATTAGGATACTCTAACAGTATACAGTAAATGCAGAGTGTTATTTAAATGTCTCTGAATTTATGTGTGCAAATCATTATATTAGGATTGAGGGTGTACACTTAAAAACAGGACATAGTTCTCGTGCTTAAGTTTAAAATGAAATGTCTGTCAGTTGCTTATTCTTAAGCTCTTATACCACATACCTGAATATTTTAAAATAGCAATATTTCACTTAATCTTTAATTAAAATTAAAACTTTGCTCTCCTTTGGTCCCAAGGCTCCTGCTGTTTCCACTTTGATTTTTCTTCTCAGTCATCTTACGTCTTTAAGGTGACCTCATCTTAATCTCAACTAAGCATCTATCTCTGTGGAGTTTTGCCATGTCTATTTAAGGCCAAATTGTGATTTTTAAAGGTTCTAAATTTAATTGGCTACTGTTTCATTCACTTTTTAATTCGGGCTTTGTGATCTGACCATATGTTCTCTTCAAGGACACACCTTCCTAGAAATAATAGTAATAAATATATTTATATATTTTAATCTTTGTATTATTTACAAATGTAATATTTAAACTATCATCTAGGAAATTATTAAAGAGAAATAAAGACTAAATATTCAGCTCCCTAGGGTCCATCTAAAGTCATCCCTGATTTATAATCTTCATTTAGCTTTTAGTAATTCTCTGTGTGTGTATGTGTGTGGGTGTGTGTGTGTGTACAAAGATACATGTATCCTCCATGACATACACAAACTAGCAGTGTAATGATGTTAAAACACAAGCATATTATAATACTTTTATCTCATAATTTTTTCTGTTTAAACTGATACTGTTAATGACTGGTAGATTTTTTTAGTATATATTTTTTAATTTTGTAGAATAAACAAGTAAAAGTGCATAAACTAAACAAAATAGTTATGACCTCGAAAAAATACTGAATTCTTTAAACCAAATACATATCTTATAGTATGAAACTAATTTTTTTAAAACTGTCTACTATTAATCCTGTATTTTCTCAAAATTATGCTTAAGAATAATTTATTATCTTTTAAAAGAAAAAAAATGAATAAATCAAATAAAGCAGTGAAACTCTTAGAATCATTGGTAACTCCTATGGTTGCTATGCATTCTCTCATTTAAAGTAAGGTTGTTTCTCTCGTCTGTCTTTACACACGCTTGTTTCCCTTTGGGTTTTATGCCATGCTAGTATTTGATCTGTGTATGGATCTGATACACTGTTTTCCACCAGCAGTAAATACTGTGGGAGACTGATAGAAGCAGACCAACTTTATTTTTTAATACATATAGATATATAGAAATTGCGGCATTGCATATTTTTAAATGTTTTGAAGTGACTTCTTTGTCTCTTTTGCTTTAGTTTTTACCAGATTCGTGCATCTATGAAAATTCCACCAAGAGTTCCCCACAGAGTAGAAGCTAGTTTGTTACATGTAGCAGGTAAGCCAAGGAATATTTTCAACTGTTTTTAAAAAATGTGAAGCAACATTATAATGACTAATAATAACTTTTCATAATTATTTTTATCTTTTAATTACAAATATAAGATGCCAAAGAGCATCATTCTCATACCTCTTATAAAAAATATATTTGAGGCCTCAGTAAAACAGTCTTGATTATAGTTCCTTGTCTCCCTCTTAGGTTTCTTACGATGAGTGAATAAAAGAAAGTATGTGAAATTTCCATGAAACCAAACATAAGTGGGGGTGGTATCATTTATATCATGTAATATATAAATTTAACAAATACACAGTGAATGTGGACACATAATTTGACATAGGATCACAAAGGTGTTTTATGATAAAGTTTTATAGTATGAGTTTTGAGAATATTTTTCAGCCACTTTTTTTTTTCTGGTTGATTACTCTAATTAGAAAACAAAGGGCCAGAAAGCATAAAATAGACATGTTATAGCAGCTCTTTTATTACTCATATTCTGAGGAGACACGCCAGCATTAAAGGATTGGAGCCAAAACTGGTGGCCCTGACAGAATCATTGGGCATTTTTTCAGCTTTCCTGATACAGTATACTCTGTTTCAGTCTAAGCAGTTAGAAAATGAAATGGTTAATGAAATATACTAGAGAGTTATCATATATTTCTAATATGAATTACTAGTTTTCAAAGTATCATAAAATAATAAGTATACCTAACATTAAAGCTATGTTGAGCACAGTTCAGTTCATTTTTGAAATTTAAAAATATATTCTGGGAATTTGAAGTGTTGTGGATTATCTTTCTTAGCGTACTATGGATACCAAAATGCTGCTTAATGTTAAAGTTTAATGAATTGTACATAATGGAGAGTTTACTCTTTCTGAAGACTGTCAAAATGCTCAGGGAGGCCTATTGCTTTTGACCAAAAATATGTACCTTTTTTCTTTTCAAAATTAATTTTCTTCTTGGCCTGGTGTACATGTTGGAGTATACATTTATTGTCAATAGGTCTTTTGTAAGTCTACTTTCTAGGAAACAGGTTAAAACAACTAATGTTACAGGTCAGATTGGTACTGCCTTTTTGACCTTCCTTAATCAGCAGGCTAAATGTCCTGCTCTGTTGTATCTCCTAAAGTTGCCAGTTGGAAAATACTGTAGAAAAACTTCTTTTTTCTGGACTACCTTTTTATTTATATATACTTTCAGCTTTATAGAGGAATAATTGACAAATATCATTTTATATATTTAAAGTGTACAATGTGATTTGTTATACAGATACAATGTGAAAAAATTGCCATGGTCAAGATAATTAGCACATCTATCACTTCACATAGTTAGTTGTTTTGTGTGTTTGTGGGAAAGAAGGCTTAAGGTTTATTCTTAACAGATTTCAAGTATACAGTACTTTATTACTAACTATAGTCATCATGCTGTGCATTAGATCTGCAGAACTTATTTTTCTTATAACTAAAAGTTTGTACCCTTTGACCTACATCTTCCCATTTCTCCCACACCCCAGCCCCTGGCAACTACCATTCTACTGTCTGTTTCTATGAAACTGACTCTTTTGTTTTGTTTCCACATGTAAGTGATAACATCCAGTATTTGTCTTTCTGTGTCTGACTTACTTCATGCAGCTTAATGCCCTCCAGGTTCATTCTTGTTGCTGCAAATGCCAGGATTTCCATCTTTTTTTATGGCTGAATAGTATTCCATTGTTTAAAGAAACACTGCCTTTTCTTTATCCATTCATCCACTGACAGACACTTGGGTTATTTCCACGTCTTGGCTATTGTGAATGATGGTGCAATGAAAATGGGAGTGCAGAATTTTCTTTTAGATACTGATTTCTTTTCTTTCAAACATATATTCAGGAGTGGGATTGCTGGATCATTTGGAAGTTCTATTTTCAATTTTTTGAGGCTCCTCCATACTGTTTGCCATAGTGACTGCACCCATTCACATTCTCCCCAACAGTGCGCAGTGTTCCCTTTTCTCCACATCCTCGCCAGCATTTGTTATCTCTTGATGTTTTCATAATAGCTATTCTGACAGATGTGCAGTAGTATCTCTTTGTGCTTTTGCTTTGCGTTTCCCTGATGATTAGGGATGCTGAGCACCGTCTCGTGTACCCGTTGGCCATTTGTATGTCTTCTTTGCCAAAAATGTCTCTTCGGTTCCTCTGCCTCTTCTAAACTCAGATTGTTTTTTGCTATTGAGTTGTTTGTTTCTTTATATAGTTTGGATATTATCCCCTATCAGATATATGATTGACAAATATTTTCTCCCAGTCCGTAGGTTGCTTTTTCTTTTGTTGGTGGTGTCCTCTGCTGTGCAGAAGCCTTGTAATTTAATGTAGTCCCACCTGTCTATTTTTGCCTTTGCTTTGGTGTCAAATCCAAATAATCGTTGCCAAGACCAATGTCAAGGAGCTTTTCCCCTTTGTTTTCTTCTAGGAGCTTTGTGGTTTCAGGTCTCAAATTTAAGTCTAATCCATTTTGAGTTAATTTTTGTGAGTGATATTAAGAAGAAGAGAAAAAAATGATGATTTTGTCTGTGAGTTGCAGTAGGCAGGTTAGATGGTTTGGGAATTAGATGGTGTTATACAGCTTATTGCAACATGTTTAAATTATTTCCAGCACAAGATTGTGCTGACAGTGAGAGGCTTGAGTCAGGACATAGCTGTCATCTTATAATAACATCAGTCATGAGAGACAGTGAGTATTTATGGGGCTGTTGAAAACGGAATAATAACAGTGCATTCAGAGATTTCTACAACAGAGAAGTCATTGCCAGTTCTGGGAAGCTGGCCCCAGTTTGAAATGTTAGAAGACTATGTATAATTTTGATAAAAAAGTCAAGAACAACTCACCATTTCTAATAGTGATAGTAGTTTTTAAAAAGAAACGTATACTGTTTTATTTGATTTTTCGTATCTATCCATCCCTTTTCTCTGAAAAAAATATTTTTATGCAAATAATACCAGCAAAGAGTTAAAAGATCTATTAGTCCAGAAAGATTAGTAGTGAAAACCATAGCTCCTTCTCTGGATGCATCTGCTTTTAACTGTTTCTGTAGTCCTGATGGTTTCCCCTACATGGACATTCCATGTCCTGTGACAATTTATGTCACACCACTTCCTCCCTCTCCCCCTATTTTTTAAGAGATACCATTATTCTCACATTTCTCTTTGATCATTACCGGAGCTTCAAATGAAATATTTAAAGCTCTGTTTCTTATTTCAGCACATATTACAGCCCCCTCATTTTCTAAAGTAAGGATATAAGCAATCTTACCTCTTTTTTCAAATTTTCTCTTTCCCTCCACTTCCCAACCTGTTGGATATATCCTTTGTTTTATATTATCAAGATTGCTAACATTCATATTCGGATTTGTAACTGTAGTTAAATCTTGTGTTTTTTGTCTATGGGTTTATTCCAAATGTTGAAAACAAGTAAACAGCATTTACATTTCCATGGTAACACAAGAGGAAAAGGGTTTATAAAATTGAAATGACTATCCAACATAAAGAAGGAGGACAAGGCAAGTCTAGTTCCTGTTTTGGTATTGATCTGGGTCACCTATGAAATCGAGATAGCTATAGGTATATCTTAGGTATTTTAGTAGTTGTAGAGTCAAAGGTGCAGCTTTGTTGTGGTTAACTAAGTAATTCTTTGGAATCAGGATACCAGCTTCCTTTTATGTTACCTTGGAAAACTCACTTAAACTCTGTGAGCTTCAGTTTCTTATCTGTGAAATGTGTAACCTGCTTTACAATAAGTGAAAGTTCATAGCAAACTGTAAAGGGCCATATACACGTAGGATATTGTTATTGGGCTTCTAGTAATACAAGAAAGAATAAGAAGCAGTCAAGTTTGACTCATTTACTATGCCATTTGTGAACCATTTAATGTTGTAAAGAGCTGAAACTTATATTATTATTATTATTTTTTTTTTTTTTTTTTTTTGCGGTATGCGGGCCTCTCACTGTTGTGGCCTCCCCCGTTGCGGAGCACAGGCTCCGGACGCGCAGGCTCCGGACGCGCAGGCTCAGCGGCCATGGCTCACGGGCCCAGCCGCTCCGCGGCATATGGGATCCTCCCAGACCGGGGCACGAACCCGTATCCCCTGCATCGGCAGGCGGACTCTCAACCACTTGCGCCACCAGGGAGGCCCGAAACTTATATTATTAATTGGATGTTTTCCTATGATTTATATAATTTCTTTTATGCAACATAGTAATTAATTTAAGCACATAGGATAACATCTCATGTTAATAAGTAAATCTAAAATTTTTTTTAAAAAATCAATAAAACCATTTCTTGGACAAGAAGCATGAACCAGGATGACCAAGGGCAAGAGGGGAAAACCGAAGGGAGGAAGAGACCTCAGAAAAGTCCCAGGACTTTATAACTTATTACAGAAATCTGGGTACCTGGGCTTCCATTTCTATTCGTATAAAGCTAGTGTAATCTGCACAGAGTATTTGAATTTAGACATAACTAGTTTCAAGTCTTGTTCTGCTGGTTACTAGCTTTATGGTCTTAAACAAATTATTCAGTTTCTCTGAGCCTTTCCTAATCAGTGAAATGGAAATAATCCCTGTTTTACAGTGTGTTTTTTGAAAATTAAATGAGAAAATTGGGTCAAGAGGCCTGGTGTAGTGCTCAGTAAATATTGGGTACTTTGTCCTGGCTTCCCATTCTATCTTAACTGCCGCAGATGTTAAAGAGCTGGAATAGGTGACCTCTAGGATCTCAGCACCCGCTTGATGTAAGGAGAGCCAGTCCTGGAAGAGGGAGCTACTGGAGCCGTTTGTGTGCCTCTCCCTTCTCCGTGTTTAAGGGTTGGCCTTGCTTGTACACAGGAGAGCTGATTGATATGGTCTGCCCTCTTCAGCACCTTCTCTGGGTCTTTTCTTCCTCAGTGAGACAGCTCTTCCCCTCTAGTGTGGGGTTCTGTAGTAAGTGTAAGAGTGAACTGCAGGTATGTCTTTGAACTAGTTTATCAGTGTAGCATAGAAGACCAAGCACAGGCTTTGCAGCAAACAGCAGTGGCATTTATTTCCTGGACAACTTAGTTACGTTATCAGAGGCTTGGTATCTATAAAATGGATATATTAATCCCTGCCCTATAAGATTGCCTAAAGGATTAATAACAATATACATAAAGCACAGTGCCTGGCACATAGTAAGTGCTCTATAGATGGTAGCTAGTAGTAGTAGTGAGAAGCAATAAATAAGTAATAAGTAGTAATTAAAAGTCAGCTATTTTTCCTTTTTTATTGAATAAATTTGGCATTTTTATTGAATAATGTAACACTGTATAAATTTAACATTGTGTACAATGTATTACTTTGATACATTTGTATATTGTACTGTGATTGCCATTGTAGTGATATTTATCACATTACCTAATTATAGTACAGTATTGTTGTCTTTATTCATTATGCTATGCATTAGATCTCTATGACTTATTTATACTATACTCATTGCAAGCTCATACCCTTAAGCTACATCAGTGTTATCTTCCCACCCACCCCCCCATACCAGGGGATGGGGGTGGGTGGGAAGATAAGATTGTTCTTATTTTACTCTCTGTTCCTTATGAGTTTGACTTTTTTTTAGGATTCCACATATAGATGATATCATACATACTGTCTTTCTCTAACTTACTTCACTTAGCATAATGTGCTCAAGATCCGTCCACGTCGTCGCAAATGGCAGGATGTCCTCCTTTCTTACGGCCAAATAATATTCCATTGTGTATATATACACCACACCTTTTTTATCCTTTCATCTGTTGATGGGCATTGAGATTGTTTCCACGTCTTGGGTTTTGTGAATGATGCTGCAGTAAACACGGGAGTGCATATATCTCCTCAAAATCCCATTTCCGTTGCCTTTGGGTGTATACCCAGAAGTGGAATTGCTGGATCGTATGGCAGATCTATTTTTAGTTTTTTGAGGAACCTCCATATTGTTTTCCACAGTGGTCAGACCAACTTACACTCCCACCAACATCGTGTGAGGGTTCCCTTTTCTTCACACCCTCGCCAGCACGGTTGTCTCTTTTCTTCTTGAGGACGGTCATTCTGACAGGTGTGAGGTGATAGGTAATTGTGGGTTTGTTTTGCATTTCCCTGATGGTTAGCCTTGCTGAGTATCTTTTTATGTGACTGTTGGCCATTTTAGTGTCCTCTTTGGAAAAAAAAATCTATTTAGTTCTTCTGTAAGACTGCTGTTTATGGGGAGAAAGAAAGAGAAATTGCCCAAAATTCAAGCAATAATATGCAGGGAAAGTCTTATTACTAAAAAAGTATATTCTCCACTTTGATAAAAGCTTCACAACTAGATAAACATTTGGACTAATAAGAAATCAAACCTGGTTGAACCAAAAGGAAATTTCCAGCTATTTGTGTTTGACCAGGGTTTTTCTAAGGCTGTCTATTCTGGGTAAGATTCCTTGTGCATATATGTATTGCATTCTTTTTCCTACCTACCACCACCCAGTGCTTTTATACAGGTGGTAGTGGTTAAAAGAAAAAGGGGACTTCCCTGGTGACACAGTAGTTAAGAATCCACCTGCCAATGCAGGGAACACGGGTTCAAGCCCTGGTCCGGGAAGATCCCACTGCCACAGAGCAACTAAGCCCGTGTGCCACAACTACTGAGCCTGTGCTCTAGAGCCCGTGAGCCACAACTACTGAGCCCATGAGCCACAACTGCTGAAGCCCACATGCCTAGAGCCCGTGCTCCGCAACGAGAAGCCACTGCAATGAGAAGCCCGCGCACGCAACGAAGAGTAGCTACCCCTCGCCGCAACTAGAGAAAGCCTGCGCACAGCAACTAAGACCCAGTGCAGCCATAAATTAAAAGTAATTAATTAACTGATTAAAAAATAAATAAAAGGAAAAGAGAAGTCTGGAAATAGGGGCTAGGTATCAGGAAGAGTTGGCCCAGGTGCTTTGCCTTGGCAGTAGCTAACTGGCCACTTGTAATGAAGCATCAGTATTTTGCAGTGCTGCTAGAAGAACCATCTCTTGCTCCCCTGTTAGTTGTTTCCTTAAGCTCTGCCCAGACACCAACCTTTCAGGGCCTTCCTTTGACAGACACTGAAATGTTGTGATAGATTTTTCTGAATTGTGAAGATTTTTCATGACTTGACCCCCATCCTACATGTCTGACTTTATTTCCCACCATTGTCCCTGTGGATTCTCTGGACCAAATTCGCTGGGCTCTAACCTCCCTCCTATTCTGTGCACATTCCTCCCCTCATTGTCTCCTTTGTTAGCCCGTAGATGCCTCCCATAGGCACTGAGGAGTTTCCTCTGCCATGTTGTCATAGCGCTTTCTATAGACTTCTTTCAGCTCTTAGCATCTTAACACATTTTTTTTCCAATTCAGAAATGGAATTCTAATACAAACAACAAGAATCATTAAAGAAAAATGCTTGTAAAAATGAGGAGAGTTTAAAGAAATATATAGCTAGAAACAATTCATATTATGTCACTAATCCACTACTGTTATCAGGAACTGAATAATTTCAAGAACTGTGAATGGAAAACTCACCAGAAGGTTAGCTCTTTCAATAAACTCTTGCATAGATTATGAAACTTGAGTCCATTTGGCATCACAAGCCTCCACTTCCTTTCCCTGGATTCAGTGGCTTCCTTCTGTCACTGCCATTTGTTGTCTTTTTACCTGGCTGAAGAGACAGTGATAATTACAGTGCCGTTTGCTTTGGCCTCCGGAAATAAGGAATTAGGAGATTATCACATTGTACTGCAATTATTTGCTTGAATGTTTCTATCCTAACTAGACAGGGAACTCTGAAAATAAGGGCAGTGTTCTTATTTATGTTCATATCTCTTAGTTCTCGGTATTTTAGCGGCAAATTATGGTTGAATGAATGCTCACTTGTTCACAGAATAAATGAGAGATACCAATGCTAGCTGTTTAACCAAAAGAAGTGGAAATGCAGAAAGATGGTGATAGGAATAAAATCTAAATTATCATGATTTAATGGAAGTATTTGTAGGCCTCTATCACAAGTCTCTCGAAGTGTAGGTTTGATGTTTGGGTTAGCAGACGACTGATAGGCAAAGTGAAAATAGAGTCATTTCAACAAGGAAATAGGGCACTAAATTAAGAAGTTAGATGCAAGTTCAGTTCTTCAATAGATACTTGCTGAGTGCCTATTATGTGTAAGACATGGTCCTCACTCGTAAATCAAAGCAATGAAACATGTTTATGTGGTTCCTAACCTCATGGATGGAGGTTATCATCAAATAAGTGTTAAAAAGCAGGGAGGCTTTCCGACTCAAGACAATAAACTGAGTACCCACATATGTCTGGGTCTTCTTGTTTCCAGGGCTCTCTGGTAATAGCAATGGAGGAGTGTAAGAAGGAATAACAAAAATATTTCAGTGAATTTTGAAGGACAGAAAACAGAAGTAGGAGCTGAACTACCTTTTCGGGACACTTTCCCTGCAAGTGTGCAGATGGGAATAGCAGATGAAGGAAAGTGAGAGGCGGGCCTGAAAACAGGGATAAATTAAAGGTCTGTAATCAGGTCAGCTGGGCACCCCAGGCCCAAGTGCAGAATGTCAGGAAATTAATGTTAACCTTAGGACGAAAACCTCAAGGGCTTCTCTCTAAATAAATTGCCATGGGTTACTAACACTCCAAAGTAAAGCACTCTTTTTTTTTTTTTTTTTTTTTTTTTTTGGTTAAAAAACACGTAGCATGAAATTTCCCCTTTCAACAAACTTTTAAGTGTTAAGTGTTGCTAACTGTAGGCACATTGTTGTTTGACAAACTCTGTATGTTGAACATGGTGTACCGAGAACTCCTCACTTACCCCAGCTCCCTGCCCCTAGCAACCACTCTTGCACTTACCCCTTCCGTGAGTGACGATTTGAGATCCCTCGTGTAGGTAGAATCACGCAGCATTCGTCTGACCTATTGCACTTATTATAAGTCCTCATGGTTCATCCATGTGGTAGCGTATGACAGGATTTCCTTCTTTTTTTTTAAGTTAATTAATTTATTTATTATATATTTTTGGTTGCGTTGGGTTGGTTGCTGTGCGCGGGCTTTCTCTAGTTGCAGTGAGCAGGGGCTACTCTTCTTTGCGGTGTGTGGGCTTCTCATTGTGGTGGCTTCTCTTGTTGCAGAGCACAGGCTCTAGGCACACAGGCTTTAGTAGTTGTGGCTCGTGGGCTCTAGAGCGCAGGCTCAGTAGTTGTGGCAAATGGGCTTAGTTGCTCCGTGGCATGTGGGATCTTCCTGGACCAGGGCTCGAACCTGTGTCCCCTGCATTGGCAGACAGCTTCTTAACCACTGCGCCACCAGGGAAGCCCACCTCCTTCTTTTTTAAGGCTGAAAATATTCCATCTTACATCTCATTTTCTTTATCCATTCATCTGCTGATGGACATTTATGCTTCCATGAACAGCACCGTGCAGATACATGTCTTCAAGACCCTGTTTTCAAATCTTTTGTATAAATATCCGGAAGTGGGATTGCTGGATCATATGGTAGTTTTCTTTTAATTTTTTGAGGAACCTCCATACTGCTTTCCATTGTAGCTACATCATTTACATTCCCACCAACAGTGCACACAAGTTCCAATTTCTCCACAAGTGCTGACCATGTACCTAATACCATATGAAGTAAGAAATAAATGAAGTTTCTTTTTTTTTAAATTTTTTAATTTAATTTTATTTATTTTTTTATACAGCAGGTTCTTATTAGTCATCCATTTTATACACACAGTGTATACATGTCAATCCCAATCTCCCAATTCAGCACACCACCATCCCTACCCACCGCCGCTTTCCCCGCTTGGTGTCCATACGTTTGTTCTCTACATGTGTGTCTCAACTTCTGCCCTGCAAACTGGTTCATCTGTACCATTGTTCTAGGTTCCACATATATGCGTTAATATACTATATTTGTTTTTATCTTTCTGACTTACCTCACTCTGTATGACAGTCTCTAGATCCATCCATGTCTGACCAAATGACCCAATTTCGTTCCTTTTTATGGCTGAGTAATAACTGTATATATATACCACATCTTCTTTATCCACTCGTCTGTCGATGGACATTTAGGTTGCTTCCATGACCTGGCTATTGTAAGTAGTGCTGCAATGAACATTGGGGTGCATGTGTCTTTTTGAATTATGGTTTTCTCTGGGTATATGCCCAGTAGTGGGATTGCTGGATCATATGGTAATTCTATTTTTAGCTTTTTAAGGAACCTCCATACTGTTCTCCATAGTGGCGGTATCAGTTTACACTCCCACCAGCAGTGCAAGAGGGTTCCCTTTTCTCCACACCCTCTCCACCATTGGTTGTTTGTAGATTTTCTGATGATGCCCATTCTAACTGGTGTGAGGTGATACCTCATTGTAGTTTTGATTTGCATTTCTCTAATAATTAGTGATGTTGAGCAGCTTTTCATGTGCTTCTTGGCCATCTGTATGTCTTCTTTGGAGAAATGTCTATTTAGGTCTTCTGCGCATTTTTGGATTGGGTTGTTTCTTTAATATTGAGCTGTATGATCTGTTTATATATTTTGGAGATTAATCCTTTGTCTGTTGATTCATTTGCAAATATTTTCTCCCATTCTGAGGGTTGTCTTTTCGTCTTGTTTATGGTTTCCTTTGCTGTGCAAAAGCTTTGAAGTTTCCTTAGGTCCCAGTTGTTTATTTTTGTTTTTATTTCCATTACTCTAGGAGGTGGATCAAAAAAGACCTTGCTGTGATTTATGTCAAAGAGTGTTCTTCCTATGTTTTCCTCTAAGAGTTTTATAGTGTCCGGTCTTACATTTAGGTCTCTAATCCATTCTGAGTTTATTTTTGTGTATGGTGTTAGGGAGTGTTCTAATTTCATTCTTTTACATGTAGCTGTCCAGTTTTCCCAGCACCACTTATTGAAGAGACTGTCTTTTCTCCATTGTATATCCTTGCCTCCGTTTTCATAGATTAGTTGAACATAGGTGCGTGGGTTTATCTCTGGGCTTTCTATCTTGTTCCATTGATCTATGTTTCTGTTTTTATGCCAGTACCATATTGTCTTGATTACTGTAGCTTTGTAGTATAGTCTGAAGCCAGGGAGTCTGATTCCTCCTGCTCCATTTTTTTCCCTCAAGACTGCTTTGGCTATTCTGGGTCTTTTGTGTCTCCCTACAAATTTTAAGATTTTTTGTTCTAGTTCCGTAAAAAATGCCATTGGTAATTTGATAGGGATTACATTGAATCTGTAGATTGCTTTGGATAGTATAGTCATTTTCACAATATTGATTCTTCCAATCCAAGAACATGGTATATCTCTCCATCTGTTGGTATCATCTTTAATTTCTTTCATCAGTGTCTTATAGTTTTCTGCATACAGGTCTTTTGTCTCCCTAGGTAGGTTTCGTCCTAGGTATTTTACTCTTTTTGTTGCAATGGTAAATGGGAGTGTTTCCTAAATTTCTCTTTCAGATTTTTCATCATTAGTGTATAGGAATGCACGAGATTTCTGTGCATTAATTTTGTATCCTGCAACTTTACCAAATTCAACGATTAGCTTTAGTAGTTTTCTGGTGGCATCTTTAGGATTCTCTATGTATAGTATCATGTCATCTGCAAACAGTGACAGTTTTACGTCTTCTTTTCCAATTTGTATTCCTTTTATTTCTTTTTCTTCTCTGGTTGCCATGGCTAGGACTTCCAAAACTATGTTGAGTAATAGTGGCGAGCGTGGACATCCCTATCTTGTTCCTGATCTTAGAGGAAATGCTTTCTGCTTTTCACCATTGAGAATGATGTTTGCTGTGGGTTTGTTGTATATGGCCTTTATTATGTTGAGGTAGGTTCCCTCTATGCCCACTTTCTGTAGAGATTTTATCATAAATGGATGTTGACTTTTGTCAAAAGCTTTTTCTGCATCTATTGAGATGATCATATGGTTTTTATTCTTCAGTTTGTTAATATGGTGTATCACATCGATTTATTTGCGTTTTTTGAAGAATTCTTGTATCCCTGGGATAAATCCCACTTGATCATGGTGTATGATCCTTTTAATGTGTTGTTGGATTCTGTTTGCTAGTATTTTGTTGAGGATTTTTGCATCTATATTCATGAGTGATATTGATCTGTAATTTTCTTTTTTTGTAGTGTCTTTGTCTGGTTTTGGTATCAGGGTGATGGTGGCCTCATAGAATGAGTTTGGAAGTATTCCTTCCTGCCCAATTTTTTGGAAGAGTTTGAGAAGAATGGGTGTTGGCTTTTCTGTAAATGTTTGACATAATTGACCTGTGAAGCCATTTTGTCCTGGACTTTTATTTGTTGGAAGATTTTTAATCACAGTTTCAATTTCATTACTTGTGATTGGTTTGTGCATATTTTCTATTTCTTCCTGGTTCAGTCTTGGAGGGTTATACCTTTCTAAGAATTTGTCCATTTCTTCCAGGTTGTCCATTTTATTGGCATAGAGTTGCTTGTAATAGTCTCTTAGGATGCTCTGTATTTCTGTGGTGTCTGTTGTAACTTTTCCTTTATCATTTTACTGATTTGAGTCCTCCCTCTTTTTCTTGATGAGTGTGACTAATGGTTTATTAATTTTGTTTATCTTCTCAAAGAACCAGCTTTTAGTTTTATTGATCTTTGCTATTGTTTTCTTTGTTTCTATTTCATTTATTTCTGCTCTGATCTTTATGATTTCTTTTGTTCTGCTAACTTTGGATTTTGTTTGTTCTTCTTTCTCTAGTTCCTTTAGGCATAAGGTTAGATTGTTTTTTTGAGATGTTTCTTGTTTCTTGAGGTAGGCTTGTATAGCTATAAACTTCCCTCTAAGAACTGCTTTTGCTGCATCCCATAGGTTTTGGATCGTCGTGTTTTTATTGTCATTTGTCTCTAGGTATTTTTTGATTTCCTCTTTGATTTCTGCAGTGATGTCTTGGTTATTTAGTAACGTATTGTTTAGCATCCATGTGTTTGTGTTTATTACGTTTTTTTCCCTGTAATTCATTTCTAATCTCATAGTGTTGTGATCAGAAAAGATTCTTGATATGATTTCAGTTTTCTTAAATTTACTGAGGTTTGATTTATGACCCAAGGTGTGATCTATCCTGGAGAATGTTCCGTGCGTACTTGAGAAGAAAGTGTAATCTGCTGTTTTTGGATGGAATGTCCTATAAATATCAATTAAATCTATCTGGTCTATTGTGTCATTTAAGGCTTCTGTTTCCTTATTTATTTTCATTTTGGTTGATCTGTCCATTGGTGTAAGTGAGGTGTTAACGTCCCCCAGTATTATTGTGTTACTGTCGATTTCCTCTTTTATAGCTGTGAGTAGTTGCTAACAAGAAGTTTCTGCTCCTTCCTCCTGAAATTCTCCTCCCTTCCATCTTCTTTTGACTAACTTTTTCATGGTATTTCATCTCAAATGCTGTATTGTCACCAAAGCCTTTCCTGACTCTGCAGACAAAGTTCACCCTCATCTTATGAGATGCCACAGCACTCTGTCCTCTGTCACACTTAGTGCAGATGGAATTTACAGAATTAGGTGAGGGCAGGGAAGGTGGTTTTTTGGTTTGTTTTGGTTTGGTCTGGTCTACTTAGCTTAGAACAATGCATGACATAGATAATGCAATAAGCATTTAAAATTTTATTGTGAAATGTATCAGACATTTTTGAAGATAATGTAAAACATTATTTTATTAAGTGATAAAATAAACACCCAGGTACCCAACCCTTCATTTAAGAAACAGAATATTATTAGTACTATAAAAGCACCCTGTGTAACCCTCCTGACTTCTGTGTTAATCATGCTTTTCTTTTGCTTATAGTTTCATTACCTATGAGTATATGCCAAGGACGTGTCCAGTTGGGTTTGGAAAAGCTGAGTAGCAAGCACAAGCTCAGCTGTGAGGGAAAGCTGCTCCCATGAGAAAGCTGAGCACTTCTTGGGTTATGGTGTGCTTTCTATGCACTGAAAAGGTTCAGGATCCCTTAGGGGAGTTAATGGGCAAGGTCAGGCGTGACTTGTGTGAATCCACATTTCCAGGCCATGGTGTGCTGGAATATTTTGTGAGTTCACACATCCAGGGCTCCTGCCAAGGTCATAGCGTGGTGGAGTACTGTGTGAACTCACACATCCAGGGCTCCTGCCAAGGTCATAGTGTGGTGGAGTACTGTGTGAACTCACACATCCAGGGCTCCTGCCAAGGTCATAGTGTGGTGGAGTACTGTGTGAACTCACACATCCAGGGCTCCTGCCAAGGTCATAGTGTGGTGGAGTACTGTGTGAACTCACACATCCAGGGCTCCTGCCAAGGTCGCAGCGTGGTGGAGTACTGTGTGAACTCCCACATCCAGGGCTCCTGCCAAGGTCGCAGCGTGGTGGAGTACTGTGTGAACTCCCACATCCAGGGCTCCTGCCAAGGTCGCAGCGTGGTGGGGTACTGTGTGAACTCCCACATCCAGGGCTCCTGCCAAGGTCGTAGTGTGGTGGAGTGCTGTGTGAACTCACACATCCAGGGCTCCTGCCAAGGTCGCAGCGTGGTGGAGTATTAGATAGCCAACGTGTGGGATAGGCTGGTTTACATCTACACTTACCGTTCAGTTTTCTTTCCTTCAACTCTTAGGAGTAGGGCAAAGCAGAAAACCTCTGTGAGGGGAAAAGACTGCCCTCAGGGGCTTCCCTGGTGGCGCAGTGGTTGAGAGTCCGCCTGCTGATGCAGGGGACACGGGTTCATGCCCCGGTCCGGGAAGATCCCACGTGCCGCAGAACGGCTGGGCCCGTGAGCCATGGCCGCTGGGCCTGCGTGTCTGGAGCCTGTGCTCCGCAACGGAAGAGGCCACAACAGTGAGAGGCCCGCGTACCGCAAAAAAAAAAAAAAAAAAAAAAAGACTGCTCTCATATGATCTAGGCTATAGGGCAGAAACTTTCTTAGTCCACCCTCAAGCAAACCAAGGGCTGAAAGGAATCTGGCCAAGCTTTTAATCTGTCCTTAGGTTAAAAAATGGCACCATGGCAGCACAGGTCTTTCAGATGATAGACTTCAGTGCAGCTGTCTGTTGAGCACACGGATCCAATCTTGATCAGTCACCTCTGTATCTAAGACAGAGGACCTCTTTGGAACCTTCCTTCACGTCTTCCTAGGGATTCCCTCTACCTTCCTTGTGCATTGGCTCTTGTTTCCTAACACCCATTTTGTCTCTTGGTTTACTCTCTCATTTTGTTGGAGCCTATTCTCCATTATCTTGTTGGGGAAAGTGGTGTAGGAAATACATATCTCTGAAACCTTTAGTGTCTAAAAATGTCTTTATTCTGCTCTTACACTTGTTTAGCTAAGTATGGAATTCTAGCTTGGAACTCTTTCCTTCAGAATTTTGAGAATATTGCTCCATTGGCTTTTGGGTTGCAGCCTGGCTGTTGAGAGTTTCAAAGCTTTTCTGGTTGCTAGTTCTTTATATGTGATCCTTTTCCCCTTTCAAGAATCTTGTAGAATCTTCTCTTTGTTTTGGCTGCCCTAATGGCAAACAATGATGTACCTCTGGTCTCTCAGTACTCATTGGGCCCTTTTCCTCTGGAAGCAGATGTACTTCAGTTCTGGGAGATTTTCTTAGTATGTTAATCATTTTCTCCCATCTGTCTTCTCTGTTCTTTCTTTATGGAACTTCTGTCATTTAGATGGTGGATCATCTTCACTGGTTCTCTTAATTTTTAGTTTTTTTCCTCTCCTTTTTTTCCATTTATTCCTTTTTGCTGTATTTGTTAGGTTATTTCTTCAGCCGTAACTGCTTTTTTGAGCTTTTTGCTTTTCTTTCTCCCTTTTTTTGTCTATCTCTCTTTCTCCTTCCTCTCTCCACTCCTTTTCCTCACTTCATCTCATTCCATTTTTTCTTTTAAAATTCAAGTGCTCTTTTGTTCTATGACTGATCCTTTGTTATAGCAACATTTTCCTTTTTAAAAATGTATTGTATTGAAGTATAGTTAATTTACAATGTGTTAATTTCTGCTTACAGCAAAGTGACTCAGCTATACACATATATACATTCTTTTTTATATCCTTTTCCATTATGGTTTATCACAGGATATTGAATATAGCTCACTGTGCTATACAGTAGGACCTTGTTGTTTATCTATTCTATATATACTAGTTTGCATCTGCTAATTGCAAACTCCCAATCCATCCTTCCCCCACCCCCCACCCCCAGTTATAGCAACATTTTCCTATTTCATGAATGTGATTTTTTTTCTCTGAGAACAATACTGATTGATTTTTTAGTTTTATTTCTCTCTACAAGTTGCTTTTTCTCTGTTTTGGTTTCTAACTTGCATGTTAGAAGCTTTCTTCAGCTGTCTGATAGTCATCAGTTATCTGCACGTGACTGAAAGGAGGCTGATTGGACGTTCAGAGAGCACACATGGGACTTGTGTCTTCGAGTGTCACATTAGCGTGATGTTGGTGAGCTGATTGCTAGGAATCTGTGAAGTCGGTATCTGAGATCTTATCTATTAAAATAGATTTACATAACAGATCTATTATAGATATTTTGGCCTGGTCAGATTGCCCATGTCAAGAACTGTGAAGAAGCTGAGATTTTACCCTACATGTTGTTGAAAGTAGCTCTCCATGGTTTCTCAGTTTCCGTACATCTTGTGAGCAAGGACACTGCAAGGCTTTTGTTCCAGACCATCTTTTTAAGGATGTTGCTGTAGTGAAGAGCTTTGGGAGGCGTAGGTAGTGTCTCTGTCTGGAGCAGAAGGTGGATTTGTTTACTGTCCAGTATGACAGAGATAAGGTCTCCCTCCAGTTCAAAGGTTAGACAGGTTTTCTTATACCTCCTTAAAAAAGTTCAAGGTTTCCTAAGCTTAGAGTTCTTCAACTGTGACCCAAACCCTATGCATGCGTGGTATCCCCCTGTGTCACCCCATGTGACTTGGGGGAGTGAGAACAAGGGCAACTGAGGTGAACTTGAAACCCTGACCCCAGAGTCTCGTGTCTCTTGCCAGCATCCATGACACTGTGGCCAGCTGGCTTATTGCCTTGCAAATAGGGTTAGATCTTATGCTCTTTACAGTTCTTGAAATGCCAGAGAAGACTCTAGCCTGTTTCCTTCCTGGAGAGTAAGACTCTTTTAACTGCCAGCATTCTGGGAACCCAGTAGAGGAAGAGCTCTGTGCACCTCGGCGTTCAGGGTTCAGAATGCCTCTGCTTATACCTTCGTGCTCTCAGCTTTGCCAGGTGACTTCCCGTTCAGAGGGCCTCTGTTCTGTCCTCTCTGGGGAACAAACCTCCAGACTCCTCAGGTGAAGGAGGCCTGTAGCAGGGAGAGGACGTGGGGATCTGGTCCTTGCTGAGAGGTCCCCTTCTCAATGAAGCGTTGCCTGACTTTAAAACCGCTACTTTTCTCACCCTCTTTCCTCTCTTTATCTTTCTGCATAGCACTTATTACCTTTACTCGTGGTAAAAACCACAAGTTCACGTGAGTATTTCTACTTTTAGTCCAGTTTAGTCCAAAACCGCAGGATTCGTTTTATATTTGTATCTCCTTTCCATCTGTGGACCTTCTTTCCCTGAAAGGTCTCAGTAGGGCACCTGGCTCTCCTGACCCTTGGTGTGTTTTCTCACTTGATCAGCCCCTTCCATAACCAGCTCCTGTCACTGCCTCCCTCCCTCACGATGCATCCATCCACATCTCAGGCTTCAGCACCTCCTGCAGCCCACGTCCCTGTGCAACACCCTCCTCATCCCACCCGGACTTGCTCAGCCCTCCTGCCAGGAGCTCCTCCTGCAGGGACATTCTCCTCCCCTCACTCGGGCTCCATTGCAGTGTATCGGGCTTCTGCTGCCCACACCCACCTTCACGCCCCGAGAGAAGTTTCTCTCCTCCTCTTGGGACTCCTGCACCCTGTACCAGGCTGCCCCTCTGCCAGGACCCCCTCCTCCCCCACAGCCTTAGGTCCCCTCCCATGCAGTTGCCCCCTCATCTTGCTTGGGCTCCCAGTACCTTGTTCTACCTGGATTGCCCTCGGCACCTGCACAGGCTCAGACCTCAGGCCACCCCAGCAGGGACACCCACCTTACTCCAGGTGGACTCTGGTATCTCACTGTGGGCTCCCTGCCCATGGAGATGCCCACTGTGCATAGTCTCTAGATTAAACATCTCCACGTTCTTTGACTCCTTTTCCCATCATGTTATTTCTGGAGGATTGAGTAATAAGATAGCAAGTGGGCTGTTGGGATGACCTGACACCCAACAGCCCAGAGGTGGACCACACTTTGCAGGTAAAGGACACAGTTTTCCGTGATACTGCTCTCACCTCAGACACCAGCTGCAACTTGAGGATCCATAGGCTACCCTTGCTTCTGGTCACATGGCTACAAATTGGGAGTTACTAATTACCCCCTCAGGTTCAGTAATTCACAAGAACAGCTCACAGAACTCACGAAAGCACTCTACTTATTATTAAAGTTTTGTTATAACAAAGGGATACAAATCAGAGCCATCCAAAAGAACAGATGCACAGCGCCAGGTCTGGGAGGGTCCCAGATTTGTGAAGTCCGTTGTTATCCCCCCAAGGGCTCAGGATGCATTACCCACCCAGAAAAATCTATATATGACAATGTAGAGAGTATTACCAACCAGAGAAGCTACCCCAAGCCTCAGTGTCCAGAGTTTTTATTGGTGTTTCATTACATAGACACGATTGATTGAATCATCACCCACATGGCTCAGTCTCCAGCCCCTTTCGCTGCCCTGAAGGTTGGGCTTACAGCATGTGGCTGAAAACCCCAACTTTCCAATCACATGGTTGGTCTCACTGGTGTGGCCAGCCCCCATCCTGAGTCATCTCCTTACCGTAAACTATCTGGGCCACCATGAATAACAGAGACACTCCTGTCGTTGGGAAATTCTAAGGATTTACAGGCTAACTCTAAGGAATTAGGGACAGAAGCCAACCAAATTCTTTATTCCAAGAGTTTAGAAGTTACTTCCCAGCAAGCAGGACAAAAGCCAACCAGATTCTTCACTAGGCAGCTATGGAAAACTAAATTGCTTTCTTCTATGGTATACAGATCAATTGTTCACTCTTGAAATATCTACCTTGAGATTTGTCATTTACCTTCTCAGATTAAGTTGTATAAGAGTTCTGTAATGGTTATAAGGTACTTATTTACTCACTTTTTTAACAAATTTTTTTAAATTTATTTGTTTATTTATTTACTTTTGGCTGCAGTGGGTCTTCGTTGCTGTGTGCGGGCTTTTCTCTTGTTGCAGCGAGCGGGAGCTGCTCTTCGTTGTGGTGCGCGGCCTTCTCATTGCAGTGGCTGCTCTTGTTGTGGAGCATGGGCTCTAGGTGCGCGGGCTTTAGTAGTTGTGGCACACAGGCTCAGTAGCTGTGCCTCGCGGACTCCAGAGCGCAGGCTCAGTAGTTGTGGCATACGGGCTTAGTTGCTCCACGGCCTGTGGGATCTTCCCAGACCAGGGCTCAAACCTGTGTCTCCTGCATTGGCAGGAGGATTCTTAACCCCTGCGCCACCAGGGAAGCCATATTTATTCATTTTTTATCATAGTAATTAATAAACTTTCAGAAATGTTCTAATACTGCTATATAAAATAATGGCATTGGAGTAATATAATCAAATGTATAGTAAAGTAAAACTATAATTGTATTGTATTTTTCCTTTTACCTGTCTTATCTGTTTTAGGTATGACTTTAGCCTTTCCAGCTTCAGTTCATGATTCTCTGATTTGCAGTAAGACATTTCAAATTCTGTATAAAAATGAGGAAGTTGTTTTAAATGATGTCATGATCTTCAAAGTTAAAATGTTGTTGGATGAAAAAAAGGTAAACATTTCTTCATATATATTTAGATAAATATTTTTTGTAAAGCCTCAAGACATATTTCTAACTTTCTATAAAATATTCAAAAGGCGGCTCATAGTATAATTTCTCTTCAGATTGAAGAAACCCTTGAGGAAATGAATTTTCTGTTATCCTTGGATCTGCACTTCACAGATGGAGATTATTCGTAAGTAGGCTAATCAAACAATTAAAAATCTTAAGTTACTCATGACTGTTATCTATCTGTATTAGAGTCCCCATTTTCTTCTTAGAACCCAGCCTACCCCCTTCTTTATTTTGGACTCCTTCTCCCTTCTGGGAGAGTCTCATGGGAATGGTTAGGCCTACTTTTTTGTGCCCATGCTGATTCCATGACCTCCAGGTAGCAAAGTCAGATGACTTGAAGAAACATGAAACAATTTCCTAGACTCTAGAAATTGAACGGTTGATACCATACCACTGCCTTGAGGCATGTAAACACAACCGAGCTCTGTTCCACTGCATCACTGGCTTATCTTTCTTGGTGGCATGAGTGATGCCACCTTCAGGTGGGCCTCTCTTGATATTCAGAGAGTTATCAAGACTGATGACTCTTAGACTTAACAGTTGTTTCCAGAGTCCATGAAGAAGTTTTAGGACTGTACCCTGAACTTGTCCACACATCTGGACATACAGTCATACATTTTAGGGACAAACTGTGCTTGTATTCATTTAAAACAAGAATCAGAGATCCATTTTACTATTTTACTTTCATGGGGTTTTTTTCATTTCAAATGTACCTGTCGAAATACTTCTTGAAAATTGTATATAAATTCAGACTACATGTGGGATAAATGTCTAAGCAGTTCCATTTCTCAGAGGTCTGCTTGTGAGATGTCCTCTTTACTACCATGGAGGAATAAGAATTTTTTACGTGGTGGCTACTGCTCCTCTGTAGTACTTGTTTATTGCAGGGAATTCCTTGAGGGATTCTTTTTTAAACCAAGTCAATTCTATAAGTGGAGTAAGCTGAAATGAGTAAATAGTTAATTAGCTGTAGGTAATTATAATGTACGTATTGGTTAAAAATAGATACACATTTGGACATATTTTCATGGCATTGTTTCAATTTTTGTATGTATAAATCTAATGACAGATTAAATATCTGTAATAAAATATATACCAATTATTGATACTTGCTTATTTTTGAGCAACACTTAATAACAAAATTTTGTACCATAAAAATAATTTTAAACACCTTTTGGGATTTATCACAATAGGATTTGACCTACACTGTACTGCAACTTTATTATAAACAGTATTCCCTTTGGAATAAAATTTTAAGATGAGAGTATTTCCTAAAGTATCAAAAAAGACTCATTTTGTAGGGGCATTAGTGAAAAACAGTCCGTTAACATGGAAACTGTAAGTACGGTTAGAAAACTAGAAGTAAGATCTGGTTATTTTCGTATTGTTAGATTTCATATTACTGTCTAATGCAAATGTGATGCTTTAAAAATTATTCTCATTCTGTTTTTAAAGAATAATTAAGTAATTAAAGATTTTGATAGTTTAAACTATGCTATAAAATGTTGGCCTTTACTAAATTTTCATACTAATAAGCAAATGTGTTGCTTTTTATAGGGCAGATGATCTGAACGCCTTGCAGCTAATAAGCAGCCGAACACTGAAGCTGCACTTTAGCCTCCAAAGAGGCCTCCATCACCATGTCAATGTCATGTTTGATTACTTCCACCTTTCTGTCGTGTCTGTGACAGTCCATGCATCATTGGTTGCACTACACCAGCCACTAATAAGGTAAATGCTCCTTAATTACATAGTGTCTTTTATTTTCATAATGAAAACATATACTTTGATAAAGATAACTGAAATAGGAATTTCTAAAATCACACTTATTTAATAAATACTTTCATTTTTATACTAAAGTATTAATAAAATATAAGAGCATGGGAACATTAGATTGATGACTTCTTTATTACAAAAATATGGAGCATTCTTTGTCCAATAAACTGACCAAGAAAAGTAATGCAATATGGA
The DNA here is from genome assembly GCF_025265405.1 of Mesoplodon densirostris. NCBI lineage: Eukaryota > Metazoa > Chordata > Mammalia > Artiodactyla > Ziphiidae > Mesoplodon > Mesoplodon densirostris. Next base: position 79,552,872 of record NC_082672.1, read on the forward strand.
AATAACCATACAGCATTGTTTAGTCTGCACCTCTGTTTTTATGCAATGCTGACTGTAACTATTCATTCTCTGGGAAAGTGTATTCATTTTTTCATAGTTTTTGTGTCTTTTCTCTAGACTAGTTTATCTTCTTAAATCTATATAGTAATTCTTGTTTTCTAAGTTAATAACCAATTTTATGGATCTTTACTAAATAAGCCATTTTAAACTATATCATGTTAGCCTAAAGTTACATAATATTCTGGATCATAATAAATTCATTGGGATAATTGTTTTTTCTGCTCACTTCCATGGGGAGATGGGTTGTCTTTCATTAATGTGAGAATACAGTTCAGGCTCTTTAGTTCTTACAGTAAGACATCATCCTTGTGGCATGGGTAACAGATAGACACTTTTAAATCAGTAACTTATGTGAAAAGGCTCCAAATTGACTTGACTTCTGAACTACTTTACAATTTCTGATGCAAATTTTATTCCAGCAACTGATGTTAGGGATGATGCTTACGGGTTATGATGTTAAACTGACTTATCAGAAAACTAAGTAGGTGATTTTGTAGAATTACCTACTTCAGAATTTATAGAAAACCAAGACAATTTAACATATTTTCCCCAAGTAACAGACTGTTGCATGTCTTTACGTTGCTGTAAAAATTGTGAGCCCCACTTCCCCTGTGTTGTCCCGTGATGTCTTTAGAGCATGGGGCCAGGAAGAAGTCTGTTTCTCCAGATGGCCTGTTTTGCCTTCCTTATTCTGTAGTAAGATCTAGAACTAGTTGTTTTGCCATTTTTGTCTTTCCTGTTAGACCTTTGAGAGCTTGTTCTCAGTTGCTATAACTTTTGTAAACAGGAAAGTGTTCCTATGATTATATATAATTTTATTATAAACTTACTCAAGACAATTTTAGGTGTTGATTAAATAAATTAATATTTAACAGCATGATAACTCAACGAAACTTCTTTGACAGGAAAGTATGTTTTTTTGAAATATAACTTCCGAATAAGTAGTATACATATGAATAGCCTGTTAGGTTTTAATGCTAAAAGTTTTTAATCTGTTTATAAAATACATTCCTGTAGTTTTCCGCATTTCTTAGTTTTGTAATTTCAGTAAGAATCTCTAACGAAGCTATTTCAAGCATTCCTTTCTCTTTATAACAATGGCTCCGTTTCTTTTCGGAAGAAATGCGCAAACAGTCCCTAGCGGTTAGCTTGGGTTATCAGTGCTGCTCTCTAATCGCTGAGTACAGGGAGCTCGTCCTGGTGACTCAGTGTGTGATTCCTCCTGCGGTACTGCAGCTCTTGCACAGACTGGTGGGGAGAGGCGGTTCATCTCCTAGAGGCCGTTCACTGCAAGGAGAGGACATTTTTGGCTCAGAATCAGAAGCCAAGAGGACTAGCTGTTGGCTCTGGTTGGCGACGGGAGAAGAGACTGAGGCGCCTGCGACAACTGGGGTTGCTGCTCTTTCCGTCACTGCCCTGGGCTCTGATGTCCCCTCTCTCGCTGCTAGAGCTGTGCCCTTCTTTGCCTGTAAAGGAGAGGGTCGGGAAGAAAAGCAAGGCAGGGGGAAGGAAGGCTTTTTGCTGGTGGCACGCTGGTAGAGGGGTCCTGTTCACGGTAGTGTTCCTCACTATTTATGCTTCTATAAATGCAGGGTTTCTCCTGAAGTTTTGTTATAGCTGGACTTCTTAGTCCTCTAAACTAGATGAAAAAAATTTTAGTTTACAGTATTACATTTTTAACCATTATTATTTTAATTTATTTATTTTTATTTTTGGCTGCGTTGGGTCTTCGTTGTTGTGCGCGGGCTTTCTCTAGTTGTGGTGACCAGGGGCTGCTCTTCATTGTGGTGTGCGGGCTTCTCACCATGGTGGCTTCTCTTGTTGCAGAGCACGGGCTCTAGACATACGGACTTCAGTAGTTTTGGCGCGTGGGCTCAGTAGTTGTGGCTTGCGGGCTCTAGAGAGCAGGCTCAGTAGTTGTGGCTCACGGGCTTAGTTGCTCTGCGGCATGTGCCATCTTCCCGGACCAGGGCTCGAACCCGTGTCCCCTGCATTGGTGGGTGGATTCTTAACCACTGCGCCACCAGGGAAGTCCCTAAATATTATATTTATATAAAACAATTTCTATGATCAACCCAACTATAGACATTAAATCAATTATTTAAAGTAACTGAGGTTAAGACTTTGCTTGTTTTTTGCATAACTTGTTTCTTATATTTGATTTTTTTAAGTACAGCTTCTTTGACTCAATTTTAAGAAACACTTCATAGCACGTGGTATTTACCAATGACTTGCGACACCCTCGTTGCTAGGATCTAGATATTTCATTTTTGCGAAGCAAATTCGTTTTGCAAATGAAGGCTGCTCTCTGCTTATGGTACATTTGATTTACTTTCCTGTTTTTTCCCTTTTGCCAAGCTGCCAACCAGTCAAATGCTTTGGCCTTCATATAGTTAGCCAGTACTTTATCTCAAATTCTTAAAGGAAAAATTGTAAAGTTACTTTAAGAAGAGTTTAGAAATCATAGCCTTGCAAAGCCCTTGCTTTTTATTCTGTCCCTCTAAGACTTTCTTTTGTAAACATTTAACTTAACACTATAAATAGACTCCTATGACAGTAATAATGTGATGCTTGTTCCTCCAGCTTTCCTCGCCCTGTGAAGACTACTTGGTTAAACAGAAATGCACCAGCACAAAACAAAGATTCTGTGATTCCTACTCTTGAAAGTGTGGTCTTTGGTATTAACTACACAAAACAGTTATCACCAGACGTAAGAACTGATATATTTATAAATCCTCTTTTCTGTCTTACTTTGAATGAAATTTGTTTTAACTGTTATGTTTGTGAATGTGATCGTTCTTTTGTTAATTATTTGAGCTCAACAACTTACAGATCTAATTAAATATGATCTTAACAAATTGGTTGGTTCCAGTTGTTTTTTTGAAAACGAACCTGATACTTCAAGATTTTACAAGACTTGATGGATAGAGACCTTTGACAGCCGGGGCCTTTTTTATTACTTACTCTCTCCCCCTGCTCCCTTCATACAACTGGTAGAATCATTGCAAAGGCGCTTGTAAAGAGTCACTGCCAGAGTTGAGACCCAGCTCGCAGCAGTATGAGTACAGCCATTACTCCCCTGAAAGAAAAGAGGGCTCATACTACAGAAGTGGAGTACCACTCAGTCAAAGTTTCCTGTGTTTAAATTACTTGTGTGAACGAGAGGAACGCCCTAAGATATTGCTAGATTTCTTATCCGTTTTAGAATTAACTGTGATTTGTAAATCCTCTATTTTTCTAAGCTTCAGGGGTGCTATTTTTAGACTCTCGGTTACTAACAGTGTGTCTCACATCGACTCCTTGTTTAGGGCTTCAGCTTCGTCATTGCAGACTCCTTCCTGCGTCACGCCTACCGTTTCCATTACACCCTCTGCGCCACCCTCCTGCTGGCCTTCAAGGGGCTGCACAGCTACTTCATTACGGTAACAGAAGAGCTTCCCTCTTGTCAGAAACTAGAACTGGGTATGTTGAAAGTAGCCAGACCTCTGCTTTAGTTCAAGGCACTCTCTTCATTCTCATATTGCTAGTAACCAGCTTGGCCATAGTTTCTGTACCAAAACTAGGTTTATGTGCTTCACTTTTGCTTCTCTCTCAACTTCATCTTTTTCAATCTTTGATAATTACTTTCTGAAATTAAAAAACCTGTATGATATTGAGAAATAATTTCTTGGTGCTAAGTTTGAAATGAGTCCTTTGGTAGATTTTTTTGAACAGTATTTCAATATTACTACTTCTCTTAGAATACAAGCAGAAAGCTTACTAGAAAACAAATGTAATTATCCATAGAATTATTAGATAGGGAAGAGAAATTAGTTAGATTAGGTAAGATAAATTAAATCCATACTTCCAAATATTTAACCGCCTAAGCAGATTGTAGGTACTTGGGACCTTTTTTTAAAATATGTTTGGTTTTAAGTGATCTCAGATCTTATTTCTTTTATTTCATTTCAGAAAATAATAACATTACTCAGTTTTAACATTCTGAAATTTTTAAAAATAATTTTAAAACACCAGTCTTCGGTTTTTGTCCGACATTAATATCTGCATGTATATTGTAATACATAATAAAAAATCATGTTGCCTTGATTTTGTATACCACTTGTAGTTTGCAAAATACATATATCACTTCACAGAAGATAAATTATTGAGATTTGCAAAAATGTTTTTACTCAGACATTTTATGAAAGTTTTATAAGCTTTTACTTTCAAATATCAGCTAATAGCTCATCATAAAAAGCTCATTTTAATTATCTCTTTAGAATAAATTATTTTCATCATTACATACTTGAATAAATCAAAATTACTTTTTAAATTTTACTGAAATTAATCACTGTTCTTGTTTATTTCTTTGTTCCTCAAGGATCTCAGTCTTTTAACAATATTGATGCACTATCAAAAATAGTCAGTTACTGAAAATAATTCTTGGGTTTGAGACTAATTAGCCCGTTTTTATAACTGCCTATCTTGAGACACAAAAGAATTGTAAGGAAGTGATCTGTACCTCACTGAAGTTCAGCTGTGAGAACAGGCTGGCTGTTGTACCGCTGCCTGTCAGCAGATGCTCCCACGGGTTGGATTAATTTCATTATCAGTCAGTCCAGTGCACACTTTTCCTGACTTGACTAGAAACAGATATCATTCAGTTGACTATTTAGAATGCTTAATTCAAGGATCCCAATGTATCCCCAGTTTTACAAGCAGTAGGAAAATGTTTGTTCTTTCTTGCTCATGTATTCTTCCTCAAGTCAAAAATGGTAGTACAGAAACCTTTTGATTACTATTCTCTGGAATATTCTTTTTCCTTGCTGTTTCATGTACTTAGAATCTTCTATTTCCCTTAGGAAAATCCTTTAAGAGACCAATGCCTCAAATGTAAACTGTTAAAAATGTTCTTTTTTTAAAATGAAAGAATTGTTTGTAGAATAGAACTAATTTTAGCTATCACTAATCCTCAATTAATGGAAAAATTATGCTTCATATATTTTTTAATTTGGTTCTTTGGGATTCAAACACATTTTCTTAGGAGAATTATATGATAAATTTTGGTTAATTTAGGTTTAATGGTCAGACCACAAAACTATTAAACCATAATGTTAATGAAGGGCAATAGCATGTTACTGAAAAGTAGTGGTATGACACAGGAACCGTGTGTAATGGCATTTCTGTAGGAGAATCTGTTAGTAGTTTGGATGTTGAATTCGTGGAGGCATCATCGTGTGGTGCTCAGGACTGCATTTGCATGTGTGCACCATTGCTGCCACTTACTACCTGTAAGTAACTGGGACTGTTTATGCAAACTGGTTTCCATTCTAAGGGCAGGAGGATTGAAGGGGTCCAAATGTGCTGAATGCATCAGGAATGAAAGAGGAGGGCGTCCAGAAAGCAGAAGGTGTGAGGAAGCTCCACAAGGAAAACTGGTTAACGGAGGAATTCCTTCGGGCTGAGCAAAGTGCTGAGGAAAGAGCAGGCCTCTTCTAGGTCTTTGAAGAGCTTTGACATCCCCTTTCCCTTAATAAGGAGTCAGTTCAGCACTGAGAGAGACAGGAGAGACTCCCACAGCTGGGTGGGGTTCTTATGGGTTAGTACAGAGAGCCCCGTGTGAGGTGGGCCTGTCCATGCTGCGTGCACAGAATTTTCAAAGAGTTTTAACGTGTAATGTTTCCGAATGGAAAAACACTTAAACCACATTTTAACTTATAAAAAAATATTTCTGTACAAAAGGAAATAATGTTTAAAGGAAACAAGCATCTCTTTTCAAAGGCAAAGATTTATTTCAAATAGCTTAGACAGTATTAGCACTAATTTATCTAACTTCAGTATGATAATTCATTTATTTTTAAGGTTTTTAACTTTGGGGTAAGGATGGCTTTTATGGCACATATATATTACTTTGGGCTTATGAATATAGTGTAGAAAATATCATAATTAAAAGAGCCCTTATGTTTAATTTCAGGAGTCAGTTACTAAATGAATATCAATTTTATTCCAAATTATTTGCTTAAAATATTTTATCAGAAAATAAAATTCTAAAGCAAACCCCTAGACTTCAGTTTCAAAAAAGTAAATAATAGTGGTAGAATAAAGTTATTAGTACCTTACACATGGTGTTTACTCAAAATATATTTGTTGAATGGATGAATGAATGAAATAGCACAATACAGTTTTTATTGATAATTGAAAAGTACATAGACATCAGCACATACTTTATAGTAGTTTCCTAGGGATTTTTAAATTCAAGATTCATCTTCAGTAAATATTTGTCAGTGATACCTTGTGTTATTCTTAAACTTTTCATTATTTATATTTTCTATTTATTGTGAATTTTAGTTTATTCTTGAATGCATATTCTAGGAAAACATTAAAAATATTATTAACTATTCAAAAAAACCTATTGCATATTCTGAACTATTAACATTGTTTATTTTTATCCTAGCAAAATTAGATTGTAGGCACTAGATAATATTTCTGTAAAACACTGTTGACTAAATATCATTATATTCACCAGTTTTAGTATGTTTGTAAAGTAGTTCTTGATTAGAGGATGTATTCTATTTCTTTCTACTATTTAGCACTTTTCTTGAGTTTTCAAATATGTATATATTTAAAAGTCTTAAATTCCACCATGGTGTGAGGAGTGTATCTAAGCTCTATTCCCTTTTTAAAAATAATGCCTTGAATTCTGTTCTGCTTGTGTCTTTTTCTTTTCTCGTAGATGAATGATGTACATTTTTTTGATGACATACAGTTAAATATTGGTTTGGTGCAAGGAACTCTTACTGAAAATGGGTGTCAGGGATTCTGGAATCTAGGCTTTACCAAGTCATGTAACCTTTTGGGGCCCCGGTCTCTACACTTGTAAAGGCAGGGGGTTGACCTCACTGATCTCTGAGACCCCTGCCAACTCTAAAATTCTGAGTTTAAGAAATTAAAACAAAAATAATATTGGACTATGAAATGTTGAGTGGCACATACACTTAAATAGAAAAAAGAACAAAGTAACATAAACGTGAATGTACATCATTTGTAATTCTAATAAGCTAATTAACTAACTGAAAGATTTTGCTTTAGTGTTCTAATCTAACTGCACTATCGGAGCAGTACTAAAACTATTAATAACAAATTGGAAAATTCTAATAAATTTTATTGTAAAAGGAGTATAGTAACTAGTGCTGTGTGCAATCCTTATAACTAGCCAAGGCCAACATGCAGGTCCTTTATGAGCGCCTTCTCAGAAGAAAACAGCCACCAACCCAGAAAGACACCTGTCTAGGTACGTTTACAAATAGGTTAAGTAAATAATCCCTTTTAATTAGCAGGAAACTTTGCTTTAAACTAGTGTCAAATTTCATAAATATGTATTTCTTAATATTGTATGTTCCTACCACCCTTATGTAAGAACTTACTGTTAGAATCAATTTGGTTTGTAGGTAAGCTTTGGTTAATTTGTGATTAATTTTAATACTGAAGTTTTCATTTAAAACTGGAAATGTTAAATACAAAGATTTCTTTGGCTTTTAACATATTCATTTTAGAGTTCCTACAAAGAGCACTTTTTGGAAACCATGTTCATTGACAGAATTTGTTGGTTTAATGGTAATGCCTTAAATTTGTTCAAAGTCAGTTTGTCTTTGGGTAGGGCTAAGGATAATAAAATGTGGTTTAAAAACTGAAGCTAATTTCATGCATTACAGAAGTAAAGAGAGAAGCATCTTTAGTATCTGGCTTTGTTTTTTGAGTCAATTTGTATTTATTTTTTATTGTTCTAAGTTTAAAAAGCAAAATACAGTAATATTAAGTCGCCACTATCCAGATATGTTAAACATTTGAAAGGAAATATTGTGATCTCATTATTTTATTGATATATTTCCCTATATGTTATAGACTTTTGTTCTTGAATAGCAATAGTACTTAATTTATTATCTTTCCATAAGTATATTGAATGTTTTTACTTGGTGTTGAATAGACCATCACTATTACTTTTTTTTTAAGTTACGAAAAGCTGTAGAAATAAAAAATAAAATTAAATCAAAGCATTTGTTTCTCAGTTTTCAGAAGTATGGACAAAAGGAAATTAAGGAGCCAAAATCTTTCTCCATATTTCTCAAATGAAAACTAGCCCAGAAATACTTTAAGTGGGTCAGTTTTCACTAAAACTGTGAAGCGATAAACTTATCTTGTTATCAGGAAGGAAAAAAGAAAGGTTGAAGATTTATTTATGATCATTATTTTAGAATATAATTTTATATTCTCATTAAGTAACTTAACTATAAAATTGAAGAATTCATGGTGTGAAATTATGGTCGTTTATGACATGGTTTAGTGTTCTTTTTAGCAATAAAAATATACTTCTCATTAACTATTGTATTGTCAGCCTATCAATTTAGATGTGAGCATGCTAAATAATTTTAAAAAACGCTGCTCATATAATGAGGCCTATATAAAGAAGGGCCCAGTATTTGGTTGGGTGGGGAAAGACTTGATTCAAAACTAAAACATAGTGAAGTTAGTTAAATAACACTTTCTTTGAGATATCTTTCATCCTTAACTCCTAGCAGTGTATTGGCATTATCTCAACTATGCTATGAATATCTGTTGAATGAATGAGTAGATGAGAGGGTGAATAGATTTAAAAGATAAATTTAAGATGCATTTACCTTTCGACCTAGCAGCTCCATTTTTGTTCATCTGTAGCACGGAAAGGAGTACTCGTATGTAACAGTATATGTACACGCACATTGATCACAGTATTCTTAGTGGCAAGTGAAAACAAAGATAAATTCCCATCATTCAGCAAAGAATGGACTTTGAGGTACCCACACCAAGGGATATTATGCAGCCATTTGAAAAAAGTGCTTTAGGGATGCATATCCCATTTACGTGGAGTACTGCTGAGAGAAAAAAAGCAAATTGCAGCAGGTTTGTAAAATACATCGATTTTTGGAAAGCAGTGACTCCAGATCTCATATATGTATATATTTGAAAATATGGAAAGATGTGTTCTAAGCTGCCACCTTCAATTAGCAGGAGGAGCCAAGGTAAAGCAAAGTGTGTAGGGAGCTCCCTGGTGGCCTAGTGGTTAGGATTCCAGGCTTTCGCTCCCACGGCCCGGGTTCAGTCTCTGGTTGGGGAACTGAGATCATACCGCATGGCGCGGCCGAAAAGAAAAATCGTAAGAAAATAACCTGTATACATTTCTCTAAAGTTGTATAAATAGATACATAGGCATTTTTAAAAGAAAAATTAATTAAACTCAGTTAAAATCCTAAATGATGTTGAAATCATTTCATCTCAGAGGTTTTGAAGTTAAGTTTTGCATTTAAGCATCCCTGAAGGTGTTTGCATTGAAGTAGCTCTCACAAACCATAATGCAAATGGACCAGTTTCTGCACTTAGGCTCTTGTATGTAAAGATGAGAAAAGTGTATCAAAACTCTAAAAAGTTTATTTTCATTTTTTAAAAATTCATAGGTAGGATATGTAACCTACTAAGACCAATTTTGCTGATTTTCTTCTATCAAAGGAAAATATGAGTGATGTGAAAACAGATGTTGGCATATGGAAGTTATGATTTTAATACAGGGTCTGCCAGATTTTTTCTTTTTTTTTGGAAAACCTAACATTAGAAGCCACTGATTTACCTGACGGTGAAATGATTTTTGAAATCTCAGCAGATTTCTGTAGTTATCAGTGGGTAATTTATATATTTTGTGAATTCCAAAACATTTGTGTGTCCTCCTGGTTTTAGTTACCAACAGAGTCTTTGTTGTTCCCATCATAGGTTGGTTGTGTTCAGCACATCAGTGTAACTGCTTATTTTATGAAATTTAAATGTTTATCATTCTTTTATCAAGTAGTAAACATTCAGTATACCTTACGAGACAGTGAGCTGATGAATGAATTCAGGGATGTCACAGAATGTATTCTTGCTTTTGTGTGAGAATGATCAGTTAAACTCCCTTACAGCAACAAGATAGTGGAATGTTGTGTGCTGACGCTATGCTGTTAGAGTTCTCTTAGGAGAACTCATTTTAGTTTGATTTCTGAAGAAAAACTGAGTATATCTAAACATGATATTTCAGGCTTTAGCGAAATGTCTTCCCTGCAAAAAGTAACTAATAAGTCTTCTATTCTGTTAGTTTCTGTACTCCTTTGTAACTATTACCATTTTGATTGTAAATTAATCTGCACCCCCCTTTGTAAGTGGTTGTAGCATACATTAAATAAGTTAGGATTATATGGGAAAAATTGCCTCGGTTTTAGACTGTCTGATAGAAAACTGAATTTATTAAACTAAAATAGAAACTTATTTTTTGTTGGAAAGGATTTTGTCATTCATTTTCATTAAACAGCTTATATTCCAGGCATGCTTTATATATGTTTTGGTTATAAAAATTATTTTGACTTGAACTATAGCTACTGTAAAAAGCGAAGCTTTTGTAAAAAGTGAAGCATGTACATATGTAATACAAAATACTAAGATCACTGGAATTTATAATATGTGAAATGCAATAAAACCTTAGTTGTGTGTTTTATCTTTTCTGGGATGCAGTTGTGCAAGTTACTTGAGGTGTATAGTCAGTAGTTCCTTGACAGTGTTAGCCTCTTATGAGAACAGAAACCCGCTACTTAATACAGGCATACCTCACTTTATTGCACTTCACGCTTACTGTGTTTTCCACAAATTGAAGATTTATGGCAACCCTACGGCAAGCAAGTCTGTTGGCAGCATTTTTCCCAACAGCATTTGCTCACTTTGTGTCTCTGTATCACGTTTTGATAGTTCTCTCAATATTTCAAGCTTTTTCATTATTATCATTATTTTATTATGGTGATCTGTGATCAGTGATTTTTTATGTTACTGTTGCAAAAAGAGTACAATTCACGGCAGGCTCAGATGATGGTTGGCATTTTTTTAGCAATAAAATATTTTTAAGTTAAGGTATGTACATTGTTTTTTAGACATAATGCTATTGCACACTTAATAGACTACAGTATAGTGTAAATGTAACTTTTATATGCACTGGGAAACCAGAAAATTCATGTAGTTAGCTTTATTGCAGTTTTCACTCTTTTGCAGTGGTCTGGAACCGAACTGCAATATTTTTGAGGTATGCCTGTAATCAGAACATAGAATTTACTAATTATCACATTACCTGCATGATTAATGAGTTTAGAAAAATATATTACATTGAAATTTAACTCATTTAATATAGTCCGGATATTTTGCAACCTTCTTGTTTTTTAAAGGTAATTTAATTTATTTCTATAATTTCAAAAACAGTTTACAGATCTAACATTGAGATACTTCCTCCAATTACTCTTTACTCCTTTCAGAGGAAATGGATGTGGAAGCGCGACTTACTGAATTATGTGAAGAAGTCAAGGTACTTGCATTTTTAAAATTCACGTTACCAAGTTATTTGGGTGGATTCTGTTTTCTAAGTATTTTATTGAAGAAAATATTAATTATTTATCCTTTCTAAAATGCAAAGATAAAATTGTTGATCTAGGTAGAAACACAACTTAGTTGATCAAACAACATTTGACTTGAACGTGAAGTTAAATTAACTTTAAAATGTATATTATTGTGCATATAAATGAAATAGCAAAGATAATTAACTGATCAGAAGTGTCCTTTTTCTCTTATTAGTTCACTCAAAGAATTTCTGGAAAAATTTTTTTAAGCATTACTTAAACTTACATATTTTTGTAAAGTGATATTGTTTGGCAGTATGTTTCCAAAGCCAAAAAGAGTATTTCTTCTCAATTTATACCAAATAAACAGAGATTCATATGTAGTGTAACTTATAATATTGTAAAACATTAACCTAAATAAATCCCCAACAGTAAGACAATGGTTAAAGAAATCATGGGACACTCATAATCTAAAAAAGTTGTACAACCTTAAAAATGTTGCTTTCAACAAATGTTTGATGATGTAGGGAAATGCTCATACTGTGTTATCCAGTGAAAATGGCATAAAGCTATATATGATTCTGGTTTTTTTCTCTCTATAACTGAAAAAAATTGAAGACTATAAACTAAAATGAACTTTATTTTTTTCTTTTTTGCTTTCCCCCATTTTCCAAGTCTATTAAAGTAAGCACCATTTTGTAATCAAACAAGGTCAGTGAATGCTATGAATAGGACAAAATAATGAATGTTATTTGAAAAAATATATATAAATGTAAGGTCTTATTATTCCTACATTTATACATATAAAAGATCTTATCAAACTTAATTCTTATTTCCTTTTTAATATAAAAAAGAAATGATTATTATTTATATTTTGACACTTACTGTAAAGAGTTATATAAACCAAAGGAGTAATTTGTTTATACCTGAAGGGATGCTTTTCCCAATAATGAAAATACTAAAAGTCCTTTCTCAGAACCTTGGTGCCATGATCCCTGAGAAATACAATTAATAAATACAAGGTATCTAGATAGCCTTGCTCTCTGGAGGAGAATTAGTTCTACTTGTGTGTAGATTATACTAGGTGTAGCATTGCTTGCCTTACGTAGTGCTATTTAATTACTGTCAAATACTTATTCTAGTCTTCTTTTCCTAACTCCATTAAATTCATTCTTGAAACAATGCTGCAGGTTTCAGCTTCTTTATAGTACATTTTAATCTTTTGTGTGTTCTTAGGAGACATGAAAAACTTGTTAGCTTCATTTCTAATAACATTTATAAACCATTTCCTGGGGCAGAACACCTCTGTAGAATTTCTGTGTATGTTGATTAATCAGTACTTATCATCTGTTGACTCGATTAGCTTCCATTCCAGAATTCTGGAATTTGTCATCATTTTCTGAGTTTGTCCTTGTATTCTGGGAGCTTTTTCCTTATCTGAGGCCTGTAATTCCTTATTCATTCATTCATTTATTCGTCCAGTAAGTATTTATTGAGTGACTACTGTGTACCAGTAACCAGAGTCACAAAAGTGAATAAGACACGATCCCTTCCTTTCTTACTAATGTTGCTGAGTTTTTGTTTTAAGTGTTCTCTTAGTTAAGAAGATAAATGGAAGCTTGGTTTGGGTTGGGGAAGAAAAGGCTGCTGGATTGCAGACTTCAAAAGGAAGCCAAGGGGCCTCCCTGGTGGCGCAAGTGGTTGAGAGTCCGCCTGCCGATGCAGGGGATACGGGTTCGTGCCCCGGTCTGGGAGGATCCCATATGCCGCGGAGCGGCTGGGCCCGTGAGCCATGGCCGCTGAGCCTGCGCGTCCGGAGCCTGCGCGTCCGGAGCCTGTGCTCCGCAACGGGGGAGGCCACAACAGTGAGAGGCCCGCATACCGCAAAAAAAAAAAAAAAGGAAGCCAATACAAACTGAGAGAAAGAGGGTCATATGTGATAAGCAACATTTGGGGGTTTTGTTTGTTTTTAGAAAGGGAGGGTGCAGTGCAGTTTAGGACACGTTGAACTGTCCAAGTGCAGTCATCCAGTAGATGCTAGATCTAGAGCTCTAGAGCCATAAATGAGGCCATCATTGGTCTGTAGGCGGGAATGGCTGTCAGCTTCAATCTGAGCAGACTTCTTCCATCTTTACAGTAGGAAAATGAGATCAACACCCATGTATGCATTTAAAGTAGATTTCTTAGTGTTACTAGTAATTAAAGATAGATTTTTGCATCAAGATACTACCTCTCTGAAGACGGACTGCTTGCCTCAGTGTATTGAAGAAAAGCCTGTCCTCATGATAAAAATGCTTGACCAAAGAGAAACATCATTCTGATTTATAGTCCTTTGTTATCCTTTGTTTAGAAGTTCTTATTTTATCAGTTCAAGAAAACCAAATGCCTTTTAGAAGATTCTGCATCTCATTCAGTACTCTTAACTTCCATCATCAGTTTAGGTGAATATTTAAATAAAGGGGATAATTTAATACCACTATTAGAACACTCATAATAGTATATTGTAATCGTTTACCCACTTTTCTTTCCTCATTAGACTGCAAACTTTTCATATTAATCTTGGTGTCTGTAGAATGTAGGCCTTAGCATGTAAAATGTGAGCAGTAAATACTGGGTGAGTGAGTTGTTAGAAAAGAGAAAGAAGTGTTCGACAGCTCTATGAAAGGATCCCCGCCAGCAAAATAAAATCTAGGGGCACAGGCGTGAGGGCAAAGCAGTACTTTAGAGAGTGTGTCAGTCCTTTCTGAGGAGTTATGGATCTTTTAAGTACTTTACTTAGCTGATGGGGAAAAAAATCAGATTTTAAGATTTCATCATCTTTCAAAATTTTTATAACTTTCGTCATGATTTGTACATTGTGTTTAAAATTCCCAGTATTTTAGTGTTTGAATTTGATCATGTTCTATAGAATCCTGATTTGTAACTTTAGACTATGATGTTATTTCAGTAACAAGATACCTCCGGTATTGAAATATTGGTTAAATGGTCGAAAAGTGCTGTAGTAACTATCAGATAGAAAAAAGCCATGGGTCAGTTGGTCTCTCTCTACACACACATGCAAGCGCACACACACACACATGCAAATGCACACACACATTTTTTAAAACTAAAAATTTGCCTTTGTATTAATATTCCCAGTAATATATATAGGTGTGTTATGGTAATTCTCAGAGAGCAGTAAAGGTTTTTTTCCTTGTCATTTCAGAAAATAGAGAATCCTGATGAACTGGCAGAACTTATAAATATGAATCTCGCACAACTTTGCTCACTTCTAATGGCTTTATGGGGACAGTTTCTGGAAGTTATAACACTGCATGAAGAGCTAAGACTATTACTAGCACAAGAGCACCATACTTTGAGGGTAAGTTTTTAAAAAGTGATGTTAGAGCATTTTAATGAGTACAGTAAGTCCCCTACATATGAATCTTCAAGTTGTGAACTTTGAAAGATGCGAACACATGTTCGCGTGTCCAGTCACGTAAGTTAGTTCACATGTCTGGCTACATTGTCACGTGCTTGCATCCTCTGCAAGTGGTTGTGCTTTTGTGTATTTTACTGTACTGTACTGTATAGAATACAGTAGTATAGTATCTTTATTTCAAGCGTAGGATGTCTGGAAGCAACTGTAAAAGCAGCGGTGATGTAGCTGGTACTGCTAAGAAGCGCCAGCTGTTGTACTGCACTACTGTACTTTTCAAGGTACTGTACTGTAAGATCAAAAATGTTTTCTTTATTTTTTTTTTTTATTTATTTTTTTTTTTCTTTTTGCTGTATGCGGGCCTCTCACTGTTGTGGCCTCTCCCGTTGCGGAGCACAGGCTCCGGATGCGCAGGCCCAGCGGCCATGGCTCACGGGCCCAGCCGCTCCGCGGCATATGGGATCCTCCCAGACCGGGGCACGAACCCGTATCCCCTGCATCGGCAGGCGGACTCTTAACCACTGCGCCACCAGGGAGGCCCTCTTTATTTTTTGTGTTTGTTTTTTATGTATTATTTGTGTGAAAAGTACTATAAACCTATTACAGTACAGTACCGTATAGCTGATTGTGTTAGTTGGGTACCTAGGCTAACCTTGTTGGACTTACAAACAAATTGGCCTTACGAACATACTCTCGGAACAGAACTCGTTCGTATGTAGGGGACTTACTGTGTCACTTTCTATTTCTCCCTTCAGATCTGTTAGTATTTGCTTAATATATTCATGTGTTCTGGTGTTGGGAACATATATATTTACAGTTGGGAACTCCCTGGCAGTCCAGTGGTTAGGACTTGGTGCTTTCACTGCAGTTGCCTGGGTTCAGTGCCTGGTCAGGGAACTAAGATGCCACAAGGTGCATGGCACAGCCAAAAATAAATAAATAAATAAATTAGGTCAAGTTGATTGATATGGTTGTTTAATCAATATTCTGGATTAACTTTTTTTTCCTGTATCAGTATTTTAAAGACATACCTCTATCATCCATCCTCCATAATCTCTGATGAGAAATCAGTTGTCATTTATATTGTTGTTTCCCTCCAGCTCCTGTTATAATTTTCTCCTTATCTTTGGTTTGCAGCAGTTTGACTCTGATGGTGCCTTGTTGTAGTTTTCTTTATATTGCTTGTAGTTTATATATTTTCTTTATATTTATCTAAATATATTTTCTTGGTATTTATCTTTATGTTTATTTATCTCGTGATTTGCCGAGATGCTCATATCTGCAGGGTGATATTTTTATCAAAATTTTAGCCATTAGAACTACAGAATTTTTCTGCCCCAGTTTTCCCCTCTACTCTCTCTCTCTGGCACTCTGATTTCACTTTTTTACACTATTTGATATTTTTTTGTTTCTTAGTAGTTTTTCTCTGTGCTCTTCAGAGTGAATAATTTCTGTTGTTCCATCTTTGAATCCACTGACTCATTTCTGTAGTGTCTAATCTGCTTTAAATCTTGTCTAGTAAAATTTTCATTTCAGATATATACTTTTTACTTCCAAAATTTGCCTTTGGTTCTTTTCTTTCTTTAATTGTTTCATTTTTCTGCTAAGGTTCCTCATCTCTTCATTCGTTATGACCAGCTTCGCCCGGTCATTGGCCAGTTTATACTTATGGCTTGAAAGTACTTGCCTAAACTTCTGGTTTCTGATCCAGCTTTAAGAGGTTTGGACTTCATCACTCCCTTTCTAACAACAAGAAAAGAGCTGAACAAACCGAATATCAACACATCTTTTTAGGTCCATTAGAGAACCGAGGCCACAGGATAAACTCCTGACCCCCAAACTGGAGAGATGGCTAGCCAGTTACAGAGAATCACATCTTACCAAAGCAGAAACCAACCCATGAACAGAAGTCACCAGGAGCCAGTACCAGGAGAGCAAAACTTAAACTGTAATTGATGAATTTTTGGAGTCTCAGTGTGAACAAGCTTGAGTTAATAACTCCAGGAGGGCCCAGTCTTAGGGGACACCCACACTTCTATGAGCTTTAGCTCCAGGAACCCTACCAGGTTCACATAGTTCAAATCAGAGAAATCCCCTCATGCAGGGAGAGGGGGAAATAGCCATTTGTATTGGAAGGTGGAGTCTTAACCACTGGACCACCGGGGAACTTGAAATAGCCATTTGTAAAACATCCAGAACATTCTGTCCTTCTTAACAAGACCTTCCTCCTCAGAAACTGTCTTTCTAGAGTCCAGCTGACCTGGGGGACCCAGCTCTAGCCCTCTCTAGCCTTTCACTTGGGGGAAGGAAAATACCCAACTTATACATTATTAGGGATTTGCAAATTAAAGCAACAGTGAGATACCATGCACACCTGTAAGAATGACTAAAATTGAAAACACTGACAGCACTAAATATTTGTGAAGATATGGAGCAACAGGAACTCTCATTCATTGCTGTTGGGAATGCAAAATGATAAAACCACTTTGGAAGACAGTTTGACAGTTTCATATAAATCTAAACATACTCTTACATAATAATCCAGCTACCATGCTCTTTGGTATTTACCCAAATTAGTTAAAAACTTAGGTCTGCACAAAAACCTGCACTCAGATATCTACAGCAACTTTTTTTTTATAATTGCCAAAACTTAGATGTCCTTCATCAAGTGAATGGTTAAACAAACTGTTGTGTATTTACACGATGGAATATTTTTCAGTAATAAAAAGAAATAAGCTATCAAACCATGAAAAGACATAGAGAAACCTTAAAAGTATATCACTGCTGGGCTTCCCTGGTGGCGCAGTGGTTGAGAGTCCACCTGCCGATGCAGGGGACACGGGTTCGTGCCCCGGTCCGGGAAGATCCCACATGCCACGGAGCGGCTAGGCCCGTGAGTCGTGGCCGCTGAGCCTGCACGTCCGGAGCCTGTGCTCCACAACAGGAGAGGCCACAACGGTGAGAGGCCCACATACGGAAAAAAAAAAAAAAAAAAAAGTATATCACTGCTAAATGAAAGAAGCCAATCTGAAGAATTACCTACTATATGATTCCAATTCTATGACATTCTGGAAAAGGAAAAACTATAAATAAATAATCAGTGGTTGCCAGGGGCTCAGGGGGATTGGGAGAGAGTCTAGTGGGTGGAGCATAGGAGATTTTTAGGGCATTAAAACTGTTCTCGGGCCTCCCTGGTGGCGCAGTGGTTAAGAGTCCGCCTGCCGAGGCAGGGGATACGGGTTCGTGCCCCGGTCTGGGAGGATCCCATGTGCCGCGGAGCGGCTGGGCCCGTGAGCCATGGCCGCTGGGCCTGCGCATCCGGAGCCTGTGCTCCGCAACGGGAGAGGCCACAACAGTGAGAGGCCCGCATACCGCAAAAAGAAAAAAAAAAAAAAAAAAACTGTTCTCTATGATATCGTAATGGTGGATACGTGTCACTATACATTTGTCAAAGCCCATACAATTCACAACAACAAGGGTGAACCTTAATGTAAATGATGGACTTTAGTTAATAATAATGTATCAATATTGGTTCGTCAGTTATAACAAATGCATCACCATGATACAAGACGTAAATAATAGGAGAAACTTGGGGGCTTGGGGTATAATTGGAACTCGCTATACTTTCTGATCAATTTTTCTCTAAACCTAAAACTGCTCTGAAAAACTTAGTCTATTAATTATTTAAAAAGAGAAAGAAAAGTACTTGCCTGCTAATTCTAACACCTAGATTATCTTGGAGTCTACTTCTACTAACTGCTTTTATCTCTTGGTTGTAAGTTACATCTTCCAGCTTCTTTGCATGTCTAGTTGATGTTCTTCAGTGCTTGAAACAGTTGCTCCTGTATCTTGTGCAGTTTTATAAGTTGTTTTCAGTAGAGTCAATCCAATACTAGTTTCTCTGTCACGGTCTAAGTAGAAGTTAAATAGTGCTTTTCAACCATGGCTGTACATTAGAATCACCTAGGGAACTTTAAAACTTACCAGTGCTTAATGGGACCCAGGCATGGGTAATTTTTAAAAAATTCTCCAAGTGATTAACAGGGTTAGGCTTTTCCCTGAATAAGAGCATTCTACTAGGGGGAGTGGGAACTGAAATCTGTCCTCTCCTCCCTGGAGGCAGGTTGTATCTGCCTGTGGAAGGAGCACCTTTTTGTTTTTGTTTCTGTTTTTTCCTTTCTTTTCCATTATGGTTTATCACAGGATATTGAATATAGTTCTCTGGGCTATACAGTAGGACCTTGTTGTTTATCTGTTCTATATATACTAGTTTGCATCTGCGAATCCCAAACTCCCCCTCCTTCCCTCCCCCAACACCCTCCTGCTTGGCAGCCGCAAGTCTGTTCTCTAGTCTGTGAGTCTGTTTGTGTTTCATAGATAAGTTCGTTTGTGTCCTATTTTAGATTCCACCTATAAGTGATATCATATGATATTTGTCTTTCTCTGTCTGATTTACTGCACTTAGTATGATCATCTCCAGGTCCATCCATGTTGCTGCAAATGGCATTATTTCATTCTTTTTTACAGCTGAGTAGTATTCCATTGTGTATATGTACCACATCTTCTTCACACATTCATCTGTCAGTGGACATTTAGGTTGCTTACATGTCTTGGCTACTGTGAATAGTGCTGCAATGAACATTGGGGTGCATGTATCCTTTTGAATTACAGTTTTCTCCAGATATATGCACAGGAGTGGGATTGCTGGATTATATGGTAGTTCTGTTTTTAGTTTTTTGAGGAATCTCCATTCTGTTCTGAAGGAGCACCTTTTTGAATTTGCCCTTTAAAGCTTCCATATGGATCAGCAGGACCCTGGATTCTAATGTGTAGCCACTAGCTTCCCCTAACAAGGGTGGAGGGTCAGGAATTCTTATTAACTTTTACAGAGATTTTAACATCATAACATTTTCAAGTTTATTGATGCTTTCTGTGCTCTAGAAGAGGGAAAGAGTTAGAAATAACTTGTATAGCCATCCTTTCCCACTTAAAGGTTTCTTTACAATGATGTGTTATCTATTCAAAACATTACGCAGTTTGCATTTTAAGAACTCATCTCTAAAACTACTTCATCTGATATTCCTTCAGTACAACTGTATCAATGAACCTTAATATATTAAGCTCTATCTTTTTTAATAAAGTAGAAGTACTTTCTGAGAACATATTGTTTATAATATTTGGTTTGATGCTATTTATTTCCTATTTTCCATGGTTTAGGCAGACTTCCATTGTTAATGTAATTATTAACATAAAATGTATTATAGCTTTTATGTGTATATACAACAAACATGCCCAGCATTTTCAGGAAATAAGTCTACCCAAAAGTGAATTTTGTTATCATCCAATATGTGCTTTTTAAAGGGCTGATTTTTTCCTTAACTTATTTTTGACCGTTTTAAATGAAAACTTTCTAGTGTGCTTCATGGTTGCTTACTTTCTGAAGCAGAGTATATGGAACCTAATCTAGCCCTTTCAAAGTGACTTAGTTATCATTATGAATCTTGTGTAATATATTCTGCTTTAATAGTACACTGGTGCCCTATGCTCTCAAAAATGTCTGGATAGTAGATCTTCCATTAGAGAGGCCCAAGTTATGTTAATTTTTTTACTTATTTTATCTGCTTTTTATGGGAATTTTCTAGGTTTTCTTTAAGGGGGGCCTTTTTGTTTCAGCATCAAGTTCTCATTTCCTTTGTCTAGTATATTATGTGTACTTAATGCCTATATATACTATGTATACTCTAATTCTCCTTTTCCCTTGGTTTCATTTGCTCTTTATAATGTACTGTGGATTGAGAAACCAAATAACTTAAACCAATAGGGGTTGTATCTAATAGTAAGCATAAATCAGGTTTGTATAAAAAGAACTTAAAGAACATTGGTTCAGATAGCCTCATCCACCAGAGGGCAGACAGCAGAAGCAAGAAGAACTACAACCCTGCAACCTGTGGAACAAAAACCAAATTCACAGAAAGATAGACAAGATGAAAAGGCAGAGGGCAATGTACCAGATGAAGGAACAAGGTAAAACCCCAGAAAAACAACTAAATGAAATGGAGATAGGCAACCTTCCACATAAAGATTTCAGAATAAAGATAGTGAAGATGATCCAGGACGTCGGAAAAAGAATGGAGGCAAAGATCGAGAAGATGCGAGAAATATTTAAGAAAGACCTAGAAGAATTAAAGGACAAACAAACAGAGATGAACAATACAATAACTGAAATGAAAAATACACTAGGAGAAATCAATAGCAGAATAACTGAGGCAGAAGAACGGATAAGTGACCCGGAAGACAGAATGGTGGAATTCACTGCCGTAGAACAGAATAAAGAAAAAAGAATGAAAAGAAATGAAGACAGCCTAAGAGACCTCTGGGACAACATTAAACACAACAACATTCGCATTATAGGGGTCTCAGAAGGAGAAGAGAGAGAGCAAGGACCCAAGAAAATATTTGAAGAGATTATAAAACTTCCCTAACATGGGAAAGGAGATAGCCACCCAAGTCCAGGAAGCACAGAGAGTCCCAGGCACGATAAACCCAAAGAGAAACACACCGAGACACATAATAATCAAATAGACAAAAATTAAAGACAAAGAAAAATTATTGAAAGCAACAAGGGAAAAACAACAAATAACATACAAGGGAACTCCCATAAGGTTAACAGCTGATTTCTCAGCAGAAAGTCTACAAGCCAGAAGGGAGTGGCATGATATATTTAAAGTGATGAAAGGGAAGAACCTACCACCAAGATTACTCTACCCGGCAAGGACCTCATTCAGATTCAATGGAGAAATCAAAATCTTTACAGAGGAAGCAAAAGCTAAGAGAATTCAGCACCACCAAACCAGCTCTACAACAAATGCTAAGGAACTTCTCTAAGTGGGAAACACAAGAGAAGAAAAGGACCTACAAAAACAAACCCATAACAATTAAGAAAATGGTAATAGGAACATACATATCAATAATTTCCATAAATGTAAATGGATTAAATGCCCCAACCAAAAGACACAGGCTCGCTGAATGGATGCAAAAACAAGACCCATATATATGCTGTCTACAAGAGACCCACTTCAGACCTAGGGACACATGCAGACTGAAAGTGAGGGGATGGAAAAAGATATTCCATGCAAATGGAAATCAAAAGAAAGCTGAAGTAGCAATACTCATATCAGATAAAATAGACTTTAAAATAATGAATGTTACAAGAGACAAGGAAGGACACTACCTAATGAGCAAGGGATCAATCCAAGAAGAAGATGTAACAATTATAAATATATATGCACCCAACATAGGAGCACCTCAATACATAAGGCAACTGCTAACAGCTCTGAAAGAGGAAATCAACAGTAACACAATAATAGTGGGGGACTTTAACATCTCACTTACACCAATGGACAGATCATCCATAATGAAAATAAATAAGGAAACACAAGCTTTAAATGACACAATAGACCAAATAGATTTAATTGATATTTATAGGACATTCCATCCAAAAACAGCAGATTACACTTTCTTCTCAAGTGCGCACGGAACACTCTCCAGGATAGATCACATCTTGGGTCACAAATCAAGCCTTGGTAAATTTAAGAAAATTGAAATCATATCAAGCATCTTTTCTGACCACAATGCTATGAGATTAAAAATCAATTACAGAGAAAATAATGTCAAAAACACAAACACAGGGAGGCTAAACAATACATTACTAAATAACCAAAAGATCACTAAGGAAATCAAAAAATGCCTAGAGACAAATGACAATGAAAACAAGATGATCCAAAGCCTATGGGATGCAGCAAAAGCAGTTCTAAGAGGGAAGTTTATAGCAATACAAGCCTACCTCAGGAAGCAAGAAAAATCTCATAAACAATCTAACCCTATGCCTAAAGGAACTAGAGAAAGAAGAACAAACAAAACTCAAAGTTAGCAGAAGGAAAGAAATCATAAAGATCAGAGCCGAAATAAATGAAATAGAAACAAAGAAAACAATAGCAAAGATCGATAAAACAAAAAGCTTATTCTTTGAGAAGATAAACAAAATTGATAAACCATTAGCCACACTCATCAAGGAAAAGAGGGAGAGGACTCAAATCAATAAAATGAGAAATGAAAAAGGAGAAGTTACAACAGACACTGCAGAAATACAAAGCACCCTAAGAGACTACTACAAGCAACTCCATGCCAATAAAATGGACAACCTGGAAGAAATGGACAAATTCTTAGAGAGGTATAACCTTCCAAGACTGAACCAGGAAGAAATAGAAAATATGCACAGACCAATCACAAGTAATGAATTGAACTATGATTTAAAATCTTCCAACAAACAAAAGTCCAGGACCAGATGGCTTCACAGGTGAATTCTATCAAACATTTAGAGAAGAGCTAACACCCATCCTTCTCAAACTCTTCCAAAATATAGCAGAGGAAGGAACACTCCCAAACTCATTCTATGAGGCCTCTATGAGGTCACCATCACCGTGATACCAAAACCAGACAAAGATAACTAAAAAAAATTAAAATTACAGACCAATAGCACTGATGAATATAGATGCAACAATCCTCAACAAAATACTAGCAAACAGAATCCAACAACACATTAAAAGGATCATAGACCATGATCAAGTGGGATTTATCCCAGGGATGCAAGGATTCTTCAATATACACAAATCAATCAGTGTGATACACCATATTAACAAAGTGAGGAATAAAAACCATATGATCATCTAGGTAGTTGCAGAAAAAACTTTTCACAAAATTGAACACCCATTTATGATAAAAAGTCTCCAGAAAGTGGGCATAGAGGGAACCTACCTCAACATAATAAAGGCCATATACGACAAACCCACAGCAAACATCATTCTCAATGGTGAAAAACTGAAAGCATTTCCTCTAAGATCAGGAAGAAGACAGGGATGTCCACTCTCGCCACTGTTGCTCAGCATAGTTTTGGAAGTCCTAGCCACGGCAACCAGAGAAGAAAAAGAAATAAAAGGAATACAAATTGGAAAAGAGGAAGTAAAACTGTCACTGTTTGCAGATGACATGATACTATACATAGAGAATCCTAAAGATGCCACTAGAAAACTACTAAAGCTAATCGTTGAATTTGGTAAAGTTGCAGGATACAAAATTAATGCACAGAAATCTCTTGCATTTCTATACACTAATGAAAAATCTGAAAGAGAAATTAAGGAAACACTCCCATTTACCACTGCAACAGAAAGAATAAAATACCTAGGAAGAACCCTACCTAGGGAGGCAAAAGACCTGTATGCAGAAAACTATAAGACACTGGTGGAAGAAATCAAAGATGACACAAACAGGTGGAGAGATATGTCATGGTCTTGGATTGGAAGAATCAATATTGTGAAAATGACTATACTACCCAAAGCAATCTACAGATTCAATGCAATCCCTATCAAGTTACCAATGGCATTTTTTACAGAACTAGAACAAAAAATCTTAAAATTTGTCTGGAGACACAAAAGACCCCCAATAGCCAAAGCAGTCTTGGGGGAAAAAAACAGAACAGTAGGAATCAGACTCCCTGACTTCAGACTATACTACAAAGCTACAGTAGTGAAGACAATGTGATACTGGCACGGAAACAGAAATATAGATCAATGGAACAGGATAGAAAGCCCAGAGATAAACCCACGCACCTATGGTCAACTAATGTATGACAAAGGAGGCAAGGATATACAATGGAGAAAAGACAGTCTCTTCAGTAAGTGGTGCTGGGAACACTGGACAGCTACATGTAAAAGCTACACTCCCTAACACCATACACAAAAATAAACTCAAAATGGATTAAAGACCTAAATGTAAGACTGGACACTATAAAACTCTCAGAGGAAAACAGAGGAAGAACACTCTTTGACATAAATCACAGCAAGATCTTTTTTGATCCACCTCCTAGAGTAATGGAAATAAAAACAAAAATAAACAAACGGGACCTAATGAAACTTCAAAGCTTTTGCAAAGCAAAGCAAACTACAAACAAGATGAAAAGACAACCCTCAGAACAGGAGAAAATATTTGCAAACAAATCAACAAAGGATTAATCTCCAGAATATATAAACAGCTTATGCAGCTCAATATTAAAAAAGCCAAACAACCCAATCCTAAAATGGACAGAAGACCTAAATAGACATTTCTCCAAAGAAGACATACAGATGGCCAAGAAGCACATCACTAATTATTAGAGAAATGCAAATCAAAACTACAATGAGGTATCACCTCACACCAGTTAGAATGGACATCATCAGAAAATCTACAGACAACAGATACTGGAGAGGGTGTGGAGAAAAGGGAACCCTCTTGCACTGTTGGTGGGAATGTAAATTGATACAGCCACTGTGGAGAACAGTATGGTGGTTCCTTAAGATACTAAAAATAGATTACCATATGATCCAGCAATCCCACTACTGGGCATATACCCAGAGAAAACCATAATTCAAAAAGACACATGCACCCCAGTGTTCATTGCAGCACTGTTTACAATAGCCAGGACATGGAAGCAAACTAAATGTCCATCAACAGACGAATGGATAAAGAAGATGTGGTACATATATACAATAGAATATTACTCAGCCATAAAAGGGAATGAAATAGTGCCATTTGCAGATCCGTGGATGGACGTAGAGACTGCCATACAGAGTGAAGTAAGTCAGAAAGAGAAAAACAAATATCATACATTAACACATATATGTGGAACCTAGAAAAATGGTACAGATGAACCAGTTCGCAGGGCAGAAATAGAGACACAGATGTAGAGAACAAATGTACGTACACCAAGCAGGGAAAGCGGTGGGGCGGGGGTGTGGGATGAACTGGGAGATTGGGATTGACATATATACACTAATAGGTATAAAACGGATAACTAATAAGAACCTGCTGTATAAAAAAATAAAGTTCAGAAATTCAAAAAAACATTTGTTCAGTGAACATTTGTGAGGTGCCTTCTTTCTTCAAGGCAACATAGATAATATATCACATATTTAGACTCTGCACTACAGATTAGAAACTAACCTGGATGAGGATGTATAAAATTATTGTAGTAAATATTATAATAATATGTGATTAATATATTACATTATAATAAATATAGTTATATTAATAACTACTTATTAAAATTATTATAGTAAGCCTTGCTTAGCAATTTAAACAACATATTAGGGTGAACATAGATAAAGGAACATTTAACTCTTTAAAGCACTATAAACACCTATTTTGAGCCCTTAAAACCTTTTTTTTAACGTCCTAGTTAAATTTTGAATAGTTGATATTGCCAAATAAGTGGATTCTTTAAAATTAGGGTACATACTCAAAACGTGTCTTACAGATATATATATATATATATACCAAAGTATTAATATCTGTTACTCATATCCTGAGTTTGTAAATTTGACATTTTCTTCTATGCCTGCCTTTTGCCCAGAATTAAGCTGTGCTGCCATCAGGTGGCAGTGATGCCTTAGTTATGGCCTCACAGTGCTGTTGCCAGCCTTCTTCCTCATGGGTTGCCACTGCCCGGAAATCAGGGCAGGAGAAAGTTCAGACAGAGAACCTCATCTGGGAGCAGAGAGGAAAGGAAAGACTTTATGATAACAGGGAGTCCTAATGCAGAAGGGAAGGGATCAGTGGTTGGAGCACAATTCTTGACACTTTTCTCAAGTCCTTATTTGAATCCCATGTGTATCACAGCCCAGCTATGTTGTCTTGCCTCACTTGTTAAATGAAGATATATCCACTTCATAGGGTTTTTACATGGTTCAAATCAAAGAGTGAAACTAAAGTGCTTAGCACGGAGCCTGGTAGGGAGGATGCTGTCCAGAAATGGTGGTTCTTATTGTAGGGATCAGGGATGGTGGGGAGGCAGGCCCAGCTGCAGCTGCAGGAATCGAGATGACTTCAGGCTGCATTTCTTTACACTTTACAGCCCTCGGGGAAAATACCTCTAACAGACAGACAGGCAGGCAGGCAGGCAGATAAGTTTTCCTCATGTCTCCCTTAGTGTTGGAGAGGAAGAAGCGGCCGTCAGCAGCATTTGAAGGTGAAGACAGTTGCGTCCTTCCCACAGACATTTCGTTGCCCCCTGTCGACTTGTCCCTCTGAAGACCCAGTCTCACCAACTCAGGGAGACAAGCTTAGGAAGTCAGAAACTCAACTGGCTATAACTTGATGACGAGTAAAACGTTTCTCTAATTCACTGTACATTTTTTCTTTTTTTGGCTTCATTGGATCTTCATTGCTGCGCGCAGGCTTTTCTCTAGTTGCGGTGAGCAGGGGCTACTCTTCGTTGCGGTGCATGGGCTTCTTGTGGTGGCTTCTCTTGTTGCGGAGCATGGGCTCTAGGCGCGCGGGCTTCAGTAGTTGTGGCACGTGGGCTCAGTAGTTGTGGCTCGTGGGCTCTGAAGCGCAGGCTCAGTAGTTGTGGTGCACGGGCTTGGTTGCTCCGCAGCATGTGGGATCTTTCTGGACCAGGGCTGGAACCCATGTCCGCTGCATTGGCAGGCAGATTCTTAACCACTGTGCCACCAGGGAAGCCCTGAGAAGTGTACAAATTTGTTTAATGTAAGTTTTATGTGACAAGGTAGCCTTCATAAGGAAATGAAGACCCAAAGAAACAGACCTGAGTATTTTATGATAGGCTTGATGAAAAGTTGACAGTTCATGAAGGAATATGATAGATTAAGGAGTATGAAGTAATTGTAGTAAACCGAGGGAATTTATTAGCAAGGCCTGTTTGTAGGCTTCTTCTTGGCATTCCTTTGTTTTGGGAGATAAGAATGGACGTTCCATTCCTCTGGGTATAGTGAGGGCACCTCTCACATGAGGGTTTTATGACCTGTTTTAGGGGAGAAGGGTTGGTGAGGAGGTCAGGCTGACTTTCCTGCTCTTCCTTTTCTTAAATTTCTTTATCTTAAGATATTCAATATGCCAAGGTGCCATAATTTGGGGTAGCATGTCCAGAACCCCATCACCACCAGCCTCTCCTCTCTTTTTTAAAATACAAGGGGGAGCATATAATACATAATTTTCTGCATTTGGCTTTTAAAATATTTGACTCTTTTTTTGAATTTTTTTTTTCCTTTGGCTGTGTTGGGTCTTTGCCACTGCCTGCAGGCTTTCTCTAGTGGTGGTGAGCAGGAGCTACTCTTCGTTGCAGTGAGTGGGCATCTCATTGCAGTGGCTTCTCTTATTGTGGAGCATGGGCTGTAGGCATGCAGGTTTCAATAGTTGCAGCACGCTGGCTCAGTAGTTGGGGCACATGGGCCCTAGAGCGTGTGGGCTTCAGCAGTTGTGGCGCATGGGCTCAGTAGTTGCAGCACAAGGGCTCTAGGCCATGTGGGCTTCAGTAGTTGTGGCACAGGCTTCAGTAGTTGTGGCTCGTGGGCTCCAGAGCACAGGCTCAGTAGTTGTGGCACATGGGCTTAGTTGCTCCGTGGCATGTGGGATCTTCCCAGACCAGGGCTCGAACCCGTGTCCCCTGCATTGCCAGGTGGATTCTTAACCACTGCGCCACCAGGGAAGCCCCTCATTGTACATTTAAAACCAAAAACCCCTAAGTTGTATTTCCCTTTAGAAAAAAATTTTAGGTATAATATAATTCCAAGATGTAATATCATTTCTCTCTCCTCCACGTACCCTTCAAACAAAATATCTTTTCCATCCCCTTACTGTTGCTTCAGTTGCTCCGGTAGCTGACAAAGCCTTTTCCTGCATAGTTAGAAATGAAACAGTCAGAATACAAATATGATGGAAGAAATATTCAACTAGATTTGACCAGTATTTACCAAGTACTTGCTTCTGTAACATACCAAGACATATTTTGGGGAGATAGCAAAGATCATCCAAAACACAGTTCCTACTCTAAAGAACATTACCCATTAGGAGGGGAGACAGTTCACATATACAATTATTTTAAGAAAAAATGTGGTGAATGCTACAGTGGTAATTGTAATAGCTTATATTTATAGACACTTTCCAGATTAAAAACTGCTATCAAATACATTATCTTGTTTATTCTTTGCAATAACCCCCTATGAAGAATAAGTATTAAGTGTAATTGAAAAAGAGTCATCGAGGCTCCAAGGTGAAATGCCGAAGGTCACAGAGCCAGCGAGTCCACCATCAGCTCAGCTGGTGTGTACTGGGATGCCTGGCACACGGCACCGGCACCGGGGAGTGCTAGCTTATCCCACCATTTTTCTGTGCGCTGAGTGCTGTTTTTGGTGTGGGGATGTAGTGGTAAATAAGACAGACAGAATCCCCATCTTCAAGGAGGATGAATGGTGTATCCATAATGTAAAACGAAATTTCTTACCTACATTCTATTCTTTCTTTTAACTCTTGGAGTAAGTACCAAAATACAGCGCTTTGGCGACCCTGAGGAGGGAGAGTAATTCTCACAGGGGTGGTTATGGAGGGCCTCGCAAAGGGGGTTTCTTGCCCTGCCACCCAGTTCCTGATTGACTTTTTAAATGTGCCATGTTATTCATCCTCCCTTTTGGAATTTTCCAGGTGCGCAGATTTTCTGAGGCATTCTTTTGTTTTGAACATCCAAGAGAAGCTGCCATTGCATACCAAGAACTTCAGTGAGTAGCATAAATCCAAAATTTAACTGATTCTATTTCCTTTTACATAAGATATCATCTCAGAATTTATCAGTGACAGAATATACAATATTTACAATGAAAGAAATTAGGAGAATTTGAAGTTTAGAAAGCTCCTGTTTAGTCAAATTGCATTTAATCTTATGCATTACTTCACTAAAGACCCTGCCCTTACATAAAGAAGTGTACTGCGGTG
The DNA here is from genome assembly GCF_025265405.1 of Mesoplodon densirostris. Taxonomy (NCBI): domain Eukaryota; kingdom Metazoa; phylum Chordata; class Mammalia; order Artiodactyla; family Ziphiidae; genus Mesoplodon; species Mesoplodon densirostris. Next base: position 79,582,581 of record NC_082672.1, read on the forward strand.
TTACCCCTCCCCACACAGATCTACCCCACCCTTGGGAGTCCCACGCAGCCCTGGCTCCAGCCTTTCATTTGGCCATCTTGTTGTATTTTTATCTTCACAGGTCAGAATCTCTTACATTTATCATTATGTATTACATATTTTCACAGGTAGTCTGACTGGCACTTCCTGCTGTTATGTAAAAGATTTACAATTCAAATATCCTGAGTAGATGCCTTCCACTTTCCCTACTGAGTACATTTAGATCTGGTTTTCTTTGGCTTTAAAGAATATTTTGAGGACATTATGTTGAGTGAAAAAAGTCAGACATAAAAGAGTAAAGAATATATGACTCTGTTTATATGAAGTTCTGGAACACGTAAGACTAAGGTGAAGCAAGTCAGAAGAGTGGTTGTCTTGGTGTCGACTTGAGCTGGGAGTTTGCCTGGAAAGACATGAGCGTACTCTCTGGACAGGTGGAAAATGTTCTGTATCGCGTGTCCGTTTGTCAGAATCGTGCAGCCAAGATTTGTTTGTTTCAAAAATGTGAAGTATATGCCCCAACAGACAACTGTAAATAATCATAGGGTGTGTGGGTAGGCAGTGAGTGGAGTTACAGACAAAGCAAGAAAGGAAAACGTTTGTTGATGGGGCTTATGGTGCTGTTCTGTGTACTTTGATTTGTTTCAAATTTTCCGTAAGAAAGTTTTTTAAAAAAAACTGTTTTGCATTAGAAAGTTATATACCTTTTTTAAAATAGCTGTTAATTGTATTCATCAGTACGTGTTAACGTCTTTTTTTCAACATTATCACCAAGTTGTTAGCAGGCATTTGAGCTTTTGGTCTTTCTCCTCTATGCTATTCTCAGCTAATTAGGATGTTCAGACATTAAGCACAGATGACTCACTTTGAAATAACATTTAAAAGTATAGAAGAGTGTAATAGAAATTAAATAATTTATCAGTAAACCATAATTTTATTAGTCAGTAATTTTTGTCAACAAACCATAATTTTCATCGTACCAGTTTTTATCTCTGACCAAGGAGCTCTTTCGTAAGGAGGTTGTCTTGAGGAGGGGTGGTCCTGGAGAGACAATGAGGTGAAATTGGTGTGATTGTCTAGATTGCAGTCTGACGTAAGACATGTTTTTCAGTGCTCAGAGTCACCTCCAGATGTGCACCGCTCTCAAAAACACTTCCTTCTGCAGCTCTCTCCCACCCCTGCCTATTGAGTGTAGTGAATTAGATGGAGATCTCAATTCATTACCTGTGATCTTTGAAGACAGGTATTTAGATGCAGTTACTGAAGGTAAGTGTAATCTAACTAAAATATGTAAGCTGTGTGTGTCATTTTCAGTATATTCTGTCTAATATACATAAAGCCATTCCTTAATGTGGGGCTGTTTTCCCCCCTCCAGTTTTATTTATTTTTGAGGATATTAGAAAGTTATAGTCAGAGAAAGTAGTCTTAATCATATGAGTTCTTATACCTCGTTTTAAACCTGAATTTCTTTTTCTTTGGATAAAAGACTTAGATGCACCCTGGATGGGAATTCAGAGTCTTCAGAGATCAGAGTCCAGTAGAATGGATAAATGTGAGACTGAAGAAAGCTCTCTAGCTGGACTTTCCAGCCCAGAGTTGAAAGTCAGACCTGCTGGGGCCTCCAGTTTTTGGTCTACAGAAGGTGAAAAGCAGCTAACAAAGTCTCTAAAAGGAAAGAATGAAGAATCAAATAAATCCAAGGTTAAGGTTACTAAGCTCATGAAAACAATGAAACCTGAAAACACAAAAAAATTAATAAAACAGAACTCTAAGGATTCTGTGATTTTGGTAGGCTACAAATGTTTGAAAAGTACAGCATCAAATGATCTCTGTAAAAGCTTTGAAGGCAATCCTTCACATAGTCCGAAGGAAGGTCTGCACACCACAATATGTGGATATAATTTTGACCTAAAGACCTACATCAGACAGACAAGTCAAAAGGAAGCTAGCTATTTGCCAGCTAATACAGAGAGAACTGAACAAAAGTCTCCAGATATTGAAAATATGCAACCAGACCTGTTTGATCCTTTGAACTCTGGCAGCCTAAATCTTTGTGCAAATTTGTCCATTTCAGGTAAACTTGATATCTCCCAGGACGATAGTGAAATTGCACAAGTGGAACACAGTGTGGCATCCAGAAGTTCATCAGATGATTGCCATGATCATCAAACTGCCCCCACTTCGGGAGTTAGGACAATTGAAGTAAAGCCCTCTAATAAAGACCCTTTCAGTGGAGAGAAAATAACTGTTAAAATAGGACCTTGGACAGAGCTTCGACAAGATGAAATATTTCTGGATAGTTTACAACTACCCAACTTTGAGTCCTTAGAACCTAATGGTAAATCTAAATCTATAGAACTAACACTTGAAAAGGAAGCTTTGCAGGAAGCAAAGTGTCGTTCTGTTGGAGAATCACTAGCTAAGCTAAGAAGTAATCAACCTGCTTCTTCTACAAGAGAATATCATGTTGTAGTGAGTGGAGACTCAATTCAGTTACCAGATGTTAGGGCCACGTGCGCCTCGTCTCGGTTCTCAGATTCAGGTGTGGAAAGTGAACCAAGCTCTGTTGCAACACATCCAAACCCTGACCTAGTCTTTGAAACTGCACAAGGGCAAAGTCTTTACATTAACGAACGGTTATTTCCTCAGCTTTTGATGAAGCCGGATCATAATGTAAAGTTTTCAGTAGGCAGCCACTGTACTGAGAGCACAAGTGCTTTCAGTGAGATCCAGTCATCCTTAGCGTCCATAAACTCTCTGCCTTCTGACGATGAGCTGTCACCTGATGAAAATCCTAAGAAATTGGTTGTACCTGAATGCCACCTAAGCGATAGCAGAACCGTGTTGAATCTAGGAACAATTGATGTGCCAAAATGTGACGATAGGAAAAAGTCAAGTATTATCTTGCAACAGCAGAGTGTTGTGTTTTCAGGGCATTTGGACAATGAAATGATAGCAATACATTCCTTAAATTCAAGCACTAAAGACCCTTTACAATTTGTTTTTTCAGACGAAGGTACTTCCAGTGATGTGAAAAGTAGTTGCAGCTCCAAACGTAACTTGGACACTGTGTGTAAAGACTCCCAGAGCCCTGATAAATCTAGTGACCCTGCAGGGACCGCAGTTCCGTTAAGTTCAGGACTGGTTTGTTCAGGCACCCCTTGTGTCGTTTCAGGTTCCATTTCTACCAGGACAGACGTCAGTGAAGATAGAACTGTGAAAAGAAAAAATAGCGATGCGTTAAATCTCAAACAAATGTATTCAGAAGCCCCTACAGTTAAAGATGAAACGCACCTGGGTACAGGTGACCCTTTTTCAACCAGTCCTGATATGGTAAAGCAAGGGCTTGTGGAAAATTATTTTGGCTGTCAAAGCAGTACAGATACTTCTGACACGTGCACTATTAGCTACAGCAATTCAGTTAGCCCTCAGAAGGAAGCTTCTGAAAAAGAAATTAGTAATCTTCAGCAGGACCAGGGTAAAGATGAGGAGGAAGAAGAGCAGGACCAACAAATGGTTCAAAATGGGTATTACGAAGAGACGGATGACCCCGCTTCGGCTGGGGCAGTACGTGCTCACTGCACAGACCGAGGTGCCCTAGAAGAAGAAAGATTTATCAGATCCGAAAAGATTAGCACTGACTATCTGAGGGATGGTATAACTATGCCTACTGTCTGTACTTCCGGCTGTCTGTCCTTCCCATCTGCACCACGAGAGTCTCCTTGTAGTGTTAAGTATTCTTCTAAGAGTAAATGCGATGCCATTACAAAGCAGCCAAGCAGCGCTTCTTACAACTTCACCTCATCACTGTCCTGGTATGAAAATTCACCAAAACCTCAAATACAAGCGTAAGTAATGGAGCACGATAGCACGTGCTACTAAAGAGAGAGAGAACATATATGTATATTTCTCCGGTAACATGCATATTTCACGTTCTCTGATTTCTGTAATACAGAATATGCTTCTTCGATTAGCTGTCTGAAATGGAGGAGTGAACTCAGTATACTCCTTGACAGACAGACCTGCAGTTCCCTGTATGACTGTTCTGTTCTGTAGGCTTGACTTGCCTGATACAGATTTTCCATTGGTAGCTTTATGGTAGAAGTATGGAATAATTGAGGTTAAAACCCTTTTTTTCCCATCAATACCTCATCTATCCCCTGGTTAACTCCCAGACCAAAGTTAGGTTTTGTATCTAGCAAATAAGGACAATATTAGATAATTGCTAGAAACTTCCTAAAGCCTACCAGACTTAGATTGCCTCAGTTAAGTCAGTGTTTCCAGAATTGGGATTTAATGGACCAGTAAAAAAAATCCAGAAAATTTTGAGCATGACATAGGTTTACTAGCATGGCACTGGTTTTCTACTACCTTATTCCAGATGGAATTATAATCCCTGGAATAAAATGTCTGGGCATATCTACTGTAGGTTTTTTAAGCTCCCAGATCATTCTGATGTATACACACAAGTAAGACCCATGGTGCCTACACCTAGTGAGCCTAGCAAGGCGAGAACAGCCCATTGAAGACTTGTAATGTGCTGGGAAGCTGAAGGTTGCACCACCTCCTGGGTACCTCAGACTCTTCTGAGTCATTAGTTAAAGCAGTGGTCTGTATTCTTCACCCAGGGTGTCCCACTCAGTTTAGTGTTCATCAGCTTCTTGGAGTTTTATCAGTCCAAATGATCTAATGTTATGATAGTTAATAATTTTTGATGTTCTCAGTCCCCAAGTTGATTAGATATGTCACTTATTCTATCAGTAAATGAGTGTATGCCACCAATTTTATTTAATCACATCCCCCTCTTAGTTCTGTTCCTTCTTATTGGTATTTTTAGAGAAAAATACAAATAACCTCATCTACTAAATACTATACCTGCCATTCTCACTGCTACACTGTGTAGAATATCTCCTTCTTTTCCTTTTATATAAGATTAAAAAGGAGCAAAAAGGGTAAGATTTGATCACAGGATCAGCATCAGACTGTCCTCTGTGCAGTACTTCTCCCGTCTTTTCTATGCATACAGTATAAAATTCAGTAGAAAGCATAACTCCATTCCCAGTGTTTTCTTAGTGGATTTCAAGTTTAAAAGAATATTTTTAAGTGATGTCAGGCTTTAAATACTCATTGTATTTGGTCACAATATGTACTAAAAAATAGTAAAAAAAAAAAAAAAAGTACTCTCTGATTTCTAAATCATTTAGGTGAACCCACATATTTTCATTATTTTAAAATCAAATATTTCTGGATTTCCTCTTCTGCAGTTCTCTAAATGCAGCATATTATCTTTTGGGTTCTAAAAACTGAGTATAATACTTAGTAACGAGTGTTTTTTACACTATTTTGCTTCAGCTTCGTTCAGGCAAAAGAAGAATTGAAGCACCTTAAGCTCCCTGGGTTCATGTACAGCGATGTTCCTCTTCTGGCATCCTCAGTACCCTATTTTTGTGTGGAAGAGGAGGAGGAGGGCCATTCCGAAGACGGAGTCCATCTCGTTGTCTGTGTGCACGGCCTGGACGGTATGTAACGTCTGTGTGTGTAACCCGTAGCAACTCAATCTTTTCTTTTCCTAGTAGATCTCATTTAGTTTTATTTAATCTTTGACCTGAAAAAAGATTTCTAAATTGCTGATATTAATTAAATCTTAAATACTCTCTAAAACAGAGATGTGCTTAATTTTGCTGAGTATAATATTAGATTTCTTTGTAAAGTAAATTTTCCATGGAATTGACATCCACATGCCAACATTTTATTTATTTTAACTTCGGATTTTTCTGTCTTCTCTGTTTTTATTCTTTTTGTCAGCTGTCACCTCATGGCAATCATTTTGTCTCCCTTTGATCATCTTTCTGCTTCCCTTTTAGCTTGCTGCTTTAAACCTTATGGACAAGAAAAATCAATACCTAAGAATTAAAGATTCACTGATTAATCAGAGTATAACTTAAATTCCTAATACCTTGTTTTGCTGCTGTGGTTTTGTGACAGCTGTTTTGGTTACTCAACAGCCTATTTTTCTTGGTTAGGAACTATGTTAGAAGACACCAAATATCTCTGGACTAGCGGAGTATTACTGTGTTATAAGGTGATTCTGTAGCAACAAATTGACAAAAGATTTTATGGATTATAAAAATGCTAAACACAGGTCTGAGCTAGTAAATTCTTATGAAGTTGGATATTTTTCTTTAAGAAAAACAAAACTGTGACTCTTAAGAAATAAAATATCTCTAACACTAACCTCTTTCCCCCAACTAATAAAATTTTCAAAGAATTATCCTCCAAGAAAGGCTTCTTGGCCCAGTAGAATCTCTGGTAAATTCCTCTTTGAAATCGTCAAGAAACACACTATCCCATGTTATAGGGAGGGAGACAGACACACTGCTTGGGGGGGTGGGGGCGGTGGCGAGAGCATCAATGCAACCAGACCTCTGAAGAGACAGGCTGTTGGAGGCCATTGCCAGCTGATGGAAATCCGCTGTGAAATAGACACTGAGGATTCTGGTTCCCAGGGCCTTGTCACTTCACAGCTGGCACAGGCCTACGCTTGTCCCCAAGAAATGTAACAGAGTGTGAGGGTGCGCATTGCACCTTTTGCTTTATCTCATCCCTTAGGTATAACTTTCATTTTCTTCATTTTCTAGGTAACAGTGCAGATCTCCGGTTAGTAAAAACTTACATTGAACTTGGACTGCCTGGGGAAAGAATTGATTTCCTTATGTCTGAGAGAAATCAGGTACAGATAGCTGTGTTTTCAGTGGAAGCACACATTTTTCTATCAGTTTCTACCTAAATATTTGCTGACTACAAAATGCCTGTAGTAGTAGAAATAATTTTTCTGATTTCTATGAAGTGTAACAATTAATGCATAGCCTAAGGAAGTAGAAGTGATTTACAGTTTGATTTATGAGCTATTTACATGTGCAAAATTCCTAGGATTTCACATTCTGTGCAAATATTTTAATTAAACCATTATAAATAACCTTAATAACCTTATGTTCAGTGTTGATAGTGGACTAAACGATTATCTAATGAAGTATTAAGAACAGTGAGCCTTTTTTTCCCCTAGAAATTCACTACTTGTTCATTTTAATATAATGAATAGTACATTCACTAACTTCTTTAAAAGCCACTGGTCTTTAACCATATTTTCAATGCCTAAATTAAAAATAATGTTTATATTCAGTGTTTTATGTAATTACACATATTCAGTATATAACATATCTATTTCGCTTTTGTTTAGAATGATACTTTCGCTGATTTTGATAGCATGACTGATCGCCTTCTGGACGAGATAATACAGTATATTCAGATATATAGTCTAACAGTCTCAAAAATAAGGTAACTTCTATAATATTACATAAATTGTTTTTATATCTTTATGAATTATAGAAAAATCACACAGAATTTCTGGTAATTTTGTTGTCCTATTCTGAAATATAGGATACCGCAACTCTAATTTAAAGAGAATAAAAATAAAAAGATTTTAGGGAAAGACCACATATTATATAATTCTGTTTATATGAATTGTCCAGAATTGGCAAAATTATAGAGATAGAGGTAGATCAGTGACTGCTTAGGTCTGGGGGAGAGGGGAGATGGTGTGGGGCGGGGCAGTGATAGCTAAAGAATATAAGGTTGGACTTCCCTGGTGGTGCAGTAGTTAAGCATCTGCCTGCCGATGCAATGGACATGGGTTCGAGCCCTGGTCCGGGAAGATCCCACATGCTGCGGAGCAACTAAGCCTGTGCACCACAACTACTGAGCCTGCTCTCTAGAGCCCACGAGCCGCAACTACTGAAGCCTGCATTCCTAGAGCCCATGCTCTGCAACAAGAGAAGCCACCGCAATGAGAAGCCTGCGCACCACAACAAAGAGTAGCCCCTGCTCACCACAACTAGAGAAAGCCTGCGTGCAGCAACGAAGACCCAACACGGCCAAAAATAAATAAATAAATAAATTTATTTTAAAAGAATGTAGGGTTTCTTTTTAAGGTGGTGAAATATTCTAAAATTTCTTGTAGTGATGGCTGCACTACTCCGTAAATACACTAGAAAGCGTTGAATTGTACACCTTAAACGGCTGAATTGTATGGTATGTGAATGATATCTCAGTAAAGCTGTTACCAAAAAGAAAGGTTATAGGGAAATGGATATATATAAAAAAAATGAAACTGTAAAATACTTTCAACGTGTCATGACTATACTTGGAGAGTCAGCTTTCCACAAGCAGGAGATGATGATCGAATCAATATGTCTTATTATTTAATCACAGATGTTGTGAATAGACATGGGGGAGAGAAAAGCATTTGTTTCTTCTAGTCCGGTAAGAATTAAAGAAAAAGTCAAAACTAATCTTCCTGCCTCAAAAAGAGTAGAGTAAACTGATGCATTTCACATCCCAGCTGGGTTAGAGGAGGAAGCTGGCTCTTTATACTCTAGGCTTTTGTAGAGTTTGCTTCCTCTTCGAAGTACAGAGTAGGGACAAAGAACAGAGAGAGCAGGTTTTTATTTGAAGTCACTGTTTAAAAACAGATTTCTGTTAAAATATGGTGGGAGATGCAAGTATGTGGGGGGTGGAGAGAGATTGTTTTCTTGCTCTAGTCATTCTCTTCATTTATGGATTTTTCATCTGTTTACTAAATTTTCTATAGTCATCTTGTATTCCTTTTATTAATTTGTTATTTTTTGATGAGAAAATAAGTCTGTTGTTTCAGTTCTTTTATTCATCCACCAAAGTATGCCCTCTTCTAGATTAGATGGTCAGTTATAATCAACCATTATCCAAAAGCTTGATTTGGTTGATTGAAGACTGTTCATTATCAGACTTCAGTGTACAGCTTCAGGAAGTTTGCAGCTTCTCACTAGTTATATCTGTAAGCTAGTTATGTCTGTAAACTAGTTATATCTGTAAACCACTTTTAAGGCAGCTTTCAGGCTTTCTTCTTTCACCGTTAATTGTCCCGAGGGATTCATATACTGTCTATTGTAAAATAATGGTAGGCAAAAAGGCTCTTTTGATTTAAACTATTCCTTAATAAAGGTGAAATGCTTTATAAGTATTAGTTATTCTTTTGGTATAATTTTAGACTTACAGTCAGAAAATGCACATTTTTTTTCCCGTGGCTTGAAAGTACTTAGTCAGAGAACTCCCCACCTTGGAGTGTGGACCAGAGAATAAGAGAAATGGGGATATAATGTCTCCTAAATCATGCTTATATGTATAATTTCATTATTTTGTTTTAAATCATGACTTAACAGGTAAATAGTTGGTGTGTGTACCTAAAGATGCAAATTTATCATCTAGTCAATATATTAGCACTTTTAAAATGTATTTCTTTCTAAGCAATTACGAACTAGGGGTAAAAATCTTCTGATAAGTAGTATCCTATTTCTGTAGAGTAAGTATATAAACTCTATAATAATAGGAATTTTCTGATAAGTAGTATCCTATTTCTGTAGAGTAAGTATATAAACTCTATAATAATAGGAATTTTCTGCTACATTCTCACATTTTTTGCTTCAAAATATAAGTTATGTCATTTCAGAGTATCAAACCATAGTTTTAAAACAGAACATTTTAAATGCTTAGTGTTTCACATCTATGTATAGTGATAGCAGCTTTTTTTTTTTTTTTAACTAATACTATGGGAGAAATGTCATTTTGTTTCTCTTATAGCTTTATTGGACATTCGTTGGGCAATTTAATAATCCGTTCAGTGCTTACAAGGCCACGGTTTAAATATTACCTTGACAAACTTCATACCTTTCTATCACTCTCTGGACCTCACCTTGGTACGCTCTACAACAGCAGTGCTCTTGTTAATACAGGTAAGAAGTTTTATTGTCCAGTACAAAAATTATGGCGCGGAGAGAATATTTAAATACAAATTTAATATTTTCTGGTGTTTATTTTAGAGCAAATTTGTCATGTACTTGGAATTTCATGAAACAAAAGATGTATCTATTTTTCTATTTTGTCATGCACATGAAATAAGCTGACAAAACTCATTTCAGAAAATGATGTCATATTGAGAGATTTGTCAAATCACAAGAGCATTTTTTCCCTTTTTATCATTAAACTGTTTAAATATTTTCAGTAAATGTTAGTCTTATAAACAGGCTATTTTGTTGTTCCATTAGTTGAGCAGATAACAAATATCTATGCTTAATACATTTTAAAGTTATAAAATACTTTATGTAGAACATTAACTCTGATTTTGGTTTGATAGTGATAAAGGGATATTATGAGAAAATAAATTCTAAACTTTTAAAAGAAATTAAAGTAAAAATTAAGACCCCAATTTTGAATAGAATAAATATGCTCATTAAGACGGGTCTGATACTTGATTTGCCCTTTTTGGCTTTGTTTTTCCCTTAGAATTTTAAAATGGCTTTTATAGTTTAGTCAGTTGATTCCCATTGTAAGAATTAGATTTCTTTCTGACTTTTTTTCATTGAGCCTTGAAACTCTTATTTCCATTTTCTCTTCTACTACTTTCATTGACAAGTAAACCATACCATTTTCCTTTGTATCCCATTTCAAATGGTGGTATTCAAAATCTAGCTAGTTATAGATTTTTACAGTTTCAAAAAGAGGGAGAAAAATGAAATCCATAAATAGTACAAAATAGAACCCAGTATGAGTCGGTTGCAGTACTTTGAATTTCTTTCTTTTGAATTTCTTTCTTCACTAAACTTTTCTCCAGATAGACTTTCAATTGGCAGCTTTAATCAGTTAAAGGGTTTTCTCCCTCTTTTCCTCCCCTGTTCACCTCAATAATAGAATCAACAAAAGTAGAAATGAATAGTCTACAATCTTGAAAACCAGCTCCAGAGTGATTGAGGTTTCACTTAAGGCAAAGATGCACTTAAATACGGGTAACTGGTAATATAAAAAATGCAATTAAATATGACACTTAAATTATATTCAGCTAGAAAACGTTATCCAGTTGCTCATCCTTAGAGTTGGTCCTTATCCAGTTAGTCTCCCGTGACTGACCTGTGATTGTCTGTAAAGGCTCCGTGCTCAGGCATGTGGATCTACTACTGTGTTTAAAGTTTACTCCCCCTCTGCTTCATTATAATTTGAACAAGTATATCTAAAGGTGTAATTTTCCCAAATGTGTTCTTCATAGACCATTACCTATTTCATTACCTAATGAGGTAGAAATAAATAACAAGCCCTCTGTCACCACCGTTAACCCATCATTAACCTCTGTGTGTCTGTATGTTTATATTTGTTATCAGAAAATGGAAATATTTTGCAAATATATTTTTTATTCGCCAACAAAATGCTAATTTGGGAGGTATATTTTGAAGTGAAATATATATATTAAAATGAATAACATTGGCATATGGTACTATGTATTTCCGGTTTATAACTCTCACATATCACATACCATTTATAACTCTCTAGGTCTGTGGTTTATGCAGAAATGGAAAAAATCAGGTTCTCTTTTGCAACTGACATGTCGAGATCATTCAGACCCTCGCCAGACTTTCTTATACAAGCTTAGTAATAAAGCCGGTAAGTATATATAAACAGTTTTGAAAACACTCACTTGAAAACCTTTTTAAAAATAAACCTTTAACAAATCAATTATCAACATGTCTTTCTGGTGATTAAAAAACTATCAGTCAGTTGTTATTTCTTAATAGTGAAATAGACTCACAGTTAAAACTAAGCAATTGATAGCATGGTTTAATTTTTTTTTACATGATTGTATTTATTTTTTGTGAGCTGCACAGCTACTTTGAAGTTATCCTAAAATTTTTGGCCTATATAATTCATACCAGCTATAAGTTAAGTTTTTGAACTAGGCCTCTGCATGTCCTAGCCCTCCTGTCCTTCTAGCTGCCCCCAACCCCAGTCCTCAGCCTTTGTTTTAAAGTGCCACATTTTTTTTTTACTTTCCTATTATAAGCATTTCTGGAAAATGTCAGAAACGAAACCATTAATAGTTATTCCTTCTTCAGATTCTCACCACTGGATGGATCTTGTTACTCATCTCTCATTAACCAGTTATTAAATATATTCCCCATCTTGCATGTGTATTCTAAGCTTTTACTCCCGGAAGTCCCCAGCTGGTCCTTGGCCATTCATTCTCACGCTCTGTAAGTGACCTCGCCTGTGACCTTTCCTCTCTCCTGGACTCATCCTCGCACTCACAGATTCCCGGCACATTCTTTCCACTGTGTCCTTTGAGGTCTCCGCTTGAGGAGAAGAGACTGCCCTCATCTGTACGTTCCTCAAAGAATGTGATCGCCACTTCCTGCTGAAAGTGGAGCCATAACTGAAAGCCGGCTATTCCCCAGCCTGCCCCCGCCTGCCCACTCCCCCGGCTGTGGAGCAGAGGGCGGCACACTTTTTTGCTAAAGGGCTGGATAGTAAACATTTTGGCTTGTGGGCCGTAGGATCTCAGTTGTAAACCATTCAACATACCACTGGAGCCCCAAAACAGCTATAGACAACACATGAGCTACTGAGTGTGGCTGCATTTCAAAAAAACAGTATTTACCAAAAAAAAAAAAAAAGGCAGCAGTCCAGACAACACAGGCCTGCCATAGAAGCAGCTGGATTTCTTGATTTCTCAGTTACTGAGGCCCACCTAGAGTGGGAGCCTGTCCTCTTGCTTTCCATCCCTCCCAGTAGTGACTCCTCCACCGCCACGTGAAACTGCTTCCTTTGAGCCTCAGCCTTCTCGTCGTCTTCAGTATAGTGCTCTCCTGGGCCCTCCTTGCATCTTCAGTGAGAACTTTGAAAAGAGTTCATTGACAAATATTTATTACACAGTTATGCTTAGGAAAAGATACATTTCCTTTTTTAATTGTACAATTTTCTTTTTTTTTTAATTTATTTTATTTATTTTACTTTTGGCTGCATTGCATCTTCGTTGCCACTTGCAGGCTTTCTCTAGTTGTGTGAGAAGGGGCTACTCTTTGTTGCAGTGCATGGGCTTCTCCTTGCAGTGGCTTCTCTTGTTGTGGAGCACGGGCTCTAGGCGCACGGGCTTCAGTAGTTGGGGCACGTGGGCTCAGTCGTTGTGGCTCGCGGGCTCTAGAGCGCAGGCTCAGTAGTTGCAGCTCACGGGCTTAGTTGCTCTGCGGCATGTGGGATCTTCCCAGACCAGGGCTCAAACCCATGTACCCTGCAGTGGCAGGCGGATTCTTAACCACTGCGCCACCAGGGAAGCCCGGAAAAGATATTTTTCTTGAACCTTAATATACTTAATCCTGGCATCATTTTTGGTAATTTGATCAGCCGACCCTTTAGATGATTCACCAAGCATTACAGAGCCTTTCTCAACTCTGGTAACCTTCTGTTCCACTCCACTGTGAACCCTTACCCATGGCTACACTCCACCCAGAAATTTCAACCAATATTCCACTCTGTCACTGTAATAGCCTGTCCTTTCTCTCTCACTTCCTCATTCTTGCCTGCTTTCTAGATTCAGTTAAGATCCCTACTTTATCTTCTTAAGCTGACCCTGTGCCTCAGGGTTTCATCCCCTTCCTGACCCGTCTCAGACCCTGTGAATTATCACTTGCATCATTCATACGCTGTCACCCTTTGCTTTCTATCATAGCCAACTAGCAAACCTGTACTACCGCTTCTTCACCTGGCCTGTTGAGCTCCGCCACAAAGGACACGCAGACGTGCACATCATTACTGCTGTAGATCTGTGGCTTCCCTGTTTGGTTATCTCTTAGTCGCTTTCTACTCATTCCCTTCAAAGTTTCTCACCTCTTTTCCTCAGACTTAAACTACCGCTGCTGCCTGCACTTCCACAAATGGCTCTGTTTCCTGTTCTATCTGTGAAAGTCAAGGCCATCAAGCAAGGACTTTCCTACTTCCTTCTGTTGGCCTACAAGCATTAGCATACCTAGACCTGTGTGTGCAGCTGCCTACAGAGTATATTTACTTAGATGTCTCACGGGTGCCTCCCGTGCAGTGTGTTCAGACACCTCCTGTTTCCCCTCAGATTGGCTTCTCTGCATCTACCCAGGCAGAAACTTAGAAGTTGTTCTTGACACCTCTTTCTCCCTTTCCCCCCATCTGCTGAGTTACCAGGCCCTGAGACGTCCAGCCTGCTTCGCAGCTGGTGGAGCCTCCCTTTCCTTCCTTTGTGACTGCCTTAGTCCAGCCTTCATCACTTTCACTTAGATGAGCGCTGTGGCCTCCAAACTGGTTATCCTGCCTCCTGTACGCCCCCCTTCTCCTCTGTCTCACTTCCTCATTGGATGAAATGATTTTCTAAAAATTAAATCAGACCGTATTGGTCCTGTTCAAAACCCCTCCAGAGCCCCTTATAGTTTTCAGGATGAAGCGTAGAGTCCGTGGCTTAGGGCATCAAATCCTGTATAATCTGGCTCCTGGTTCTCTCATGTGCTCCGTATCCTCCTCTTCGCACACGGGCATCCTTTGCTGTAGTCACGTCTCACGTGTCTGTGCTTCCTCGCCTTCACCATGCTGCTTCTGCCACCATTCCTCCCCTTGCGTTTGCCCATCTTTGTAGCACTGATTCTCTTCGTCTTCTAAAATGACACTCCAGCACCACCTGCTCTCCGGAGCTTTCCCTGATGCCCTGTCTGATTCGGTGCTCCTCTGCTGGCAGAGTACCAGCACATGCCTTCATATCCCAAATCTCATGTCTCAGGACTGACTGCAGGAATGAATTCCACTCCTCGTTTGCCTGCTACATATCTGTGCTTATATTTCAAACTAAGTGTGTCTAAAATTGACAGTTTCTTTTTTTGCTACCTCTTTTTTTTGACCTTTTCTAAATGTTACTCTGTCCTCTAGATTACTGGGTTTGAAACACCTCAGGGTCATCCTTGATTGACCCCACTTCTTTTCTTTGCATACCACATCCCTAGATTGTTAGTGTCATCTCTGAACTGCTATAACATTATATATAAACCTGTTTTATCATAGTCATTTATAGCTTATCTCATGTCAGTCATTTTTATGTATCTCAACCTTTTTTCCTTAAGTGGGAAGATCTGTCATGACAACCCTTTTCCACCCCCACCACATACCCTCAGCATTTACCGTAGTTCTTCCTAGTAGGTGTTCGCTGTCAACCCATTGAATCAACGAGTAATCTTTTCAATATTATGTTCGGTATCCAAAAGCAGGTCAAATACT
This sequence comes from Mesoplodon densirostris, assembly GCF_025265405.1. NCBI lineage: Eukaryota > Metazoa > Chordata > Mammalia > Artiodactyla > Ziphiidae > Mesoplodon > Mesoplodon densirostris. The sequence goes on from NC_082672.1 coordinate 79,597,743, forward strand.
GTACGGTAAGCTGAAAATCAAACCCATATATTTGGTGAAGGCTGAAGTAGCTTGAACTTGTAAACTTAAGCCCTGGCCTTTTTTTTTTTTTTTTTTTTTTTTTTTGCGGTACGCGGGCCTCTCACTGCCGTGGCCTCTCCCGTTGCGGAGTACAGGCTCTGGACGCGCAGGCTCAGCAGCTCAGCCATGGCTCACGGGCCCAGCTGCTCCGTGGCATGTGGGATCTTCCCGGGCCGGGGCACGAACCCGTGTTCCCTGCATCGGCAGGCAGACTCTCAACCACTGCGCCATCAGAGAGGCTCAGCCCTGGCCTTTTAAATCCATTTTTCATCTTCATTCCTCTCGCCATGTCTTCCATCCTGCTCCTGAAACGTTTGATACGAACACTAGACAGATTTAGTCACTGAATACAGCCCACTTCATTTGAGTCTTATTTTAACCTTTTCAAGATTCTGCCTTAAATACTGCTGTCAATATGAGAAAGAGAATTGGGAATGGTTATTTCATGTGTTGTCTGTTATTAGAATCAGTGAAAGAAAAGTTCTTTTGTAGGTGGAGTTTTGTGATTTTGTTTCTAAGGGTACAAAGTAACAACAGTAGGGTATTTACAGTACACAGAAATACATACTTGATTCACAAAACCACAAGATATTCCTACAAAATCAAATACATCACATAGTTCTCATGTGAGAAAAACTTACCCTGACTAGAACCATTATGTGTAGCTATGTGTATAGCATTGTGAGTAGCTATGGAGTTTGTACCAGTGCTGCTGACAGGATAGGAAATGTATGAAAGGCAAAGTTGAATGTAAGTACTCCCTGGGGCCTGTGTATTTACACTGCATTTTCCAAAGTGAGATTTAATTAGCAGTAGTGCTAATAGCAACATAAGAAAATAAAAACACTAAAGAAAGCATAACTATAAAATTTTACTGTAAAAATTCTGTAAATCATGGCATTTCCCAACTGCCTGAACAGATACTTGTATCACTAAGTTTATAATTATTAGTAGATATGAGTAGGTCTTTTGTACTTGAGTTATTTTTTAAGGATTAGTTAAAACTTTTCCTTACAAGTTATTAATTTATTACTTGCCTTTTAATGCATGGCGGGACTTTCATCTCCCCCACTGTTTGTACCAGTGTAGCACTGTTTAAGAGGCAAACTTTGAAGGCAGACGTAGATACTAGTTTTAGCTGAAACACTGACAAAGGTTACTTGATCTAAATATTAAGTAATTCTGTTTCTTCATTGGTAAAATGGGAATAATAGTATCTTCCTCACAAGACCATTAAAGGTTGAATGAGATAATTCATGTAAAATGATTATGGTCTGATTAGCACGAAACTCAGTAAATATTAGTTGGTAAAAATAGCTCTAAATGAAGAGGCGCCTGAACTAAAATAGTATTAGTATTATAGATTATAGATATTTGGTTTCACATTAACATCATAAATCTATTTTAGGAGATTTTCTTTTTAGCAGAACTGTCAGTATTACTAGCTATAAAAATTGTTCAGATGACTTATTAAAATTGTTTTTGTGTTTTAAGATTTCTACTTGTAGCTAGAAATGAATTTATTAGTATACACCTGAATTGAATTAGTATTATTATGGAACATAGCGTGAAAGCATACTATGTTTTCTAATAATAACTAGTACATTAAATAATGCTAAAATATAGAAATAAATAATAGCCAACACACAAGGCACATACCATATTCCAGGTGCCACCCAAGCATGTCATACATGTGGGTGTGTTTAACCTTATGAAGTAGGAGCCCCATGGCGCCACTTTGCAGGTGAGGACTCAGATGCCCAGAGTGGCCAGACGCCGCCTCAGCCCAGAAACTAGTACCACAGCCATCATGCATGGTCAGACCAGGTCGTGTTAAGCCAGTGATGTATACTTTCAAGAACTTGAGAAGGTTATCCTAACTGTAGTTTTAAATGTTAACAAATATTCATTAATTGATTTTAAAATTATAATATTGTCATGGGAGTTGGAACAGGTCTCTCTGAGCTATGTTTTTTTCCTTTCTTTTTTTTATCATCTAAAGAATTATGAGAAATGAGTAGTCAATTCCTAGGAAACTGCTACACCTGTATATATACATAAAATTCTTTATTCACAAAGTAGAAATATATGGGTTCACATCAGAAACATAAGAAAATAAAACAGAAAAACATAGAGCAGTGTTTACTTAACCAATTTACGTAGCCAGTATGCTATTCTCAGGTATTTTTAAACAATCAAGAGCCCTAGAGATAACTGTTCTTTTATATTTTACTCTGCTAAAGCTATAAAGTCTTTGATGCCCTGATCCAATTATTGCTTCTGTTTCTTCTGAATGGCCAATTTCCTACTCTTTTGAGAAAGCGTAAAATCACCTGTCTAAAGCAAAATCTAGCCTTCTACCCTCTTCCCTTGTTTATTTAAGCAAAGCCTCCCCTGTGGGTCTTCATTTTCAAACAGTCTTTTTCTCTGCAACGTATCATTGGTTAATAGCGTTCCTTAATCGAAAGCTATTCATTATTTTAAAATTAAGGAAGCATTTAAAAGCCTAAAATAATTTGAGTGATTTCTAAAGCAATTAAGAAATGTTATCTTTTTGTAAAAATCAGGTATTTATTAAGTGTGAATTGCCTTTGTTGTTTTTTGAACACAATAGATATTGTAGAGGGCTACAGAAATGTTACGTTTAAAAGGAAATTATCTTTTTTGATTAAGGCATTACAATTATAAACAATGATTAAATTTTTAAAAAATTTTATTGCAGTCTAGTTTTACAGTCTTATGTTAGTTTCAGGTGTACACCAAAGTGAATCAGATATACATATACATATATCCACTCTTTTTTTAGATTCTTTTCCCATATAGGCCATTACAGAGTATTGAGTAGAGTTCCCTGTGCTATACAGTAGGTCCTTATTAGTTATCTATTTTATACATAGTAGTGTGTATATGTCAATCCCAATCTTCCAATTTATCCCTCCTCCCCTTTCCCCCCAGTAACCATAAGTTTGTTTTCTACATCTGTAACTCTGTTTCTGCTTTGTAGATAAGTCCAATTGTACACTTTTTTTTAGATGCCACATAGAAGCAATATCATATGATAACAATGATTAAATTTTATAGCAGCTTTTAACTAAAAAATCTATAGCATCCTACAGATTGCTGATAGAGTATATCAATAATTTACACAATATAGTTGCAGCATGCTAGCATGTCCTCATTGAATATCAAGGGAAAGAAAGATGAAGGAACCTAGAGCAATGTGGAAGGTAAACAGTAGACTGTATCTGGATGAGGTGACAGCAGTGCTGAGTAGTCAAGATTACATAGAGAGACGGCTCGGGGGCTCTCCTGTATTCCACGATCAGGGCTCAAAAAGAGCCAAAGAACACTCTACCCATTGTTGGAATGTCAAGAACAAAATAGCCTTATTTTATTTTATTTTATTTTTTTGCTGTATGCGGGCCTCTCACTGTTGTGGCCTCCCCCGTTGCGGAGCACAGGTTCCGGACGCGCAGGCTCAGCGGCCATGGCTCACGGGCCCAGCCGCTCCGCGGCATATGGGATCCTCCCAGACCGGGGCACGAACCCGTATCCCCTGCATCGGCAGGCGGACTCTCAACCACTTGCGCCACCAGGGAGGCCCAAAATATCCTTATTTTAAAATCTTCCTAAAAACATCTGCTTAGCATCTCTTTACCAGCTGTTGAATTCTGACAAATAAAATATAACAATTGAAGTCTCCTGCTGTGCTACTATGGTACCAGATAATCTTTTCTTCCAGCAGATTACAGAGGTGTTTAATAATAGGTATCACTTGGATTTGTAATTAACATTTGTATTTTGTTTCTGAAAGTGTAGGAAAGCATCAGCAGCAGCTTACATTATTTTAGGAAGCAAATTCTTTCAAATGTATTTAAAATAAATGAATAAAAATAAGAATAGTTTAATATTGAGTAGACTATGTCCATTTAGAAAGCACAGGGTTTCTCAGCCTCAGCACTTTGACATTCAGGGCTGGATATTCTTTGTTGTCAGGATCTGTCCTGTGCGTTGTAGGATATTTAGCAGCATCCCTGGCCTCTACCTGCTAAATGCCAGTAGAGCACGCACCCATCAGCACCTCACACGCCCCACCCCCTGCTTGTGAGAAACAGCGTTGTCTCCAGACACTGCTAAATGTTCCCTGGAGTGCAAAGCCACCAGTTCAGAACTGCTATTTTTGCCAGTTCCAGAAAGTGACCAGAGATGAGTCAATATGAATTGCTTTAAAACTCATTAAATTTTTCAGAAAAATAAATGAGCAGCCAAAAATATCAGGAAGACTAAGATAATGAAGGTGAAAGTTACCATTACAATGTTCGTTCATATGTAAACCATGTAATTATGCGCTCCAGAAAAATATTGAACATTTACTTTAATCTTTTTCTTAGCAATCCTGAAAAATAACTAAAATATTTAGAAACTTTTCCAGTTAAACTGTCTCACTCTATAGATGGGGAAATCGTGTTACTTTCCCAAGTTAGAGGTAACTTTTCAACCGAGAATGAGTCACCTTGGGCTGAGTGAAGTGCTAACCCGAAGGCCAGTGGACGAGACCGTCTGAGCAGGTAGAATCAGTGCAGGTGCAGAGAGGATGAACCTACAGTACAAGCCTCCCCAATACACCCCTCAGACATTGTCATCAGCTGGACTTCAGCTCGGGTGAAGTGCTGCCATGATTCCCACCAGCACTGCGCCTCAGGGGCTACCATGTTTCTCTTTGAGTTTTTGCCCTCTCCAGCCAGCACTGCTACACAGGAATGGAAACCAGAAGACTCAAAAAAGGGTCAGAGTCTGTTTAACTTGGTTCTTGGCTAATACAAAAAGCAAACCTTCCATACAGAAGCACAGTACTAGTAATAATACACTGTTGTTGAAAAAGTATTATTAAAATAATTACTAAGTTTAAAATGTATTTTTAAAGTACAGTGCTATCTTGGGAATCACGTTTAAAAATATGACAATATCGTGTATCTATGTCAGTGTAAGAATCTGTGATTGTATCTATTTTATCATCATGGAATCTGAGAGTTAAAGGGTTTCTTGGACATCCCCTCCTCTCCCTTTGTTGGTTTGCGTGCTTCCTCTCCCCCGAGCTGCCTGAACCTGGGGAGACATGGGTACTCCTCTCCAGGGTCTTGGTCTAAAGCAGTGATTCTCAGCCTGAGTGCCATTTCTCTGTAGAAGCACAAAAGAATCTCTGTGAAGAGCAATTATTTTGAAAAGTATATTTAATTTTTAATGTAATGACTATTACTCCTATAATGTAAACTATAGAAATAGAGCAGTGCCGAGAAATGGGGGGAGGGGAGGTAATTGGAGGGGAGAATAAAGCCCAAGGACAGATTCATTGAGGGACTGATTTTTTTTTTTAAGACGGGAAGTATAATACTGTAATATTTTCCATCCTGATAAGAATGATCCATCCAGAAGAGAAAATTGTTGATGCGAGAGAAGGTGGGCCAGCAACTAGAGGCATGCCCTTAAGCAGACGGGAAGAAGGAATGGGACCTAGTGCACTAGTGCAAGGGCCGGCCTGAGGCAGGGGTGGGCAGAGCGGGAAGGTACAGATGCGGGAGGTGGGTTTTGTGTTAAGGTAGAGTCTGCGGAAGCCCCTTCCGACGCTTCCGTGTGCCCAGTGAGACACAAAGGCCACAAGGTAAAACAGAGGGGGACATAGAAGATGCTGGTGGTTTCCGGAGAAGTACAGAGGTGACCGTTACTGAGCAAGGCTGCCACCAGCTGTGCAGTGTCATTCCTGTCGATGTGATGGGAGTGATGCCCCCGGAGGTGTGCAGGGTGGTCGCCTTTATGGAGGACACACATACACACCTTTTAGATAAAAGAAAAAGCCAACTGTGCTGTTACATGGCTGGTTTCATGCAGTTCGGGATAAAATTTCATTTAACAGCATCATACTTAGAGATTCAGAAAGTACAGTACCTAAAATAACTGGGTTAGAAGTGAAGATGATGTACCATACGACCGTGGCTTTCACATTTTTGGCTTGTTTACCCCTCAAAAGAATTTTGGAAAAGTTTGTATCCTCTTGTATAATTTTATGGTGACACCTAAAACTGTTTCTATAATTATAAATAGTTGCAAAGGATATATTTTCTGGCATATGAGGTAGTATATTTTTACTATATTCAGCTGGAGTCACAGACTTAGCTCATTTAATTTATGGAAAATATGTGCCATAAAATCTAACTGGCACAGCCATTTCTTATGGTCAAACAGTCGGTAACATCAAACTTACTTTTTGGAAGAGGAAGACTTCGTTCATATTTTCCTTGGTTTCCGAGAGATTTTATACCCCAGGGCTATATACCATAAGAAGATCTGAAATAGATTGGAGAAATGTCTTTCTCTTGTAAAGTAGGAGAAGGAAAAGTCATTTGTAGAAAAGTGCTCATATGAAGTTGGGATCTGGAAATCAATTTTCTTAAAGCTGTAAATGCCCATCTACACCATGGAGAGTCTTAAATTACCCCTGGGGGTAAGTGTATTCCAGTTCATAGGCTTCTGCTCTAGGACACACAGACGTTTCCCAAAGTAGCACCAATGAAGACTGTCATCAAGTGATGCCAAAAGGGGATGACTTTGTCTCATGAAATGTGAAAATGAAGGGGAAAAAATTCAATTTTTCTTAATCTTTCTCAAATATTTTAAACATGTTTGTTCAACTGAGTTAATTCCTGTTATAGACATTCTGTTATTTCACTTATATCTCTAGAATTTTATATATTCAAGTGGCCACAAAGTAGTATCTTCTCATTGGGAAAAGGAGGGATACCTTATATTTGACACAGAGGGTATATACTGTTTCACCTGGCTATGTGTCAGTCTAAACTCTTCCCATCATTAGGATCCTTAAGTTCCAAGGAAGACAGGGAGCGTCTACAAAGGCTTCCTATATTCTGGATTCACAGTAGTCCCCACAATTGGCCTGTCTCTAAGAGTCTGAATTTCAGTGCACATAGAGTATCAAAGTTTTATTCTGGAACATTCCAGAACAAAATTCTCTGTACTGCACACCCAATTCTAATGTGTTGCCATTATTGATTTGTATCTTATTTAATTATCATATAAAATTTTGATTTTGTATATACTAGTCTGAGCCTAATAGTACATTACTGTAATTAGAACATTATTGGTATTAAAGAGGTCAAGAATGTGGTTTCAGTACTTAAATGAGTTATTTAGCAAAGTACCCCAAGGACACAAGTCCTAAATTCACATAGTTTACTGAAAAATAAAAAAAAACAATTAAAATAGACCTGACGTAAGTCTGTTGGATGGATCACAAAAATTCGTTATTTTTATTGGAAAAAATCAAACTGTTTATCCTCTTGACATCATGCTTAAATAAGGAAAAGATATAAGTAATATTAGGCAAGAGTCAAATGAAAACTTAAAGTAAAAAGTCAGCTTTAAAGGATTTAAATAGGTGTTTTGTTTTTATGGAAGACTATATGTTTCTTTGGGGAATAATCCTAAATATTGATGAATATCCTTTGGAAAGTAAAAGCGTCATGAAACACTTGTTACAGAATTTTAGCCCACCATATCCAGTCTCCCCCTAACCCCCAAGACCACAATCCTTGCTCTCACTCAGTGCAAACACACATTTCTCATATCAGCACATAAACTACATATAAGGAAGCTGGGGATTTGGGTAGAGAATGTATAGAAATTTGGAGAAGGAATTCATCAGTTATTTTAAAAGGCATAAACTTAGTGCTACCAAGGAAATAAAGTTTATGGTCACTTAATATGCTAATGAGTTCTTTCAAATCTGGTTAATTATTGCACTGTAACTCAGTATTTTTTCTTCACAGGGCTTCACTATTTCAAAAATGTTGTACTAGTGGGCTCTCTGCAGGATCGCTATGTCCCTTATCATTCTGCCCGCATTGAAATGTGCAAGACAGCTTTAAAGGACAAACAGTCAGGTAACAAAGTATATTCGAAGTATTTCAAAGAGCTACGTCTACACATGAGTTTCTCCCAAAGTTTTCTTGCAGTTGTCTTCTCCCTTCTTTTTGTTGTCCTCTCTTTCCTTTGACTTCCTTTTACACACGCTGATAGTAACAGCTATCCTTCCTCCATTTTTCTTCCTTTCTTTTCTTTTGCTGTGTAAGATGTTTTGGCCAATGACACAGTAGTTGTTCTTTTGAAACCTTTTTTTCATCTAATTACCAATGCTTCTCCGTTTTATTGCCTCAAAAGTAATCCATGCTTTAATTTCCTCCAGACTATTGGGATTGGTGGTTGCAGTAATGGTCATGCTGCATGTTCGGCTGTACTTTACTTTTAGTCAAAGGTGGCCGCAAGCGGACTCATCAAGAAATGAAAGAGGAATAGTACAATGTCTGACGCCACAAAAATACAAGTATCATAAGAGATTACTAGTCATCAGTTCCCATATGTAATGCAAGGAAATGTAGACAACCAGCTTCCTGGGCAGGCTGTTCCGGCTGGATTCCCAGGGTATCCCGCTTTCATCCCACCGCAGATGCTGTGGTGGCAACAGATGTATACACATCAGTATTATATGCAATATCAAGCTGCAGTTTCAGCTCAGGCCACATCAAATGCCAACCCAGACCAGCCTGCTACCTCACAGCCTCTAAATGTGGCACATGTTCCTGGAGAAGAACCCTCACCAGCTCCAAACCTAGTGGCCCAAGAAAATCGACCCATGGATGAGAATGTTCAGATGGATGCCCAGGGAGGTCCAGTGCTAAACGAAGAAGACTTCAGTCGAGACTGGCTAGACTGGATGTGCACGTTCTCACGAGCTGCCATTCTCCCTAGCACTGTGTACTTCTATTCCTCTTTTAGTCGGTTTATCATGGTAATGGGAGCCATGCTACTGGTTTACACCGAGCTGGATGGTTTCCTTTTAGGCAAGAAGGAGGTCAGCAACAGGCTCCCAACAATAATGCCGAAGTCAACAGTGACGTGCAGAATGCAAACAATCTAGAACTTGAAGAAATGGAGCGTCTTATGGATGATGGGCTTGAAGATGAGAGTGGAGAAGATGCAGGTGAAGATGCCAGTGCATTTCAAAGGCCTGGATTAATGGCAGCAGCTTGGTCTTTTATCACCACCTTCTTTACTTCATGAATACTAGAGGGGCCTCCCCAGGTTGCCAATTAGACCTGAAAAATTGTTCCGGCTGCAAAGGAGGGTCTGAATTTAGGAAAGTGTTTTAAATAACAGTGCAGTTTCAAAACATTGATTACTTTATTTTCATCATCATTTATAGAGGTGTTTTTTTTCCTTAAAGCTTCTCATGCATATGAATATTTTAAGCACAAATGGACTACTAAATGTGTGATTTTTTTTAAGATCTTAACAGAACATAGCATAATAATATTGGTCTTCCAGGTTTTATTAATTTCAATTATGTATATTACACCAAGACAGACCTGTTTGTGTGTCTTCTTTAAAGAGCTGCTTCACGTATAAATGTCTATAGCTAATATCTCAGCCCTTCAATGTATACTTTGAATAAATATATCTATTTTCTGTGAATTATCCTGAAAGTTTTAAACAGAATGACCTTATAGTTTTTAACAAAGAATATTATTTACGTAAAATGTGCTAGTAGCATCTTGCCCAGCCATAAAGCAATAAACTTCTCAATAATCTTAATTTTGACATTTGAATAAATGGAAACTTTCTATTTTAAGGGCATGTATCCCATCAATTGGAATTAGTACCTTAAAAAAAAAGGAAGCTCTTCAATGGAATTAATAGTGATATAAAATGTTTGATATAGGCAGTGCTTTTATAAAATAAGATTCTGGAAATTGCTCCCTGTAATTTTTTAAAATAAAAGGTCAATTATGAAAAAGCACCAATAAAATGGACAACCTAGAAGAAATTAATACATTTCTAGAAATGTAAAATCTCCAAAGACTGAATCAGGAAGAAATAGAAAATATGAACATATGGTTACCAGTAATGAAATTTAATCAGAAAAAAAAAAAAAAAAAAAAACCCTCCCAACGAACAACAGTGCAGGACCACACAGATTCACTGGTGAATTCTACCAAAAATTTGAAGAGAGATAACAACTATCCTCAAACTATTCTAAAAACTTGAAGATGAAGAAAGACTTACATTATTCTACAATGGCAACATCACCCTGATACCAAAACCAAACAAAGGCACCACAAATAAAGAAAATTATAAGCCAGTAGCATTGATGAACATAGAAGCAAAAATCCTCAACAAAATATTAGCAAACCAAATTCAACAACGCATTAAAGGGATCATACACCAGAAGTGGGATTTATCCCAGGGATGCAAGGATGGTTCAGTATCTGCAAATCAGTTGATGTGATACACCACACTAACAAAACAAAGGATAAAAATCACATGATCATCTCAATAGATGCCGAAAGGGACTTCCCAGGTGGTCCAGTGGCTAAGATTCCATGCTCCCAATGCAGGGGGCCTGGGTTTGATCCCTGGTGAGGGAACTAGATCCCACGTTGCCGCAACTAAGAGTTTGCATGCTGCAACTAAAGACCCCACATGCTGCAACTGAAGATCCCACATGCCGTAACTAAGACCCAGCACAGCCAAATAAATAAAAATAAATATTGTTTTAAAAATAGATGCCGAGGGCCTCCCTGGTGGCGCAGTGGTTGAGAGTCCGCCTGCCGATGCAGGGGATACGGGTTCGTGCCCCGGTCTGGGAGGATCCCATATGCCGCGGAGCGGCTGGGCCCGTGAGCCATGGCCAATGGGCCTGCGCGTCCGGAGCCTGTGCTCCACAACGGGAGAGGCCACAACAGTGAGAGGCCCGCATACCGCAAAAAAGAAAAAAAAAAAAAAAAAAAAATAGATGCCGAAAAAGCATTTGACAAAATTCAACATCCATTCCTGATAAAAACTCTCATCACAGTGGGTATAGAGGGAACCTACCTCAATATAATTAAGGCCATTTATGACAAACCCATACCTAACTTCATATTCAGTGGTGAAAAGCTGAAAGCATTTTCTCTAAGATCAGGAGCAAACCAAGGATGTCCACTATCATTACTTTTATTCAAATAGCATTGGAAGTCCTACCCACAGCAATCAGACAGAAAGATAAATAAAAGTCATCCAAATTGGAAGGGGAGAAGTAAAACTGTCACTGTTTGCAGATGGCATGATACTATTTGCTTTTCTATGTACTAATAATGAACTGTGATAAAGAGAAAGCAAAAAAAAAAAGAATCCTGTTTAAAATCACATCAAAAACGATAAAATACCTAGGGAATAAACTTAACCAAGGAGGTGAAAGACCTATACTCTGAAAACTATGAAACATTGATGAAGAAAATTGAAGATGATACAAAGAAATGAAAAGATGTCCATGTTCATGGATTGGAAAAATTAATATTGTTAAAATGTCTATACTCCCCAAGGCAATTTACAGGTTCAGAGCAATCCTTATCAATATACCAATGGCATTTTTCATAGAACTAGAACAAATAATCCTAAAATTTATATGGAACCAAAAAAGATCCCAAATAGCCAAAGCAATCTTGAGAAAAAAAGAAGAAATCGGGACAGTCACACTGACTTCAGACTATACTATAAAACTGCAGTCATCAAAACAACATGGTACTGGCACAGAAACAGCCACATAGATCAACGGAACAGAATAAAGACCCCAGAAATAAACCCACGCACCTGTGGTCAATTAATCGATGACAAAAGAGGCAAAAACACACAATGGGGAAAAGATATTCTCTTCAATAAGTGCTGCTGGGAAAACTGGACAACTACATGTAAAAAGATGAAATTAGAACATTTTCTCACACCATATAAAAAAAATTAGACTCAAAATGTATTGAAGATCTAAATGTAAGACCAGAAGCCATAAAACTCTTACAGGAAAACATAGGCAGAACACTCTCTGGCATAAGTCATAGCAATATTTGCATCCGTCTCCTCAGGCAATGGAAACAAAAGCAAAAATAAACAAAGGGGACCTAAATAAAGTTTTCAGTGTGAAAGCTTTTGCACAGCAAAGGAAACCATCAACAAAACAAAAAGACAGCCTACTGAATGGGAGAGAATATTTGCAGATGATATGACCAGTAAGCCAAAATATGTAAACAGTTCATGCAACTCAACATCAAAAAAATGAACAAACAGATTATAAAATGGGCAGAAGACCTAAATAGACATTTTTCCAAAGAAGACATACAGAGGCTAGCAGGCACATGAAAAGCTGCTCAACATCACTAATCATCAGGGAAATGCAAGTCAAGGTCACAATAACAAATACTGGTGAGAATGTGGAGAAGAGGGAACTCTCGTACATTTGTAGTGGGAATGTAAACTGGTGCAGCCATTGTGACAAACAGTATGGAGTTTCAAAATAATTTAAACATCACAGAACGACCATGTGATCCAGCTATTCCACTTCTGGGCATATAGCCAAAGAAAATACTAATTCCAAAACTATGTGCACTCCAGTATTCATAGCAGCATTGTTTATAATAGCCAAGACATCAGAGCAACCTGAGTGTCCATCAACTGATGAATGGACAAAGAAGATGTGTATCCACATAATGGAATACTACTCAGCCATAAAAGAGAATGGAATATTGCCATTTTCAGCAACATGGTTAGACCTGGAGGGCATTATGCTTAGTGAAATAAGTCAGACAGAGAAAGACAAATATTGTATGATATCCCTTATAGGTGGAATCTAAAAAATAAAGCAAATGAACAAATATAATGAAACAGAAACAGACTCACAGATACAGGGAACAAACTAGTGGTTCCCAGTGGGAAGAGGGATGGGGGGAGGGGCAAGATAGGGATAGGAGATTAAGGGATACAAACTACTGGGACTTTCCTGGTGGCACAGTGGTTAAGAATCTGCCTGCCAATGCAGGGGACCTGGGTTCGATCCCTGGTCCGGGAAGATCCCGCGTGCCACAGAGCAACTAAGCCCGTGTGCCACAACTACTAAGCCTGCGCTCTAGAGCCTGCAAGCCACAACTACTGAGCCCACGCACCACAACTATTGAAGCCCTCGTGCCTAGAGCCCGTGCTCCGCAACATGAGAAGCCTGCGCACCGCATCGAAGAGTAGCCCCCGCTCGCCACAACTAGAGAAAGCCCGCTTACAGCCATGAAGACCCAACGCGGCCAAAAATAAATAAAATTTTTAAAAAAGAAAAGATACAAACTACTATGCGTAAAATAAATAAGCTACAAGGATATATTGTACAGCACAGGGAATAGAGCCAATATTTTATAATAACTTTAAATGGAGTATAATCTATAAAAATATTGAATCAATATGTTTGTACACCTGAAACTAATATAATATTGTAAATCAACTATCTTTCAATTTAAAAAGAAATAAATAATTTTTAAAAACCGTTTTTTGTGAAATCTATATGATATTGATCCCTCTTTTAAACACATCTCTCTTCTTTCTCTAATTATGCTTCTGTATGTTATTCGCTTCCCATCATTCCTCAAGGCTACATCCTGCCTCAACCCTGAAATTTAATACCTGGCTCCCTAAAATTCACGTTTGATGGATATGTGTTAGCACTCATCTGTTAGTAATATAGTAATGCATGAGCATTAAAAACTGTTTTGCCCCTTTTAAAGCAGTTTGTGCTTGTATGTGTATATGTATGTAACCTTTACCTTTTATGCTTTGCATGCCCTCAATAAATCCATTGTAAGAATTAACCAAAAAGAGGGAGAGAAGAGCATAACTTTGAAATTAAAAGCAAAACCAAGCATTAAATAAACCTGCAGGCCAAAAAAAAAAAAAAATTCTCAATTTGACCTTTGAGCCAAACTCACATTGTTCTTCTGATTATGGGAAGTTGCTATTCTTTCTCAAGATAATTTGGAAATATGTGGAATAATGTTGGCTGCCATGGAAACTTTTTTAAAGTATTTGCTCTTGACTCAAGTTTTAAATTTTGCCTTATCAGAATGTCTCAGCATGGCTCCTTTACTTTCATAATGAGTCATAATTGACTTAAGGTTGAAAAAAACTACTTGCTCTGTTATATTCATTGCTTTTAATTAAAAATATCAAGTTGGGGGCTTCCCTGGTGGCGCAGTGGTTGAGAATCCGCCTGCCGATGCAGGGGACATGGGTTCGTGCCCCGGTCCGGGAAGATCCCACATGCCGCGGAGCGGCTGGGCCCGTGAGCCATGGCTGCTGAGCCTGCGCGTCTGGAGCCTGTGCTCCGCAACGGGGGAGGCCACAACAGTGAGAGGCCCGCGTACCGCAAAAAAAAAAAAAATCAAGTTGGCAAGAATAATGTATGATAAATTTATTTTACTTGACTAGATAAATAATGTGATTATATTTTCTCTAAAACAGTCTCAAAAGTGATATTCAAGGGAAAAAAAACCTTTTAACAGACAATTTTCTGCTTTAAACGGAAATAATGTAACTAAATTTTATAAATTATATAAAAGTTGGCATAGAATTTTTTTTCAGTTCTTCTTGTGAACCGATTTTCCTTTTTTCTATTTGTTCCATAGGACAGATCTATTCAGAAATGATCCACAACTTGCTTCGCCCGGTTCTGCAAAGCAAGGACTGTAACTTGGTTCGATATAATGTCATCAATGCATTGCCCAATACAGCTGATTCACTCATTGGGAGAGCTGCACATATAGCTGTTCTGGATTCGGAAATATTTTTAGAGAAATTCTTTCTGGTTGCTGCCCTCAAATATTTCCATTAGGATTAAATGCATTGGTAGAGACTTGACAATTACCTCATTCACCAGTGATTCAGATAATGTATTATATTAAACTGTAGATGCTGATAAGTCCTAAGAAATATTTATACCTTTTTATATGGAAGATAATTTATATCATCCATGTTTAGAGCTTTTTAAACATCAACTTTACTTTCTAGGTAATGTGGCTGTGCAATATTTTTTTAATTTTATCTTTTTACTTTTCTATTACCTTTTCATATATTTTGCTACATAAGTATTTCAGTGAAACTCTAAGCCCATATGTATGTCTGATTGTTTATTATTGGCTTTCCACAATCCTCACATCAGACACATCGTATTAGAGGCCATTATTGCTAGAATAGCATGGGATTTTAAATTTTCTAGTACTGGGGTATTATTTAGTTAATCATAAATTTTACTTTTAACATTTTACTATGTTTTAACTGGAAGTAAAACTACGGCTGCTAAAATATATTTTTTGAAATCAACTCTTGCCCTCTCAAATCGGGTAGTTCATATATGACAACGTTATAAACATTTTCTATAAAAGAATCATACTGTTGCTAGTAAACATATGTCATGCCTATTAAAATATATTTTCTACTGGTGATTTCAACATTATTTCTCATATTGACTTTTATTACTGGAACTTTTCATGTTCATGTTAGCAGCATCTAGAGATTTTTGAATGTTTGAATGCCCTCTGCCTTGATTTGGTTGGAATTTTGCTAAATTTGGAAATGTTGCTTGAACTTTCTGACTACATTTCTTTAACTTTTTTCATGGACTTCCTTGTACGTACATAATAATTAAATGTTGAAATTTATGAACTACTTTTATGAATTTAGATAATTTTTAAATATTGTTAAAATTTGTTGAACTAAAGAGTAATGTAAATAAAATAATTCATGTTTCAAATGGAACAAAATAATTAACTTTACATGTTTGGTGATACAGATGCAAATGTTTTGATATATGGAGATGTAAAGTCTTTTGACTTTATTCAAGGTGCTGAATAGCATTAAATTCACTATTTTCCTTTCCTGTTTTACTTGTGAAAAAAATAATGCACTAAGGATAGATAGGCTTTTGTAAGTGTGTATTGTACAATTGATGCATGTTTATTTTTAACATTGTGTTATTGCCTCTGCTGCTAATAAATGAACAAATGACTATCTGGAGGGACAGCTAAAACACTTGCTTATTTTCAGAATACTAGAGGTATATTTTTATTTTTGCTATACACATTTTTCATCTTCACATTCCTTGGTCCTGAGTTTGAAATACCATACTTCTTTTCTTTTATTTCTTTTTTTAACTAAAGAAAGAAGTTCAACTTATTCTAAGTTTGAATAATCTTCCAGATTTATCAAAGTATTCATTCTTATTCATAATCATATCATTCTTTTTAAGGGAAAACTGCTCTTATGATCATAGTAGGTTGATTGGTTGTTGGTTGTTTTAATAGTGATTATGGTTTCAAGTCTAACAGATTTAACTTCTGATTAACCAGGAAAACTGTCATATGCTATTCACCTCCAAATTCAGAGTGCAGTGGTGGGGTGGGGTTCTGAGGGAGAGGGGCAATGATCATAACTGACTCTCAGAAAATAAATCTCATTGAAGTGTATACCAGTAAGAATTCTGGGTTGCAGACAACAAAAAGCATTGTGATTAACTTAAGCAGAAAAAGAATTTATTGGAAGAATATAGGTAGCTCACAGAATTGACGGAAAGGCTGGAGAACCACTCTTGGAAAACTGGTAGAAACCGAGGAAGCTAGACTATGACCAAAATTATAGGCAAGTTTCAACTGCAGGGGAGCTGGAGGTTTGTGTATGTTTCTGCCAGCAGGGACGCCTCTGAAAACTGGATCCCAGACATCCACTTACTTCCAGCACTCATTCCAGATTCAAAGTCTGGTGAGATCATACGACTGACAGGCTTAGTCTCGTGCCAGCATCCAGGCTGTCAGGCACCCAAGACAGTGAGTATATCGGACTTCGTCAGCTTCCCCAGCTGAAGATGGGACCGTTTCTCCTGCCAGAATTCACTAGACCTGTGGAATGGGTTTGATGACTGAGCACCAAATAGAAAAACACATCAGAGGTCTACTACAGTCCATCTCTTTGCCTTTCCAACATCACAGATATCATATTCACACATTTTTAAATGCTTCGTCCTGACATACTGCTATCATCCCCCATCCAGTTTCAAGTCCAGGATTTCAGCGTTATGTCCATTTCTCGTCTGGTTTTGTAATGATCTTGCCTCCGTGGTGTGCAGACCACAGACAAAACTGTGACTTTATCACCCACACCCCCGCTAATATACAAGGAGAGAAAAGAAATTATTAACTACAGAAGCACACGCATGAGCCAGTGAGGAAGAAACTACAGCGAGAGCCGTGCTTTGCAAGTTTCCTTGGTGAACTTCAGGGCCCCAGGACAGACCAACTGAAGCAGAATCTCCAGGGTAGGATGTAGGGAGCAGCGTGTTTTATGTCCCAAAGTGCTCTGATTTCCAACCAAAACAAAACTATGGTAAATAGAGCCCTCAGTTCTGCCTCTGGCCATTAAGCTAGATGGCTATGACCTGTCACCACTGCCACTTATTCCCTGTTTTCTTTGTGCTCAACCAGCACCTCAGCTGATCAGATGTCTTTACATTTTGTGTGACCCAAGGATCTGAGGCTTGGGTGGCCTTGCCTCTATATGGTTGCAATAGTCTGCTTAGTGTTTACAATTCAACATGGTGTGAGAGGTTATTCCAGGAGACGAGGTCCCCCCAGTTCTAGACAGAGTCCTCTCCCCGCTCCCTTTTCCCCCGTGGTCATCAGGGCCCATCGCTACAGCTAGCACCTTAACCACTTTTTCTAACTCCTTACCTAGGGGCATGAGCTACAAATGGCCAGGAGGCAATCCCAACTTCCAATTCGGAGAAAACACTATCCCCTTATACCCCACTCTGGGTACAAAAATTAGCATACCAGCAGAACCTGGAATCGTGCAGGTGGGTGGCGAGAAGCGAAGGATCTGAGATTGTATCTACTTGTCTTGCTTGCAGTCTTGCTGCAGCTTCACAGATGCACGGAGACAGGAGACTCTCAGGTCAGAGACGAGACCTTACTACAGCAAAGTCGTGGCCAAACGGTCAGCACGTTCACACCAGCTCCTAGAGCCTCATTTCCCACGGTGATGCTGAGGGCCAAGTGAGGCGTGTACACGCGATGCAGGACCAGGACCAAGCAGTTTGGATTGCATTACAGGAGAAGAATCCAGAGCCAAGGGCCGAGCCATTTTTGAACAAGCAGCACACAAGCCGGTTCTTTCCCCCAGGAGAGCAGCAGTTAAATGGTAGCAATGCTGTGGTTGCCTTGACCTACTTAGATGCCCATATGACCAGATACAGAAACTGCCCAGTATCAGGCAATGAGTTGCAGTTGGGGTACTCAGCAATAATATGCAGGGATGCTCGGGACCCATGGCAGACTGTGTCTCCCCATAATGGAAAGCAAAATACACGGGCAGGGTGTGAGACGTCACGACAAGAGGTCAATCCCTCTGCTGCTCTTTGGAGCCTGTTATTCTGTCAACAGAAGAGCTATCACTGAACACTGTTAACTCATTTGGAGCATATGCCAAATCCTTTAGGACAGCATCCCAAAGCATTTTCTCACCTGGTTCCAAGAGTAAACCTTCAACAGGGCTGTCCTACAAGACCAGCTGCTTCTGATCTCATAGGATACGTGATGATTATCCCCAGGCATCTGTATCCACAGGAAACAAATGTTGTATGGGATGCTACATAAAGTGTACGGAACATAAGGTATTCAGTAAGTCCACGGGTGAAGTGTTAAAAGAAGCATAAGTCAGGGAAAGCAATCCAAACCCAGAATAATTGTCTATTCCTATAGAACAAATTGCTATCTCCTTCATTAGAGTAGAGTCCCTCGTAACCAAAACTGCCACCAGGCTATTCCATATTATATCAGGGATCGAGCGGGTTGGTCACTGCAAGTAGTGGTGCCAGCCCGTCAGTCTTGGCAGGGGGGAAACTGTTAACACATGCATGTCTCCACGCGACTGTGGCTCCCTTGTTAGGGGGGCACTGAGCAAGCACAGGTGGGGTGAGGGGAGGAGGCTAAGCGATGCCTGCAGAGTGGTCCTGGTGGTCAGCAGCCTCTAAAATGCCCTTCAGTGATCCCCACCTGCTGGCATTCACCCCCAGTGTAATCCCCTCCCGTTGAGGTGGGCTGGATCTGCTAATTCATTCACTTCTAATGACAGACTTCAGCAAAAGTGATGGGCTGTCACCTCTGAGGTTAGATTACAGAAGCACTGTGGCTTCCATCTCGAGCAGTCTCCCTTGTTCTCCTGCTTGTTCATTCCGTGGACACCCAGCTGCCATGTGGTGAAATGACCTTTGGAGAAGCCCACGCAGCTTTTGGAACTGAGGGAGGCCTTCAGTCCAAAAGCCACAGGGAACTAAATCCTGCCAATAATCACGTGCGTGATCCCGGAAGCTGATCTTCCCCTCGTCGAGCCTCCAGGCGAGACGGGAGCCCCGGCTCACAGCTTGGCTGCAACCTCATGGAACACCTGGAGCCAGAGGCACCCTGGCTCCTGGATTTCGGACGCATGAAAACTGCGAGAGAATAGATGTTTATTGTTTTAAGCCCCAAAATGTTGGTATAATATGTTAGACAGCAGTAGATAACGTGCAGTCATCTTGTTCCGATTAAGAGCCCTTTTGCCATGGGAGCCTTCTTTTGAGCACTCAGTGGGACCCAAATGTTCTCATGCTTTGGGGCCATTTGGAGAGGTCCGAATTCCAAAAAAACCTATTCCAAAACCTTTACATTTTCCCAGTCCCTGACCACTTGATTTCAGTGCCCATGAATTGATGTAGATCTTTATCTCAAGCTATATCTCCTTCCAGGCAAAGAGTATAAGATAAAGTTCTGCCCTCTGGGAGGATCTTTTTTCTCTCTGCTGTTCCTCGAGGGCCTCTGTTAAATGCAGCTCGAAATGCCAAAGCAGTCATTTGCCAACTGGTCAGTATATTGAGCAAAGCCCTCGGTAATCCAGCTTTGAATTTTTTCCTCTGTCAGCCGGTCACAAGGAGCTCATCACTAACCTAAGGGTGAAAAGTGTGTATGTAAGCTACCGAGCTACCTGCTAATGAAAACTGTTTGGGTTTTGGCTCTGGCCGCGTTCCGAATATACCACTGCCTCCTGGTGAAAGGAGTCCTTATCTAGGGGGACCAGATGACTCCGGTTCGTGATGAGAAACTCAAGTTATATAGCCACCTGATGTTACTTGGTCAGACATCACCAGGGCCCGAGAGCTGGCCAAGAACTTTCCTAAAAAAGGAAAAAAAAAAGGAAGGAATGAAGGAAGAAGAAGAAAAAAAAAAAAAACCCGGAGGACTCCAGTGTGATTCTGTGTAGACTTTCCACAGGTCCCACGAAGCCTCCTGGCCCGCCACACGTGCTCCGAATACGGCAGGAGCCGCTGGAACCGGAGGGCGGATGCGCAGCGCTCCTTCGGACCAGATGAGAGCCTTCTGCTCTGCGCTGCACCCAAACGTCATCTTCCAGGCCACCTGGTCAGTGGGTCAGAGTTCACTGAACAAGCAGAAATGTGAAATAATAAAGACGGAGAACTGAGGGAAAAGAAGCCTATTGCACAGGCAAAAGAGTAGAAGGTGCCCACTATTTGTGGACTGGAACAGCGAGCTTCCAAGAGACCTTCGCCTCAGATTGAGAGGAACAAACGGAAGCATTCCCTCATCCAACTTCAGCCATGATTTGAGGTTTTCATCAACACGAGGTTCAGGGTAGTTTGGGTTGTTCTTCATGAGAAGGCCGAGCCGCTCCACTTCTTCCTGCAGACAGCCAGGTGCGGGAGCGCGGGTTTCCAGCGCAGGCTACGGAGGCCCCGCCACAGGTCCACACAGGCCCCGCGCACCCGCGGAGGCCCCGCCCCTCCCGCGGGGTGTGCCGGGAAGACGCGGCTGTTGCGGACGCCGCGGGAGCTGGCGTCATGGTCGTGCTGGGATTTGCTTCGTTGCTGGGCCACATCCCGGCCACAGCGTGGAGAGCGGCAAGTAAGGCGCCCGGCCCCGGGGCCGAGGTCGCGGGCGGGGTCGCGAAGGCACGGGTGCCGCGAGAAACGCGTCCGGCGGGGCAGCGGCGTGTCGCGGGCTCGGGGGCCCCGGGCCTGCCGAGCCTTCGTGTAAGGCACGGCCACCGCGCTCCTCCCCGGCAGGTCCTACCCGCCCGAGCTCAGGGCGGGACCGGAGCTGGACAGTCGCTGGGCCCCGCTGGCCGGACGCCTCCTTCCCAGCGGCCACCGCGCTGGCCCCGAAGCGGGGCGGGCGTCCTGAGTCCTGGGGGGTTCGCAGGGCGCGCGGCGTCTGGTGCGCGTGGAGAGTGTGGTAAAGCGGGCCCTAAGGCAATGGAGTCATCATTTGCTTATTTAGTTTATTTACAGCGAAAAAGATCTCTGGCAGTCTACAGTACTAGAAGTGGAAAAGTGCAGAGTTTTGGAAAAGTGGGCCGAAGGCAAATAAGTATAATAAAAATGAGGTGAAAGGAATTGTTCCTGAGAAAGTATGCATGCTTTCAGTAAAAACCAATCTTCTGTAAAACCCATTTTTGCTGGAAAATTTTCTCAGAATATTACAGCCTTAACCCACAGAGTATGCTAAGCCTAGTTTTAATTTAGGACATCCTGGAGAAATTGTGTTAAGTTGAAGACAATTTCGCCCCTCCTCCTGATGGGCTCCAGATTCCTATAAAGTTTGTTTTCCTTTCTGTAATCATCTCTCCCCAGACAGACTACCTGTTAGTTGTAAAAATTTTAAATGATCCAGAAATGAATAATATATAAAGCAAAAGTCCCATACTGTCCAAACCTCAACGTAATAACTGTGTAAAGTTCCGTTGTGTGTTCATTCAATATCCCTTTTTCACTAATGTTCAAAACTTAAGAATGAAGTGTTTCATACCAAAAATTTACATAACACATGTAAGTTATGAAGCAAAGCCAACATTTATGAATCCATTCTCCAGTTTAAGAAATAGAATATTTCCATTGCCAAACGGCTACCTGCTACCTGCTTCCTGATGCAGTTGTGTAACTGCAAGCTTTTGATCTTTATAGAAAGGGCTTTATGCCATTTGTATTTATTTTTCTTGCTTTTTTCAACTAACAGGTTTGAGATTCATCCATGTTGATATGTGATGCTGTAATTATTCATTGAGTTATGAGAGTGTATCATACATTTTTCCTTTCCCCTTCTCAGTGGACATTGTGTAACTCTAGAAGCACCAGGATTGACTGCTACACATCTTGTGTACATTGTAGGTGTACTTGCACAAGGGGTTGAATTCCTGGAATATGTGGCATAGGCCTGTTCAGTTTTACAATACGATGGCAAGCTGTAAAGGCATTTTCCATTCCTACTGGCTATTTATACTTCTACCAGCAGTATTAGAGTTCCTGTTGCCCCACACACTTGCCAACATTGGATAGCATCAGAAAATTTAATTTTTGTCTGCCTACAGGGTGTTGAAACGGTATTTCATTACGATTTTGCATTTCTCTGATTAGAGAAGTTAAACATCTTTTCGAAAGTTTTTCGCTTTTTTTGATGAAGTATCTCTTCATTTTCTTATTGGGTTGTTTGTCTTTCTTATTTATATTCTTTACGTGTATTTGACCACTATACCTTTTTTACTTATGTAAATGGAAAATAACTCTGTTTGAGGGCGGAGGGAATGAGAAGTGCTTACTGAACTGAGAAGGCATCTTGAGACTGAAAAACACAGCAGGCAGGTTCATACAATCGGTGAATCAGTTTATCATAGGGTGACTTACATGTAAAGGCTGAGAGCAGGAGGACAACCATCAGGAGGAGTTAACAGCCGCCCTTCAAACCGCTAAGGGGGCCATTGGGACAGTTTTATAGTTGACCTAGACTATGGAGGTATGTGCTTGGAAACAGGAAGTGCGTTCCTAAGATTTATGAGTAGGTGACTGGTCTTGTGGGTGCCCAAGATATGTCAGCGAAGATTTTATTTTCCTCATTGTTTGGGGACGAACAAAGTATAGAGACCACCTGATCTGAATGATTATTAAACAATGTTGATTAACTCCTAAGCTCTTGACAACAGAGAGTGATTGACTTCGCAGTACAGTCCTGGGTAGGGTCAGCAGAAAGCCTGTATGGGCCCAAGATGGCCTCACTTATGCTAACGGCCATACAAGCTCAAGCTCAGGTTGTGGACTGCTTTTGTTACTCTTATGGTGTCTTTTTAAAAAAATTATCTTCAGCAGTAGACAGAATAAAATAATGTATCTGATTGTACAATCACACAGATTCAAAGGAAAGGTGTCTTTTGATAAACAGGTATTCATAATTTTATTATAATCTTGTCTTGATCCTTTTGTTTATTGTCTGTGCTTTGTGGTCTTTCTTAAAGCCTTCCCTACCCTAAGGTCGTAGAGATATTCTTCTGTATTTTCTCCTCAAAGGTCTATAGTTTGGCTTTTTATATTTAAGCCTTTATGCTACCAGGAATTGATTTTCATGTATGGTGTGAGGCAGGAAACCAATTTCACTTTCTTCCCATGTCAGTAACCAGTTGTCCCAGGTCCATATATTGGACCTTTCCCCCCTGATGTAACGCAGCTGTCATAAATCAAGTTTACATATGCATATGCACGGGGGTTTATTTCTTGGCTCTCTTCAGTTCCATTGAACTATTTGTCTGTTCCTGTGATGTAACACCTATCTTAATAACCATGCCTTTGTAACAACTCTGATATTTAGTATGGTAAGTCCTTTCATCTTGTTTTTCAGAAGTGTCTTGGCTATTCTTGGATATCTGCTTTCCATATAAAATTCTTAAAAAAAAAATTCCTGTTGGGATTTGGTTACAACTGCTACAACAAATGATAAAAGATTATCATTTTCTGATTGCTGCTTATGTATAGAAACACAGTTGACTTATTTATTGATTTTGTGTCCAGTAACCTGGCTAAATTACTTTATTAATTTAAATAATTTATTTGCAGATTTTGGTGGGGCGGTGCTAGGTAGACACAAATATTGCCTGCAAATAATGAAAATCTAGTTCTCCCTTTCCAACCTTTATATCTTTTTCTTTTCTCTTGTTTTTCTGTCCTTGCTCAGATTTCCAGTACCATGTTGAGTAAAAGTGGTGATAGGCATACTTGTTCATAATTGTAAAGGGAATATGTTCATATTTCATCATGTAATATTAGCTGTAGGTGTGCCCTTTATTAGGTTAACGAAGTCCCTTGCCATTTCTAGAAGGATTTGGGGGGTTTTTTTGTTTATGTAGTTGTCTGTTTTTTAAGACAGAATAAATCTTGAAATTTACTAATTCATTTTTCTTTATCTTGTTTGTTAATTCATTTTTCTCCTTTAATATGGTGGGTTGGTGAATTAAAAATTTTTCCAGTGCTGAATCACTCTTGCATTTCTAGAAAATATTCAGATTGATCAGGTTGATTATATTATTAATATAGTGTTGGGTTTGGTATGCTAATATTTTGTTTAGAAGTTGGCCTGTAATTTTCCTGTCTTGCAATTTCCTTTTCTGGTTTTGAAATTAAAGTTATTCTAGCCTCTTACAATGAATTCAAGAGTCTTCTCATCCTTTTCTCTTCTATATTAGATTTTTTTTTTTTTAAGATTCAAATATTCCGTTCCTTGAGTGTCTGCTACAATTTGCCTACAAAACTGTCTAGACCTGCCCTTTTCTTTGAGGGAAGATTTTAAATTATTGGTAATTTTTGTAATGATTATTGTGGTATTTATCAGATTTTCTCTTCTAAAGTCAGTTTTGATAAGTTAAATTTTTTGAGAAAATTGTTCATTTTGTATACTTTAAATATATAGGCATAAAGTTCCTGGTTTGGGGTTTTTAAAAAACTTTTGTTCTGTGTAGCTATGTACTCCTCTTTTACTCATATTATTTATTTTGTCTTCTCTTGGTTTTTTTGGGTGTTTTTGTTTTTGTTGTTGTTTTCATATTAGCTTTACCAAAGACTTCACAGTAGTTTTAGTCTTTTAAGAGAACCAACTTTTGGTTTTGTTGATCCTCTTAGTTTTATGTCTTTTATTTATGTTATTATTTTCTTCTCTTATTGTTGTTATTTTCTTTCCATTTTCTGTGGGTTCCCTTTTTTTTTTAGAAGATGTGGAAATGGTGCATCTCACATGTCTTAGCTCAGGGTGCAATAACAAAGTACCATAGACTGGGCGGCTTAAACATCAAACATTTGTTTTTCACAGATCTGGAGGCTGGAAAGTCCAAGGTCAAGGTGCCAGCACATCTGGTCTTTGGTGTGAGCCTGCTTTCTTGTTCACAGATGGCTGTCTTCTTGTTGTATCCTCATGTGGCAGAGAGCAGAAGGCCCCTGCAAGCTCTCATAGCCTTTCTTATAAGGGCACTAATCCACCATGAGGGCTCCACCCTCATGATCTACTTGCCTTCCAAAGGCCCCACCTCCTAATATCATCACATCAGGGGTTAGGATTTCAGCATATGAATTTGGGGGGGGTGTTGGGCACAAACCTTCCATCCATAACATTGGTCCTTTTTTTTTTTTGAACCATGGTAATGGTTCTCTTCATATAAACAACATATGGCTAGATTTTGGTGAGTTTTTATTTTGAAGTCCGACAGCATACCTTTTAACTGGAGAATTCAATCAATTTACAATTATAGTTACTGATAAAATTGGCTTTATTTCTACCATCTTATTTTTCACACCTTCTATTTGTCATACTTTGAATTCAGTGTTTGCTTTTTTCATTTGTTTCCTCTGCTGGAAAAACAGGAAAAAAATGAAGGTACACACTGCTTTGGAAGATACACACTGCTTTTTATTGGTTACCTTTGAAATCTAAATGCATGCTTAAGGAAGTCGAAAGTTAATTAATATCTTTATTCTCCTCCTAAACAGTACAAAGCTTTAAAATGCTTTGAATTCACTCACCCTCCACCTCTGTTGTTCAGCCTTTTAGGGGTGTGTGTGTGTGTGTGTGTTTGTTGTGTGTATATTAGGTGGAATTGTGTAGTAACACAAATCAATACTGTTATTGCACTTTTATACAGTCAACATATAAAACTTTTATCTTCTATTTTATCTCACACTTTACTTTTATGATCACTTTCTTTTTATAAATTTATTTTCCCTGTGATGAGAACTCTTAGGATTTACTCTTTTAACAACTTTAAAATTTTTTATTTATTTATTTATTTTTGCTGCGTTGGGTCTTCGTTGCTGCGTGCAGGCTTTCTCTAGTTGCATTGAGCGGGGGCTTCTCTTCAGTGTGGTGCCTGGGCTTTTCAATGTGGTGGCTTTTCTTGTTGCAGAGCATGGACTCTAGGCATGTGGGCTCTAGAGTGCAGGCTCAGTAGTTGTGGCACACGGGCTTAGTTGCTCTGTGGCATGTGGGATCTTCCCAGACCAGAGCTCAAACCTGTGTCCCCTGCATTGGCAGGTGGATTCTCAACCACTGCACCACCAGGGAAGTCCTTGGATCAGTTTCTTAAAGTACATTGTTTAGAAGTTCCCTTTGGTGACAGTCTTGTGATAAAGTTCTGTGTTTTTTTTTAAAATATATATTTTATTTTTAATCTGAAAATATGGTTTGTTTTATTCCTCTCTTGTTCTTGAAAGGTGGTTTCAATGGCTGCATCATTTTCTCACAGCTCTATCTCTTCTGGCTTTCATTATAGCTATTGGGAAGTCATCTGTCTAATATTTGTTCCTTTACTAGTACTATGTCTTTTATCTGACTGCTTTTTTAGATCTTCCTTTAATATTGGGTTCTTCATTTTACTTTGTGTCCACGTGTTTTTTTTGTTTTTCTTTTTAATATAATTTTATTTATATTTTATACAGCAGGTTCTTATTACTTATCTATTTTATACATATTAGTGTATATATCTCAATCCCAATCTCCCGATTCATCCCACCACCACCACCACCCCCACCACTTCCCCCCCTCAGTGTCCATACGTTTGTTCTCTACATCTGTGTCTCTATTTCTGCCCTGCAAACCGGTTCATCTGTACCATTTTTCTAGGTTCCACATATATGCATTAATATACGATATTTGTTTTTCTCTTTCTGACTTACTTCACTCTGTATGACAGTCTCTAGATCCATCCATGTCTCTACAAATGACCCAGTTTCATTCCCTTTTATGCCTGAGTAATATTCCATTGTATATATGTACCACATCTTCTTTCTCCATTCGTCTGTCGATGGGCATATAGGTTGCTTCCATGACCTGGCTATCATAAATAGTGCTGCAGTGAACATTGGGGTGCATGTGTCTTTTTAAATAAAGGTTTTCTCTGGGTATATGCCCAGTAGTGGGATTGCTGGGTCATATGGTAGTTCTATTTTTAGTTTTTTAAGGAACCTCCATACTGTTCTGCATAGTGGCTGTATCAATTTACATTCCCACCAACAGTGCAAGAGGGTTCCCTTTTCTCCACACCCTCTCCAGCATTTGTTGTTTGTAGATTTTCTGATGATGCCCATTTTAACTGGTGTGAGGTGATATCTCATTGTAGTTTTGATTTGCAGTTCTCTGATAGTTAGTGATGTTGAGCAGCTTTTCATGTGCTTCTTGGTCATCTGTAGGTCTTCTTTGGAGAAATGTCTATTTAGGTCTTCTGCCCATTTTTTTATTGTGTTGTTTGTTTCTTTAATATTGAGCTGCATGATCTGTTTATATATTTTGGAGATTAATCCTTTGTCCGTTGATTCATTTGCAAGTATTTTCTCCCATTCTGAGGGTTGTCTTTTCATCTTGTTTGTAGTTTCCTTTGCTTTGCAAAAGCTTTTAAGTTTCATTAGGTCCCATTTGTCAATTTGATTACTATCAGCTGCATGGTATATTTGCCTGATATTTTCTGAGGGTGAGTTCCCAGCAACCTGATATGTATTTGTAAACACAATTCTCAATAGGCTCTGGATAAGGCCAAACCACTCCTTGAAAAAGAAGACATGGGCTTTTTGGTGCATTTCCCTGTTTCTCAAGAGGAGTGCAGTGGGCTTCCCTGGTGGCGCAGTGGTTGAGAGTCTGCCTGCCGATGCAGGGGACATGGGTTCGTTTCCCAGTCTGGGAAGATCCCACATGCCGCGGAGCGGCTGGGCCCATGAGCCATGGCCGCTGAGCCTGCGCGTCTGGAGCCTGTGCTCCTCAGCGGGAGAGGCCACAGCAGTGAGAGGCCCGCGTACCGCAAAAAAAAAAAAAAAGGAGTGCAGTATCCCATCTGATCTTGTACTGTGCAGAAATGAGGGAAATTCTTTTCCTCTGCATTTTGACACATGCTTACCTAACTACAAAAATAGTTCTGTTCATGCTTCCATGGTCTCAGAATCCCTTGAGAAAACTGGTCTTTCGGCTTTTCCTTGTTACCCTTCTTTGTGTAGATAAAGTTCCTTCAGAACTACCCAAAGCCAAACTGAGGGACCAGTTTCTCAAACTTACAGTTTGCTACTCTTCTTTCTTTCCCCAGGGTACACTCACGTTTCTGTTCTTTACCCGTAACGCTTGTGCACGTTGACTTCTGTGTCCCACAGTTAGGCTCAATTTATTAATACACTCAGTGTGTGCACCTGAAGACATACGCATTGCTTCATTTCTCTGAACTACTGTACAAGGTAGGAGATATATCCCCATTTTTCAGATTGGAAAACAGACTCAGTGAGATACAGAAACCTTCTTTGCATCATATTGCTATTAAGTGGTATGGGTGGCACTGGGACCCAAGTGTGACTCTGGTGCCCTTAGTTTGTGTTTTCTACTTCTCCATTGTATTACTTAAGGGGAGGGCCTAGCTGCTCTGACAGTCCTACTGATGGGACAGGAATCAGGATCTTTTCATCTTGACACAGGCTGTAAATAACTAGTAAAACCCATACACACTAGTAGCGTTTTACTAGTTATTTACAGCCTGTGTCAGTTCTGGTTGGTTGGACATATATTATGATTGAGCAGTGTCTATGTCATACAAGTTGTTAAATATTTTAAGTATCACTTGGCCCTGGGTTTTGTCCTCATCTTCAAGGTTACAGCTGGGTCACTGCCATGGCTACATTACAACCTGAGGGAATGGAAAAAGAAATCTAGGGCAGTTGGTTTGTTGCAAAATTGAGGCGACCTAAAATTTGCACGTGCCATTTCTAGCCACAGCCCACTGGCCATAAATTGGACACGTGGCTTCATGGCTGCAGGGAAGGTTGGGAAATGTGATCTCTAAGCGAGTGGCCTGGTGCTCGGCTTGATCACAAGCCAGGCAGGAATGGGCGTCCTAGAACTCAGTGGAAGAAGGGGAAGTGGCTACGTGTGACACTTAGCAGTCTCTACCACATCTGCCTAATGTCACTTTTCCAAAACTGACTGTGTTCATACTGAACAGAATTACTGTAAAATACAGTTATACACATCAGTTTATTGTGAGGTTTAAATAAGCTGACATATTTTCAGTCCCTAGCGCTGTGCCTGGCGCACAGGAAGCAACTAAAACATAAAATTACTTTTCTTATTTATAGTTCATATATCTGCATCATTTAGGAAGCAAAATTTATTTACAGTTCATATATCTGCATCATTTAAGAAGCAAAAGTTTTAGCATCAGATTTTGTCTACATTATAATTGACAGCCAGGGATTTTGTGCCATTTTCCTGATTTTTCATAAATGCTTACGAATTTCTACAGATTTGAAACATACCAAGGTTACTTTTTACACTGAATATCATTTCAAGTTTCCAATACAGGGATTTTTTTTTTAACTTGCTAAAACAGCCAAACCTAAAAGAATAATTACTAATTTAATTGTGTTGAGTCAAGGCTGAGTGCACAGTAGCAATGGCTACTGGTATCTATTAAATATTTGCTGAATTTTAGCCTTCAAAGTAAGTTATTTAAAGTACAGTAAAATAGATTTAATTAGTAACCAAATGCAGAAACTATTTATTAGCCAGAGTAGATGTAAAATCTGTCCACATTTAGAATCTATTTGTTAAAATTCTCCTTTCTGTATATCTGTATTAATTATTACTAAACTGTCGTGACTTAGTAAACAACCTTTAATGCTTTACAGATTTCTACTAGATTTGTTGATGGATAGAAAGTTGGACATCATATTATGGATAGAAGTTCCTATTGTGGAGGCTGGCTGAACTCGCTAAATTGGGATATAATATTGTCAACTTCTACAGAATCCTGTATTTCGGATAGCAAATGACTGATACAAACCCTGTGATTTGGGACCGAGAATGTCTTTCAGTTGTGCATGGTTTACATTCACCAACATTTTCAATATAATATTTTGCTAAATAGTCAACCACAAAAAACCAAGAACAGATTATTATATGAAATATATTAGTATGATCAGAAACTCATTTCTGTTACCCATATAATTTTTTTTAATAAATTTACTTTATTTATTTTTATTCTTGGCTGTGTTGGGTCTTCGTTGCTGCACGCAGGGCTTTCTCTACTTGCTGTGAGCGGGGGCTACTCTTTGTTGCGGTGCACAGGCTTCTCACTGCAGTGGCTTTTTTTGTTGCAGAGCATGGGCTCTAGGCATTTGGGCTTCAGTAGTTGAGGCATGTGGGCTCAGTAGCTGTGCCTCGCAGGCTCTAGAGCACCGGCTTAGTAGTTGTGGTGCACGGGCTTAGTTGCTCCATGGCATGTGGGATCTTCCTGGTCACGTGCTCAAACCCATACCCCCTGCATTGGCAGGCAGATTCTTAACCACTGCACCACCAGGGAAGCCCCCATATTGTTTCTTAATAAAAATAAATGCTGCTTTATAAGATATTTTTTTGCAGGTTTTTCTCTTTTGATTTTTAGTGAATGCTTAACTAAGTAGTATTATGAGGACATAATTAAAAGTAAAATATGCCCTTAAATAACAAAGTGGAAGTTTGAAGGCAAAGTGGTCTGTAGTCTAACTCAATAAATACATTAAAGTTTTAGGTAAGTGTTTTTATTTTAATATGTATAGAAATTTTTATTGATTCACAGATTCTTCTCAGCCAATTAGTATCATAAATGTGAAGTATTTTATGTAAGTGAGTATTTAGATGGGAGAAGTCTATATTAATTCTGTAAGTCATTGTAGCTTTCTTAATACATTCAGTTGTATATTTATTTTCTTAATCCTTGAATTTTGTTGTCTGAAGACTAATCTGCTTTACAGTTGGACATTCAGACAGTCAACAATGTTGCTAGACACTGAGATACATGCAGTGGACGTGCAAATTAACAGCCTGATGTACTATTTTGAAATTGTTAATGCAGTTTGTATGTAATGTTAACTTTATGTAATCTTACAAACAAGTCTTAATGTAAATTCCAAATTGGCTGTGGAGGGTGTATATATATATATACATGGAGACATATATACATACAAACAAATACTTATGCATATATATTTGCATGTGTGTATGTGTGTGTGTATATATATATAATTTTTTAAAGCGGTGGGGGTAGGGTGGTGTAGTCATTGTTGGAATATGAATAAAATACATGTAGTGAAAGAAAATTCTAACTACATGTAATGCTATCAGGAGCTTCCAGATAATTCTATAATAATAATAATAGATACAGTGTGTCACTGTGCTAAGTGCTTTGCCTGAATTGTTCTGTTTAATCTATTTAGTAACCTCATGAGGTAGATACTGTTATATTCAATTTAGAGGGGAAGAAATGGATTTAGAAAGGGTAAATAACTTGACAAAGGTCAAACTACTAGTAAGTATTTGTTTTAGTTTCTTATTGCTGGTGTAACAAATTACCACAAACTTAGTGGCTTAAAAATCCTTACAGTTCCAGAGGTGAGAAGTCTGAAATGGGTCTCTCTGTGCTGAAACCAAGGTGTTAGGGTTGTGTTTCTTCTGGGTGCTCTAGGGGAGAATCTGTTTCCTCCCTTTTCCAGCTTCCAGAGGCTGCCCAAGTTCCTGGACTTGGTGGCCCTTTCCTCCATCTTCGGAGCCAGCCACATCATCAAGTCTGTCTCTCACTGCCACCTCTCTGGTTCTCTCTTCCAGTTCTCTTTTCCCATTCTCTCTTCCCCTTTTAAGGACCCCTGTGATGACAGTGGACCCACCCAGGTAATCCAGGACAGTCTACCTAGTTCAGGGTCATCTGATGAGCAACTTCAGTTCCATCTCTCACCTAATTCTCCTTCACCATGTGACCTAGCCTGCACATAGTTTCCAGATATGAGGTTCTCACTCTCTTTGGGGGCCATTACCGTGCTGCTACAGTGGTGTGACCAGAACTGGCACCCACCTCTGTCTGCCTCGGAAGCCCTTCCCTCAGGAAGGTGAAGACCCCATCCCTGAGGCCAGTTTTCACAGTGGTTTTGCCCTTATTGAGCGTTACCTCAACAAGGGTTGGATGCCTTTCATAATATACTGAAAGCTTAGCTTCCTCACTGTATCCTAGAAAGCGAGCTCATTTATAAATTGCAGGTGCCCAGTACATTTTAAGATGCTTCATTGGCAGAAAAAGAGGGCCATGATTAGGATTTAAATATAAGAATACTAAATACAGTGCCTTGTGACTTACAGAGATTTAAATACTAAATATTGTCATTGAAAAGTTCCTACTACTTAGTTACTCTTAATGATCTGATTCCTGGTATTTTTGGCATTGCTTCAGACAGGAATCCGTATTTTATTTTATTTTATTATTTAATTTTTAAAAAATAAATTTATTATTTATTTTTCGCCTTGTTGAGTCTTCATTGCTGCGCGCAGGCTTTCTCTAGTTGCGGCGAGTGAAGGCTACTCTTTGTTACGGTGTGCGGGCTTCTCATCATGGTGGCTTCTCATTGCAGAGCACAGGCTCTAGGCGCGCAGGCTTCAGTAGTTGTGGTACGTGGGCTCAGTAGTTGTGGCTTGTGGTCTCGAGAGTGCAGGCTCAGTAGTTGTGGCACACGGGCTTAGCTGCTCCGTGGCATGTGGGATCTTCCTGGACCAGGGCTCAAACCCGTATCCCCTGCATTGGCAGGCGTATTCTTAACAACTGTGCCACCAGGGAAGTCCCAGGAATCCGCGTTTTATATCTGTTTTTGCAATTTTGATAATGGTTAACTAACTCATTTCAAAGCTCTTCTTTTCAAACTGATAGCATTGGTTGCCTCCAAGGAGGAGAACTGGCCGTCTGAAAGATAGGGGCAGAGGGAAGGGTGGTCACTGTGTGTCCTTCTGTACTTTTTAATTTTGATAACTGTGAATGTGTAAGCTTAACACAAGTAAGTAGAAGTATTACATTTTGAAGTAGAATAAATGAACAGCTCCTATTGTTTCACTGTCTTCACTCTGCTAGGATCACCCATTCTGTGTCATTCTTTGAGGAAAATAAGTTCTCAAGGAGAAAAATCCAAACCCATCAAAGAACCCCTCAAGAAGCCAAAGTTACCAGAAGGTCGTTTTGATGCACCAGAAGATTCCAATTTAGAGAAAGAACCACTGACAAGTGAGTAGAGTAAAGCTCCTCTCTTAATTTTTGGTCTCAAAGAAAGTGTTTCAGTCATTGAGAAGCAAATAAAAGGAAGGAAGCATGTTATTGTTTATAATTCTTCATTGACAGTAATAAAGAGCATTTCAACAATGAATAAAATTACCATACGGTAAGTCCTCTATATGCAAACGAGTTCTGTTCCGAGAGCACATTCGTAAGTCCAATTTGTTTGTGAGTCCAACAGAGTTAGCCTAGGTCCCCAACTAACGCAATCAGCTATATAGTACTGTACTGTAATAGGTTTATAATACTTTTCACACAAATAATACATAAAAAACAAAGAAACACAAAAAACAAAGAAAACATTTTTAATCTTACAGTACAGTCCCCTGAAAAGTACAGTAGTGCAGTACACCAGCTGGCACACAGGGGCTGGCATCGAGTGAGCAGGAAAGAAGAGTTACTGACTGGGGGACGGGGAGGAGGTGGGAGATGGTAGAGCTGAAGGATGGTCAGCAATAGGAGACGGAGGGCAAGCTGCAATGTCACTCATGCCTGATGTTGATGGAATGCACATTCTATCTTTGAAAGTTTGCAACGTGAAGGTTCATATGTAGGGGACTTACTGAATTGACTGTCAATATGTATGGGTTAAAAAAAAGATTTCCAGGCCCCTGGCAGTGATTGATTATGTTTGATTAATTTATTCGCATGGCAAAATATATGAATTAAGATGCAAATAACAGAAACTTAATTGAACAGACTTAAGCAGAAGGTAGGGTATGTTGTTATTAAGGTACAGGGAGCAAGTGAGGCTCCCTAGGGCAGTAATGCTTCTGGGCCTTAGAAGAAGACTGGGACCTCAGGACTAAACACTGGATGGAAACCAGGGTGTTCTTCCTTCTCTTGTCTTTGGTGCCTACTCTTCATTGTTTTCTGTCTCCATACTCCCTTCTGAGTCCACTGGGCAGAAAGTAACTGCTCCTAGCAGCTGCTCAGTTCAAGAGAACAACAAGACTGAAAATACAATTTCTTAGTCCTGATTTCATATTCCTTAAGAAGAGAGCTCATTGGCCTACCTTGGAACAGATGTCCACAGCTAAATCAACCAGTGGCCAGTGGCCTGGGTCACAGGTGAAAATGTGGTTGTTCTCACTGTAACTACATGGCTGGGGAAAGAGAAGGGGATGTTTTGGAGAATAAAGAGGTTTTGTGGGGGGAGGAGGGATGATAGACTAAACATTATTTTGTATTCAGTATATATAAAGTTTGTTTCATGTCTTAAAGCTTTTTTTTTTTTTGCTGTACGGGGCCTCTCACTGTTGTGGCCTCTCCCGCTACGGAGCACAGGCTCCGGACACGCAGGCCCAGTGGCCACGGCTCACGGGCCCAGCCGCTCCGCAGCATATGGGATCCTCCCAGACCGGGGCACAAACCTGCGTCCCCTGCATCGGCAGGCGGACTCTCAACCACTGCGCCACCAGGGAAGCCCTTCAAGCTTTTTTTTTTAAGTACTACTTTATTTTTATGCTGTATCCTTTTGTACCCTTGAATTGTGGAAAATGTGCAAATATTAGCTATTCAAAAAACAGCATTTCATACAGCATAAATGTAAACATACCACTTTGAAACTTCGGCAAGCCTGCCCTGCTTGTCTGGTTTTTCCAGTCTCATGAGCGCTAACCCATCTATGAAGTGAAGCATCCTAGGCAAGAAGATACCAGTAGAGGATACAGGGACCTGTGTCTGGAATTCTTCCTAGAATATAAAAGCTTTTGGGTTTTGCTCATTCATTAAGTATTTCAGATTATAGCACTCTACCAAGCCCAATCTCATAACCAGATCAACCTGCCCAGATGATGGAGTCTTTTAAAAAGTTGCCATTAATCTAGAGGTAAAATTTTTCTTCAAAGGTTTTAGCTAAGCATAAAAATCTGAGAGGAAATATTTCCTTAAAATGTCTCACACAAAAGCAGCAGTCTCAGAAATAAACACTCACGTATATGCTTAATTGATTTTTGACAGGGTTGCCATTACCATTCAATGGGGAAAAGGACAGTCTTTTCAATAAGTGGTGCTGAGAAAACTGGATATCCACATGTAAAAGAATGAAATTGGACCCCTTAGCTTACACCATATTCAAACACTAACTCTAAATATGTCAAAGACCTAAACTTAAGAGGGAAGACTATAAAACTCCTAGAAGAAAATTGGGCAGACTCTTCATGTCCCTGGATTTGACAATGATTTCATGCATATGACACCAAAAGCACAAGCAACAAATGTAAAAATCGATAAATAAGATATCAACAAAATTAAGAAATTTTGTTCATCTGAGAACATTATCAAGAAAGTGAGAAAAATAACCTACAGAATGGGGAAAAATATTTGTAAATCATATACTTGAAAAGAATTAATATCCAGAACAAAGAACTCCTACAATTCAACAACGAAAACGGCCCAATTCAAAAATGGGCAAAGGACTCAGACATTTCTTCAAAGAAGATATACAAACGACCAACACGCATTTGGAAAGATGCTCAATGTCACTAATCATTAAGGAAATAGAAATCAAAACCATGGTGACACACCACTTCACACCAACTCGAATGTCTATAATTTAAGAAAAACTGGAAAATGACAAGTGATGGTGACAACGTGGAGAAATTGGAACCACACGTGTTTCTGGAGGGAATGTAAAATGATGCAACTGCTATGGAAAGCAGTTTGGCAATTTCCCAAAAAGTAAAATATAGAACTACCATGTGATCTAGCAATTGTACTTCTAGGTATAAATCCAAAATAATTGAAAACAGAGACTTGAACAGATACCTGCACAGCCATGCCTTATTCACAGTAACCAAAAGATAGAAACAACTTAGATGTCCACTGATGGATGAATGGATAAACGAAAGTGTGATATGTACACACAGTGAAGTACTATTCAGTCATGAAAAGGAATGGCATCTTGATGTATGCTACAACATGGATGGACCTTGAAACATTATGCTTAGTGAAATAAGACAGGCACAGAAGGACAAATATTATATGATTCCACCTATATCAGGTACCCAGAGTAGGCAAATTCATAGAGATAGGAGGTAGATTAGAGGTCATCAAGGTCTGGGGGAAGGGGAAAGGGAAAGTTTTTATTTAATGGGTACGGAATTTACACTGGGGATGATGAAAAAGTTTGGGGTATAGTGTAATGGTTACACAGCATTGTGAATATTTAATGCCATTGGATTGTACACTTATAAATGGTTAAAATGATAAATATATATATTTAATACAAAGCAAAAAGAAAGCATATTTCAAAAGGTAGTCATCTATCTGACAACACAAGGCTAGGCATCCATCTTAATTTTCAAGTTACTGAAGTTTTTGTTGAAGGTACATTACCAAATCCAGCAGATGCTTTGCAATCCTCCTTTTATCTGAACTATCCACAGCCTTTGACAGTATTAACTACTGCTTCTGGAAATGTTCTGTTTTGGTTTCAGTTATGCCTTCTTCAGTTTCTCATCCTCTTTCTTCAATCATTTCTTCCTGGGCTCTTTTTTAAGCTCCTCTGCATCTGCCAACTCTCAAATGTATATATATGCCAAGCCTTTGTCCCAAGCCCCCTAAGCATTTCTAGAAGAGCTCATATCTTCCTGAGATGATCTGAAATATCACGTGTGTGTTGATGATTCACACATTTATGCCTTTGGTCAGACCTCTCTTCTGAGCTGCTCCTGTCTACAACTGCAGCATCTTTGTTTGCATATTCCAGGTACATCTCAAATTATTGCGTCTAAAACTAAACTCATCCTTTTCTCATTGTTCCCTCCCACCAGCCCTACCCCAATCCTCTTCCTTCTGAATTCCCAGTCTACCCCAAGCCTGAAATCTGGGGATAATCCTTCACTCCTGCCTCTTCCTGTGTCCTGGATCCAATCACTAACCAAGTCTTGTTGGTTCTACCTTCTTAACATCTCTCAAATTCATCTCCTTTTATCCATCCTATTAATAAAGCCTAAATTCAAGCTGTCTCTAGTTCTGTTGGTCTCCTAACAAGTCTGTAATTCTTCCTTGTTGTCTTCCTTCTAATGTAGTCTCCCTGCCTCTTTACTTTATTCTAAGAAAAAAATGATAGGTTATCTTTGCAGAGAGTAGTTTTTGTTACTAAGATGATATGCTTGTTTGCAACTAAGCACGCTGTTTGATGCAAAGATGAGTAAGGAAAGGAAAATGGAATGCCTGCATAACTATGAACAGGACATTGTGTGGTAAATGATGTGAGAGATACCCAGAAAGAGGTTAGAGAGAGGTAGACAAAAGAGAGAACATTTGAGTTGGGATTTAAAGGATCAGTGAAATTGTAATGAGTAGATAGGAGTTGTGGGGAGATGTTTCCAAAAAAGAGAGAAAGGAATGATCAGAAAGAAAGAGGCTGGGAACTTGACACATGCAAGACTTAGCCAATGCGTAAAGTGTGTATAGTGGATTAATGGAATATAAGGCCAGAAAAGTAGATTCGTTTCAAATCTGAGAGGGCCTGAAGTATATGGGCTTTCTGCAGTGTACAGTGAGGAAAACACTGAAAGTTCTCAGATGGAGATTGTTTAATGGGCTTTCTTTAAGTATGATCTGCATGTAATAAAATTTACCCATTTTAACTGAACATTTCAGTGAATTTTAACAATTGACTACAGTCATGTAACCAACACAAACTATATCACAGTTCTATCTCTCAAAGACTCCCCATGCCTCTTTTTTTAAAATTCATTCATTCATTCATTCATTCATCCTTGGCTGTGTTAGGTCTTGGTTGCTGCGTGAGGGCTTTCTCTAGTTGCGGTGAGTGAGGGCTACTCTTTGTTGCGCTGTGCGGGCTTCTCTTATTGCAGTGGCTTCTCTCATTATGGAGCATGGGCTCTAGGCATGCAGCCTCAGTAGTTGTGGCACGTGGGCTCAGTAGTTGTGTCTCATGGGCTCTAGAGCACAGGCTCAGTAGTTGTGGCGCATGGGCTTAGTTGCTCTGTGGCATATGGGATCTTCCCGGACCAGGGCTTGAACCTATGTCCCCTGCATTGGCAGGCGGATTCTTAACCACTGTGCCATCAGGGAAGCCCATGCCTCTTTATATTTAGTCTCATTTTCACATCCCCCTGGCAACCATTGATCTCTTCTCTGTCACTATAGTTTTGCCTTTTTTTAGGATTTTAACTGAATTAAATCATACAGTATCTAGTCATTTGTGTCTGGCTTCTTTCCCTTAATATGGTATGGAGGTGGGATTCTGTTTTAGAAATATTAATTCAGCTTTCTGTGCAGGTTAGGCTGGAGCCATGAGAGTCAGAAAACAGAGATGAATTAGAAATATTGCATTTGTCTAGAATGAGACTCAGAATATGATTCAGGGTTGAAGTAGTGGGAATAAAAAGTTTTAGAAAACTACAGGATATAATGAGGGTGAAGATTAGGTTAACACACATGAGGAAGAGAGTGATGGAGGGATGGATAGGAGGTTGTGGTCAGAAAGAAGAGAGCTCAAGAGTGCGGGATTTGGAGAAGGAACATATGCAAGAAATAATAAAACCCAAATGGATGGCAGAAATGGAGATAAAGATTGCTAGGGAAGAGGATTGAGGACAATTTGTGGCCCTAGTATGTGATGTTCTTAATGTGGATGTTGATGTTAAGGGCAATGGGAAGAGAGATGAAACTACCTGCCCAAGACGATAGAAGAGTCTTTGAGTTTCTTACGAGACTGGAGAAAAGCACTGGAGAGGTGAAGTTTGGAATTCAGAAGAGGAAGGGCTGTAGAGGTGTGGTGCTAGAACGAGAGGCTGGGAGCAGCAGTGAGCAGCAGGGACATCTTGACCCTCTCCTTCTTCCCTCCTGCTGCGGGTTGAATTGTGCCTCTAAAATCGTATGTTGAAGCCCTAACCCCCAGTGTGATGGTATTTGGAGTTGAAGGCCTTTGGGAAATAATTAGGTTTAAGTGAGGTCATGAGAGTGGGGCCCCATGATGGAATTAGTGCTCTTAGAAGAAGAGACAGCAGAGGCCTTGCTGTCTTTCTCCCTGCCACGTGAGGACACAATGAGAAGGGACCATCTGCAAGCCAGGAAGAGTCCTCACCAGAGCCCAACCATGCTGGCACCCTGATCTCAGACTCCCAGCCTCCAGAACTGTAAGAAAATTAATTTCTGTTGTTTAAACCACCCAGTTTCTGGTATTTTGTTACGGTAGCCCAAGCTGACTAAGACACAGTGAGCCCCAGAGATATGGGAGAAGAAAAGCTTCCGCTAGAGAGACTTTCAGAGGAAGTCAAAAAGCAAGGAGTCCTTTAGAAACAGAATAATGATGAGGGTGGGGATAGTTTATTCACAGTGGAGATAGAATTTTGAAATGAATAAATGTTTGAAATTTTTCAAGGTAAATTCCATGTCTCTTTTCTTTTGCCGACATGATTTTGGTGATGTTCGTTTAGTTTTCTAAAGAGACGCAGTTTGAAGAGATTGATCAAGATGGTGGAGTAAGAGGATATGGAGCTCACCTCCCCCCATGAACACATTAAAATACACCTATATATGGAACAATTTCACTGGAAACTAGCAGAAAGACCCTGGTACAACCCAGACTGTAAAAAAATATCCACACATAACTGGGTAGGAAGGGAAGAAAAGTGATCAGGTCAGGACCTGTGCCCCTGGGAGGGGACTCTGAAGAAAAGGGAGAATACATGGCGGAGACTCACCATGGGCAGTGAGTGCTGAGAACCACAGATTGGGTGCCCTAGTCCTGGCATCCTCCACAGGGGAGACGAGCCCCCTTGGCTGGTTGGAGGGCAACTGGGACTCCCAGGAGGGCAGAGGGACACCTGGACTCCGCTTGTGAGGAGGGCGCACGCAGGCTTGGCCCAAAGGCAGTGCAGAGAGAGGTCTGCTACAGCAGCTGCCAAGTCCTGCGGCTGCCTCATCATGCACCCCAGCCCCAAGCCAAGCCAACTCTCTGGTCCCACTCATTCCATTCTGGGGCAGCCACTACCAGGAAGAAGACTCAGCCATGGGACACAGAGGTGACCCAGTCCCAGGGTGGAGCCTGGGAGGGGTAGCGGCAGCCATTGTCGGGACTTACTCAAGTGGCACAACAGAAGCAGCCCAGACCTCTTACAGCAGCCAGCCTGCCACAGCTCACTCCTGGTACATGCCGAGAGTCCACACGGGCCCCCGCAGCTCTGCACTGTGGCTCCACAGCCAGATGGAGGTGACGGGGCTGGGGGCAGTGATCAGCTGAGAGGGTCAAAGTGGACTTGTACTGAGGCTGCATCTGAATGGAGCATGGGAAACAAATATGTGCACCTGAACAAGCAGTGAAGCAGAGACAGCTCAGACCTCTGTCTGGGGCTGACATGAGCGGAGAGCCCACATAGGCCCCACTCACTTCAACACTTCCTGCTCTGGGGCAAGGAGAGAGGAAGAGACTCACTTAATGGGAACAAAGCCAGCTCATGCCTGACCCTCAGGGCTTCTGCTCCAGCAATCTGGGATCAGACCCCACCCCTGATAGGGCAGCGACAGCCACCTAGCAGAGGGGAAGTCCTGCCCCACACCTGGCTCCAGCTCTAGCCCCTCCACCAACAAGCCCACCTCCTACCAAGGAGATAGCTGTCAGCACACCCTGAGGAAAGACATGATTTGCGTCCATGTCAAATTCAGTTCTCCCACAAAAGGCATTGGGCACACGCAGTCTGTATAGGGACACTCCTACATAAGAACACTCCTTCAAGGTAACTTTCACCTAAATTCGCAGAGGCAGGAAAAGTTAAGCAAAATGAAAAGGCAGAGGAACTCCTCTCAATTGAAACAGCAATAGAAAACCCCTGAAAAAACTACTAATGAAACAGTTGACTAGATAAAGAATTCAAAGCATTGGTTATAAGAATGTTAACTGAATTAGGGGAAAGAATACATCTACACAGCAATGTTTTTAACGAGGAACTAGAAAATATAAAAAAGACCCAATCAGAAATGAAGAATTCAATAGTTGAAGTAAAAAGCACACTAGAAGGAATGAATAACCAGCTAAGTGACACAGAAGAATGCATAAGTGATCCGGAAGATAGAATAATGCACATCACCCCATAAGAACAGCAAAAAGAAAGGCAGTTTTTGTTTGTTTGTTTGTTTTGCGGTACGCGGGCCTCTCCCTTTTGTGGCCTCTCCCACTGGAGAGCACAGGCT
The DNA here is from genome assembly GCF_025265405.1 of Mesoplodon densirostris. Lineage (NCBI taxonomy): Eukaryota > Metazoa > Chordata > Mammalia > Artiodactyla > Ziphiidae > Mesoplodon > Mesoplodon densirostris. The sequence goes on from NC_082672.1 coordinate 79,639,329, forward strand.
CCGGACGCGCAGGCTCAGCGGCCATGGCTTATGGGCCCAGCCGCTCTGCGGCATGTGGGATCTTCCCGGACCGGGGCACGAACCCGTGTCCCCTGCATCGGCAGGCAGACTCTCAACCACTGCGCTGCCAGGGAAGCCCAAGAAAGACAGTTTTTAAAAATGGAAAACAGTCTAAGAGATCTCTGGGATAACATATAAGGGGCCCAGAAGGTGGAGAGAGAGAGAGAGAAGGGAATTGAAAATGTATTTGAGGAAATTGTGACTGAAAACTTCCACAGTCTGAAGAAAGAGATATCGAGGTACAGGAAGAGGGTCCAAACAAGATGAACCCAAACAGATGCACACCAAGACATATCATAATTAAAATGGCAAAAGTTAGAATTCTGAAGGCAGCAAGAGAAAAACAAAGTGTCATACACAAGGGAATCCCTATAAGTCTGTCACCTGATTTCTCTGCAGAAACCTTACAGGCCAGAAGGGAGCAGCACGATATATTCAAAGTCCCGAAAGGGAAAACCTGCAACCTAGGGTACTCTGCATAGCAAGATTATCATTAAAATAGAAGGAGTGATAAATGGCGTCTCAGATAAGCAAAAGCTAAGAGTTCATCAATACTAAACTTACCCTAAAAGAAATGTTGAAGGGACTTCTCTGAGTGGAAAAGAAGTAAGCTGTAGGAAAGGGGAAATCCTGATAGGAAAGGTAAATATATAGTAAGGACTTAGGATCAACCACTTAAATAAGCCCGTACAAAGATTAAAAACAAAAAATTGTAAAAGCATTTGGTTAACTGATGCCTGCAGTGACCTGGGACATAAACCCTACATACCTAATGAACTTGTAGCTGTAAGGGAAGGGCTGGAAAACAGAACCTTAATAATATCTGTTGGTTGTTACTGACTGTTTGGCAAGGAATTAAAAAGAAAGAGATGAACTTAAAAAAAATTGTAGAAGCAACTGTAACTACAATAAACAGTTAAGAGATAAACATGAAGATCTAAAATATGACATCAAAAACATAAAATGTAGGGGAGAGGCGTAAAAAACGTAGATCTTTTCAAATGCATCTGAACTTAAATGACTATCCGTTCAAAACAAGTAGATATAGTTACAGGTCAACATATTTGAATCTCATGGTAATCACAAAACTAGTTTAGATAGTTTTGGTTTAGATAATAAAACTAAAAAGAATACAAGCATACTACTAAAGAAAATCATCAAACTACAAGAGAAGAAACGAAAAGAAGAAATGAACAAAGAAATAGAAAAACAACCAGGAAACATAAAATGGCATTAAGTACATACCTATCAGAAATTACTTTAAATGTCAAAGGACTAAATGCTCGAATCAAAAGACATAGGGTGATGAGGCCCTTCTATTTGCTGCCTACAGGAGACTCACTTCAGAGCTAAAGACACAAAGTGAGGGGATGGAAAAAGTTATTTCATGCAAACAGAAATGACAAGAAAGTGGGGGTAGCAATACTCATATCAGATAAAGTAGACTTTAAACAAAGACTAACAAAAGACAGAGAAGGGCATTATATAATGGTAAAGGGATCAATACAAGAAGAGGATGTTATCATTAACATAAATATTTGATACAGGAGCACCTAAATATATAAAGCAAATACAGACAAAAAGGGAGAAATTCACAATCGTAGGGCACTTTAACGCCACACTTACATTAATGCGCAAATCATCGAGACAGAAAATCAATAAGGCAACACTGGTCTTAAATGACACAATAGACCTCTTGGACTTAACAGATATGTACAGAACATTACATCCAAAAACAGCAGAATACACATTATATTTAAGTGCACATGGAACATTCTCCAGGATAGATCACATGCTAGGCCATAAAACAAGTCTCAAAAAAATGTGAGAATATAGAAATTATATCAAACATTTTTTCCGACTGTAGCAGTATGAAACTAGAAATCAATTACAAGAAGAAAAATGGGAAAAGAACAAATACTTAGAGACTAAAACATGCTACCAAAAAACCAATGGGTGAATGAAGAAATCAAAGAGGAAATCAGAAAATACCTCAAGACCAAAGAAAATGGAAATTCAACACTCCAAAATCTTTGGGGTGCAGCAAAAGTAGTTCTAAAAAGGAAGTTTATAGCAGTACAGGCCTTTCTCAAGAAAGAAGAAAAATCTCAAGTAAACAACCTAACCTGCCACTTAAAAGAATTAGCAAAAGAAGAACAAAGCCCAAAGTCAGCGATAGGAAGGAGATAAAGATCAGAGGGGAAATAAAATAGCGATCAACAAAACAATAGAAAAGATCAGTGAAACCAAGAGCTGGTTTTTTTAAAAGATGAACAAAATTGGTAAACATTTAGCAAGGATCACGAAGAAGAAAAGAGAGAAGACCCAAATAAAATAAGAAATGAAAGAGGAGAAGTAACAACAAAAACCACAGATAGAAAAAATCATAAGAGAACACTACTAACAGTTATATGTCAGTGAATTGGAAAACCTAGAAGAAATGGCTAAGTTTCTAGAAGCATACAACTTGTCAAGACTGAATCAAGAAGAAATAGACAACTTGAACAGACTGATCACTAGTAGTAAAGTTGAATCTGTAATTTAAAAACTCCCAGCAAACAAAAGTCCAGGACCAGACAGCTTCAAAGGAGAATTCTACCAAACATATAAAGAAGAGCTAATACCTAACCACCTCAAACTATTCCAAAAAATTGAAGAGGACGGAACACTCTCAAATTCATTCTACAAGGCCACCAGTAATTACCCTGATACCAAAACCACACAAAGACACTACAAAAAAAGAAAACTACAGGTCAATATCATTGATGAATATAGATTCTAAAATCCTCAACAGAATATTAGCAAACTGAATCCAAAAATATATTAAAAGGATTGTATATGATGATCAATTTGGATTTATTCCAGGGACACAAAGATTGTTCAATATTTGCAAATCAATTAATGTGATACACCACATTAACAAAAGGAAGGATAAAAACCAACTGGTCATCTCAATAGATGCAGAAAAACTATTTGACAAAATTCATTATAAAACTCTCACCGAACTGGGTGTAGAGGGAACATATCTCAACATAATAAAGGCTATTTATGACAAATGCACAGCTAACATCATATTCAGCAGTAAAAGCTGAAAGCCTTTCTTCTAACTCAGGAACAAGACAGGGATGCCCACTCTTTGCCCCTTCTATTTAACATAGTATTGGAAGTTCTAGCCACAGCAATCAGACAAGGAAGATAAATAGGTATGAAAATGTGAAGGGAAGAAGTAAAACTGTCACTCTTTGCAGATCCTTGATACTATATATAGAAAACCCTAACGTCTCCACCAAAAAACTATTAGCGCTATTAAATGAATTCTGTAAAATTGCAGAATACAAGATTAATATACAGAAATATGTTTCCTTTACATACACTAATAATGAGCTATCAGAAAGATAAAGTAAAAAAAAATCCCCATTAAAATCACACCAAAAAGAATACAATACCTAGGAATAAATTTAAAGGTGAAAGACCTATACTCTGAAAACTATGAAACAATGATAAAGGAAATTGAAAATGATAAAAGAAATGGAAGGACATCCTGTGCTCTTGGATTGGAAGAATTAATATTGTTAAAATGGCCATACTACCCAAAGCAATCTCCAGCTTAAATGCAATCAAAATACTCATGACATTTTTCACAGAACTAGAACAAATAAGCCTAACATTCATATAGAACCACAGAAGGCCCCAAATTGCTAAAACCATCTGGAGGAAAAAGAACAAATCTGGAGGTGTCAAGTGCCCAGACTTCAGACTATACTACAAGCTACAGTAATCAAAACTGCATGGTACCGGGGCAAAAACATACACATAGATTAATGGAACACAATAGAGATCCCAGAAGTAAACCCGTGAACCTTTGGTCAGTTAATCTACAATAAAGGAGGAAAGAATATACAATAGAAGAAGACAATCTCTTCAGTAAGTTGTGCTGGGAAAACTGGACAACTACATGTAAAAGAATGAGATTAGAACATTTCTTCACACCATATACAAAAATAAACTCAATGGACTAAATATCTAAATGTAAGACCTGAAGCCATAAAACTCATAGAAGAGAACATAGGCAGAACACTCTTTGACATAAATTGTAGCAATATTTTTTTTTGGATCTGTCTCCTAAGGCAAAAGAAATAAACAGGGCCTCCCTGGTGGCGCAAGTGGTTGGGAGTCCGCCTGCCGATGCAGGGGATGCGGGTTCGTGCCCTGGTCTGGGAGGATCCCATATGCCGCGGAGCGGCTGGGCCCGTGAGCCATGGCCGCTGAGCCTGCGCGTCCGGAGCCTGTGCTCCGCAACGGGGGAGGCCACAACAGTGAGAGGCCCGCATACCGCAAAAAAAAAAAAAAAAAAAGAAATAAACAGATGGGACCTAATTAAACTTAAAAACTTTTGCACAGCTAAGGAACCGTGGACAAAACGAAAAGACAGCCTGTGAATGAGAGAAAATATTTGCAAACGATATGACCAACACAGGGTTAATATCCAAAATATATAAACAGCTCATACAACTCAATATAAAAAAAACAGTCCAATCAAAAATTGGGCAGAAGACCTGAATAGACATTTTTCCAAAGAAGACATACACATGGCCAACAGGCACATGAAAAAATGTTCAACATCACTAATTATTAGACAATTTCAAATCAAAATTACAGTGGGGTACCACCACCTCACACTGGTCAGAATGGCCATCATCAAAAAGTCAACAAATAATAAATGTCAGAGAGGGTGTGGAGAAAAGGGAACCCTCCTTACACTGTTGGTGGGAATGTAAATTGGTGCATCCAATATGGAAAACATTATGGAGTTCCTCAGAAAACTGAAAATAGAACTAACATATGACCCAGCAATTCCACTACTATGTATATATCCAAAGAAAATGAAAACACTAATTTGAAGAGATAGGTGCGCCCCAGCATTCATAGCAGCATTATTTACAATACCCAAGATATGGAAGTGACTTAAGTGACCAACAGATGAATGGATGAAGAAGATACACACAAACACACACATACAATGGAATATTACTCAGCCATTAAAAAGAATGAAATCTGCCATTTGCGACAGCGTGGATGGACCTCGAGAATATTACCCTTAGTGAAAAAATCAGAGAAAGACAAATACTCTATCACTTACATGTGGAACCTAAAAAATAAAACAGTGTATATAGCAAAACAGTAACAGACTCACAGTATAGAAAACTAACTAGTGGTTCCCAGTGGGGAGAGGGAAGGGGGGGGCCAAGACAGGGGTATGGGATTAAGAGGTACAAACTACTGTGTATAAATTGGATAAGCAACAATGATATATAGCACAGGGAATTATTGCCTTTATCTTTTCCTGGAGTATAATCTGTAAAAATAACTGAACTGTGCTGTACACCTGAAACTAATAAAATATTGTAAATCACCTATACTTCAAAGAAAATGAATGAGTGATTAGACGTTGTTTAAGAATTGGGATTCTTTCTAATAGCTGGTTCCTCTCCTGATCTTCCTGTGTACAGATCAGTACAGTGTATGCGCTAAGAGCAGGACTGCAGCCAGAATGTGTGAATTCAAACTCAGTTTCATCACTTAGTCTCATCTTCCTCATCTGTAAAATGGAGACAATAATTCTTCCTGTCCCAAAGGATTATTATGAGGGTTAAATGAATTAATACGTATAAAGTCCTCAGAATTGGGCCTGACTCAAAACGGATATTCGTATTATGAACATACACTGTTAACAATAATAACAGCTGTTATGCCCATAAATGGCAGTTTCAGGGAACCAGTGGCTGAAGCCAAAACTGTATGGTGAGGAAAATTAATGCTCAAAATTATTTGAGCATTCTTATGTAGCTGGCACTGTGCTAGACCTTTTACATGCATTTCTTTTTTTATTTCTCAAGATAGTAAGGCAGGTATGATTGTGGTACCCACTTCACTGTTAAGAAAAATAAGGCATTGAATCAAAGTAATCTTCAAAGTAATCTTGTTTCAAAACCTTCCAAACCCTGTGGATTTGTACTCTGTATTCTCTGCACCCCTTTCCTTCTGTTCTAACCCAGCCACTCCTCAGATGAGGGCCTGAGAGTCCTCTGAGAATGCTAAGTCACTAATGCAGGAAATAAAGTAGATTGGATATGAAGATTGGATGCTAAAGTGATTTCTCAAACTGGGGCGAGGAACCGCTCTCTAGGGAGGGTTTGTTTCAGGACTGTATAGTAGTAGCCTCATCAGTAGCATGCAGCCTAGTAACTGTCAGCTCTGCAGCCTCCTCTGCAGAATTGACCATAATGCTTTTCCCATCTCCACTGACTGCTTTTATTTTACATCTCTGTCTTTCTTCAGAATTCCCGGATGATGTTAATCCTGTTACCAAAGAAAGAGGTGGACCCAGGGGCCCAGAACCTACCCGATATGGAGACTGGGAACGAAAAGGACGCTGTATTGATTTTTAAGCCACATATTCGTTAACTTCAGTATCTTTTTCTGATTGTGTACATCTGAATTAACTTATTTTTGATGATTTTCTTTCTGTATATCCTTTAAGTCATCTAATTTATATAATGTGTTTAAAAAAATATAGCTTTGGAAGAAAATATGCTGTTATAAATCAGGAAAGAGGAAATATTAGCACATTAATTTTAATTTAAATGTATTGGGATATTTAAGTGATGATTAGAGCTGCAAACTTTTATTTCATCATGTTTCAGTTTAAGTTAATCAGTTGCTTATAAGATACAAATGTAAATAAAACAACTTTTTTTTTAATGATTTTATTGCCATGTGCTAGGTAATAGTGACTTTTTTAATGTGAGTTAAGTAATGCATTATAGTTTGGTAAGGCCACAGTAACAGCAGAAAATCTTTAACTCTGGAGCCAGATCACTTGGGTTCAAATCCCAGCTCCACTACTTACTAGCTTATGTGACCTTGGGTAAGTTATTTAACTTCTCTGTGCTTCAGTATCCTTATGTGTAAATTGGAGATAATCCTAGTTCCACCGCATAGGGCAGTTGAGAAGATTAAATGAGTGAATACATGTAAACCACCTGGAGCAGTGCGTACTAGAAGAGCTGGAAGTCGTTGCCTCTGGAGGCGAGTTGGGTGGACAGGGACTGTGGTTTCTCATTAGATGCTCGCTTTCTTAAAATAAATGAATATATTAGGTACTATTTTAATAATTTATACAAGTTCATTGGGGAAATTTAGAAAACAGTATAAAGAAGAAAACAAGAATTGTCTATAAAACCTCTACACCTGCTTACCCTTTGACTATTGTCCTTCAATAATCTAAGTAAGTATACGTTTTGTATATCTGTTATCCTAACAATTTCATAGTGAAAATGATGTTTCACTATTTGAATCTTCACTTTCTTAATCACAAGTGATGTTAAACACTCTTCTCTATGTTTATCAGCCTTTTGTGTCTTCTGTTAATTGCTTTTTCCTATCTTTTGCTCATTTTCTGTTGGATATTGGTCCTTTGTTATCAATTTGTATGAGACTTTTGCTTTTCACTTGTGCTTATTTATGTTGAAATTTTTCTTATTTTTGTGGTGTCAGTTTTTTTTATCTTTGTGTAACTTGGTCTCTGTGACCTTGATGTACTAATATCCCTTCACAAGTCCCTTGGTGGTTCCTGTCCATGATGAAGTCTTAAGTTCTGTGTCCTTCCTGTTCTGGCCCTTTATGTCTGTTCAGGCCCCTCCTTCCCAGTCAAGCCCCACTACTCACAGCCTCTTAGACAGGCTTTTCATCGCCTCCATGTGTTGGTAGATAAACATGCCTTCTGCCTGAAATGCCCTCTTCTTTTTTTTTTTTTTTTTTCTTTTTTTTTTTTTTCTTTTTGCGGTATGCGGGCCTCTCACTGTTGTGGCCTCTCCCGTTGCGGAGCACAGGCTCCGGATGCGCAGGCCCAGCGGCCATGGCTCACGGGCCCAGCCGCTCCGCAGCATATGGGATCCTCCCAGACCGGGGCACGAACCCGTATCCCCTGCATCGGCAGGCGGACTCTTAACCACTGCGCCACCAGGGAGGCCCTGAAATGCCCTCTTCTTTACTGTCTGCCTAGAAAACACCTATCAAGCTATACCTCACTTCCTTGACTATCTTTTCTGTGTCATTTCCACATTCAACTATTACAGACATACTAACTTGTTTTAGAATTAATTTTCAATTCTGCATCCTCCATTAGTCTGTGGACTTGCCTGTCTTATATTCCTGATTTATTTCATTCAGTTTTGTACCCCCAATGGCAGCATGGTGCTGGGCATTTAATAAACACTCAACAAACGTAGGCTCAGTTTTGAATCATCCAGCAGAACTCCACATGGCCCCCGAGATTCCCTCTCCCAAGTGTGCATGTGAATATGATGAGATAGTCATTCCCTTGATTAGGTTACGTTATATGGCAACGATGATGGAATAGTCACTCTGGGGCTCAAGTTACCTTTGTAAGAATCCACTGTAGCCAACTGGAGGAAGGTTCTCCTGCTGGATTTGAAGAAGTAAGATGCTCTGTTGTGAAAGTGCCATTGGCTAGGTCCTGAAGGCAGCTTTCAGGAGCTGAAAGTGGTCCCCTGCTGACAGCCAACAAGAAAACAAGAACCTCAGTCTTCTTACAGCCAAAAGCCTCTGAATTCTGCAAACCACATGAATGAGATTGGAAGTGGATTCTGAGCCTCAGATGAGATCCCAGCTCCAGCTGACACCTTGATTTCCGCCTGGTGAGACCCTGAACAGAGGACCCAACTACCCAGTACCCAGACTCCGGACCCAAGGAAGCTGTGGATAATGTTTGTTGTTTTAAGCCACTGGGTTTGCGGTAATGTCTTATGCAGCAACAGGAAACTGTTACAGTATTCGAGCTGCTATTACTAGGGCATTGGCCTTGAATCTCAGGAGCAGTGAGTAGGCTGGTTTTAAGACCTTGCAGTTTGATGAAATGGATCCTTGTCTTCAGTATTTGTACACAAAATTCCTCTCAGACCTGCTTTGCCAAACTGTTGCCCTGTCTTTCTTAGGAGAAACGAAGCCCTACTACCTTGCAGGCATTCTTCCCTGTGCCACCTCCCTGGTGATCAACAACTACGTTTAGTTCCTGCTCGCAGGTTCCCTCTTGCCATGTTCTGTCTGCACATGATACCACTCCTGCTACTTTATGGCGAGTCTCTTTCCCTGTGGGACTGCATGTGTGTGAACTACACCTATTTATTGTGACATTTTTGTGTGCAGTGTCAAGGCTGCTGGACTGACCTTCCTTCAACACCTGCAGCCTGGTCTCATTCAGTGCCCAGAAGCTGGGATTGTTTCCTTCTCACAATGTCCCCTGTAATAAGTTTCCTGGCCCAGTATTCTAGAATTGGGCCAGTTGGTTCCCTCAGGCGAGATAAAATAATCCTAAATCAACTGTAAACTGCTATAAAAATGCCCCAAATTCTTTTAGGAATTTATTTATTAAAGAGTAATACATTTTTCTTTAAACCACCCAAAATACTAAAAGATTTGGAATCTTCTGAGGTTTCTAATGTTGATAAGAGACAAGTAGCAAAAAGTTCCACTTGGGTCGCAGGGGCCATGGGATTAGAAAAGGTAGGCGGCGGTTAAGGAAGACGAAGTGGGGCGGGTCGAGCCAGGGTGCAGCCCAAGGGGAGACAGGAGGGCTGGGGGCTTTAGCCCAGAAACAAGCTTGGTCACGAAGCATCTGAGACCGGTCCCGGTCTTAGCGTAATTTTTATAAGGATGTAAGCTGAGCCACAAGGCATTGCCCTCATGTCCTGCACAGGAACCAAGAACTTCAGGCTATGTAAGGCTGACCCCACGTACTTTTTAGAACCATTAAATTCACTTAAACTGCCCACATTATTTACATTTAATCTTTATTGAGGAAATCTAAAGAGAATTACTAGAAATGGGGATCAGCTTCAGCAAGTGCCAGAATAACAGAACGAAACTCTTTACCACGTTCAGATACTTTGCAAAATTTATACGAGTAATTAAAATGTAAAAGGCAAGAAGAGTTTCAGACAAGAATAACGTTGACATTTTCAGACGCTCTGCCGAAGCGAAGCTCCTCACCTGGCACCGAGCAGGCTGGCTTGCATGATCAGCAGGGAGGGGTGAGCTGCTGAGGACGGCCTGCCAGGCTCCCCCGCCCCACCTGCCAGGCCTCTCCGCTGCAGGCCGGCAGGCAGGCCTTGTCACCACTCGGGTTGGGTCACCGAAAAGATGCTTAGGCGTGAAATATCATAGCTGTTTCAGTCATTGAAATGCGAGATAGTCCGTTTTTCTTCACAATGGACATACTAGATAAATCTTTCAGGGCACACTCAGAACCAGTTCAAGACCTACATATCATGGTTTAATTTAAGCCCTCTCCTGAAATTTGCTTTTCCCCAGTCTTTCCCCACTACACTCTCCGATACTCCTCACACTCACACTCGAGTCACTCCCGAAGGCCCCCAGGGCCCTTACTGGTCACAGTTAAAGGTATTATTAAGGGGCGAGTTAGCATGTGTAGCTCATTAGAAGGTGTTAAATACTTTTAAAAATTTATTTATGGGCTGTGTTGGGTCTTCGTTGCTGCGCGTGGGCTTTCTCTAGTTGCGGCGAGCAGGGGCTACTCTTCGTTGCGGTGCGCAGGCTTCTCATTGTGGTGGCTTCACTTGTTGCAGAGCACGGGCTCTAGGCACAGGGGCTGCAGTAGCTGTGGCTAGTAGGCTCTAGAGCGCAGGCTCAGTAGCTGTGGTGCATGGGCTTAGTGGCTCCGCAGCATGTGGGATCTTCCCCGACCAGGGCTCGAACCCATGTTCCCTTCATTGGCAGGCGGATTCTTAACCACTGTGCCACCAGGGAAGTCCTGGTGTTACTTACTTTTCATGCATTCATTGCTTCTGGGTGTTGAGCAGTCCCCTGTGGAAAGTGACCAGACATGTCATCTTTGTTATTTTGCTTAAGCTCTTATTATGGAAGTTTTCAAAATACACAAAAGTAGAAAGAATAATACAGTGTGTCCCCCATGTACCCATCGCTCAATTTTAACAGTTACTGATATTTATCAGCAGTTATTAATTTTGTTTCATTATCCCCTTACACTTTTTCTCCCCTCAGATATTTTATGGCAGACAACTTCAGACTGAATGTGTAGTTTTTATATAGAGGAGTTAAGCAGGTTTCAGAGGATTTCAGAGAATGGGTCCCTGGCTGAGCAGTCAGTCTAGCTGGGGGGTGACACGGGTGTATCAGCGTGAAGGAGGCATGAGCCCAGGGCTAGGGTAGCAAAAAATCGATGGATGTTTTTAAATATATCTGTTCTGAGAAAGAAACAATTGATCTTGACTACAAACCAAAAAAATGGTCTTGTTCTTTTAAGGTTTTGTTTCACCTACAGTATAGGAAGATTTTGCTTATATTCACTTCAAGATATTTATTTTAGACGTAACATACTTAGAGTTACACTGGGTTTAAACATCCTGTTATAAGCACGATGATAGCCCATTGGTTCTCTGTTTTATAGCCTGCTCTTACAGACCATGGACAATGATTTCACAAATTTTAGAAAATACATGAAAAAGTTTCATCATCGCTTACATTCAGGAAAATCATTATTACGGGTTCAGTTCTCTTTGATTATGTAGTATATTTCCATCTCTTTTCCTTTGGGAAAGGGGCAGGTAAAGTCTTTGGGGCTGTTGTGTTGCTTACGGGAGGCTCTGTTTCCAAATTCTCAGCACGCGTCGTTCAGGATAGTCCCCCGTCCGCCTGTGAATGTGAGTGAAACCCGGGCGAATGCGTCCCTCGCGCGCGGGCATGTCCGGCAGAGGGGGTGTGTCCAGCGCCCTGTGTGGCTCAGCCCTCGGTGCAGAGGCGTCCTCCCTGCTGTGGCTCACAGCCCGCCCGCGCCTGGCGTCCGCCGCCCCGTGGGGGATGCTGAGGGCGCGGCCGGGGAGCGCCGACCTCCTGCACCTCGGCGTCCTTAGCCCTCCGTGGCTCGAGCCGGCCTCCCCCGAGGGCGCGGGTGACTGAGGCTGTGGTCGGGGTGGCCCAGGACGGGGAGCAGCGGCACGCTGACGTCATCAGTTGCTCAGGAAAAAATCCACTGGGCTTTGTTCTCAGGTTACTGTTTCCTTTCATTGTGGTGGCCTCGCCAGTCTAGTAAGGCGAGGCCAGGATTGTGTTCTTAGGGTCTTTTTCGGCTCTTTGAGGGGGACTCAACCCGACCACCTCTGAAGGAGAGGGGAGGAGCGTGCAGGGTTTGGCTTCAGTTAGTACATCCCCGTGCCCAGCCCCAAGCTGCGGCCCGGAGGAAACACCCCGGGGGGATGCAGGGAGGATACCGGACGAAATGCCAAATGCTGCGCCCACAGTCTGGAAAGCTGCATTTGTTTCCTCGGGCGGCCGTAACAAGCAGCACAGACTGGCTTAAAACAACAGGATTTTTTTTTGACGGGGGGAAGCGGGGAGGGTACGCCGGGAACACAGTAGGATGCACGCCCTCCAGTTCTGCAGGCTGGAAGCCTGAAGTCCAGGCGTCAGCAGAACCACCCTCCCTCTGAGACGCAGGCGCGCACCCTCCCTTGCCTCTTCCCAGCTGCTACTGGCACGCCGGCAGCCCTTGGCGGCCCTTGCTGCGCAGGTTCACGACTCCAGCCTCTGCCTTCGTGGTCACCTAGCGCTCTCCTCGTGTGTCTCTGCTTTCACAAGGCCATCTTCTTGTAAGGACACCAGTCATGTTGGATTAGGGGCCCACCCTCCAGTACGACCTCATCTGGACAAATGACACCTGTTTTCCAAAAAAGCGCACATTCTGAGGTACCAGGGGTTAGGACGTCACCATGTCATTTTGGGGGAAACACATTTCACCCGTAAGAAGAGCACAAGGTACCTGTACCGACCTGGTGCGAAGGAGGTGCCAGCGGCCTTGGACTAGCCTCGGCATCAGCCGGCTGAGGACCGGAGGCTCTGCCCGACTGCCTAGGCTGTGCGCGTCTAGAGACACTCACACAGCTCAGGACACTTGCACAGCCCCACTGCACACCTCCCACGGCAGAGGACTGTGCTTGCGTTTCCAGGGCGGGGGGCCGGCGGCGGGGGGACGTGGAGACGCCGCCCTCGAGTGCCGGGGAGCCGGGGGTGGTCCGGACCCTCGCACTGGAAATGCACGTTCTCAGCGCTCCCCGGGCCGTCCCCACCTCCCGCCACATCCTGCCGCTGGCTGCTTCTCTCCAGGTGCCTCGTTCTCTCACTCACCGTCCACGGTTGCTGCTGTTCTACCTTTAGAATACTCTCCTTAGATTTTGCCGTTGGAAACTTTTATGGCTTCTGTACACATAGACAAAAAAAAAAACAGGGTCACTTCCTGGTCAAAGGTGCCACCTCTTCCTGGTCGGCAGGCTTAGTAATAAAACATGTTGCAGTGACAGTTTTTCCTTAATACACCCTATATAAAATGTGTAGGAAAGAGCCCGCTCCGCTGCCAGACGCTATAAGCAGCAGGGGAGGGGTAGAAAAACACTCCTCAGTCAGCCCCTGGGGGTTGAGGATATGGGAGGCTGGATGCTTTTTATTCCAGTTACATAAAAATCACAGAAATGCCCCATTTCTGCTCAAATTCATTTGAGATATCACCGCTCTGATTTTTCCTTAGTTGAAAAACTAATATCTGTCTGCAGTTTTTTAAACCGCATAAATAGCAACCTCCCACTCAGAGACAAAATGGAAACCTCTGTACACTGTTCTCTCATCAAAGCATCTTCACCCAGTGGCACAGAGGGAAAACAAAATCCAAGAAATAAGATACATCGGGCAAACTATGAAATCATAAAAATATTATGTAAAAGCATTTTAGTTATATTTGATAATACTAATTATCAATAGAATTGCTAAACCACTTGATTTATTGAATAAGAACTTTTTAAAAGTTCTCCTTTAAAACAATGAGAAGGTATGGCTGTAGGAAATTGCCCTGCACCTCCCCTTAGTAGAAAATCATTGAGGCGGTTTTAGCCATCTGAATGCAGGATAATTTAACAAAGAGGAAGTCTATTTTATAGTTATAAAATTTCACATAGATAAAACTTTTCTTCAGGGCTGTGCGTATTTGTGATCCATTGCCTGAATTACACCTGTAGCAGCCCAGGGAAAATGATTCACTGACTCATTCCTCTAAAGCTTTATCAGCCATAACCTATTAAAATGTCAAGGAGGCCGGTGGGAACCAGAGGATGATGCCAGATTCTGTTGAACTGGGAGCAGTGCCTTGAGTCTGCTGTCGCAGGTGGACCAGCAAGGCGCCGATGGCATCTCTTAGGAATGGGACTCTGGGTCTGAGGAAGGGTGTGGGTGAAGGTAAGATGCTTATCTTGGAATCATGGCTGTTAGATCCTGACCACAGGCTGTCGATCTTGAAAGTGCTCGGAGCTGATCTCGGGTGCAGCCTTGTCAGCAGAGGTGCAGAGCCTAGTGAGAGCACGGGCTGAGGTCGCCCTGCTGCTCAGAAGCTCCAGGGCCAGGACTGAGGTGTCGTCAGCCCCCAGTCAGTGCTCAGAACCTCCTCCCACCCCGACCCCGTTGCCGCTCTGGAAACTAACTTTCAAATGTCACTAACTTAGAAGAGCAGGTTTCCGGTTTGCATTTGTCGTATTGGAGGAGTCTACGGTAGATCATTAATGTAATATTTTCGTCCACATTGAGCCATTTCAAAGATTAACATATGGCATAGATGAAACTGATAGTCAAGCAGATACCTTCTTAACTTTAGAAATGAGTTGTTAACCTCCATTTCAGAATTCTCAGGAAACCTACTTGCTTTCTTAACTGCTTAGCGGACTTTAAAGGGAGGTCCTCAAGCACAGTGTTCTCTGCCTACCTGCCTGAGTCTGCTGTCCTGACCTCCAGTACCTGGGTGACACTGTCAGCACGTCCGCCGCCCTTCGCAGCAGTAGCGGTGGCTGTCAGCCTGAATCACCCCCCTGCACACCCATCACCCTCAGAAAGGCTGGGAGCGTGTGTCACTCTAACACCAGGAAGCACGGGCATCGACAGTCTAGTGACCTAGTTACATTGTCATTTCCATCTAGTTCATCAGTTACTTCTTGGTTTTAAAAGTATGGATACAAACTAAATTACATTTTGGTAATTGTTTTTTATGAAACCATCCATTTTACTTTATTTAACTGTCATTACTACTAAGCAAAACAAAAACAAAAAAACGCGGTCCCCGTTACATTTTGTTAGGTCAAACCAAGTTGTTAACAGGGTGAAGAGTCAGTATACAGAATATTCAGTGAAAATCACACGAAGCCACTCTAAAAAATGTCATTGCTTTTATGTGGAATCTAGAAAAATGGTACAGATGAACTTATTTGCAAAGCAGAAACAGACACAGATGTAGAGAACAAACTTACGGATAGCAAGCGGGTCGGGGGGTGGGTAGGATGCACTGGGAGATAGGGACTGACACATATACACTACTATATATAAAATAGGTGACTAATGAGAACCTACTGTACAGCACAGGGAACTCTACTCAGTGCTTTGTGGTGACCTAAATGGGAAGGAAATCCAAAATAGAGGGGACATACGGATACGTATAGCTGATCCACTTTGTTATACAGCAGAAGCTAACACACCATTGTAAAGCAAGCGTACTCCAATAAAAATTTTAGAAAACGTCATCACTGCCAAGCCACGTGTGGTTCGCATTCCTGAGAACAGGTAGCTGGTGAGAGTGGAGGACCAGCCCTCATTGACCCTGGTGATTTTGACGGTGACTGAGCAGTTGCGAACCTTTCCGCTCCTCCCTTCAGCCTCGGGGCGGCCATCCCAAGGGAGGAAGGACCGGGACTGGTGAGGGTCGCGGGGTGGCCTGAGACGCTGCGGTTGGGACAGCACGTTCGAGCTTCCCCACGACGGCCGCCCGTCCCGAGGTGGTGACCGTGAAGGTGGACAGACTCTCCGTGGCGCGCGCGCACGGAGGCCCTCGGCCCTCGTGTTTAACGTCCCGGGAACCTCCACCTCGTCTGCGTCGCAGGCGCCACGCGCGCCCCCGGGCGCAGGCTGGAGGGGGCGGCACAGGTGCGGGCCGGTGGGGAGCTCGCCCTGTGGCCCGGCCCGCGGCTGCCTGCCCTCCCTCCCCAGGGGCACCCCAGCTCTCGTCGGAACTCAGAACAGGACCCTGCCCGTGCGTGATACACCCGAGACAGCCAAAGCCCACAAGGACCGTCAGCAGATTAAATCGTTTATATTCACACTGATGATGTTCCGGAAGCTCTCTGCCTCAGAGGCGCTCGCGAAGCAGCTGTGACTGAAGGCGAGCAGGCGCGACACGTGAGTCCTCCCTCCGGTTCCTGCAGCCAGGAGCCCAGGCTCATCGCATCCCTGGGAGAGGAGATTTCTGATCGAGGTGGACCGTCTGTCTTAAGGAAATAAGTAACCTGATGTAGAAGGATCGTAGAACTTGGCACCTGGCTCAGAGAGGGTGAGCATGGGAAGCACAGGATCTCGGTGGTCTCCCACCCTCCAGCGAGAGGATAAAGGGGCACAACCCACCAAAGCAACCTCCCTCCACTCAGCCGTCCTTCCTCAGGGGTCCGTGGCCGGGTCAGAGGGCTGACCTCTACCAGGCGGGGAAGACTGGTCCACCAGGAAGCTGCTGGCCCGTCCACATCCCAGGGGGCTTTCGGACATTGGCCTGGGTTCTAGTTTACGGGTTTTTTCCTGTGTTTATGAAATAGCCCTTTCCAAATGAAAGATTGACATATTTATTTATCTGCAGAACTGATAGGAAGAATGCCTTGCTGTTTCTGCACATGGTTTGGAAACTATGCTTTCACTAGCGTTCGTTAAGATGTTTTGAAGGATCTCAAATTTGAACGGCAAATTACCAGTCCAAACCAGCACATTCATTAACTCCAAGCAGAATTAAATCTCAGTTTGTGAGAGTGGTAACATTAGCTTGAAAACAGGATACGCTAAAATTATAAAAATAAAAATAGACTGTTACTTTTACTTGGTTTGTACACATTTTCTTAGAATTACAAAAAGGAATCCATAGGATAATTCTCCCTACTAGCAATATACATATGTATGCATATGTAATGCTCTCCAGCCAGCTTGGATAGATTTTAAAATGTTGTATATATTCATATATGTGTGTGTGTGTGTTATATGTTATTTTCCTAAACCTGAGCAGAGAATTATTCTTAGAGAATAGGCTGGGACAGGGAAAGAACAAGACGAGCCTGGAAAATCTACTTTTGTCAGAAAGTAAGGCTGTGTTCAAAGACTAATAAAGAGAAGAACACAGGCGCCAGTTTCAAAACAAAGGTCTCCCGCTGGCCACATGGAAACATTTTGAGGATAAATGGTGATCCGTGTTACGCTGTGGCAAAATACACTGTTGCCTCGGAGAACTCAGAAGGCAGATGCTGTGTCTCTGGACTTGCGATTTTAGGGGAAGGGATTGATTAATATTTGCCGCATTTCACAAATTACCACAAAATGGATGGGTTCAGAGACGACTGGCTACTTCATAAGCAGGAGGAAAAGGGAATAGACAATCCAGAAATTCAGAACTTGTAGCATTGAGAGAGGCAGCTGCTACTCAACTGCAAATAATAAAAGATGAAAATAAGAGAAGTACTAAGTTTGCAGCAAGGATTAGACCAAGGATATGGCTGTCAAACCCATGGTTTACATCTCTAGATGGATAAAATGGCACCCAGTAATTTCTTTCATTTAGAAAGAAGAGCTCAGGAAAAACAGACTGAAGAGAGTGGCTCCCTAGAACTCCCCAGTGTTAACATTGTACCACAGCGACCTTATCATATTCACTCTCTGCTCTCTCTTTCCCCATAAGTGCACACGCACGCACACACACGTATCACTGTTGCACTTTCTGTACCCTTTGAGAGAGTAAATTGCAGATACGATGCCTGTTATCCCTAATACTTTAACATTAATCTATGAAAACCCACAGCTAACGTCATACTCATGGTCAAAGACCGAGTGCTTCCCCCTAAGATCAGGACTGAGACCAGCATGTCAGCTCTGCTCTTTCTATTCTGCGTCGCCCCGGAAGTTCTAGACAGGGCAACTAAGCAAGGAAAGGAGATAAAAGTCATCCAACTTGGAAAGTGAGACAGAGAGTTATCTCTGTGTGCTGATGATATGATCATGTACGTGGAAAATCTGAAGGAATCTACGAAAAAACGATGAGAACTAATGAACAAGTCCAGCAAGGTTGAAGGCTACAGGATCAATATACAAAAATCAATTGTATTTTTATGTTAGCAATGAACAAACCAAAATGACATCAAGGAAACACTTTTATTTACAATAGCATCAAAGAGAACAGAGTACTTATGAATAAATTTTTGAAAGGAAGTGAAAACTGCTCTGAGAACTGCAAAACAGTGCTGATAGAAACTAAGAAAGATGTCAACAAATGGAAGGACATCCCCATTCATGCACTGGAAGACTTAATGCTTTCAATGTGGCAATTCTCCCCAAATTGATCTATAGGTTCAATACAAATTCTCTCAAAATATCATCGGTCTTTTTTTAATAAGTTGACAAGCTGATTGCAAAATCCCAGTGGAAATGCAAGAGACCCAGACAAGCCAAAGCAACTAAAAATAAGACAAAACAAAGTCGGAGGATCCATGCTTCCTGATTTCAAAGCTCACTAAAAGCTGCAGTAATCAAGTCTGTGGTACTGGCATAAGGATAGACATACAGATCAAAGGGATAGAATTGAGAGTTCAGAAATAACCCTCACATGGTCAACTGATTTCTGACCATGATAGCAAGACAATTCAGTGGAGAAAGAATCATCTTTTCAAGAAATGGTGCTGGGACAACTGGATATCCACACGTGAAAGAATAAAGTTGTACCTGTTCCTTATAACGTATACAAAAAATTAACTCAAAATTGATCACAGACATAAATGTAAGAGCTAAAACCATTAAGCTCTTAGAAGAAAGCCTAGGAGTGCATCTTCATGACCTTGGGTTAGGCAATGAATGGTTTCTTAGATAAGACACCAAAAGAAAAGCTGGACTTCATCAAAATTTAAAACTTTTGTGTTTCAAAGGAAAACATCATGAAAGTAAATGACATCCCACAGAATGGGAAAAAATATTCGGAATGCATATATCTGGCAAAGGACTTATGTCCAAAATATATAAAGAACAACTTAACTCAATAATAAAAATACAGGGAGCCCTGGTCCAGGAAGATCGCACATGCCGTGGAGCAACTAAGCCTGTGTGCTGCAACTACTGAGCCTGCGCTCTAGAGCCCGTGAGCCATGACTGCTGAGCCCACGTGCCACAACTACTGAAACCCACGTGCCTAGAGCCCGTGCTCCGCAACGAGAGAAGCCACCACAGTGAGAAGCCCGCGCACTGCAACGAAGAGTAGCCCCTGCTCGACGCAACTAGAGAAAGCCCACGTGCAGCAATGAAGATCCAACACAGCCAAAAATAATAAATAAATCAATTAATTAATTAAAAAAAGAAAAATCACTGGTAAAAAAATTTACAAAATAATAAAAATACAAATGAGCAAAGTATCTTAATGCACGTTTCTCCAAAGAACATATACAAATGATCAGTGAGGATGTGGAGAGATGCTCAACATCATTGACCATTACGGAAACGCAAATCAAAACCACAGTGAGACGCCACTTCACATATACTGTGATGGCTATAATAAGAAGTAGACAATAGCAAGTGTTGGAGAGGATGTGGAGAAATTGCAAACCTCATACACTGCTGTAGGAATGTAAAATGATGGAGCTGCTTTGAAAAAATGTTCCTCAAAATAGTAAACAGTTTAACATAATTACCGCATGACCCAGCAACTGAAATGAAAGCATGTCACACAAAAACCTCTAAATAAATAGCCATAGCAGCATTCTTCATAACATAATTTTTATATTTTAGGTTTCTGCTAACGTGGCACTTTGGTTTGCTCTTAACTGATTTCTAAGCAGGTAGAGCATTTCTATGTTTATCACTTTTTATTTGTTTTGTTTTGTTTTCTCCATGTCTTTTGCCCAGGCTTTCATTTTATTTCTGTTGAGGTGTCTTTTTCTTATTGATCTGTATGTGAAGCAGATCTTACTAAAAAATGAGCTGCGTTTGACATGATGGGTGGGGAGGTCTGAGATTCAAGGATCCACTTCAGTACTTAGCCCAGAATTAATGGTGAAAAATCATGAACAAATAAGGATATCTGCTCTCACCACTTCTATTTAACAATTTAAATAGTGGGCACAACTGCCCCCAAAAGTGGGAGCAACCCAAATGTCCAATTTGATGAATGGATAGATATACTGTGGTATATACAGAAATACTGATACCTGCTACAGCATGGATGAGCCCTGAAAACACTATCATACAAGAAAGAAGCCAGTAACAGAAGGTCACATGTTGTAGAGTTCCATTTATATGAAATGTCCAGAATAAAATCTACAGAGACAAACATCAGTGTTTAAGGCTAGAAGGGAGATTGGGGTGGTGGGGAGGATGAGGGGTATGTGCTATTGGGTCTCTTCTTGGGGCGATGGAAATGTTCTAACTTGATTCTGATGATGGTGGTACAACTCTGTGACTATACTGAACACCATTTAATTGTTTACGTTAAAGGGTAAATTGTATGGTCGTGAATTATATCTTAAGCTGGGTTTTTAAAAAATGTGTTTATTAAAGTGAAAAAATGTTTTAAATACTGAAATTTCCAACCAATTACAAAGTTTAAGATCTGTTGGCATTTCTTTTTTATTTTTACACTGAGGGTAAAAGACCGTGTTCAAAATTACCTGGATTCATTTATTTTTTTCTCTGAAGTTATGATGTTTATTTGAAATACAACAAGGTTAATTTGTTTCTGTTTATATTCAGTCTTAGAGTTGTATCTACATCCTTACTGATGTAATTTTAGTTTTGAATATTTAAAACTTTTATGTTTCCAGAATAAAAACTATACATGTTATACCCAGAAAAGTGTTGCTCCTTCTCTTATTCTTTCAACTTTGTTCCCACCCAAGTTCCATGTATCATTATGATCAATGTCATTAGTTTCTTGTTATCTTTCCTAAGTTTCTTTTTGGGAGAAGATTTTTGAGAAACAACGAAGTAAAACATGAAGCAGTAAAAACTGAAAACATAATAAAATTGGATGATAGAACTAAAGTAAAATGGATAGACTCACTTATTAAAGGATAATAATATCAATTTCGGACTTCCCTGGTGGCACAGTGGTTAAGAATCGCCTGCCAATGCAGGGACATGGGTTCAAGCCCTGGTCCAGGAAGATCCCACATGTAGCAGGGAAACAAGGCCCATGTGCCACAACTGCTGAGCCTGCGCTCTAGAGCCCGCGAGCCACAACTGCTGAAGCCTGCGCGCCTAGAGCTGGTGCTCCGCAGCAAGAGAAGCCACCGCAACGAGAAGCCCGCACACCGCAACGAAGACCCAAGGCAGCCAAAAATGAATAAGTAAATGAATTAAATTAAAAGAAAATCAATTTAGATTACAAAGCAAAACCTAAAACTAAGCACCAAATAGGACACACACATTAAAAAAGTGACTCAATTTGAAAGTAAAAGAATGGTCAAAGATACATCAAACAAATTCACATAAAAAGAAAATAGAGACCCCAATACTATTATCAGACAAGATCGAATTTATAGAAAAAAACTTTAGACAAAGAAGGTGACGTTACAATGATAAAAGGGTCCCCTGAAAATGCATGCACATTGGCCCAGCAATTCCACCTTTATTTAAGATGTATGTAAGGTTATGACTGTGTTATTGTTATAATAGCAAAAGGCTGAATATAGTTCGCTACCCCCAAATTTTGTCATTAGGACTGGTTGAATGAATTGTAGTGTGGAATACTGTGTAGCCCTGGAAGATGATGCCCTGCTAAGTGACAGCCTCCAGGATATGCTGTTAAGTGAAAAACGGAGGACACAGGACAGTGTGTGCAGCTCGCTCACTCCTGTGCGGTCGTGGTCTGTGCCTGGATGGCCTCGGCCTGGTCTGCGGGGTGTCTGTCATTTCTCTGCGGAGGAGGAGTGGGGAACGGAGCTCGAGGGGAGGAGGTGTTAAAAATGTTTTTTTTTTTTTTCAAATATTGAAATAGGGTAAGAAAATGCAAATGGGCTAAGAAAGTATACAGGTATACCCGTAAATAAGAAGGCATATACCTTCTCACCGTATTTGAATTCTTACTGTATATGCATGTATTACCTTTTCAATTAAAAAGAGCCCATTTTAAAAGGCTTAAAAGGTGAAAATCCATTCCAGACCCAAAATTCTATTATATCATCATTATGCATTACACCATTCAGTAAAGAATCTTTAGGAATCCACTGTGAATTGAGGTATGACCATTAGAAAAGGGTTGTTCATGTGATTTGAGACTTAGGTACTGCTGCATATTTTGTAAACCACGTGTTTAATTTTGTCGCCAGAGGTTTGGATATCAGAATGTACCATAGGGTAAGTCTGGTTATTTCTTTCCAACATGAAGTGGATTGTCTGCAAAGGCCAGCATCTTGAAGCCCGTGGGAAAGTTTTAGAGGAACGCCCCCTTCCTCAACGCAGAGAAGGCATCGAGGTGGAGTAGAAAGTCCCTTGCTGTTTGTTTCAGGCTGTTTGAATCCTGGCTGACAGCCCTTTCCGTGTGATCTTGAGCAATTCACCTTGTCTCCTGCAATCTAAGATTCCTCCTACGGAATGGGGGGCGGTTACTTCTGACCCACTGGTCTCCTGGGGGTTGCAGGAACCAGTGAGGGATGGATAAGGAGAGACTGATCACGTCTAAGGGGTTATTTATCATGTCACTACTCGGCACCTGTAGGTCACATTGAAAACACCCCCAAAAGGAATAGCCCGATACTCAGCTGTCAGCTTTCTGGAGTCAAGAAGACAGCCACCATGGACCGGCTGGCTCAGAACACGTGGGGACAGCTGCTCACTGACGTGTGCAAGTTGCAACTGTCCTGACACGTGCGAGGTGACTTCAGGGCCGCAGGGCAGAAACACTCAGGCTAAGATCGGAGGAACAGAAAGGACGGTGACCTCAGAGACTCACAGCTGTCACGGCAAACCTCCCACACCATCTTGCTTTGGGGAAATTGCCGTTTCAAAGGCGGGTAAAGACAAGTGGGGATCTAAAGGCAATGTTAATGACTCAGAACCCAGATTAAGCGTCGGGAGGGCCCTTTCCACACGTGAGCCCAGAGGAGAGGAAGGAAGGGAAGTTTTCCTCCACCAGGTTAAGGACTGCGGGTGGATCAGGGTCGGCCCGGCCCAGTTCCCGAGGGCCCCGCTCAGAGGCGGGAAGGGGGACACATGTGTGCCTTCCCGCGCAGGTGGCAGGTGGGCACTCGCACACCCGTGTCTCCAAAGAGGACCCAAAGCTGTTATGCATTACCGAGGTATTAGTATGGCAAAAGGTATTGCTTAATAAGTCAGCACATGCATTACGAACGGTCTAAAAGTCATTTATTGGAAAGAACAAGCCCAGTTTCAAGCGGGAATTTTATTACCATTTTATGCCAAAGGTTATCATTTGTCTTTTTTATATTTTCTTTTATATCCGATTTAATATTTTTATGAGACAACTTGAATAATAACTCATAAGATATGTCTTAATTATATTTGACCTTTCTGAGTTTTGTCACTTCTCTGCTGTTCCTATAACAGAATTTCATCAGCAACAAGAAATTAAACAGAGGTTTAAAAAGAGATGTTTCTTGTGTGATGCAGGCTCAGGAAGACTTACTAGAAGAGGAACTTGTGTTAAAAAGAAAGTGGGGACTGGATATTAGTGGCTGATGAGCTTCATACATGCCACAGAATGATAGATGCTTAAAAAAACCAAAAGGCAAAATAAACAAAGGTTCCATTTATGGAAATAAAGTGCTCGGAGCACAGGAAAGTAGTAGTTCTGTTTTCTGCTGAGCAAACCACAACTGAGATAAAGAGCTCAGTTTGGGGGAACACCATCTGGGAGCGCTACGGAGGAGGGCGTCCAGAACAGGGAGAATAGCAACAGCCACGGGAGGAGGCACAGAGGGCACTGGGAGGATTAGCCTGAGAAGAGAGCAAGAGAGGGACACAGGACAATGGTCTGAACTTAGACAGGGAGCCACCACGTGGAGAAAAGTGTAAACTCGGGTTCTGTTCATCCACAGGACTAGGGTCCCTGTGCAGAAATCAGAGGGAGGCACGTTATGGGATAAATTATCTAAAATTATGTTCTTGCAAGTAGATCTCTCTGAAAATGGAACGTGCTGCCTTGGAGAGTAGCCGGTTCCCAACACTGAGGTGCAAGATGAAGGGACATCTGGGGCTTCCCTGGTGGCGCAGTGGTTAAGAATCCGCCTGCCAAGGCAGGGGACATGGGTTTGAGCCCTGGTCCGGGAAGATCCCACATGCCACGGAGCAACAAAGCCCATGCACCACAACTACTGAGCCTGCACTCTAGAGCCCAGGAGCCACAACTACTGAGCCCACGAGCCACAGCTACTGAGCCCTCGCACCTAGAGCCCATGCTCTGCAACAAGAGAAGCCACCGCAGTGAGAAGCTCGCGCACCGCAACTTAGAGTAGCCCCGCTCGCCGCAACTAGAGAAAGCTTGTGCGCAGCAACGAAGACCTAACACAGCCAAAAATAAATAAAATTTTAAAAAAAAAGATGAAGAGACGTCTGTCAGACGCACTGGGAGACTCGTGCAGGCTGGAAACGTCCTGGTCCATCCTGCCAAGACCCGAGCCCCTACCACAGGGGCAAGAGCCCTAGAAACAGACTGGTGTGACTGAGGGACTGAATTATTTTGTTGTAACTGTAATGTAAGCAGTCCTAGGAGGGTAGAGGGGACCACATTGGGAATTGCAGCCGGAGAGTCTAGAAGAAATCCCTGCGTTGAGCTGGAGCGTGGACTAAACCACCCTAAGGGTTCCGATCTGACCTCCTGACGCTTCCCTCACCCCACTGCACTAACACGAGCTGGCTCCTGTCCCCTTGAACCCACCGTGCTGTTTCGTCTTGGTGAAGGTTTTGTCCACGTGGATCGCCCTCCTCGGGCGAGGTCTGCTTTTCCTCATCCTTCCTCACGTTCTCAGTGACTCTTCTTCTGGAAGACCTTTCCCCCTACCCCCAGCACTTAACGCCTCCTGTCTGGGACGTGTATCTCTTAGTGAGGGCGTGGGACGTGTATCTCTTAGTGAGGGCATTCTGCCATGTTCCAAACGTCCATTGACATCTCACGCTCACCCCCTATAGCTTGAGACCCCTACGGGAAGGGCAGCTTCGTGTCTGCAGCATCTCGTGTCTGCAGCATCTCGGGCTCCCGTAGCTCTGCCGCTGAGCAGAGGTGGTGTGTGGACATGCCGGATACTCCACCAAACACACGTGTTTACAAAATGACACCCAGAAATCTCCATGTAAGGGGGGATGTTACAACTTATCAATTACAGGTAAGGATAAAGGAGTCGAGTTAGGGGGCTACCCTGGTGGCACAGTGGTTGGGAGTCCTCCTGCCGATGCAGGGGACGTGGGTTCGTGCCCCGGTCCAGGAGGATCCCACATGCTGCGGAGCGGCTGGGCCCATGAGCCATGGCCACTGAGCCTGCGCGTCCGGAGCCTGTGCTCCGCAACGGGAGAGGCCACAACAGTGAGAGGGAAAAAAAAAAAAAAAGAAAGTCGAGTTAGTAAAATAATTTGTCCAAGAGAGAACAAACTGGTGGTTGCCGAGGGGGAGGGGGTGGGGGAGGGGGAGGGGTGGGGAGGGGGAGGGGTGGGGTGGGGAGGGGAGGGGAGGGGTGGGGGAGGAGACTGGGGTCAGCAGATGTGAGCTTTTATGTATAGAAGACAGCAAGGTCCTACTGTACAGCACAGGGAACTACATTCAATGTCCTATGACAAACCATAATGGACAAGAATATAAAAAAAGAATGTATATATATGTATAACTGAATCACTGCAGTAAAGCAGAAATTAACACAACACTGTAAATCAACTATACTTCAAAAAATATTGATCAAATAATATGTCCAATATCGTGCAAAGAAAAGTAAGCAGGAGACATTGGCACATGATCGTATTTTAGCGCTCATCTCACTGCCTCGTTCCTGAATATCGCCGTGTCAAGTTAAATACAGTTACTTTGGAAGAATTTTAATTAAAGCTCTTAGAGCCACGAGGGATCTCAAAGATAGTTCCTGTCTTTTAGCAGTGAGATCCAAAAAGGCTACATAAATTTCCCAAGTTTATTCAGCTAGGAAATGTCCTAGTTGGCTTTAAAAGCAGATCTCCTATCTATTAAGAAGGTATGCCTCTGATATACTAGCTGTTATTTTAAAACTGAATGTGTTCAAATTTTCCTGATTCCAAAATACTACTTTTTTTTTTACAGAAACATTGGAAAATACAGGGAAAAAATAGAAAAGTAAGAGAATAATGATCATCTATAATTTCCAAATGCAAAGGTTCAATCATTCCTTTCTCTGTCAACACCCACCACCAAAGACCACCAGGAACACAGCTGAAGTTGCAATAAGCTGAGCTTATGACTCATGGCAGTGAGCGGGGCCATACGCCATGGAGAACCACGGGGTTTCTCAGTAAGAGAGTGTTAGAGAGAACGTATAGCGCCTTGGTTGATGATGCAGGGGACAGTCTAAGGACGGGGAGAAGGGATTTCGCGCTAGACTGGTTCCTGTCAGAAAGCAAGACAGTTCTGTGATTGGGTATCTCAAGTCTTTATCTAGAAGGAGAGCAGTCTAGAAGGAGGATAAAGTTGTAATCTGTAAAGAAGCAGTCACTCACTGCTTGTCCAAGAGAGGGGCATTTGGGGCAGCTCATTGATCTTGCTTCTGTCTGTCCTTAGGCAAAATTATGAAGTGGCCTTCCTTGTCCCATTTCATCGTGATCTCAGAGTAAGCTTGCCTGAGGCTGGTGTTCTATGAGATGCTTTTTGTCTGATTGGAATATAACACAGCCCAACCCTATCAGGCGAGCTCTGAATGTCAAGGTGCTGCTTTGTGTCTTTCTTTCTCAATTCAACTCTTCATTCAATAGATATTGAGTACTTAACTTGTAACTCAGATAAGTGAGTCAAAATGTAGAGAATAGAGCCTGGTCCATGTTCTCCTGGGGATTATATTCTAATGTGGGGACTTAACTAAGCAAACAAATAAATACATAAACCAAGGTCAGGTCGTGCTGACCTTCAGGGTCAAATGCCAGGAAGAAACCTAAAGCAAGGGAGGAAGGCCCAGTGGTAGAGGTTCTGTTCTGGGGAAGCCCCACTTTGGGGCTGATCTGAGCAGAGATCTGAAAGCAAAGAGGGAGTAAACCCTGAAAAGTCTGAGGGAAAAGAATTCCAAGCAGAAGAACAGCGATTGAAAGTCCCTGGTGGGGAGAGTATGGTTGTTTATGTCTGAAGAACAGCCAGGGGGGCAGCGGGGTGGCAAAGAGTGACAAGGGATCTGTGGTAGGAGAGAAGATCCCAAGGAGGGGCCGGGAAGGAGGTCAGATCATGCGGGGCTTTAAAGCAATGATGATGCATTTGGACGTTATTCTAAGTGCGATGGAACTCACCGGAGGGTTCGGGGCAGGCCACAGACGTGACCTTGCTTACAGTTTTAAAGGATCGTTCTCGTTGCTGATAAGGGGAGAATAGCTGTGGGAGGGCAGCGGAGGAGAGGCGTGATGTAAGCTGGGAGACCAATTAAAATACAACCAGTGCATCCAGATGGGAGATGACACACCATTCAATAGGGGAGCCGCACGTTACATGTAGCGACTGAGCGCCTGAACTGTGGTTGGTCCAAAGTGAGATGTGCTTTAAGCATAAAACACATGTGCGATCTGGAAGACAGCTGAAAAATGATGTAAAGCATCTCTTTTATAATGTTTATGTTTATTACACATTGAAATGATAAAAATTTGGATATGTATGGTTAAATAAAATATATAAATAAAATTGATTTCACTTGCTTCTTTTTTTATCGTGTTGATATGTATTGCAAAAATGAGTTTTCTACTTTTTCATTTTTTATTTTTTATCTTTAAAATTTTTGTCATCATATAGTTGATTTATAATGTTGTGTTAGTTTCTGCTGTACAGCAAAGTGACTCAGCCATACATATACATATATCCACCCTGTTTTAGATTCGTTTCCATACAGGCCATTACAGAGATTGAGTATATAGTTCTCTGTGCTATACAGTAGGTCCTTATTAGTTATCTATTTTATATATAGCAGTGTGTGTATGTCAATTCCAGTCTCCCAATTTATCCCTTTCCCCTTCCCCCTGCCCCCATAACCATAAGTTTGTTTTCCACATTTGTGATCACTTGCTTCTTTTTTAGCTTCTTTATATGACTACTAGGAAATGTAGAAACATACCTGAGGCTCGCATTATCTTTCTACTGGAGAGCACTGGTCTGGAGTGACAGGGTGCAGGTGCTGAGGACAGGTCAGATACGGGGTGTATTCCCAAGGTAACGTTGGCCTTGTTTGCTGATGAACTGGGTGTGAGAGAAAGAAGGGAATCCAGGATGAGTCCACCGCTTGACCCTGAGCATCCGGGTGAATGGAGGTGCCACTTACCCAGCGAGGGGGTGTTGGAGCCTGAGCAGGTTTGGGGGGCAGGGAATCAGGGTTCCACTGTGGACGTAACTGAGTTTGAGGTGTCTACTAGAACCCCCAGTGGAGATGTGGAGCAGGCAGTCCAAGGGGAGGATGCACATGGGGTACAAGTGTGCAAGTCGTAGGCCTAGAGATGGTACTTGAGTCAGGCGCCAGGGGAGGTCACCACAGAAACGAGGATGGTGGCGGCGAGGAGCCATCCAAGGGCTGCGTCTAGAGGATCCGTGGGGAAAGGTCCACGGGAGCGGGATGTCCCAGAAGTCAAGCCAAGAAGGTGTTTGAAGACTGTGGGCGTGATGCGCTCTATCAGACGCCGCCGGGAGACTCGTCTCCCAGGGTTCGAACACGTGGATGAGACCACCGCCAGTCCTTTGTTTTTTTGTTTGTTTGTTTTTGCGGTACGCTGGCCTCTCACTGTTGTGGCCTCTCCCGCTGCGGAGCACGGGCTCCGGACGCACAGGCTCAGCAGCCATGGCTCACGGGCCCAGCCGCTCCACGGCGTGTGGGATCTTCCCGGACCGGGGCACGAACCCGTGTCCCCTGCATCGGCAGGCGGACTCTCAACCACTGCGCCACCAGGGAAGCCCCGCCAGTCCTTTGGGGGGTGAGTCCGGGCGTGGGCGAGTGCGGAGAGGGTGGCGGTGGGGAGGAGGGCGCGGTGGTGCCAGGACGGCCTGGAGTTCGGAGCGGAGGAGTCCGCGGCGGCCGTAGGGCTGCGAGGAGGCCGGGAGCGCGAGGGTGGGTCCGGCGCCCCGCGCAGAGGCCGCCTTGGGGAGCGGCGCCCCGTCCTTCCTAACAGCGCCAGGGCGGGTGGAGGGCGCGGCGCGGGGCAGGGGCGCGGGGCAGCGAGAAGCGAGCCATCTGCCGAGCGAGCATGGGAGCTGACAGCCGAGAAGCGGTCCCCTGGGGAGTGGGAGCGAGATGTTCTGAGGGAAGGTTCCAGCCCCGGGTCACTGTCACGCTGTCCCCAACGCGTCCTTCCACGGAAGGCAGAGACCCCAGCACCCCTCCGAGGCTCTGGCCTCCCCGTCGTTGCTCTCGTCTGGTCCAGCGGTCTTTTCCTCCGCTTACCCCCGTGACACCCCAGACCCTACATACCCCGGGTCGTCATGTACGTGGTGACGTTTACATCAAACTGCCGCGCCGCTGGGACTTCCATTTCAAGCCCTCCACTTGCCAGCCACCGCCTTCCAGCTTCCGCTGGTTTCCGCTGGTGCCCGAGTCCCGGCCGGCCTTCACTGGCCCTCACTCCGCTGCTGTGTCAGCCCCCGCCTTTCATTTTCCTTCTCTTCTTTTCCTTCATTATACAATACATGCTGGACTTCCTCCCATCTTAATAAACACCATTTTTTATCCAACTGCCTCCACTGCTGTGCTTTCTCTCTTTCCCTGTGTAGGAAAAAAAAAAAAAAATCTTAAAAGAGTTGCCCTGCGTTCACTGCGGCCAAGTCCTTTGCTCACATTTTCTCTGGCACTCTCTCTACTCAGACTTCCCTTACCACGCACTATAATTCCATCCTGCAACGTCTAATGATTTATTCTCAGGCCCCGTTTCACTCCATCTATCGGGGTTTCATCTTATCTCACCCTTGTCTCCACTCGACTTCCAGGACGTTCAAGTTTTCTGATTTTCTTCTATCTCACTGGCCATTCCTCTGAACATCAGAAAGCTCAGGCCTTGAACTTCTCCTTTTTAATCTCCACTCATTCCCCGGTGATCTGATTCAGCCTCGTGGCCTTAAATGCTTCTGACTGCCAGGTTTTGTCTTTGACCCACAGCTCTGTCTTCTGCATTCCAAGCTTACCTATAACTTCCTGCCCCACGCCCCGCTGGAGTGTCTGATTGCATCTCAGATTTGGCCTATCCCAGACCATCCAGGCTTCCTCAGCCAGGCTTGATGGCAGCTCCACCTGCCCAGTTGTTCAGGCCAGAAGCCTCAAGTCATCCTTGAGTGCTTCGGTCTCACGTCTCACATCCGATGTGTTAGAAAACCTGCCCATCTCTACCATCCTGGGCCACCCCCCGGCCTTCCCTGACTGCCCCAAAGTGCGTGGCTTCATATCTCGTGCCCTGTTGGTCTGTGATACACTACTGGATAAGCCCTGAGGGTGTGGAGGAAAATAAGGGTGTAAGGGAACACGGAGAAGCTTTCTAAGCAAAAGAAGATAAAAGTGGGAAAGAATAAAGAGACCTATTTGGAGGACCGCTGGGAGTTCAACACAGCCAGAGCACAGAACGTACAGGACGAGGCTGGAGCAACGCACAGCGGCCAGACCACGGAGGGCCTCCTGTTATTAGCGAGGGAGCG
This sequence comes from Mesoplodon densirostris, assembly GCF_025265405.1. Classification (NCBI taxonomy): domain Eukaryota; kingdom Metazoa; phylum Chordata; class Mammalia; order Artiodactyla; family Ziphiidae; genus Mesoplodon; species Mesoplodon densirostris. The sequence continues at coordinate 79,670,368 of NC_082672.1, forward strand.
TGACCTGAGTTTTGCCGGCAATGAGGCGTCCTTGAAAGGTCGTCAGTAAGGGACACGTAGGCAGATGTGTGTTGGAAAAATCACTCTGACAGCAAAGTGTAAGGTAAGGAAGGCAGGACACACACCTGGAACAGGGGTCGGGCGAAAGGAGGACCAGGGCCCGGAGTACGGCAGGCCCTGCAAGACAGAGAAAGAGGAGATAAAGCCAGGAAACTGGAGAACTGCAGCGTCGATTAGGTGCAGCATTGAGCCTGGGGAAAGGGGAGTCCGGGCGAGTCAGTTTCCCGCTGTGGGTGGGTTTGGATGGCGGATGGGGCGGGAGTGGGAAGCGTAGGGCAGGGTCGATGAGTTCCTACCGGGCAGACTGTTCCAGGTCCAGGGACACCCCGCTGAAGACGGCCAGGAAGTTGTGCGTTTTATGGGTCAGGAGGGCTGGAGAGAGGCTTGGGCTGAGGTGGGAGCTTAGGAGCTATTTGAACACACACCCCTTTGTTCCGGCCTGAGTGCTGGAATTGCTCAGCAGTAGTGCCTAAGGGAGAAGACAAACCCTCCCTCCTCCCAGGTGACATGAGGGACGTGTGGAGGGAAGGAGCCCCTGGGGGGTCAGAGGCCTGGAGGGAAGATGAGAACCAGGGCCGGGTGGTGTCTCGGAAATTAGGGGAGGACCTTCCAGGAGGGGAGTGATCATCAATAAGGCGAGGGTTGTCTCAGTCGGCTCAGGCTGCTGTAACTAACACCACGGACTGGGGGCTTTGTCAACAGACATCTAGTCCTCTCAGTTCTGGAGGCTGGGAAGGCCAAGATCAAGGTGCTGGTGGACTTGGTTCCTGATGAGACACCTCCTACTGGCCTGCAAACAGTTGCCTTCTCTGTTTGTCCTCACATGGCAGAGACAGAGACAGAGTGCAAGCGAGCTCTGGTTTCTCTTCTGCTTCTTAGGAGAACACTAACCCCCTCATGGAAACCCAATCACCTCCCAAAGGCCTCACCTCTGAACACCATCCCGTTGGGGGGTCCAGCTCGAACATAAGAATTTGTGGGAGACAACATTCAGTCCATCAGAAGGATTAAAGGGGTTTTTTATGGCAGTCAAGAAGCATTTGGTGGCCTTGGTTGCAACAAATGTTGGTGAAGTTGTGAGTGTAGAAATCTGATGGCAGATCAAGGCAAAGGTCAGAAGACCAAGAAACCGATCTCGGTCCAGTGCTCCAGTAACTGCAGAGAAGGAGAAATATGGGCATGTATTTCTCCACAGAGTTGTTTGGAGTTGGGGAGATTTGAGCATGCTCACAGGCATCTAGGAGGTCTCAGCAAAGAACAATATTTAAATTTTAAATATTTAAATTTATTTAAATTAAATTTAAATATAAAAAAATTAAATTTAAAAGTGCTGGAGAGAAAGGAGATGCCTAATGGAGAAGGTCTTTCAGTAACAGGAGAGAGGAAGAAGAGCTGGACAGAAAACAGGTTGCTTCTGCTGGGATTAGAGAGGAAGGAAGGCTGGACAGAGACAGTAAACACGGAGGTGTGAGCCAGGCCAGCTTCAGGGGCCTGCGACTTTGCAGTGGCTACCCTCCCTCTCACCAGGAGCCCTAGGCTTGTCCACTTGCAAATTCTTTTTCTTTCCTTCTTTTTTTATGTTTGGAAGAATCATTAATATTCAGATTTTTAGTTTTGATTTCAAAGCCATTTGTAGTGAGAATAGAGAAGAGTTTTTGCTTTTCCAAAGTCAGAATATTAAACCACATCGTTGATGGATTTATTTATTTATTTATTTTTATTATTAATTTTTACTGGAGTATGGCTGCTTTACAATGTTGTGTTAGTTTCTGCTGTACAACAAAGTGAATCAGCCATACGTATATATGTATCCCCTATTTTTTGGACTTCCTTCCCATTTAGGTCACCACAGAGCACTGAGTAGAGTTCCCTGTGCTGTACAGTAGGTTCTCATTAGTCAAATTCTTAATAATGTTCTCTTTGAACTTGCGTCTCATGTGTAGAGTCCAACAGGACCATGAAGCATATGCACATGAACAGAGAAGGTATGCCTGGCGGCCGTGTGCGCACACTCAAGTTCAAGTCCACAGACATGACAGGCAGCAGCAGTCCACTGATTTGCATTAAAGCATATTGGGGAGTTATTAGAATATTTCTAAGAGTTCAGAATTTCTGGGTTTGAAAACTACTGCAGCGCTGCCAAGCACATTCCCATGGTATAAATTTACATTTACAATTAAATTCAGACTTAACACAGAACTGATTTGTATGAAGGGTTAAAACTTTTTAGAAAAATTGTCCCACAAGAATCACCAGCTCTAGATGTACTAAAATTTACATTTCAAAATAATTTGTCAGAAATTTATCTCAATGTTGTCATAGCTTATAAAATACTCTTTTTTAAATTGAGGTACAGTTGATTTACCATGTTGTGTTAATTACTGCTGTACAGCAAATTGATTCAGTCATATATATATATATATATATATATATATATATATATATATACACACACGTTCTTTTTTTATATTCTTTTCCATTACGGTTTATCACAGGATATTGAATAGAGTTCGCTGTGCTGTACAGGAGGACCTTGTTGTCTATCCATCCTATATATAAAAGCTTACATCTGCTCACCCCAGCCTCCCAATCCATCCCTCCCGCAATGCTCTCCCCCTTGGCAACCACAAGTCTGTTCTCTATGTCCATGAGTCTGTTACTGTTTGGTAGATAAGTTTATTTGTGTTATTTTAGATTCCGCATATAAATGATATCATATGGTATTTGTCTTTCTCTGTTTGACTTACTTCACTTAGTATGATAATCCCTAGGTCCATCCATGTTGCTGCAAATGGCATTATTTCATTCTTTTTTAAGGCTGAGTAGTATTCTGTTGTATATATGTACCACATCTTCTTGTTTCCATGTCTTGGCTATTGTGAATAGTGCTGCTATGAACATAGGGGTGCATGTATCTTTTTGAATTATAGTTTTGTCTGGATATATGCCCAGGAGTGGGATTGTTGGGTCATATGGTAGTTCTGTTTTTAGTTTTCTGAGGAACCTCCATACTGTTCTCCATAGTGACTGTATCAACTTACCTTCCCACCAACAGTGCAAGAGGGTTCCCATTTCTCCACACCCTCTCCAGCATTTGTTATTTGTGGACTTTTTAATGATGGCCATCTGACTGGTGTGAGGTGATACCTCATTGTAGTTTTGATTTGCATTTCTCTAATAATTAGTGATGTTGAGCATCTTTTCACGTGCCTATTGACCATCTGTTAAAATGCTCTTAAGAACTAATAGTTGCATCAGCAGAAGGATCCTTCTCAAAATGAAGAATTAGCAAAAATTATTTGCAATCTTTCATTTGAAAAGAGCAACTGATGTTGCTTTCAATTATATCAATTGAAAATGAAGCTGCTGAGGGCAGAAACAGAGACACAGATGTAGAGAACAAACGTATGGACACCAAGGGGGGAAAGCGGCAGGGGGTGGTGGTGGTGGTGCTGCGATGAATTGGGCGATTGGGATTGACATGTATACACTGATGTGTATAAAATTGATAACTAATAAGAACCTGCTGTATAAAAAATAAATAAAATTCAAAAAAAAGAAAATGAAGCTGCTGAAAGTAAAAATTGTGCCAGCCTAATAAATGAACTTGTAGAAAAGTGAGCCAGAATAATCTTGTGATTAGAATGTCACATTAATAAAATATTGTCATGTATTGTATTATATAAATTATGATACCAAAGATATTATTTTTTGCAATTTATGTTTTTATTCACCTGTCACTATTACTCCTAATATATATTGTCATTCATAAAATATTTTTAAAGGAAAATGCTTTATATTTTAGTGCCTGTAACTGCACTTCTTTTCTTGCTTTCTAAAATTAGGGGCCCTGCATTTTCATTTTGTATTGAATCTTACAAATCATGTCGCTGAACTGGGTATGAGGATGGGATGATGAGGCCTCATATACTTGGTTTCTTTTTTTCCTTCTGAAAAGTTAAAGGCAAGAAAATGGGGGTCGTGGGGGAATAGAAGCAAGGTGGATTCTGAGTGTGGGCGCCAGGAAGAATTTTAAAGCTTTAAAATGTCAGGTGGGGAATCAGTAAGGGAATGGAGCACTTTGTCCAAGGGCTTTAAAATACTTTCAATATGATAATTTCTGTAAGTTTTTTTTTTTTTTTAAACTACAGCTATACTATTCATTTTACGGCCAGTCATAAAGAAAATTACATTTGGGAATTATCCTATTTCTGCCAAAACATTTGCTGGGTTTCATATCATGTTGTAAAAAATGGAAGACAATTAGCTTGACTCGATATGAAATCCGTGGTGTGCTAGGGTGTCATCTGCTGTAGATGACAGAGAATCAGTGCAAAATTGTGGTGTAAACTGTAAAGCCTTTTAGGTACTATAGTCATTACATTTAGTTTTAGTAAATGATCTATAAAATGTGAATTTTAAAAATGTATTTTTGTTTGTAAAAGTAGAATTTTCCAAATTATAAAATTGGCATATGCTCTTCGTTGAAAATTTGAAAATGTTGTCACATAGAGAAAAAGGTTACTCAGAGGTCCTTCTTTCAAAGCTTACTACTGTTATCATTTTGATACGTTTTCTTACAGATTTTTCCTAGCAAATGAATTAGAATGCAATTGTGATCATATATTTACGTGTTATATAAATCTTCATAAAAATCATTTTAATATTTATATGATTGCCCCTTGTGTGGCTCTGTCACACATCATTGATCCATTCACCTATTGTGGGGCATTTAGGTTGTTTTCAACTTTTTTTGTAATTTTATATAACTACCTGGAGATTCCTCATTAAATTTCATTGCAATTAAAATATTTCTAAAATTATGGGCTTCCCTGGTGGCGCAGTGGTTGAGAGTCCGCCTGCCGATGCAGGGGGCAGGGGTTTGTGCCCCGGTCCGGGAAGATCTCACATGCCGCGGAGCGGCTGGGACCGTGAGCCATGGCCGCTGAGCCTGCGCGTCCGGAGCCTGTGCTCCGCAACGGGAGAGGCCACGAGAGTGAGAGGCCCGCGTACCGCAAAAAAAAAAAAAAAAAAAAAAAAAAAAAAAAAAAATCTAAAATTAAACTAAATTTAATCATATTCCATTTCTCTGACTGTCACTCCTTTTTCCCCCTTTTCAACAAACAGAAAAATGTGACCCACTGACCTATTTGAATCTTAGTGACTAAAGACCACTGTGCGTAAAAAAAAAAAAAAAAAATTCTTGGAAGTTGAAAAAACACTAAGGCTAACCTCACAGGAAATTACCTTTATGAACTTATTTTCTGTTATACGGCCTCTCCATTGAAATGCCTGAGAATTTCTTAGCAGGGAAGAAAGGCAAAGATTCAAGTATTGCATGATAGCTGAATTAATTCATCAGTGCAGGAGGGAACACAGGCTGGAAACAGACTGAGGGTCCCTGACAGATATAATAAGCTGTTTCTGTCACGTCCAAACTATTTAAATGTCAATAGGTCATTTGGAAGCACATTTAGAGTTTCCCAAATGACCACTCTAACTAGGAATGTTTCTCTCTCTCTCTCTCTCTCTCTATTCAGCTCAGTCTGACCATACTGACTGTTCCAGGAAATTTATTTTGTGGTCAGCAGACTTGAAAGAGTTGGAGCTCTTTGCAAATGCCCTGCTCGTATTTGGGATCAGTTTACTGTACAACAGGATCTGGCTGATTAGAGCTTCAGATTCGTCTGAAGAAACTTCTATGTTGCATGCACCCCTGAGATGCCTGCTGTCTGTCTCACCAGGAGCCCGCGTGAAAATAGCTTGGTGGAGTAAACTTACTTTTGTCTTCTTCTTGCCATGAGTTTCCCACAGAAGAGCTGGCCTTTTCTAAAATGAGGTCGACTAGCCATTTATGAGATTTGACAAGGGACTAATTGGTACTATAAGTTGATTGGGAGCGTATCTATTTTTATTTTAAAAATCACATACCAAGAAGCACTTGTTTGGCAGCTAGCTTGTCAAACGACTTTCCCCAACCATGGCGTTGCCTTGTGGCTGCCGCGTAGGGACACGAGTCTTTATCGCTGCTGGAAACTGGGCCCATCGCCAACAGTGTCACTCAGCTCCGTGATCTGACACGGTTTTACAGGCTGAGGCAAGAGAGCACAGGAACCCTGACCTCTTGTTTTCACAGATGTGTCTTCCTTAATTTTTCAAGTTAGAGGCTAGGACCAAAATGCATTTGCAGGCCTTTCCTTTGAGGGTGGAGCACCATGAAGGCAGGCGCCACCTAAGGAGGCTTCATGGGGAAACGCAGGTGAGGATTAGATGTCGCTGTAGGACGGTAGGAGGGGGAGGGGGAGGGTTACAGGCCAAGAGAATAAAACGAACGAACACGTGACAGCTGGAAAGAGCCTGAAAGTTGGGTGAAATCAGCCAGACAGAGAAGGCTGGGAGGAGTCTCCGGCAGAGGTCGTAGCAAGAGTGCAGCACAAGTCGTATCCCGGGTGAGAACTCCTTTAGACTGGCCTTGGTGGGAAAGACGGCATCCAGCTGCACAAGGCAGAAATCTCAGTCATTCTCCGCCTTGCCCCAGCTTTGAGATCTAATTAACAATTTAAAATTGTATATATTTACGGGTCCAACTAGATGATTCACTATATGTATACTTCGTGAAATACACACCATAATCTCATTAACCTATCCATCACCTCACGTACTTCCCAATTTCTCTCTTCCTCTCTTTTGTTTTTGTGCTGATCGCATTTAAGTTCTACCTGCTTAGCAAATTTCAAATAGACAACACAGTATCCTTAGCTAGAATCTCGTTGTTGCATGTTAATCTCCAGAACTACTCACTTCAGGGTCATTCTGGATCCCTCCTTCTCCCTTCCTGTCCCTGTTGTGCGTTGCTAGGTCTTGTTGATTTCACCTTCTCAATGCTTCTCCAGTCCACCCACCGCTGACCATCTGCATAACCACCAGTCCTCGCCATCCCACCCAGACCTCCGCCAAGGATGCCTGGCTGCTCTCCCCGGCCTCCAGTCTGCTCCCTCCCCTGCTGCCAGGAATGGTTGCTTCTCGGACATAAATCTGATCACATCAGTCCTGGGTTTGAAACACTCCGATAACTTCCTGTAGCTCTTGGGATGAAGACTGAAATGACATTCGTGGCCAGAAAGGCTGTGTCAATTTGAGCTCTCCAAGCAGCAGCTGCTAAAATGGGATTAGACGTGAAAGATGTTTACTGGGGAGAATGCCTGTGAAGAGTAAAGGGGAGGGCTTCCCTGGTGGCGCAGTGGTTGAGAGTCCGCTTGCCAAGGCAGGGGACACGGGTTCGTGCCCCGGTCCGGGAAGATCCCACATGCCACGGAGCGGCTGGGCCCGTGAGCCATGGCCGCTGAGCCTGCACGTCCGGAGCCTGTGCTCTGCAACGGGAGAGGCCACAACAGTGAGAGGCCCGCGTACCGCGAAAAAAAAAAAAAAAAAAAAAAAGAGTAAAGGGGAGGGTGATAGGGACGATGGGGTGCGCGGCTAACCCCTCTGACAGAGTGGGGTGAGGAGGCTCACAGTGGCGTCCGCCCCTCCTCTGTCCAGGGCAGCAGCCCGGGGGAAGCCTGGCCTCGGTGACCACGGTGGTGGGTCGGGAACAGCAACGGCTCACGTTGTGAGTCAGCTCTCCTCCCCCGTGGCCGGAGCCCTGAGTCCTGCACTCTCATGACCACCCCCAAGGCTCCCTGGCTGGGTCCCCAGCCTTGCCTGGCACCACGCTGCCACTTACGGTCTCATACTCTCCACATGTCTTTTGTTACTTCCTGGAACAATGGCTGTTACATGTTCCCAACCCCTCCCCAACACAGACACCCGTCTATGCCTATTAATCTTTTCTAAAAATTTATTTTATTCAAGTAGAGTTGATTTACAATGATCTGCCGATTTCTGCTGCACAGCAAAGTGACTCCGTTGTACATGCATACATTCTGTTTTCAAATATTCCTTTCCATTGTGGTTTATCACAGGGTGTTGAGTAGAGTTCCCTGTGCTCTACAGTAGGACCTTGCTGTTTGTGCATCCTATAGATACTAGCTTACATCCGCTAACCCCAAACTCCCAGGCCCTCCCTCTCACAACCCCCTCCCCGTTGACAACCGCAAGTCTGTTCTCTAGTCTGTGATTCTGTTTTCTGTTTCATAGATAAGTTCATTTGTGTCCTATTTTAGATTCCACGTGTAAGTGACACCGCATGGTATTTGTCTCTCTCTGTTTGACTTCCTTCACTGAGTCTGATCATCTCCGGGTCCACCCATGTTGCTGCAAATGTGTGCCTGTTAACCTTTTAGTTCTCAGCTCATTTCTCTCTTTGCTTGGAGATTTCCATGACGGGGGCCAAACCTCCCTTTTTCATGCCCTCATAGCAGTATGCTCCTTTCCTTCATAGCATTATTTGTGTCATTATTTGATTATTGTCTGTCCTCTCCACTAGACCATGAGGTACTTAGGAACAGAAAGCCTATGTTTTTTTACTCGGGGGTATGTCTCTAGTGGCTAGCATATAGTTCATGCTCAAAATAGTTTTGTGGAATGAGTGAATAATGAATGGATGGATGGAAGAAAGGATGCTCAATGTACCTGCTGGTACGTTGGGCACTTTTGGTCTTTCGGGCTACTTTATCTGCCTGGAGCTGATGAAAAGTTGATGGCCCTGCCCTTTGATGTGACGTCTACAGAGTCTAAGAAAATGGCCTTGGGTGAATTAGAGTCAGGGAAAGAATGGAAACAAAGAGGCCCATCTGAGTGCGAGGGGCTGATGAACAGAATCACGGGAGATTTTTTTTGTGTGTGTGGTACGCGGTCCTCTCACTGTTGCGGCCTCTCCCGTTGTGGAGCACAGGCTCTGGACGTGCAGGCTCAGTGGCCATGGCTCACGGGCCCAGCCGCTCCGCCACATGTGGGATCTTTCCGGACCGGGGCACGAACCCGTGTCCCCTGCATCGGCGTTGGACTCTCAACCACTGTGCCACCAGGGAAGCCCTGGGAGACATTTTTAAAAAGAAATGAAGTGTATAGGTCATTCACTGGACATTTCCTTTACCTGGAATGGATCAAAGGTGACTCTGAGGTCTGAAGTCAGGTGACTGGGCTCATGGAGATTCCAGTTCAGAGGCAGGGAGGCGGAAGGCAGGGGGCCCGACTTTGAATACACGGATTTCTGCGCGGCCAGGCTCTCGCAATGTACGTGCTCAGTGGGCACTTGGAGATGTAGAATGCAGCTGGTGGGAGAGGCCTGAAGTCCACGGAGGGTCCCCTCTTCCGAGAAGCCAGCCACAGCCGCTGGGTTGCAGAGTCTGGGGAGTCTGGGTTGGGCGAGGGGGTAGGGCCGCTCTCCCACACCTGCACCTGGGGTAGGCGGGGAACAGGGAGACGCCCGAGAGGCAGCACGGTGGAGAGGAGGAAAGGTGGTTTTGGCATCTAACGGAGCTGAGCAAACAGTCAGAGGAGCTCCCGGTGCCACGTGTCCAGGCTGAGATGTAAATTCTCAGCGGGAGCTGATTGGCTGGAAGCTAGGGCTCCAGAGGAGATGGAAGGTTTGAAGAAGGTGATGGAAAAGAGACCCTGGAAAATTCTGAGCCCCTCAGGAGTGGCTTTCAAGGTCTGTAGCTCTGGCCACGAGCCAGGGTAGGACCTCTGCGCTAGTTCCTCAGAGTAGAAGTGCTGAGAGCAGAGTTTCCAGGAAGGACGGGGAAATTCTCAGCACAGAATCAAGAATAATGGGAACAAATGAAACCAAATTATGCTCCCTCTGGTGTAAAGTCCCCCAATACCCTTTTTTCAATAGTCTTTCTATTGAGATATAATTTATGTATAATAAAACGTAGAGCTCTTAGGGATATAGTTGAATGAGTGTTGACAACACCTGTGTGTATAACTACATACACCACCACCCTGATTAAGACACAAAACATTTACATCACCCCAGAAACTCCCACCTGTGTACCCCACCCCTGCTCCCTCCCCAGACAACTATGGTTCTGATTTCGATTGCCCTATATTCATTTTGCCTGATCTAGAACTTCAAATAAATGGAATCTTATAGGGACTTCCCTGGTGATGGAGTGGTTAAAATCCGCCTGCCAATGCAGGGGACACGGGTTCGAGCCCTGGTCCGGGAAGATCCCACATGCCGTGGAACAACTAAGCCTGTGCACCACAGCTACTGAGCCTGCGCTCTAGAGCCCACGAGCCACAACTACTGAGCCTGCGAGCCACAACTACTGAAGCCCGTGTGCCTAGAGCCCGTGCACCGCAACGAAGAGTAGCCCCTGCTCGCCACAACTAGAGAAAAGTGCGTGCGCAACATCAAAGACCCAATGCAGCCAAAAATAAACAAATAAAATAAATAAATTTATTTTAAAAAATAGCAGAAGGGGATAGTTCCCCCGTGGAAAATCGGGGCACTTCTCCAGGCAGAGGTGGGGCTGGATTCTGGGAGGGCAAAACCGATAAATGCCCAGAACACCTTAACAAAGGCGGAACACATAGCTTTTGACTTGTGTTTGTGTCTCCTGCTTAACAAGATGACATTGCCTTTATTCACTTATCTTTGAGTCTTCCCTCAAATAACAGGCCTGGTTGGGTTGTATTATATTACTGCCAAGGCCAACTATGTGAAAGCAGAGTACCTGACTACAGCTCATCCCAGACCAGCTTTGCTGTTGTTATTGTGATTGTTTTAAATCTTAAAGTTGACCATGCATTTCTGATTACTTAAAATTGTTCTTCCGGGCTTCCCTGGTGGCGCAGTGGTTGACAGTCCGCCTGGCGATGCAGGGGACACGGGTTCGTGCCCTGGTCCGAGAAGATCCCACATGCCGCGGAGCGGCTGGGCCCGTGAGCCATGGCCGCTGAGCCTGCGCATCTGGAGACTGTTCTCCGCAGCGGGAGAGGCCACAGCAGTTAGAGGCCCGCATACCGAAAAAAAAAATTGTTCTTCCTAAGTTGAAATGCAGAAACTCTGTAAAATCTAATATTAAGTGGGGAAAAGGGAAAACACTAAATAAAACTTGATCAGGACTGGAAGCGAATTAAGAGTAATATAAACATGTTTTTGTGTATCAGATTCCCTTTTTTGAAAGCTACTTAAAAAGTTATGTTTCTTGGGACTTCCCTGGTGGTCAGTGGGTAAGACTCCAAGCTCCCAATGTAGGGGGTCCGGGTTCGATCCCTGGTTGGGGAAGTAGGTCCCACATACGGCACCCGCATGCCGCAACTAAAAGATCCTGTGTGCTGCAACTAAGACCCGGTGCAGCCAAAATAAATAAATAAATAAATAAAATATTTTTTTAAAACCTTAAAAAAAGTTATCTTTCTTAATCTTATCAAAGGGGGAAATTGGGAGGGATAAATTAGGAGTTTGGGATGAACAGATATGCAATACTATACATAAAATAGGTAAACAGCAAGGACCTACTGTCTGGCACAGGGAACTCTACTCAGTATCTTGTAATAACCTATAAGGGAAAAGAATCTGAAAATCTCTCTCTCTATATATATATATATGTATAACTGAGTCACTTTGCTGTACACCTGAAACTAACACAACATTGTAAATCAACTACACTTCAATTTAAAAAAAGAAGAATTTGGAAATTGTGTTTTCCAACCTTGAACAGTGCAATGTTGTGGGTTCTTGTGTAATAGACACTCGCTCAATCCCACACCTTTGGAAACAACTCCCTTCTGGAGGCAAGTGGGAAGAAGCGTCTGGAAGTCACACACCTGCAGCACAGACCACACTCCGTGCACTGAGGAGAGTCCACTGGCCCCTAGACGTCAATGGAGAGTGCGCCACACACCAGGTGGGCGATTACAGGAACCACAGACATGCTGATGTAACTGATGTAATGCTGGAAATGAAACAAAAATAAAATCCGGGTCTTTCCTGGGTTTCCTCTCTTTGTGGGTGTCTATGTTGTGTTTATGTATCGCCGTGTGCGTGTGCGTGTGTTCCTCTGGCCTCAGTACACTTGGCCTCTCTTTAACTCTCACCGTTGCTGGATCTAACTTTGTTCTACTGGTTTCCATCCTGGGGGGCAGGTAGGGGAGTGTGTTGCACAGCTTATGAAGAGAGCAGGGCCTTAATGCCAGAAAGGACTGGAACACACATGCCAGTTATGCTACTTAATAGCTAGGCAACTTTCAACAAAGTACTCAACATCTCTGAGCCCCATTTTCTGGGCTGGTCGGTGAGAATTCCATTTTTCCTTCCAGGTGCATGGTAGGGTTGCACTGTTGGTCCCCCTGGGATTAGGAGGGGTCACGCGCTTGCGCTGGCCAGTGAGTTGAGAGTGGGGGCAGATGTGTCACTCCTGGGGAGAAGCCTGTAAGACAGTCGCCGTCTTGCCTTTTCCCTGAAAGATGACAGAGTCGTCTGGTCCCTGAGTGAGGAGCACAGTCCCCACCAACCCAAGTCACACATGGCATCACCATGTTGTTTGCAGACATTAGGATTTGGGAGTTATTTACTGCTCGGCGTGAATTCGCCCATCCTGTCTGATGTGTCCCAATACAAATAGTGAGATGGTAGGATTTACCGCCACGGTTGGTGTGGGATTATCAGTGCCCAGTGGCTCTTACTACTCTTATCCCCGTCCTCACGGCTCGTAGCAGACCCTCCACCCGCACCTCACACGTGGCTCCCTCTCACCCACGGCACTCCAGCCAGATTCACTCCCCAACCCTGCCACTTTCCCTCTTTTACTGTGGAACACTGGCTCCATTGTGTTCAGACTCTAGATTGTTCCTCATCTTTCTCCTCCAACTGGAAACAGCATTTTAGAGCTGAAAGGGACCTCCTCTCTCTAAGAATCTGCAGAAACAAACCTTCAACCTCACTCCCCAGCCACCAAGCATCCACAGACGCCGGGACATCCTAGGCCCCATCAGTACCAGTTCTGCCCCTCCCTGAGAGCTGTCACAGACACTGTCTTCTTCAGCTGTCAGCGTCCATTTCCTAAGGACGCCTGATCACCTCTGGCCCCAAGGAGCCTGTGGTCACTCGGCTGCCCCCACCCTCAGCTCGGACACCTCCCTTCCTGCACCCTCCACGGTTCATGCTAGCACTGCTTCCTACCCGTGTACCTACAGCTTCTTCTCCTTTCTTTGCCCTTCTAACCGTCTCCACCCCTACCTCAACAGTTTGTCGAAACACCAGGCAGTCACAGCGCCCTGGGGAGCCTCAGCAGACCAGTTCTCTTCTCTTGTTCCTGGCTAACGGCCAGTTACGCAGGAAAACAGTGAACGGTACAGACCTGCGACTCCATGCTGTGTGTGTTGCCTGAAACTAAAATAAGTGACTTTTCCGGAGCAGCTGACATCCGTGTGCACCCTTACTTCTCAGAACCCCCTCTTCCCATGGCCTCTGGTTCTCTTCCTGGCCACACTTCACCTCTCTCTTCAACGGTTCACCATTCTCTGTCCACTCATTTAGCTGGCCATCCCCAGCATTTTGTCCCTGGGACTCTTTTTTTCTTAATAAATTTATTTATTTTTATTTATTTATTTTTGGCTGCGTTGGGTCTTCGTTGCTGCGCGCGGGCTTTCTCCGGTTGCAGCGAGCGGGGTCTACTCTTCATTGCAGTGTGCGGGCTTCTCATTGTGGTGGCTTCTCTTGTTGCGGAGCACGGACTCTAGGCGTGCGGGCTTCAGTAGTTGTGGCACGCGGGCTCAGTAGTTGTGGCTCGCGTGCTCTAGAGCACAGGCTCAGTAGTTGTGGCGCACAGGCTTACTTACTCCATGGCATGTGGGATCTTCCCGGAGTAGGGATCGAACCTGTGTCCCCGGCATTGGCAGGTAGATTCTTAAACACTGCTCCACAAGGGAAGTCCCGGGACTCTTTTGTCTACACTCTTTCTCCCAAGGAATCTGATCTACCCTATGGCTCCTACTACCATTTAAATGCAGATGACGCCCAATGACCAGCGCCAGCTTCTCTTTAGACAGAGCTCTAGAAGTAGCTATGCGGAGTCCCATTAGACCTAGGGACACCTTAAACTGAACACGCCCTCAAGCAAATAACTTTTCTCCTCCGACCCCAAATCTGTGCTGTCCCTTCTGTTTTGAGCTGGCTTACCATGTACCTGTCTCCCGACTTAGAAACCTCAGAGTTTTTCTCACCTGCTTCCTCTTGACCCCTACAAACAGCTGCCAAATCTTGCTGCTTCTAATTTTAAAACATTTGATTCTGTCTCTCCCAAACTCTATGCTACTGGCTTAAAATAGGCTCAGCATATATTCTTTGGACTGTTTTTGCAACCCGGTCTGTAATCTGTTGTCCTGATAACTTTTTCCCCCATGCACGTTCTCTAGCTTGCCACTGTCGTTAAAGAAAACAAAGCTAGTCGGGTCTCAGCATAAATGCTTCTGGAGGATCTGTATGCCCAGAGGGAAAAATTCCAACTATGTTGTTTGGCTACAGAGCTCTTTACCTCCTGGCTCATCTTCACCTTGATTCGTTTTGTGCATTCACATGCTAGGTTCCTGTCCCTCCCAGGCCCATTGCTTCCAGCACAGACGGTGCACTTTCCATATATATTTTGTTTCGAACTGTCCCCTTTCCTCCTCTCTACCCTTATTCACTTGAAAACCTCCTACATCTGTTAAAACCAAGTTTAAGCATCACGTACTTGGTGAAGCCTTCCCCAGTTCTTCCAATTCCTCTACTGCAGTTCTGCTCCTTTGGCTCCCAGGGCACTTTAGATTTGCTGCAGACTACAATGTGGCTCTTTGTTCTTCTATTCACATGTTTGCCTCTCACCCTAGATAGACTGTAAGCATCTGATGGTCAGAGAACTGAATAAAAGTTGTTTAATAAATGTTGATATGTGAACGCAAAGTTGTTTTTGGTACCAGTCTCTTCTTTTCTTTTCTGTTCTTCTTACTACATCTGTAAAAGGCAATCAACCTGAAGTTAGATTTTTCATGCCTCTGGGCTCACCAGCTAGAGCAGGGCTGTTTAGTCATATAGCCACCAGCCACATGTGGCCACTGAACCCGTGAAGTACAGCTAGTCCAAGTTGAAAGTAGCTGTAAGTGTAGAATACACATTGGATTTTGAAGACAATATGAAAAAGAGAATGTAAAAATATCTAATAATTTTTTAAATTACTCACATGTTGAAATGATAGTATTTTGGATACACTGAAATAAATAAAATGTACTATTAATGTCACCTGTTCCTTTTTCTATTTTTAAAGTGGCTACTAGAATATTTGAAAGTATGTATGTGGCATGCATTATATTTCTGTTAGACATTTCTGTACCCCTTCAATCCATCATGTAGATCATTTCTTGGTGGTAAGCCTGTCTTTTTTTTTTTTTTTTTTTTTTCTTCTTCTTTTCTGAATCCTTGCAGTGGGGGAATTTTCTGGGGGAAAAGACACTAAAAAATAATGTTTGTTAACTGGTTACTGCTGGACTGACTTTCCCAAAACACCCTCCCCCCTTTTTCTCCACGCTACTCTCCTAGTTGAAGAATCTATAATGGTTTTCTATTGTGAACTGCATCGAGGCCAGATTGCTTTGTCTGGTGTGGTTAAGCCTCCTTCAATCCTGCTGCACCTGACTTAGCCAGCCTCCTCTCTCCCTTATCCTAAGTAGCACCCTGTCCTCGCATCTGTTTTCCAAGCTACTTGAAGTCTTTGTGTTTCCGCGCCTGCTGCTCTTGCTCAGAATCTCCCTCCCTGGCCCCCTTCTAAATCAAGCCAGCCTTCAAGACATGGCTCCTCACTTCTACCTCCCACATGAGTGTTTTTCTGTTTATTGGCACTCACCCTGATGTCCTCCTACTTACTATTTGTTAGAGCCATGCAGTTTAAGCTGTAATTTGTTCATTTACTCGGCATCTGCACTGCCATCACCATTCAATGTAATTCCACAAACATTTTTCTGTGCCAGAAATGGGGCTAGGTGAGCACTGGGGCGGAGGTGGGGGGGCGGTGTCACCTTTCTGCAGGGCCTGGGCTAGGAACTGGCCCTATAATGCACAGATTCCTGCCTAGGGCCTTTCTTAGCGTCTGCCCCACCACAGGCAAGACCCATGTTTATTCTGATTCCATGAGCCCCATGTTAGAAATTGCGAATAAGCCACAACACACCAAAACATTCAAACTCCCTCACCCAGGGTTCATATCCCATGGGCCTGAACTGGGCAGCTCTGGACTCCAATCAAGAATGTCTTCTTTCCCTAGTGTTCTTCCTCTTGCACTAAAGGTCACTGTTGATCCAGCTTCTCCTTAAAGCGGCACGGCCCAGGGCCGTGGTTCCACGGCCACGCTCCCTCCCCTCCTTGTGGGAGGAAGGCCTTACTGCTTTGGGTCTGAACCTCAGCTCCTGCACGGAGCAGCTCGTAACCTGGCCACGTGCCCTCACTCCTCCGGGCCTCATGGTCCTCGTCTGCACCACGAGGAAAACACTATCAAGAGGGCTGTTAAAAGGATTAGAGGACTTAACAGTTCGCGGCACAGAGTAATCATCAATGGACGCTGGCCCTCAATACACGTCACATCCCCTACAATGTAAGAGGCGGTTTTGTCTATTTGATTCCATGCGGGTCTCTAGCTTCTAGGCCGGTGCCTGTTTCCAAAGTGTCCGTGAAGAAACGTTGAATGAATGAAAGAATCCACCCGATCACTTATTATTTCTGCCTTTCCAATATCGTGCCGCAAGAGCAGAGGCAAGGAAGCACATGGAAAGGTCTTCCTTTAGCGGGTTGGACCGGAGGGCCCCAGCGATAACCGTATCTGCAAAGCGGGGAAGCCCAGCGCGGGCAGCGCGCCACGTCTTCTCGGAACAACGTGGGCGCAGGCCCGCAGCGGAAGCACCCGGCTGGCCGGTGTCCCGGGAGGCCCGGCGCATGCGCAGAGCGCCGGCGCCATTCCTTCCTTCCGGCGGCGCCGCCCGGAAACCTCGGCCCCGACTCCTCCCCCTCGCCGGCTCAGCGGTGGGTGCGGAGCCGGCCGGGTGAGGAGGCGGGATAACGTCGGCGCTCTCGCCCCTGCCGCCGCCCCTCCTCCTGTTCCAGCTGCCGCCGCCGCCGCCGCTTCACGGCCGAGTTCTCGCGGCCCCGGCGGCGACCGGCGTGTTCAGCTGCGCGGCCCCCACCCGCGTCCGCCCCGCCGCCGCGATGGCGACTCGCTCGTGCCGGGAGAAGGCGCAGAAGCTGAACGAGCAGCACCAGCTCATCCTGTCCAAGCTGCTGAGGGAGGAGGACAACAAGTACTGCGCCGACTGCGAGGCTAAAGGTAGCGCGGCGTGACCTTCGGGGCGGGGTCGGGGCCCCTCAGCGACACCCCGGCGTCCCGGGCACGGCCGGAGCGGGCGGCCGGGCAGGTGCCTCCGCGGGTGGGGCCGCCGGGCGGCCCGCGTCCTGCGCTCGGGCTGCGGCGCTGGGCGCCCGGGGCAGGGCTGACGGTGCGGTGGTCGGAGCGCACCGAGTACGGCAGCCGGGGCGGGCGATGAGGGTCGGCATTCATCCGTAGTGTGTTCTAGTCTGGCTTTTAGCCGGAACCAGGAGGAGTTTCGTTATGTGAGGCTCTTGGACGCTGGGCTTGTGTTCCTGAAGCCTTTAAATTCGATTCTCTCCGACCACTTAGTTGGGGGGAGTGTATATGTGGACAGTGGTTTGTGTGCCCCTTAAACGTTGAAGGTGCAGTTTCAAGATCCAGAGACGAGAAGAACCTAATTTTAGTTTGTTCATTTGGAGGGCTTCTGCCTCAGCCTTTGAAATAGAGGCGCTATTTTTAGCCTGTATGTTTTGGCTTTGGAGATGTGATGTATATTTAATGTCTTATAAGTAATCTCACGGGAAAAATGTTTCAGAGTTTTTAAAAAACAAACCTGTCCTACGGCTTGGCAGTAAAAGCTTGCTTATTTGATGGTTTGGTTGGTTTGGTGAGAGATCGGGGGTTCTCCAGAGCAGCAGTCAGCCTTTGGAAACGTCATTTAAGATTTCTGCACTGTTTGACCTAGACCTTTCCTGAAGCTTTCCTGTTCTTCCTCAATAGTGTACAAATGAGTTACGTCTCAGTGGGCAGGTAATGTTTGATGAGACAGCCACACAGCATCAGCAGGTTCCTCTACTACAGCTCCTGGGCTACTGGGAGGTCCCGTGGCCAGACTAACTGGACCATTTGATGAGCACTTTTCAATATCATAGTAGGTCGATTGGGCCCTTATATTTACCTTTCAGGTGATGAGTTGGAAACGCCTGACTATTGCACTAGTATTTGTTTACCTGATATTGATTATGTGTGTGGTTTTCGGGGAATACTGTTCGGTACTGAAGCTCAGTTGCTCACTTACCACTGCACTAGTAAAACCCTGGAAAATGGGCCTTTAAAAGGCCCAAAAAAGGAAGGAGCTGAGGTTTTATAGTATGCATTTTGAGTAATACGTAGCATAGTTAGATAGAGATGCTAGTAAGCATTACATCTCTTCACTAAAAATTGAATAAGTTTCAGCAGTTACCTTCCTTTATGTATAGAAATCATTCAAAAATAATTTTTGTTCGAGTTTCTTTCCGCCAAAAGGTATTTTGTAAAATCAGATTTTCACTAATGCTTCCTAAAATAATTTATAGGTTTTAAAAAAGCCATTATTTACCACATGTTGACATTTCCATGTACTCTTTTTGGGGTGGGAGAAGGAGAATCAGGTACTTCTCAAATTAGGACCAAAACGTTACTTCTTCTGGCCGGAGGCATAGGGAGCGTTAGTTTTGCTCACTAGTTGGATTGCCACTGAGCTCAGTAGATATGTATTGAATAGATGTCTTTTTTATTTTGGTTTTGTTTGGTCTTCTGTTTGTGGGTTTGTTTGTGTTTGAGAAGTGGAGAAGGTGGGAGAGAAGAGAGTAGTACCAAGCGCTCAAGGATGTGCTGTGAAAGGCACGACCACCACAGTCATGATTTAGAAAGGTCACCACTTTTTCCTGTTGCTGATAAATCTAGAATAGTGTTAAAATGATCTAACTTATGTCACTGCTTTATCTTGATCCTTCAGGGGAAAACAAATTACAGTTCAAACCACTTGTTGGTTGAATGAGACTTGATTTCATAGTTGTCATAATTGAAAAAAATTGACATGATTGGGCAGTTGCTATGAGTAAATATATTTTGTAAAGTTTTTGAGTCTCTGGTATGATCCAGCTCCATTAGGGAGCTCTCTTAGTGGAATTCTTGGCTTGTTACATGATTTTGATCCATTATTATGTATGCCAGGTGACACAGTAAATGTAGGTAGTGGAATTTTGATTATATGTACGTTTAAAAGACATGCTAAAGGTCTTATTTTACAGCTCAGTTATTATAAAGCGGTTCCATATTGTATATATGAATTGATGTTTTCCTCGCTTTTGATGAAAAGCTACATCAAGCTTTTCATACACTTTGAAGCTACTTCCTAGTTAATTCAATTTTGTTTCTTAAAAAGAATGCTTCCTCCACTGCTCTTTGTACCAGAGCTAAAGCTTAGGGCTAGAGATCGCCCTATTCTGTTGCCTTTTACTAACCGGCAGAAGTCTGTCATTTGGGTTGTGAAATTTTCTTAGTCACCAGTGTGTGCTTCCGCACTTGATAGTATTTGGGAGGTAAGGAAGGCGAAGAGGATGGCATAGGTGCCAGTTTCCTGCTGTTGGTCCTACTCTTAGCAAATCTGTTGGGAGCCTGGAGAATAGGACGGGTAGAGGGTACCGCCCTTCCTCTCCCTGGCCTCCTGTGGGGCTCCGTGGGAGTTTGAAAGCAGTTCTGTTGCTTGCCGGTGGGTGGCGCTTCACGGAGCAGTGAGGATTTGGAGCCAGCCCCTTGCCGACTTAAAAGTTTACTTTTCAGTGTTTAAAGTTTCGTCTGTGGTTGATGCTAGCTGTGATTCAGAGCGCGTATGGGTTGGCATGAAAATGTGTCTAAGTTTTGGGGGGTCAGAAGCAGAAGGTGTTTGAACCCTAGAGACTGCCTGGTGTGGAGAGGTTAGGCTCTTGGCCCAGATCACCCACTCATTTCTTCACTCCAGACATCTTGACCTGAGGACACACTGCTGCGCGCTGTATTGGATTAGAGGACTGAACATGTTTCTAAGACCTGAAGGAGCTTGTTTAGTGGGGGCTGCATTTTTGCGCACGAATAATTCCAAACCGGTGTGCTCAGTGTTCGACTAGTGGTTGTGAGGAGTGCCGCCCTCGCCACTCACTTTGGGTTGCTCTCTCCTCGCACCCTGACTTTTGTGCCTTGGTTGTCTTCACAGCTCCTAGAATGCTGTCTCAGGGCCTTTGCACATGATGTTTCTTCCGCCTAGGAAGCTCTCTAACAAGTTTTTACCTGGTCAGCTTACCTATCTTCCAGTTTCTGCTTGAGTGTCTCTTCAAGGGAAAGGATTCTCCCTGATCTTCCCAGGTTAGGCGAGGCTTCCGCTTATCCATGTGAGACGCACCCTGAGTCCTTTATTACACTTACCACAATTGTAATTAAACATTATTTGGATAGTTATTGGGAAATCAGGGGTTGGGTTATAGCTTAAGAGAGAAGAGACCTCGTCTGTCTTGTTTTGCTTTGTAGGCCCAGCCCTTGGCACAATGGGTGACATATAGTAGTTCATGCGACTCAGCAAATATCTTTTGAAAGAGTGGATGTGAATGAGCACGGTGCTGAGGGCAGGCAGCAGGTGTGCGGACGTGAGTGCACATTTGGGCATGAGGAGCGACCTTTTGGGCAAGACTCCCAGAAGCGGTCTCCTTTGAGCCCGGCTCTGAACGTGGGTGGGACTTCATCTACCAGGTGGAGAAGGAATTAAAGGGCACAGTCAGGTATATAAAACAACGTGAGAGGTTTGTGTACGACCCTTTTTTAGGTAAAGTGTTTTTAAGCATGCTCACATGTGGTGGTGGCAGGTCAGAGGAAGAGCTGGAGTGGTGAGAGTTGGCTGGCAGGTCACCCGGTTGTAGCAGTGGTCCCGGCAAGAGTGTAAGAGGACCTGAACTCTCTTACTGTGAATGTACCGTAAGGCAGACCACAGGGCAGGAAACAGAGCCACCGTAGCTGTCATATAAGTTCTATTAAGGCATAGGCTGCTCACAGCATCGTTGAAAGGGCTGGAGGAACAAAAGTCAGGGAACCACTACTGGACTTCTGGTTTCAAGGGCACACGCTGCTGCCCCTGCCACTGCCCTGGCTGCTTCTCCCCCGCGAACTGATCGGAGAACCAGGACTGAGCCTGCTGCGGCCGGTGTCTGTTAGACGTTTTTGTCCGTTGCCCTGACTGTAGAAAGATGGCCTCTGCTGCGCTTGTGCCTTCCACGTGCAGACCACTGGCCGGCCTCACTGATGTCCAGTCCCTTGCCTTCAAGGGAGCCTTTTAGCTTTCTAGCCTCTTCACAAATTAGAAACGTGAAATGGAGATTGTGAGACCCAGTCCTAGAGTCCACTGTGGGTAGCAGAGGACGGGGAACACTTTTCTGATACTTAAGAGTTCTTATATAAACCTATTTTAAAGTAATTCTTATTAAAAAGTAAAGTTTACCTTGAGGGGTTTATGATGATGTTGATGCTTGTAGGATAAATTCATGTAAACAGAAGTCTGTGATTATAATTCATCTAAAGAGACCTGCCAATCTAAAAGTTCCCCCAGAATGCTAAACTTCAGTCTTACGGGTCCGTTCGTATAATTCTGTGGATCCCGAGGTTTCCCCTGATGATTATGTGAAGAGTTCTGGTGTTGGAGCTGCGATGGAAACCACGCGGTCTCTCTGATTCATCAGTTTATAACTTTGGCTGCATGTGGTCCCCTGCTTTTTTCCTCCCAATACTACTACTTTGTCTTTTTCTTCTTTCAAGATTAAAATACTCTTTCACTACTTGATTTCATTCATTAAGTAAATTTACATCTCCTTAATTCTTGCTGTACAAGATACGTATATTGCCCTTACTGACCTGTACAGACTTGAACCCATGCTTTCTATAAGGCAAAGTCAGATATTTGATATTGTAATTATATATTGACGACATTATAAACTCAAGCCTTTTCCTCCTGCTGCTGCTGCTACTGCTAGTGTTTTCCCTGGATAGAATCAACTCATTTTTCTCTCCATTTCTCAATAGAAAAAGCTCAAAGAAACTTGGAGGCCATTTTGTTTAAGTTGTAGTTATTATCGAAAGTGTTGCCTGCCTTACATTCTGACCACTTTAAAGAGTTGATTTAACAGACTTAAATTTTGTTGGTAAGTCAGTATTTTCTGGTCACTGCAAAGATTAAGCATCGTGTCAGGTACTGTCAAGCATGCTAAAAAGTTTTGCACGTGGCACACAAAGTAGTTAGGGATCTCAATAGATACAAAACAATGATCAGTTAAATACTAATCTATTTGTAGATTATAGGTTCATTAAAAATTTAATAGGGGGAGAACTCACTGTGACTTGGAGAAGGTAAAACTGTAAGGTTGGAAGTTCAAATAAAAAAAGCAAATAATATTACATATATACAAATAAATTATATAGTGCTTCCTGCTTGCCAGGCACTGGTGTGGTCATATATTTTACACATATTAATTAACATATATAATTAATCCTCAAAACAATCTTTTGAGGTAGGTAATATTATTCTATCTTACAAGTGAGGAAACTGAGGCACACAGAACTTAAGTAACTTTCCCAAGGTCATACAGCTCGGAAATGGTAGAGCCAGGAAGTTTTTTTTTTTTTTTTTGGCTGCACCGTGTGACCTGTGGGGTCTTAGTTCCCCGACCAAGGATCGAACCCTTGCCCCCTGCAGTGGAAGCGCGGAGTCCTAAGCATTGGACTGCCAGGGAAGTCCCAGGAATTTTTTCATTAAAATTTTTTTGGTGGCTACCATATATTTCAAGCACTTTTCTAGGAGCTGGGAATGAATCAAGGAGCAGGTAGATGAGGTCCATTTTAAAGGATCTGTTGGTCTGTTGGAAGGAGGACTGATTGCAAGGCCGGCCCCTGGCTGGCATCAGGCTGGGGGTGGGGGGGTTTGGATTTGGGAAGGGTCTCGCCGCCCTAAGTGATAAGCCAGTCACTGTGTCTAAACTCTTCATACAGATAGTGTGGTTTATGCTGAACACCTGCCTTCCTTCTGGGAGTCTGGAAATGCATGTGTGGTGGGCAAGCCCCTGGGCAAAACCCCTAGGCACGGAGTCTCTAGTGAGCTTCCCTGGTTGGTGACACTTCTCACCTGTTGTGAGAACTCATTGCTGAGAAACATATCCAGTGCAGCTCCACTGGAAGGGGACACCTGCACGTCTGTGCCCGATTTCTCCCCGACTTTGCTCCTTGTACCTTTTCCTTTGGCCAACACGCTTGGTGGCCTCCTGCTGTAATAAATCACAGCCATGAATACAGCTGTACGTAGAGTCCTGTGAGTCCTCTTAGTGAATTACCAAACCTGAGGGTGGTCTTGGGAACCTCCCAACAGAGTTGATAGTGTGTGTTTGCCTCCAGTATGTTAAGAGGCCCTGTTGGCATCTCAGCTTATCTCAGTTTGCTCTAGAGCCCAGCCTGGGGGTGCGGCCCAGAGGAGCAGGTGTGAGCGTTAGGGGAAATTCCGACTTTACTGGGATGAGATAGAGGTGGGAATCTGGACTGTAGAGTCAAGATTTTGAACCCAGGAGATCTAGCTCCAGAGTGTATGTTGTTTACTGCATGTTCCCTGCTTGAAAGAAAACATATGCTTTTGTAGTTGAAATTCTTGATAGAAGAGGTTATTTTGGGGAAGAGATTACCACCTTCAAGCTGACTTAAGGTATTTCTCAGAGAGATTATTGCCAAATGCATGCAAATGTGGACAGTGTTTAGTAAAGCCAGGTGTGAGTCTTAACAAGCTTTGCCTCTAACTTGCTTGGTGACCCTGTCCTTGTTGAGCCTTACTGCAAAGCTTTATTTCATCTCCCTCGTGGTCTGTGTTATTTCCTGAATTCCCTACCTGTGGTCACTTCTATGTCAGTATTTACTATTATTGTTAATTTTTAAAAATTCTATTATTGAGGGTGTATAATTATTATTGAGGGTATGAAATAGTTTGGGGTCTTATTGAACTTTGGATCATGATCAAACCTTTATACTGTTTAAAAGCTTTTCACTGATGACTTAGGTCTTGCTGAGCAAATTTACTTGGTATTAGTTTTGATTATCTCAAGGCATATCATGTAACTAACAGGAATATTCCTCACTGGTTGAGAGGTCCTGTTGTGTGAAACGTTTTCATTTTAATGCTTTCGTGGGGTAGAGTAAAATCAAAGAAATACCCCCTCTTCCAGTCGGTTACTAAAGCCAAGACATGCTTTCCTTCATCATTTTAAAGAAAAGACCTACAGGTATATTACATTTTCAATTACTTGTGTGCATTTATCAATGTCAGTATTTTTTGCCTAAGGTATTAGGTGGAGTTTTCTTAACTCTGAATGGCATTTAGCTATAGTATCATATAGAAATGATTTTTTTGAAAACATTTTACTGAAAACAGAGCTTTAGATGAGGTGCTGTTGGAAGTATATGCAAATTTCTTGTTCACATGTATTTTGAGTGGTAAACGTGAGGACTTTGAGGGTCCAGAGGGGAGAGAATTATAAGCTTTCTAGTAATCTTCTATTCTCTTCGACATCCTCCTCTCCCCAACAACTTTTGGTCTTCGTTTTATAAGAGATCCAAGTGATTGCTTCTAAGAGTGATTGATGATAGACCTTCAGATGTCTGCCCTTGATCTTTTGTAAAGAGTGCATTTCAAGGGCCAATGATCATCTTGAACTCAAACTTAAAAAGAAAATGAAAGGAATTTTAAAAATTGTGTAGCAAATCGTATTTAGGATAGCTTTATCTTCCAGTATAAGAAAATCTATAAAAAATTATGGTTTAGTCTGGACTTTTTCTTAAAAAATTGAAGTATAGTTGGTTTACAGTATTGTGTTAGTTTCAGGTGTACAGCAGAGTGATTCAGTTATACATATGTATTTTTTTCAGATTATTTTCCATTATAGGTTATTACAAGGTGTTGAATTTAATTCTTGTGCTATACAGTAAATCCTTGTTGCTTATCCATTTTATGTAAAGTGGTTTGTATCTGTTAATCCCATAATTCTAACTTGTCCCTTCCCCACCCTTTGGTGACCATATGCTTGTTTTCTGTGTTTGTGAGTCTGTTTCTGTTTTGTATATAGATTCATTTGTGCTACTTTTTATTTTTTAGTTATTATTTTATTTTTTGGCTGCACCGCATGGCTTGTTGGATCTTAGTTCCCCAACCAGGGATTGAACCTGTGTCCTCGGCACTGAAAGCGCGAGTCCTAACCACTGGACCACCAGGAAATTTCCAATTTGTGTTATTTTTCAGATTCCCCATATAAGTGATGTTATATATTTGTCCTTGTCTGACTCACTTCACTAAGTGTAGTCTCTAGGTCCATCCATGTTGCTGCAAGTGGCAATATTTCATTCTTTTTTTGGCTGAGTAATATGGTCTAGATTTTTTTTAGTTCATGCATTTCTACTCTTGAAAGTTGCTTTTAGTGTAGGGTGGTGATGGTGCCAAAAAACTAGCAGAAATATGTTTATTGAAGTGAAATCATTCCTGGTATATTAATTTCCTGTTGCTGATATTACAAATTATCACAAACTTAGTGACTTAAAGCAACACAAATTTATCATCTTATAGTTCTGGAGGTTAGAGTCCAGAATGAGTCTTACTGAGCTAAAACCAAAGGTGTTTCTTCTGGAGGCTGTAGGGGAGAATCTGTTTTCCTATCTTTTCCAGCTTCTAGAGGCCACCTGAGATGTTTGCCTCCTGACGCCTTTCCTACATCTTCAGGGTGTCATCTTCAGATCCTTTCTCTCTGCCTCTCTGCTTCCGTCATTGCTGTGATTACGTTGACTTTACCTAGATAATTCAGGAGAACACTAGTGTCCTTAATTATCCTGCAAAGTTTCTTTTGCTGTGGAAGGTAACATATTTACAGATCCAGGTATTGGACATCTTTGGGGCCATTATTCTGCTTACCACAAGTGAATTTGTGATAAAGTTGTATACTGAACCTAGATTTTTATAATAGGTACTGCTCTGGATGTACTTAAGAGGGCATAGGGTGGTGAAGTGAGGACAGTTTAAATTAGCCATTCTCACAGAAATTATTCTTAAAATCTCATATGCACACAAGAGTCATTTAACAAACTCTTTGCAACATGACCATTTATGTAGAAAATCCTTAGACACTTACAAAAAAGGTATTAGAACCAGTAATTGAGTTATCAAGGTTGCAGGAATCGAGGTGGTTATAGAAAAATTAACTATTTCTGTATACCAGCAACAAACAGTTGATAAGTTGAAATAAAACTTATTATTTGCAATTGTAAAAAAATATGAAAACTTAGTGATAAATTTAACAAAATATATGCAAGACTTGTATGCTGAAAACTACCACAGATTGCTGAGAGAAATTAAAGAATACCTAAAGAAATGGAGAGATGTACCGTGTTTATGGATTAGAAGACACAATCTTTTAAAGATTTTAGTTCTCTTCACATTAATCTGTAGATTCAGTATGATCCCAGTAAAAATCTCAGAAGGCTTTTTTGGTAGAAATTGACAAGTTGATTCTAAAATTTATAATGAAATGCAAAGGAGACCCCCGTATCTGAACAATTTTGAAAAAGCAAAAGAACATTGGGTTTCTTACACAACCTGTTTTCAACAATTAATATAAAGCTACTGGGCTTCCGTGGTGGCGCAGTGGTTAAGAATCCGCCTGCCAATGCAGGGGACACGGGTTTGAGCCCTGGTCCGGGACGATCCCACATGCCGTGGAGCAACTAAGCCCGTGCGCCACAACTACTGAACTCACATGCCACAACTACTGAAGCCCGCATGCCTAGAACCCGTGCTCTGCAAGAAGAGAAGCCACTGCAGTGAGAAGCCCGCACACCTCAACGAAGAGTTGCCCCCGCTCGCTGCAACTAGAGAAAGCCTGCACGCATCAACGAAGACCCAATACAGCCAAAAATAAATAAATTAATTAAAAAAAAATATATATATAAAGCTACTGTAATCAAGACAGTGGTATTGGTCTAAGGAGAGACATAGATCAATAGAACACAATAGTCAAGAAATAGAGTCACATATAAGGTCAGCTGATTTTTAACAGAATTGCCAAGGTAAATTCAGTAGGGAAAGGATAATCTTTTATACAACAACAGAATATTCCTTGACCTTTAACTCATCCTGTGCTTGAAAATTAACTTGAAAGGAGTAATAAAAGTTGCTGAGATCTTGGGTTAGGCAAAGATCTCTTGGATAGGATACAAAAGCACAATCCATAAAGATAGAATTGAGAAAATGAACTTCGTAAAAACTAAAAACTTCTGCTCTTCAAAAGACACTGTTAGGGCCTTCCCTGGTGGCGCAGTGGTTGAAAATCTGCCTGCCAGTGCAGGGGACACCGGTTCGAGCCCTGGTCTGGGAAGATCCCACATGCCGTGGAGCAACTAGGCCCATGAGCCACAGCTACTGAGCCTGCGCGTCTGGAGCTTGTGCTCCGCAACGAGAAGCCGCGATAGTGAGGGGCCCGCGTACCATGATGAAGAGTGGCCCCCGCTTGCCGCAACTAGAGAAAGCCCTCGCACAGAAACGAAGACCCAACACAGCCAAAAATAAATAAATACATAAATAAAAAATAAAAATAAAGGAATTCCCTTAAAAAAAAGACATTGTTAAAATGAAAGAGAAAATCATAAACTGCAGAAAATATTATATCTGATAAGGACTCTTATTTAGAATAAGAAAAAATTTGTACTAGAATGTTCATAGCAACTTTAATTCATAATAGCCAAACACTGGAAACAATCCAAATGTCCATCAGTTGATAAATGCATAAACAACTATGGTACATCCATACAATGATATAATACTTTGCAATATAAAGGAACAAACTAGTGTTACAGTCAGTAATGTGGATTGATCTTAAAACCGTTAATGCTTAGTGAGGAATCCATACACAAAAGACTCCACGATATATGATTCCAGTTATATGGACTTCTAGAAAGGTAAAACTTATAGTAGATAGATCAGGGGTTGCCAGGGATTGGGGGTGAGGGAGGGTAGCTCATTTTACTTTTCAAAAGTAAAATGCTGTACCAGTATATTGTTTTATTCATTTGGCGATATAACAATTGCTGTAGATTATATAGCAGGTTCTAAATTACTTTAAGTCTGTACAACATATACACTCTTGAAGTAATTTTCCTCTTCCATGGTCTGAGTAAAGATTTTGCAAAAGTAGTACTCTTCTTGATCCCGGCTTAAAGGGTAAAGGATCCTTGATTGGTGCCCCTCCCTCCTCCCCCCACCCCCATTTTCAAGTCTATCAGAATACTAATGAGTATTTAAAAATAGTTTGGAAATTATTGGTTTAACCTTTTGTTTTTTCTTGGGAAGTCATGTTATTCATACACAGCTCTGAAGTTCCTTATGGCGCCTTTAGAACGTCAGTTTTTTGGTGCCCCTAGGGTGCAGGATTTTCTATTGGGCACTGTGATAATCTGTAGGGATGTAATGCAAATACAGTGTGTAGATAAGATCACCATAATATTCACCAAAAGAATGCCGCTTAGCACTGCGAACTCTGAGGGGCTCTACGGTGTTCTCATTCTGTGATGTTGGAATTTATCTGTCGTGAGACCAGTGGCCTGCTTCCTAAGACTTGGAAATCATTATTTGAAGGACATTCAAATCCTAATAAGCAGCCTGGGACCCTTGGAGTCTTCAGTTGCTGAGGTTCCCTCCCAGCTTAGTAAACCACTTGAAGGCAGGTCTATGCCTACGTTTCTTTTCCTGCTCCAGAGGTAGTTGAGTCGGATTGTGTCTTTATTAGTTGTGTGTCTGCTGCAGTTTCTTGAAATTTGTTGAAAAAATTAAATTTTACTTGTTATGTGGTTGTACATATAAGGAATTCCCCTATCATAGATTCCCTGATTTTAATGGCTTTCTGTTTTACTCTGCAAAGATAAGTTATTGCTCTATATGCCCTTTCAGCATCTAGAGTTTGTAATCAAAGAGGGGTTTTCCTTAAGTTTATGGCTTTTCTTAATAATTCTTTGCTGCTGTTGAGTAAAATTCTATTTTTGTCTCAATGGAGATAGCTTACTCCCCTCCAGTATAGGGGCTCATGATAGGAAGACATAAATTTGAACAGATATCTCCGAACAGAATTGTGCATTACGTTTGATGGCAGACCGTGGGGCATGAACTTGATAATAGGGAGCTGCACCTGCCAGTCTTAAGAATGTGAAGTGCAGAAGTCACACCTCACATAGGTGGTTAGATTCCAAAATCAGCTCTAACTGTGCTTCACACCCCCTCAAAGAAGTGTGTGTGTGATTTTATGTCTGTAACCCTGATAGTTATTCTTATGAAGACTAAAATCTCAGTATGTTAGAAGAGTTAGACTTTCATTAAAGGAAAGAAGAAGGAAAATTTCTGCATTTTAAACTGTTCTACTTAAATATCACGTTCCTAATGGTGGGTGGGGCATAGGTGGATATTCCTCAATTGTTTCTCCTTGATGGTACTGTTTCCTGTATACCATTTTCCTATTAAACTTGTATAATCTTAGTAAACATGTTGATAAGTTGATAGGATTATCCATGATGGTTTTTGCGTGACATAATGCATATGAAGCATTTATACAGAGTCTGATATATATAAGCAGTCAGTAAATGTTGGATGTGAATCCACAAACAACCTTGCGTTTTGAACAGCAGTAGAAAGGAGTGTGATTGGAGATAAACTGAAATGTGTGTAATTAAAGTCAGGTTCCTGAAATCTCTTAATTCTTAAGAGACTAAGAGATCTGTTGTCTGCCAGAGTGAGTTTTGAAGATAAAGCAGGTGCAGTCCTGTGTACAACTTCACTGAACATTTCAACCACATCCATTTTACTAGGTATTTAAAGAGGAATCAAACCCAGTACCTTCTCTAGAGGTGCAAAATTGTGCTGTTACTGTGCTTGACCAGAGCACTTAGCCATGTCAGTTCTCTCTCCCATGAACTGAGAGTCTTTTCCTGCTTTCATAAAAGTACTTTGTGCGATTCCACAGCAACCCCAAGGGCATAATAATTCCCACATTAGAGATGGGAACCCTGAGACTTTAACTTGGTCAGAGTTGCTTTGATGCCAGGATCCTGACTGAACGCGGACGAGAGCCTCCAGGCCGTCGTGCTGCTTCTCATGTGGGATGTTTGTCTTGGTGTGCTGGCGTAGACCATGAGGGGTTTTAAGAAACTGCTTTAACCACTTCAGATGCCCTGCTGGAGCCCTTTCCACGTCTGCTTCCTGCGGACTTCTTGTGCCCACCTGCTGGATCCTTCCTGGGACCTGCAGGAGGAAGGAAGGTGGGCTAAGCCTCCTCGGAGCCCCCTGAGGCGAGGCTTAAAGGGCTCCTGGTTTCCAGGGGAAGGAGTGGGGGTGGGGGGGGATGGTAATCTAATGGTAGGAAGGTTGACAATCTGTATTTGTTTCATTTCATATTTTCTTTTATTGTATCTCATTTCATCGTATTTTATTTCATAATTCAGTGAGAAAACTGTACTGATGCTCTCTGTTCCCACCTGGAAGGATTTCAGAGTAATTCAGATGTGGGAATGAAAGCTTGGGTGCCAGAGGGGGACATTTTACAACACACATTTAAAAAGACATGGCAGTCTTGTTAACATATTGATATAAATGCTGAGGAGGTTGTCATAGATGCACAGTTTTAAAGTGCCCTTTATAGCTGAATTTTAAAAATAAAGCAAAAAATACTTTGTGCTTTCTTTTTCCTCCCAATTACTTTTTAAGAGAATTGTCCAAGGTTTCAGATGTAAGAAAACTGCTTCTTCCTCCTGATTTTAGCTAAGTTTTATTGTTGTGAAAATTTTCTCAATTGTATTGAACATGTTTATAGATGTAATTGATTACTTCAGAAGGGTTAAGTTTTTGATGTGGTTATTATAAGAAGTAAAAAAAGATAAATTCTATTGAAATATTTGATACAGATACTTTCTTTTCTTTGTAACATGGTTTCCTCTTCTGTTTTCATTAAATTATTTTTATATGTAAAGGTCACTAGTCTGTTGCTGCTATTACTTCCCCCTTATTGTCACATTCAAATAAATATATTTTCCCTGTGGAAATTGTGCTCAACTATTGTACAGAAGCAGTTTTTCCTCTCATTATTGACTGAAAATTAGTTATTTGGAATTTTTTAGTGGAGACAGCGGTTTCACTTCCGTAGATAAGACAAGGCTGTCAGGTGGTGGCCTTCTTTATTGGGCTTTTATCTCTTGTCCCACATTTAGGCAGTTACACTTCTGATTGTTTTTAACTTATTTGTTAAAGTATGCCTGTAAACAACAGGAAACAGTGAGTGGTTTCTACCTAAAATAAATGTTTTTCTAGTTTTCAAAACATAGTGGAGGGGACTTCCGGATTCGGGTGTGGCTTCGAGACTGGAAGGAGGTTCAGGTGTCTCCGTCCTAACAAGGAAGAGCTGAACAGGCTGAACAGATCAACAGGTCTTCTTCGGTCCACCCGAAACATGAGGGTGCAAGGCAAGCTGCTGTCCTCCAGATTGCAGAGGCAGGTGAGCGCAGAGAATCACAACGTCCATCACCACTCTGGGAGCCAGTACCGAGCTGGGAAAACGCAGACTGCAACAGATAGGTTGCCGGAGGCTCCCTCTGGGGGGACTCGGGAGGGCCACACCTGTCTGCGAGCCCAACCTCAAGGGGCTAAACGCCGCGCATGCGGGAGAAAAGCTCCTAGTGCTTCTGGCAGGAGGAGGGGAGAAGAAACCATTCTGAAATGCACCAGAGCATTCTGTTCTTTTCAGCAAGGTAGGCCCTCGGGAGAAACTATCTAAATAGAGCTTAACTGACCCCGGGGGACGGAAGTACCTAACTCCAGGCAGCTCTAGCCTTTCGAGTGATGGAAGGGAAATCCCAGCTCCTGCCTGATCTAGCCGTCCTGTCCACCCGAAGGAAGGGGGCGGGTGGGGGGGAAGAAACGGAGAAGGTTTGTGAAGTTCCCAGTACAGGGGCAGAGACTCACTGGCAAACTGAAACCTAGTCACAGGGGCTATAGCACGCTCCGCTCGCCAGCCCCTCACTACCACATTGCTGAGGCCTATTTACAGCAGTTTCTTCTACCTGGACATGCTGTCCCGGCCGTCAGGTAAAAGATACAAGGCATACTAGAAGGCAAAAAAATCGTTGAGGTTTTTAAATTTCATAGTGAAAGTGTTATCAGCTACTCGAAGTATGGTGATAGTCTGCAGCCCACACCTTGTGAGATATAAATGTAATTGGAAGAACCTGGAAAAATATTTTCATATGTTTAAACGAATGTATAAAACACATATGTGTATATTACTTAGTATGTAACGGCTAAAGTTACTATATGTTCAGATTGAATAAGCTTATTTATTCACATCAGGTCTATACTAAATTCTTTTAGTCTAAAAGTTTTTACATTAAGAGAGTATCAGTCCCGAACAATACTTACTGATGCGCCACAGCTGAGTAACGGATCTTTAGACCAGTACCACCCAGCTGAGCTTTAATCTTTATGGTGCACCTTGAATATCTATGTTCGAGTTATTTTTAGAATTCACACAAAGTAAGGAGCATTATACTGATCAGGAGACATTTCATATATGTATGTGACCCCTGAAAATATTTAAAGTGGAGGTTGTAATTATTATTTATGTTAAACCTGGGTTTAACATCTCTTTACCAAGTCAGTGGTAAGGAAAAAGTTGGGAGTGGGGCTCTTCTAAGTTAAAAGGCACTATACTTTTTGAAAAAGTCCTTTACAAAAAAAATTTTTTTGGAGGCACAGTTTTGGGAAGTAGAATATGTACTGAGTAGTAGAGGACATTGAGAACTTACTGTTAATTTGGTAGGTGTGGTGATTGTGGTTATGGGGAGAAAACATATTTTTTAAAGCTTCATACTGAAGTATTTAAGGGGTCTTTTGCCTGATGTCTTTTGCCTGAAATTACTTTAAGAAGCTTCAACACACACAAAGATGAAGATGGCAAAATATTAACAATGGGCAGTGGGTATGTGGGTGTTCACTATACTATTCTTTATGTATTTCTGTATTTGAAAAATTTTGATAATAAAAGTTAGGAAAAAAATTCTAGTTTTTGTGCCTAAAGAATAAACTCAAACAAGCCATCAGCAAATAAGGAGGACCCTTCTGGACTTAAAAAATGTTCAGTTCACCTTGGTGTGCATTTTTTTTTCTCTTCAGTTAGAAGACTACATTAGTCATCTAGTCTTGACTGACAGTGTGTATCTGGACATTTATGTAATCTCATCCTATCAACCATTCTGAACATGCTGGGAGTCTGTGTAAACATACCAAGAGAACAAAAGAAGTTAAAAAAAAACCCTTCAAATAAACTGTTATTACAAAGACAGAGTGATGAAGGAGTAAATAAATTAGCTGCTGGCTCTTGATGGTAGACCCTACTCATTCCAGGATGCTGGATCAGAAAAAGGATTATCGTGGAGCTGTTTACGTACTGACTAGCTGTTGTTAATAAAGTGTTTGAAAATGTAGTGATGAGCGTGGTACTAATTTCTCTTCTTCCTTATCCTGTTTTTTAAGAACACAATGGAAAGAATGGCAGCAAACCATGAAAATACACCAGAACCCTCTGATGCTGATCCCTAACTTATATTTTATCCAGGGGTTACTTAAAGAAGTAGTGGGAAGCAGCCGCAGAGCACAGGGAGATCAGCTCGGTGCTTTGTGACCACCTAGAGGGGTGGGATGGGGAGAGTGGGAGGGAGATGCAAGAGGGAGGAGATATGGGGACATATGTATGCATATGGCTGGTTCTCTCTGTTGCACAACAGAAACTAACACAGTATTGTGACGCAATTATACTCCAATAGAGATGTATTAAAAAAAAGTATTCATTTCACATGTATTTTCTGAGCACCTCTTGTGCATAAGGC
The DNA here is from genome assembly GCF_025265405.1 of Mesoplodon densirostris. NCBI lineage: Eukaryota > Metazoa > Chordata > Mammalia > Artiodactyla > Ziphiidae > Mesoplodon > Mesoplodon densirostris. Next base: position 79,704,423 of record NC_082672.1, read on the forward strand.
ACGGCTGCTCATTGCCATACAAATTGACGTTGTATAAGGCGCTAATGAATCCTGACCCCAGAGCTGTCTGTATTTAAGACTTTCCATCGTAGGGGATAGAAAAGGACCTAGAGTTAACCTAAGTAAAACAGCATTGAGCGTTGTTGTTTGATCAGAAGAAGAGGGAGGCTTGCCCCCTCACAGGACTCAGTTCTTGAATCTCTTCGCTTCCGTTTGTATTCTCTCCCTTGCCAGTCTCATACAGTCTCTTGCTTTTAATTACCGACTGTGAGTGGATGACTTCCTGATACATATCTTCAGACTAAAGACTTGATCTCATCCCAGAACTCCATACTCATATATCCAACTGCGTGCCTTGTTCATCCAGCAGCTCGAAATTAACATGGCTTAACTTAATTCTTCATCGTCCTCCTCCAGGCCTGCTCCTTGGACAGTCTTCCCCATCTTACTGTGCCCTTTTGCTCAGCCCCCAGACTTCGGAAGTTTCCCCATGTGAACTGCAGTAGTCTCCCAGTTGGTCTCCCAGCTTTATTCTTGCCTCTGTGGCCGGTTCTAACCCAGCTGCCAGAATGATCTTTAAAAAGTCAGGTTAGGTAGTTAGATCATGTCATTGCTCTACCCGAAACCCTCCATTATTTTTGTCTGTCAGAGTAAAAAGCCAAAGCCCTTAGAGCAGTCCACAGCGCCCTCCCTGCCCCTGAACATACTTACTAACCAGGCTTCTGTCGCCGTGCCTTCACACTTGATGTTCTCTCTCCCTGGAGTGTTCTTCCAGATGTGCATATGGCCCGGCCTCCGCTCCTAGGTTAGGTTAGGTTAGGTCCTCACTCATTGTGTACTTAATTTTGTTTAACATTTGTCTCCCTTTCTAGAGTGTAGGAAGTCAGGGATTTTTGTCATGCTTGGTAAATATTTGTTGAATGAATAAATGTCCGAGGAGGGGGAGAAGCATGCTCGGCACGAGAACGACGTGTGCTGCCAGTTTAAGACGTTATTTATGAAAACTGAATAACCACGATAGAAGCAGTATCTGAAAAGCTGATTTATCTCAGTGGTTCTTGGAAGTATTTCATGCAGTATATTAAGTGTTTGATGAGGGTCTCTATGACTTTGGTGATTCTGTTTCTGGAAAATAAGACCTCACTCAATATTTCTCTTTTTCTAACTTTTTCTTTTTTAGCTATGTAAAACTTTGTTTAGTCAGATTTATAGAAGTCACGGGTTTTGAATACTAGAATCATACATTCTTTTCGTATGTTTAAGTTGAGGTTGTTTTAGTAGGGCTTCAGCTCTGAAAACAGCACACTCCGGGTGTGTTGGCGGAAATGCTTTACTACAGGAAATGAGGTGCTTGTGAAAGGCCTAGGAGGGGTGGAGGGGCCAGTCCCAGATCACAGAAGGGCTGACCTGCCAGGGGGCCGCCGGCCCAGAGGCTGTCCCTGGACTGCTCAGTGTGAGAGAGCCCCAAGTTAGCTGTGGCCCTGGGACTAGAAAGCTGCAGCTGCCCTGGCACCCCTGCAAGCCGGCACTGGAATGTGGGGTGTTCCCGTCATCCCTCAGAGCCGCTGCTTCTCACCCAAGACCCAGCTGGAGACTAGACATTCTGCCTTCCGGTTTTCTTGCAGAAAACAGCCACAAAGGCAGGAAGATAGTCTCTGCCTCGCTTTTGCGTTCAAGTATGCATGAGTGCATCCAGTTGGTAGAAACGAATTCTCGTTCGGAAGTCTAACTACAGAGGAATCTGAGAAGTAGAGGTTTTTGAGCACCCCAGAAATCGGGAGGGGTGGGCGGTTGTGTGAACAGATCAATACTGTCCCCATGGCTGTGTCTTAGCCGGTTTCACAGTGAGCAGAAGAACATCCACAGCCTGACCTGGGAAGCTAGAAAGGCCCCGGGCAGCCAGTTTTGTGGCTCTGCGCCTCTGGGCCCCTAGGGCGTGACTCCCCTTGCCTGCTTCCCCTTTGTCCCCCACTTGCCTGCCTTGTTCGTTTGTTTGCCTGTTTGCCTGTGCCGCAGCGGCTCCTGAGTCTGTCTGACCTGCTCTTTGGCTTCCTGTAGGCGGTTTTCTCTTTCTTTGGGTCATAAGGGGGGGCTGCAGGAACAGCAGGTGGGGTTCCTTCTCCAAGGCCAAGAGCGGGCAAGCTCTCCAAGAAGGAAGCGTGGCGTATATAGTTAACACGTGAACACAAGACTAGTTGCCTGCAGGGGCCGAGGTTAGCTCTGGACGGGAGAAGAAGGTTGGGACGAACGTGGAACCGTTGAGGAGGAGCGAGAGTGAGAGGGGTCAGCTAGGTGAAGTCGCCGAGAGTGACGGCGGGGGTACTGAAGGAGGGTTGAGGGTGTTCTCCGCACAGAATACTTGCTAACAGTAAGTGTCTTAATTAAGAGTATCGATAATTCAAAAGTAGTTTAAACTGATCTGTCCCCTCAGGGATGGGTACTTACTTTCTAACTCCTGTGGTTGCGGACAGCCCTGCCACCAGAGCTTGTGTGCGCCGGAGCTTCCTGAGAGCAGGTCTGGGCCGTGGAAGGCGCCCCTGGGAGCGCTGCAGGGGGAGCCTGCCGTGTCTGTACCGCCAGGCCTCCCCACCGGCGGGCCCCCAGCCTGTCCCTGGGTATTCGTGTTCTTGAGAAGTTTCAGTAAATGGGGTTGATGCAAGCGATGTCACACTTTTATATTGCATTTTTTGACACTCTTAAATCGAACATTTTTAATATGCTATTGGTCATTTCTAGTCTTTTATGATTTGCTCCTTCATTTGGAGGTGGGGATGTCATTTTCACATTTTTCTCATGACCAGTCGTTGGGTCATTCCAGGAACATTCATTCCTCTGAGTTTGGTGCCAGCCACACCATTTACCCCTAGATCAGCGGTCCCCAGCCTTTTCGGCACCAGGGACTGGTTTCGTGGAGGACAACTTTTCCACTGCCTGCGGCCGGGGGCGGAAGGGAGGGATGGTTCAGGCGGTAATGCGAGCGACGGGGAGTGACAGAGAGTGGCAGGTGAAGCTTCATTCGCCTGCCTGCCCACCTCCTGCTCTGCGGCCCGGTTCCTAACAGGCTGCGGAGCAGTACGGCCTGCGGCCCAGGGGTTGGGGACCCCTGCCCTACATGCTCTCAGCCTGTGAATAAGTGACAGTCGAGCACTTTGCACAGATTTTCAGTCTCTGAAAAGTCTACTTTTTTTGTAACAGTGAAATTATAAAAAGTTTAGAGATAGAAGAGACCTGTCAGGTACCTGGTCTGATCTCCTATTAGAGCTTAATTAACTAATTCATAGGTTAAATGCCTTGCTCCAAGCTGTGACAGTGAGAGGATGTGGCAGTGAACCACATTTTCTGCTTTGTGAGGCCAAAGCAGCAGATGGTCTCCCAGACAACTGGAATGTGTTACTACCCTTGACCTTCACAGAAGGTATCTCTCAGCTTTTCAATTTTAAATTCTCCTTAAATTCAGCCATTGTACAAAATGAGAAGGGAGGTAAATTCTGGGTTTTTGTGCTTAACCAAACTGTATCTGTGTAATGGCAGAATATTAAGAAAAAAATTGAATGAGGAATGATTACATATTAAGTATTTACTTACCCAAGTTTATTTAAACATAGATTTGGCAATAGCTGTAATACAAACATGCTTTAAAACTTGGAATGCTGTTTGTTGGTGTCTGCTGTGTTCAGTGAAAGCACATGTCATCTCATGAAATTGTGTCAGGAATAGTTTAGTGTCAAGAATAGTTTAAAAAAGAGATAGTTGTAAATACTGAATATCTTTCTGCTTGAGAGAGAAATTTTGCAAAGAAAAAGTACTAGAATATTTATTTTAAAAAATAAACAAAATAAAGGAAAACTGTAATATGCTTTCTCAAACTTTTGAACTTTTAAGCTGAATTTCTGAATGATACTCAATCACCTGAACAAAGTGAGAAATAGGTTTGACAAGGCTTAAACTTTAGGACAGTCAGGTGAAACAAAGATTATTGATTCTTAAAATTAAGCTTCCTTTTATTTTCTCCTTTTATCTTATATCATCCTGATGACCAGCGGACTCTTAAATGATTACCACAGTTTAACTTCATTGCCAAAGTAAATCAACATTTGGAAAATGGCACAGGGATGCTGTATTTGTAGATTTTGTTAGTTCTCTAAAGAATCTTATTAGTTTTGTAGAGTCTTTATGGATGTTTTGAATTTATTTACATATTCTTTCTTCCCAAGTTTAAGGAGGTAAATATAATAAAAAATAATGTAGTTATATATTTCCTAACTTTTGCTCTGCTGTTACGCTTGAGAGGCATCCTAGTTCAGTAGCTCAAAGCATGGCCTTTGAAGGCAGAAGCTCTGTGTTGAAATCAGCTCTCCCACTGTTGCCTCTGGAGCTCCTTTTCTTTTTCTCCCCTCCTCTCCCCTTCCCTTGTCCTCCCTCCCTCCCTCCCTCTCTCCCTTCCTCGCCTCTTCCCCTCCCCTCCCTCCTTCCTTCCCTGTGGTGGGAGTGTGGTACTTAAACTTTTAAGCCTCAGCGTCACTACATGTAAAACGGTGATCCCTGTGTCACAGGATTGTGAGGGTTAACTGAGCTTGTGAAGTGGTGTCCTGCACAAAGTAAGGGTTTGATAATTTAGTCAGGTCTTTGTTTTGGTTTTGGTTTTTTAACACTCGTAGTTATTTTACTACTTTGAAGGAAGCATTTGTGAATTATGTTTTGTCTGGTAGACAATGAAATTGAGCAAATCCTGAGACTGCGCCCACTCAAAGAGTACTTTGCGGAAGGCTCAGGAAAAGAAGGCAGCTACCTTCTCTCTCTCTCTTTTTTTTTGCCCTTTATCTGCTGGTCCCTTAGAGCAGACCTCAGCTAGAGGCGTAGGACAGAAGCCCTCCTTGCCCTGCCTTGCCCCGCAGGAGCCTTCGTTCGCTTTAAGGGGACAGGCAGGCCGAAAGCACAGCGAGTGGGGCCAGCCTTGCAGAGGGAGCTGGGGAAGGAAGCGGGCAGCAGGCTTGGAGGTGGAGGGCGGCCGTCACTCTGGGGAGGAGGGGCTGGGAGCGGCTCGGGCGTCCACTGGGTGCACCGGCCTTTCCCGTTCCGGGCGCCAGGCGGAAGGCTAGGGAGGGGCTCGGGGGTCGTCGGCACCGGAGGCCGCTCCCGGCTGAGGAGCTTGCAGGGCAGGGGCGGGGGTGGGGGCGGGGTCGAGGGCGGGGCCGCAGGGAGGAGGCGGGAGGGAGGTGGAGTCGCCGGGAGCTGGGGGCTGCGCGGGCTGCTGGGAGAAGCCTTGGGAGAGGGGCGGCCCGAGGCCAGGTGGTGCGGAGGGGAGGGCGGGGCTGCGAGGGGCCGTGGGCCGGTGGGCGGGAATCCTCTCCGGCTCCCTGCGGGAGTGTGGTGGAGCGAAGGCCAGCCGCCCTGGAGTCGGCAGTGACTGGGCGGGTCTCAGCGTGCCGTCCTCATGCACACCTGGGCCGCTTCTTAGCACCTTTGCCAGATGCCATTGTTTGTTTTGTTTTCCGCGTTTAGTTTATTTTTGAATCGAATGCTTTATTTTCCTACGGATTCTGACAGCTTTTACACTGTGAGGAAAATTGTTTAGAATTTATTTTGCAACCCATGGAAAAGTGTTAATATGTAAGTAAATGACCTTGAAATTAAGGCTTGGTTGACATTTTATTTGCCAGGGTTATTTTGTTTTGTTTGAGGAATTATAGTTAACTCTTAAATAAACTGATAAAATTGACAAAACTTTTCTGGGGGGACCTATTTTTGAAAAATATACGTTTCTTTTAGCACATTTCCTCTTTTACTTCAGCAAGTACAGTCCCTTTTGTGTAAGTGAATGTAGTAGTGTCTTTGGATTCAATACATTTGGACTTCTCAGACATTTGGAATTGGCATATAAAGTGTGGTGTTTGTGACGTCTCTCTGCCCTCTGCTGGTCAAAATGTACTATTGCTCTTAACTCTGTAGCTTCGGTCATTCTCGTTTGAATGAAATAATACCCTGTAATATCAAGAGCGGCCAAAAAGTCAAATTTTGGGGAAAAACCTTTATTGTTTGAAAGGACTGTATTCTCCTTAGGGAAATCCTGCACGATGAATTGTTCTTCCCCGGAGGCCGATAGTGCTGTGGGTGAGAAATATGACTGTCTGCTACACTGATGATCATTTTTATATTGTGTGTGTTCGTATTCTTTTCTGAACTTTTCTGTAAGTTCTAGATCTGCTCTGTCCAGTGTGGGTGGCTACTAGCCATATGCTGTTTAAGCGAACTTAAATATTCACTTCCTTACTCCCACTAGCCACATATCAAGGCCTGAAAGCCACACATATGGCTAATAGCTACCGTGTTGGACAATGCAGATTAAAGAATGTTTTCATATATCAGAAAGTTCAGTTGACAGTACTGTTCTGATTTTTAAATTTTAAATAACAAGGATTATCATTTTCATGAAGTAATCATTGTTCTTACATTTACAACGAATTCCTTTCTTTGGCATGTACCCTTTTCACATGAAAACAGTTTAAACTGAGGAAATATGTTTAGTAGGATTTTAGTTTATTAAGATTTTTTTGATCCATGTAATTTACTGTTTTTATTGCCAAATGATTACAGTACAGTTTTCTCAATGTAGAGCATTGAGCATTTCTAGTGTTTTCTTTCTCTGTTATGAAGATTAAAGTTAAAGTTAAAAATATTGGCCATCTTTCTCTGTGCAATTTAATTCAGGTGATGGCTGCTTTCTCCTTTTGGTGTGTGTTTGGGATAGAATGAAAGATATAAATCAGAGCATATGTAGAGAAACTAAGACTTTGTGACCTTGTGAATCATACTTAATATATGTTGGTTGTTTAAAAAGAATACATTTTACCCAGATTCCTCTAATGGCAACATTTTGCAAAACTACAGTATCACAACTAGGATATTGACATTGATACAATTTCCAATTTTACAGTGATTTCTACAGTTTTACTTGCATTCATGTGTGCGTGCGGGCATGTTTTCTTTACAGTTCCAGCACCACCAGGATCTTTCGTGTTGCCCTTTTGTAGCCACACACGCCTTCCTCCCATCCCCCCTGCCCCCTCCCATCCCTGCTTTTGGCAACCACGAATCTGTTTTCCACTTGTAAAATTTTCTTTTTTTAATTTCAACTCTTATGAATCTTTAATGATTATAAAAATGGCTTTAATTTTTTTTTGACAAAGGAAGGTACCTTTTTTTTAACATCTTTATTGGAGTATAATTGCTTTACAATGGTGTGTTAGTTTCTGCTTTATAACAAAGTGAATCAGCTATACATATACATATGTTCCCATATCTCCTCCTCTTGCGGCTCCCTCCCTCCCACCCTCCCTATCCCACCCCTGTAGGTGGTCACAAAGCACTAAGCTGATCTCCCTGTGTTATGTGGCTGCTTCCCACTAGCTGTCTATTTTACATTTGGTTCCACTTGTAAAATTTTGTCATTTAAAAAATGTTATATGAATGGGAACGTCTGATACTTTGGGATTGGCTTTATTTGCTCAGTGTAATTCTTGGGAGATTCACCCAGGTTGTTACATGTATTAATAGTTTTCTGTTTTATTAAGGAGTAGAACTGGGACTCCCTTGGTGGCTCAGTGGTTAAGAGTCCGCCTGCCAATGCAGGGGACATGGGTTCGAGCCCTGGTCCGGGAAGATCCCACATGCCACGGAGTAAGTCAGCCCGTGTGCTGCAATTACCTAGCCTGCGCTCTAGAGCCCACAAGCCACAACTCCTGAGCTCGCGTGCCACAACTACTGAGCCCGCGCGTCTAGAACCCGTGCTCTGCAATAAGAGAAACCACTGCAATGAGAAGCTCGCACACGGCAACGAAGAGTAGCCCCCGCCCGCCGCAACTAGAGAAAGCCTGAGCGCAGCAACGAGGACCCAACGCAGCCAAAAATAAACAAATAAATAAAATTTTTTAAAAAGGAGTGGAATCTTATGGTATGTATGTCCTACAGTTTGTATAATCATTCACTCATTGAAGGAACTCTGGGCTGTTTCTAGTTTTTGACTATTACAAATAACGCTGTACATTTGTGTAAGTTTCCACTTATCTGGTGAGTGCCCAGTAGTGTAGTTGCTTCGTTGTGGTGTGAGGGCTTCTCATTGCAGTGGCTTCTCTTGTTGCGGAGCATGGGCTCAGTAGTCGTGGCACGCAGGCTCAGTAGTTGTGGCGCACAGGCTTAGTTGCTCTGCGGCATGTGGGCTCTTCCCGGACCAGGGCTTGAACCCGTGTCCCCTGCATTGGCAGGCGGATTCTTAACCACTGCACCACCAGGGAAGTCCTCTTTAATATATCTTTATGTGTTGTCTAATCTCCTCTTAATTCTCCCCAGTGTGTTTTTAATCTCAGGCATTGTAGTTTGCATCTGTAGTAGTCACATATACATACATATATATATATACACACACACACACACACATATATATATATACAGATATATATATATATATATATATACATATATACATATTCCCCCCCATCCCATTCCATGCCTCTACTTGTTCAGTCTTTTCTGTAACTTCTGGGACATATGGAAGTCACAGGTGATAATAACGTCTTCGTCTACTAATCTTATCCTTATGTAATTTTGGGGCCAGTTTCAACTGATCGACTTTTCTCCTCTCTATAGATATATTTTCCTGCTTCTAGCATGCCTGGTAAGTTTTTATTGGATGCTAGATATTGTGAATTTTGCTTGTTGGTTCCGGATTTTTTTGTGTTTCTATAAATATGCTTGAGGGTTTTTTTTTCTTTTGATGCAGTTATTTGGAAATAGTCTGACCCTTTCAGATCTTGCTTGTAAGCTTTGTTAGGTGAAACTAGAGCAGCATTTACTCTAGAGTTAGTTTTCCCCACTAATAAGGCAAGATTCTTCTGAATTCCACCTCTGAAGCTCCATGAGTGATGAGGTTCTCTGGTCTGGCTGACGGGCACAGACACGATTCTTGACTGTTTTGAGCTTTCTGAGTACTCCCTCTGGTTGTTTTGGCTGGTACTTTCCCTGTCTTCTGTGGTTTCCTCATACTTGCAGATTAGTAGTACTTGGTTGTGTACCTGAAGGTGACCTTTTACAGAACAGGCGTTCTCCGTGTGTATCCCTCCTCTCCTGTTCTCTGCCTTAGGAAATCTAGCCATTTGGTCTCTGTGGTCCTGGCTCCATGGTAGGGAGACCACCGGCTGCTCCTCGATTTATCTTCCCGGTGCACGGCGTGGACTTGCCCCAGGCAGAAAGCGCTTCCTCTTCCGTCTCTTCGTTCCCAGTCTCTTCAGGAATATTGTCTTATATAGTTTGTTTGCTTTTTAAGGTTTTTTTAGGTCAATAGGGTAAACTCAGTGTCTGTTCCTTCATGTTGGCTAGAAAGATGGAACTCAGTATAATATTTTAGTAGAAAAGGGGCACGAAAAGAAAATGACTTTCAAAACTTCTGTTTCTTTTTATTGAACCCTTAACTTTTCCTGGGCTCCTTGGAGAGAGCAGTTATATTGAATCTTCTCAGAACGTTTGTTTTCGTGTAATACTTAGAGCCACTGGCACGGCACAGGAGGAGATGGCAGAACTGCTGCTCTGCTGCTGCTCTGCTGCCCCGTTTCAGTTCCAGGCCCGCCTCTGCTGACCTGGTGGGTGCAGCAGGGGCCAGCCACCAAGTCCGTCCTCCCCGTCCTCTACAGGCTGACTTTGTTTGTAGAGGAAGTCTCTTATGATAAGCTCTTCAGACATAAATTTGATGTTACTTTGCTGACTGATGTCACAGATTTTTTTTCAAGTCAGATTAAAACATTTGATTATGGTCTGCAGTATATTATTATATATTTCATGTTTCAGAGATCATTGCATTCTTTTTTGTACTATTGAAAACATCTGTTTATGTAATTACAGCTTGCTGTTCTCAAGCAGGTACAGAATTTGGCTTAGTCTTTGCATTGAGTCTTCACGCTAAAAATGCAAACAAAAGGGCTTCCCTGGTGGCGCAGTGGTTGAGAGTCCTCCTGCCGATGCAGGGGACACGGGTTCATGCCCCGGTCCGGGAAGATCCCACGTTGCCGCGAAGCGGCTGGGCCCGTGAGCCATGGCCGCTGAGCCTGCGCGTCCGGAGCCTGTGCTCCGCAGCGGGAGAGGCCACAGCAGTGAGAGGCCCGCGAACCGCAAAAAATATGCAAACAAGACTAGTATGTTCCACAGTGATGTTTATTGAAATCGTGATTTATCAATGTTTCATTGGTTTATTACTGATGCTGAAGGCACGAAGTGGGCTTAATCAGCCATCTCCATTATGCGTGAACATGAAAGACAAAAAAGTAGTTGAACTTTGTAGCTAATTCAGAATATCATGTTAGCCAACAGTTTCTGCTTTCCCCATATCAAGGCGTTTTTTTTTTTAAAGCCATAATTTTAATATATAAAATATATATGTCAAAAATATAAAGATGTGGGCTTCCCTGGTGGCGCAGTGGTTGAGAGTCCGCCTGCCAAAGCAGGGGACATGGGTTCATGCCCCGGGCTGGGAAGATCCCACATGCCACGGAGCGGCTGGGCCCGTGAGCCATGGCCGCTGAGCCTGCGCGTCCGGAGCCTGTGTTCCGCAACGGGAGAGGCCACAACAGTGAGAGGCCCACGTACCACAAAAACAAAACAAAACAAAACAAAACAAAAAATATATATATATATATAAAAAGATGCTAATTATTTAAATTCATTTTTTCACTTAACGTTGAAAGTTGGCATTAATTGAGCCAGCATCTGAAGAAGGTGAAGAAAAAGCAAGTTACCTTTTGTTAATGTGTAGTTAACAGATAACTGTAAACTCTGAATAATCGAGTATTCGTGACGCTTTTTTTAAAGCTGTGGTTTCATTCATTTCACTGGCCTGTTCATAACTGTTCAGTGAGTCCTGGTTGCTAATAGCATAAAATCAGATTTGGGAGTCCAGACCCTTTGCAGTGTCTTCCGCCTGTATCTGCACTTACGCTCTTATCCTTCGTGTTTTGTTAGAAGCTATTGACCAGAGATGTTCCGTGCCTTCACTCTACATGTGTGTGTGGGTTTTAATCATACTGGAATTACCTCAGGGTCTTTGTGCTTGTTTTTGTCTCCGTCTGGAACCCTTTCCCCAGATTCTGCCTGTTTCCTTGCTTTGGGGCTCTGCTCAAACGCCACTTCATCAGTGTTGTGTTCCCTGACCGTTGTATTTAAAATTGCATCCCACCTTTTTTTCTAAGCACTTGCTATCCTCCGTACCCACTTAATTTTCTTTTCTCCATAGCCCTTATCACAATCTGAGATCCTAAACATTTTATAGCTTGTTTGTGTCTCTCTCTTGCTCCACTGGAAAACGTAGCTCATGAGGGCAGGGACTTCATGTGTTCTAGTTCCCTTCTGGATCCCCACCATCTAGAAAGTTCTTGGCACATAATAAGCATTCAGCATATTTTTGATGATGGTGAGTCAATGAATGAGTGAATGAACGATTAACCTTCTAAGTCTTCTCTGCTCACGCGACCCTCATCCGTCTCCCCTGGCCCACGTCAGGCCCCACTGCATTCCGGAAGCTGCCTTGAATGAAACTGCGTCCTGCTGCTTCAGCTCATCCTGATCTGTTCCTCCTTTGAACTCATGGCATTTTCGTATTAGTATAAGAGAATTTTCTGATAGATATAATTGCGTGTGGTTCGTGTAGGCTGCAAGATGGTAACACTCTATTACTTGAAATGTTTAAGGAGTGACAGGATGGCCTTGTCAGTAAAGGGGACTAGACTTGACATGTACAGTTCTCTCTGTGCTAGGTGCTGTGATTTCAAGGGACCCTAAAAGGTGTAGATGAAGTCGCCCTGTTTGATAGTTTTGGAGACTGACGTTTAGAGGGGTCACATAATTTGTCTGTAGTTCATAGCCGTTTAAGTGTCTTGGCTATTCAGACTCGGGTCTTCCTCTGTAGAAGAGCTGTTATGCTGCCTTCATTGAGTAACTACTTCATGAACCCAAGGTCCACTACGATTGTGTGAAGTGTGGCAGTTTGGCGTGTTTACCAAGGAATGAAGGCCTGAATGGGGAAGAGTGATGACGCTTGGTTAGGGAGAGAAAAAAGTTAAAAAGTTTTGGATAATGGTGTAGTTAGAAACACCCAAAGGGAAACAGAGGCGCCGAACCTTACCATTCTGTTCACATCTTGGCCTGGTGATAGATCAAGATTTTGACAGCAAAGCTGGTGGATCTTATTTTGATTTCTTTAAGAAAACATTTACTGTTGGGGTTTATTGCTTTGGTTTTTATCTTTATATGATCCAAGTGATCTTACTTAAAAATTAAAATGAAAAATCTTGACTATTAAGCCAGTCTTCACAGGGGTAATACCTAGCATGTTTAATTGGGTTATATATTAATGAAAAATTAATACTTACCAAGAGCTTACTTTGTGTCAGATTCTGTGTTTCATGAAGATGATCTCATTTGATGTTTTCCACAACCATTATTGTCAGCTTTCTATTTTCAGCAACATTTCACAGATAGGGAAGCCAAAGCTTAGGGAGGGGTCCAAACTCACACAGTAAAATGGCGGAGTCAGCAGCGGCTCAAACTTTTTGTCTCGGAGACACATTGAGAAAAAAACATTTTACATGGTGAGTCAGTACATACGTACGTATGACTGGAAGAACGGTTTCGTGGATAGTGACTCTTACTGTAATGTCGCACACTCTGTTCTGTTCTGTGTTGTTGTGTTTAACCCAGAATAGATGTAACACATAATGGGCTGTTACTTGCAGTCTGAAGTCTCTGTTCTTGACAACTATGCTGTGTATACTCCCTGACTTTATAAAATAGTAACCCACTTTTGGCTTCTTCACTTTGTTCTTTCATGCCTGCACCCTCTTTCTTATAACTACCAACATGTATTCTGGCAGCAGAAACAAAAAAATTAAGTCTTGTAGTATGAAAAAAAAGTCTTTTTCCCAAGTGGATTTTCATTTTAAGTTAAAACTAGTGAGCTAATTCCTTGTTTTTAGTGAAGATCATGTTTACTGATAGCACGTATCAGTGCTATCTTGCCTTTCCTCACAGTTTCACGGGGACCAGGCAGACCATGTTAAACTGTTTATTTATTTATTTATAAGTTATTTTATTTTTGGCTGCGTTGGGTCTTCGTTGCTGTGCACGGGCTTTCTCTAGTTGTGTCGAGCAGGGGCTATTCTTCGTTGCAGTGTGCGGGCTTCTCATTGCGGTGGCTTCTCTTGTTACGGAGCATGGGCTCTAGGTGCACGGGCTTCAGTTGTGGCACATGGGCTCAGTAGTTGTTACTCGCAGGCTCTAGAGCACAGGCTCAGTAGTTGCGGCGCACGGGCTTAGTTACTTAGCAGCATGTGGGATCTTCCCAGACCAGGGCTCGAACCCGTGTCCCCTGCGTTGGCAGGCGCATTCTTTTTTTTTTTTTTTTTGCGGTACGTGGGCCTCTCACTGTTGTGGCCTCTCCCGCTGAAGAGCATAGGCTCCGGACGCGCAGGCCCAGCAGCCATGGCCGACGGGCCCAGCCGCTCCGCGGCATGCGGGATCCCCCCAGACCGGGGCGCGAACCCTCATCCCCCACATCGGCAGGCGGACTGCCAACCACTGCGCCACCAGGGAAGCCCAGGCGAATTCTTAACCACCGCACCACCGGGGAAGCCCCTAGACATGTTAAACTGTTGATGAGAGAAACTTGCCTGGCTGCTCGGTGGAGGATCTGGCCAATCACTGTAGGTTCTGTTTAAAAATAGAGGTTTAAGTGGGTTCATGTTATTGGTCAGATTGTACTGACACTTAACTCTATTTGCTTTTCTGTACACTTGAAATATTTTCATAATTAAAATTTAAAAAACTGTATAACCCTACTTGTGTTTAATAAATGCCTTTGTATTAATAAACAAATGGAAAAAAAAATTTAAATCTTTTTCGTGCCGTCAGATGGCGCCCACTGTTAATCAAGATTAAGATGCCCATACGGTTTTCTGAATTATTTTATGTTGCGAGTATTGTTAGAATTTTGGCATGAATGTATAAACTAGTAATAATGGACTCCAGAATTCAGGAATGAGAGAAGAAGTGGAATAATTTAGTTGCTAATGTATCGGCGTAGGGTATATTCACTAAACCAGTGTTCAGTATAGTTTCTGGAATTTAATCATTGGGACTTAGAATAATATTAGAATGAAATTAAGGATTAGGAATCTGGCAGTTTGTATTTTGCCTAAAATATTTGTCTTTCCCTGTTGTTCTGAGTTTTCCTGTGATCTTACCAATAGTTGGTTTTTATCAGGTACTTCTGACATTAATAATTTCTTTTGTAATAAGTTAAGTTTTGATACCATTAGAGTAACTTTATTCTAGTTATATTGTACTGGAATTTAGATTTATTAGATTTCGTTATACTTTTATCACATAAACATGTAACATTTTGAACTTGATTTTAATTTGACAAAATGAATAAACTTCTTTTCATCTGTGAATGTGTCCAGTTGTAGCCACTCTCTAGAATTTTCATGAATTATCTGTAACAGAGCATATGATTTATTGGTAACAAAAGGATATTGAACTTAAATTAGTAATACCAAATAAAAATTTATATTAAACATTTTTTAAGTTAAAAAGAATGATAGGTGAATTTTTTCCAGTTGTATTGTGATATAGTTGACATACACTGCTGTGTAAGTTTAGTTTCAGAACACAATGATTTGTCTTACATATATTGAGAAATGATTACAACAGTAAGTTTAGTTAACATCTATCATCTCACATAGATACAAAATATATGTACATATATATGTATATATGTTTTTCTTTGTCATGAGAACTCTTAGGATCTACTCTTCAACAACTTTCGTTTCATACTGTGTTAACTCTATTCATCATGTTGAACACTACGTCCCTAGTACGTACTTATCTTAGAACTGGAAGTTTGTACCTTTTGACCACCTTCATCTATTTTAGTCTTGTTTATTGGGAAAGAAGAAGTTACATGACTTGCCACGTGCTGACTTTCACAGCACAGATTTTGTAAAAGAAATGACTAAAGCAGGGTCTTTTATTATTACTCCCTCCTCTCCACAAACTCTCTTTCTAGCATTTCTGTTTTTTCTTGGTCAGTGCTACTAGGCTAAATCAATATACAGTCTTCTCCCATTTCAATTTAAATTTCTTTGTTCAGTGGTAACTGGCCACGTCAATATATATAGCCTTACTTCAGTTTTAAACTTGTAAGGAGATTCTTGAGTCTAGGTTGGTTCCCATGGCCTCATTTGCTTTTTGCCCCTAGGCCCAGACTAGCCTTGTACTTCTGATAACTATGACCCATTTTTCTTAGTAGTATTCTTCTCACAAGGCCTCTGAGTTAGAGAATTTCCTAATTTTGCCTCTGCTGTGGAATGTGTACATAAATCTTTTTGAGGTTTTCAGAAAGTTTATACTGAAACTTTAGAAAGAAACAGAAGAATTAACAAAACTAGAAGATAAAACTCAAAATGTAATAATTAAGTGGTTAGGAGAAATCTTAAAAATATTTTGTTGGGCCTCCCTGGTGGTGCAGTGGTTGGGAGTCTGCCTGCCGATGCGGGGGACGCGGGTTCGTGCCCCGGTCCGGGAGGATCCCGCGTGCAGTGGAGCGGCTGGGCCCGTGAGCCATGGCTGCTGGGCCTGCGCATCCGGAGCCTGTGCTCCGCAGCGGGAGGGGCCGCGACGGTGAGAGGCCCGCGTACCACAAAAAAAAAGAAAAATTTTTTTTTGTTGTTAATAGAAGTGGATCTAGCAAAAGATGGGGGCTAGGGAAGTAGGTGAGGCAGAAGTGCCTTGCAGGTGATGCTTAGGGGAATTAAACTTTATTTGATGGGTTCATAAATGTGAGAGGTATCTTTTGGAGTCAGGAAGCTGTTTCTGAGGATGCTGTAGTAACGTGTCTCTCAGTGGTAGCTGGTGAGCTTCTGAACTGGGGCAGCGGCCCAGCTGGAATGCGATTAAAGTCATGGATCTGAAAAACAATTAAAACTAAAGTGGGGAGTTCCCTGGTGGCCTGGTGGTTAGGATTCTGGGCTTTCACTGCCGTGGCCCGAGTCAGTCCCTGGTTAGGGAAGATCCTGCAAGCTGTGCGGCGCAGCCAAAACAAAATCGAAAATGATGAAGACGTTTGTTTGATTGAATGGTTATGGGTGATGAAAGAGAGGGGTGAGAGTGGCTTCTTTATTTCTCAGGTCATTAGGTGGATAGAGCTGGGGGAGCCGGGAAGAGCTGAGGGGGCAGGGACAGCCATGGGGAGGGAGGGGCTAAGTGGAGAGGTGAGTTCCATATTGGACGCGATGCTCTGGTATCCAGGTTGGTTATTAAGAATCTGACGCTTACAGACGAGATCAGTGCTAGAGAGACTCCACATCTCCTCAATTCTAAAAAGTACTTTCTTGTGTTCTCATCTTGAGAAGTGTCTCGTAATTAATGTGTACCTTTAATGTGCTGTTTCTCCTTAAAAAGATTATTTTATATCATATACTCATTGAAATAGCATGATTAAGGAAATTGTGGATTTTGGAGCCAAAATCATGGCCTCTAACAGTAGTAGATGAAATTAGCAAGGAAAGGTGTCGGATACAGAGAAAATGATTTGTAGATACTGAGTGCTTTCATATGTATTTTGCCATTCGATGTTCGTAGCGATCTTTTGAATATGGGAGATGGTGGTATTTTTATTTTCAGAGAAGAAACTGATGTTCAGAGAAGTTATGTAAATACAGGGATAACTTTTTTCTTAGTTTTTATTATTATGGTTGTCTGTTGAATGGTCATGCACAAGTATTCTACTATTTTCATTTATTATTCTTTTCTCCAAATGAAAGCATATAATGAAATGAAGGCAACTGTTAGTGCAGTACTCTTCGCCATCCTTTATCTAGTAGTCTTCAAATGTTAACCTTTTACCACACTGCTCTTTTTTTCCTGTGTAAACAAACATGTTATTTTTTGAGAACTATTTGAGAATAAGTTATAGACAAAATGCTCCTATACCCTGAACTTCAGTGTTTATCTTCTAAAAACAAGGAATTTTCTTAACCGTAGTACAGTTAGCAAAATCAGGAAATTATTGTTGGTACAGTTCTGTTACCTAATCCATAGACCTTACTCAGATTTCATCAACTGTCCCGATAATGTCAGGGATAAATTTTGGATTTGTCAGGATCAACAAACACGAATGCAGGACAGTGTCACATAAATAAGCAAAGCTTTGGGTTGTAATCAGAGCGTTTGTAAACACAGCCAGCTTTCTTAAGACAATTAATGGACACGGGCCTCTGTGAGTGTGTTTGTCTGCCCTGTACCCTGCGGTTAGACTTGAAATTTTGGAAAGAGTGGGGGTGGATTACCTTTTTGGTTTGCCGTGCAACAGCCCCTTCCAGCGCCTGAGAGGAAAACAGTGCATTCCCAGAGCATTCTTTGGCGGAATCCTTGTGTTATTTTTCTTACTTAGCTGTATCTTTTTCTCTCTTGTCTTTCTTTTATACTTACTAAGCATGTGCTGGGCACTGAAATAAAATGCCGGAAGTATATTTATATATATGCACTGATTGCGCCGATTCATTCCTAGAGACTATAAGTAGATTGTTTCCGAATCAACCATTTAAAACTACTTCATAGTACGTGTTTTATTACTGTATTTGATGTAGGGATGTAAAAGTGTCCCTTCATAGACAGTGTAAAAAACAAACACTCAAACCTCCTTGGTATTTCTTAGTCACACCTTCAGCACCTCTTAAAGTGTGCCTCAAAGCAGGCCTTGAACTTGGGGAGCATCTCTTCCTCCTCAGTCCTTTGTGCGTGTGGTCCCCTTGCCTCCATTACCTGCCCACCTGGCTTCATGGTTTGTTCCCCTGCCTCCTCCAGGTCTTTGGTCAAATACAACTTCTCCTGACCAAGCGGCAGTGACCTTCCCCTGCCCTTTTCCACCTGTACTCCCTGTCCATTTCTCTATTTTTTGTCCCTAATGTCTACTGCCATTAACACACTGTTACTTTCACATGTTTGTTTGTTGAGTACCCCTTCCCATTGGAGTATAAACTCCAGGAGGGCAGGAGTTTATCTGTTTTGTTCACCACTGAATCCCCAGAGCCTTGAACAGTAGTGCCTTGAAATGCTAGGCATGCAGTAAGTACTTGTTGGATAAATGCATGTCCTGCTCTTCTGAGTGTGAGTGTAAAAGACATAAAAAAAGGCACTTCTGAGGGAATTATTTATATATTACAACTTAAATGCCATCATTCTGAATAGAAAGGTTTTTAAAATTTCTTTATTCTAGAGCTTTTATTTCAACAGCTTTATTTTCTGTTATATTATTGGTTTGTTTCTGTATAAGATTCTTACCAAACTAACGTACTGAAGGATGATGACTGCAGCGTGTTAAAGGCTGTTTCTTTTTTTTCTTTTTTTCTTTAATTTATTTATTTTTATTTATTTTTGGCTGTGCTGGGTCTTCATTGCTGCACGCGGGCTTTCTCTAGTTGCGGTGAGTGGGCTTCTCATTGCGGTGGCTTCTCTTGTTGCGGAGCATGGGCTCTAGGTGCACGGGGCTTCAGTAGTTGTGGCACGTGGGCTCAGTAGTTGTGGCGCACGGGCTTAGTTGCTCCGCAGCATGTGGGATCTTCCCGGACCAGGGATCGAACCCATGTCCCCTCCATTGGCAGGCAGATTCTTAACCATTGCTCCACCAGGGAAGCCCAGGTAATTTCTTTCTTTGAAAAAAATAAAACAAAAATCCCTGCCCCCTCCTTTTTACAACTATGTAATGTCAGTCCTGTTTCAGACAAATTTTAGGAGAAGAAATTAACTACCTAAGGTAGAAAGTTGCTGTGAGCTCATTTTTAAGTGATCACACTCGCTTGGCCTGTATTAATGCTTCATATTCTAGCCTCCAGAAAGTTATTGATTAAAATAGCACGTGGAACCTGTCTTCTAATCAGCATTGTAGTGACTCTTTTTGAATCTTGAAAAGTTGTGCACAAACTCTGTCAGATGTTATCCCTACCTGTCATGTTGTTGCATTACTGATGCCACTTCACAGAAAAATGCGAATATGAGGGTAGATAAACTGTAGACAAGTAGGTCATACCAAAATGTTACTTTCAGATTTTTTAAAAAAGGATATTTTAAAGAACATTTTATTTCCTTCCTAGTGAAATATTGTATGTTAAAATATTTAGCATTTTAAAAAATAAACTAAAAAGGAAAACACAGGCAGAACACTTTGACATAAATCACAGCAATATATGTTTTAGATCTGTCTTCTAAAAAAATAAAGGGAATAAAAGCAAAAATAAACAAATGGGACCTAATTAGACTTAAAAGCTTTTGCATAGCAAAGGAAACCATTGACAAAATGAAAAGACAACATACTGAAAGGGGAAAGATATTTGCAAATGATATGACTGATAAGGGGTTAATATCCAACATATGTAAACAATCCATACAATTCCACATCAAAAAAACAAACAACCCAATTAGAAAATGGGCAGAAGAACTGAACAGACATTCTTCTAAAGAGGAAATGCAGATGGGACTTCCCTGGTGCAGTGGTTAAGAATCTGTCTGCCAACTCAGGGGACACGGGTTCGATCCCTGGTCCGGGAAGATCCCACATGCCATGGAGCAACTAAGCCCTTGTGCTACAACTACTGAGCCTGCGCTCTAGAGCCCGCGAGCCACAACTGCTAAAGCCTGCGAACCCTAGAGACCATGCGCCACAACTACTGAAGCCTGCACGCCTAGAGCCTGTGCTCCACAAGAGAAGGCACCGCAATGAGAAGCCTGCCTACTGCAATGAAGAGTAGCCCCTGCTCGCTGCAACTACAGAAAGCCTGCGCGCAGTAATGAAGACCCAAAACAGCCATAAATAAATAAATAAATAAATAAATAAATAAGTAAGTAAGTAAGTAAATAAATAAATAAATAAATAAATAATAAAAAAGAAATGCAGGGCTTCCCTGGTGGCGCAGTGGTTGAGAGTCCGCCTGCCGATGCAGGGGACACGGGTTCATGCCCTGGTCTGGGAGGATCCCACGTGCCGTGGAGCGGCTGGGCCCGTGACCCATGGCCGCTGAGCCTGGGCGTCTGGAGCCTGTGCTCTGCAATGGAAGAGGCCACAGCAGTGAGAGGCCTGCGTACCGCAAAAAAAAAAAAAAAAAAAAAAAAAAAGAAATGCAGATGGCCAGCAGACACATGAAAAGATGCTCAACATCGCTAATCAGCAGAGAAATGCAAATCAAAACCACAATGAGATATCACCTCACACTTGTCAGAATGGCCATCATCAAAAAGAACACAAATAACAAATGTTGGTGAGGATGTGGAGAAAAGGGAACCCTTGTACAATGTTGGTGGGAATGTATTGGGTTGGCCAAAAAGTGCCTTCGGTTTTTAAGTAAAAATAAAAGACACATTTCTCATTTTCACCAAGAACTCTATTGAACAACATATTCACCCATTTCCCACTACCTTCTGTCAGTTTTCAGACAACTTCATAATTCCATCTTCCCAAAACTTTTTAAATTTTTGAGCAAAGAACTGTTCCAGGTGCCTTTTACAGTCTTCCAGGGAATTGAAATTTTTCCATTAAGAGAATTTTGTAAAGACTGAAATAAATGGAAATCCGCAGGTGCAACGTCTGCTGAATATGGCAGATGAATCAGAACTTCCCAGCCAAGCTGTAACAGTTTTTGCCTGGTCATCAAAGAAACTTGGAGTCTTGCATTATCCTGATGGAAGATTATGCGTTTTCTGTTGAGTAATTCTGGATGCTTTTCGTCGAGTGCTGCTTCCATTTGGTCTAATTGGGATCAGTACTCGTTGGAATTAATCATTTGGTTTTCTGAAAGGAGCTCATAATAGGGGTCTGCCTTCCAGTACCACCATATACACAACATCACCTTCTTTGGATGAAGACTGGCCTTTGATGTGCTTGTTGGTGGTTCATTTTTCCCTTGCCCCACGATCTCTTCCGTTCCACATTGTTGTACAGTATCCACTTTTCACAGCTCGTCACACTTTGTTTTAAAAATGGGACGTTTTCATTACGTTTAAGTAGAGAATTGCACGCAGAAATACGGTCATGAAGGTTTTTTTCGCTTAACTTACGTGGAACCCAAACATCAAAGCGATTAATATACCCAAGCTGGTGCAAATGATTTTCAACGCTTGATTTGGATATTTTGAGTATGTCAGCTATCTCCCGCGTGGTATAACGTTCCTTGTTCTCAGTTGATGTCTCCATTTGATCGCTGTCAACTTCAACTGGTCTACCCAACCGTGGAGCATCGTCCAGTGAGAAATCTCCAGCATAAAACTTCGCAGGCCACTTTTGACACGTTCAGTCATCACAGCACCTTTTCCATACACGGCACAAATCTTTTTTTGTGCTTTTACCTTTCTTGAAAAAATAAAGTATAATATGCTGAAAATGTTGCTTTTTTTCTTAACCATCTTCAATATTAAAATGGTTCCACAATAATTCACCAATTTTGATAAGTCTTTTTAAATGCACGCTGATATGAAAGCTGTCTCATACAGTCTAACAGAATTGTTTTTAATGACGTTAAAGACAACTAAGTGCTGCTAGAGCCATCTTATGGAAAAAAATGAACAAAACTTTCAGCCAGCCCAATAAGTTGGTGCAGCCATAGTGGAAAACAGTATGGAGGCTTCTCAAAAAACTAAAAATAGAACTACCGTGTGACCCGGCAATTCCACCCTTGGGTATGTATGTAAAAAAACCAAAAACACTAATTCGAAAGGATACATGCACCCCAGTGTTCATAGCAGCATTATTTACCTTTGCCAAGATGTGGAAGCAACCTGAGTGTCCATCGACAGATGAATGGATAAAGAAGGTGTGGTACATATATACAATGGAATATTACTTAGCCATAGAAAAGAATGAAATAGTGCCATTTGCAGCAACACGGATGGACTTGGAGGGTATTACGCTTAGTGAAATAAGTCAGACAAAGACAAATACTTATATGTGGAATCTAAGAAATACAACAAAGTAGTGAATAAAACAAAAAAGAACGGAGACTCACAGATAATAGAGAACAAATTGGTGTTTACCAGTGGGGAGAGGGAAAGGGGGGAGGGGCAAGATAAGGGGAGAGGGAGGTACAAACTATTGTTTGTAAGATGGTCTACAAGGATGTAGTGTACAACATGGGGATTATAGCCAATATTTTGTAATAACTGTAAATGGGGTGCAACCTTTAAAAATTGTATAGAAATAATTTTTTTAAAAAGTGAACTACACATTCTGTTGAGTATGTTTGCTGGAAGAAGCTGTTTGGCACTTTAAAATAACTGCTGTTGAAATAGTATTAATGGAACTTCTGTTTAAACTTCTGGGTTTAATTATGAAACTGTTTTAACACGATTTGTGTCCGTGTCTTCCTGGCCGACGCTTCTGTGTATCTGCCAGGACCTTACGTCTTGAGATCACCCTGTAACGTCTTCTCAACTTCAGCCTACTGGTTCCCCTACTGGCTGCCCTTCTTCCTTTTTTGGTAAATTAAAGAAAAAATAGTAAAAGGAATGTATGATATTTCATTCCCACATTTAAAGACACGTATAAAGTTTTTTTTTTAAGCAGCCTTACTGAGATGATAATTTACATGCTTTAAAATTCGCTTCTTTTAAGTGTATACTTCAGTGATTTTTCATGTGTTAGCAGAGTTTTGTAACTGGCACCGCTAGCACATTTAGCACGTTCCTGTCATTCCAGAAAGATCCCTCATGCTTACCCGCAGGCTCGCGCCCCCCCACCCCTACCTCCACACTGGTTCTTTTGCAGGTTAGTGGTTCAGCTGTTTACGTGTGGAAAACACGTCTGATGGGCTGTTGCCGGCTCTCTTGGTCATCCTTAAGCAGACCTGGCCCATAACTTAGCCGGCTGTGAGCCGTGAGAGGCAGTCCGTGCTCCTGGGTGAGGACTGAAGCACCTCGCGGCAGCGAACCAAAAAGGCCTTCGTCCTCGGCTCAGCCTTGGTCCTGGCTGCGCTTTGGTGTACGTGGCTCCTCTTCAGGACCCCTTGACTGCTTGGTGTGTCTCCCTTTCCCTAGAAACCCAGCCACCACTCCTAGGGTGCTGCTGTGTGGATTACCTTTCCCGTCCCAGGTGATTTTGCCCTCCTCCCCTCTCTTCCCCTTGGTCAAAATTCTCTATCCTTGGCAATTTCCTTCTCCAACAAATAAAACCAGACCACATCCAGTTCTTACTGCCTCTGATCTTCGGTGTTATGGGGAAAGAAATAAATGAACTTATAATAATGTGGGAAGAATTGATACTTCTATAGAGATAAAGAGATTGTTTGCATCTTTAAATCTGTATTACTAGCTTCAACAGCAAGTGACTTGGCATTTCACACCAGTCATCCAGTGGAAGGGGATTTTGTCTGGAAGGATGGAATCATCATAGTAGGAGATGCAGGGTATTCACAAGTGCAGTCTGGCATCTGCCCATGGCATACTCTTAGCTCTCTCTCCCGCTTTCTAGCATTTTTCCTTTGTTTTGGCCCCAAACGTCTCAGTCCTGAAAGTGGTGTGGTAATATTATCTACCTCATATGTTTATTAGGATTAAAAGAGTCAGGGTTCCTAGAAATACAATGAATAATGTCTTGCATGTTCAGTAAGATGTTAGTTTCCTCTAGAAACACTTTCCTGCGTGTTTTGGCAGCAGTAGCTCGGTGGTGCCAGGTCTTAGGTATCATTTGTAAGCTGGAGACTGCCTACGGTTTTACACCAGACGTTGTGCTGGGTACAGAGCATGCGAAGATCAATAAACTGAAGTTTCTATACTCAAAGAGGTCACTGTGTCACAGAAAAGAGAGCTAAAACAGTTACCTGTAAATCACTGTGATAAGTGTTATTTAAAAAGTTTTGGGGGAATTGGAGAAGGCTTTTTGGAAGGATTAAGTCTTGACAGGAAGTTACGTTAGCAGTTAGTGACATGTTCTTTGTTCCTCATAAAAAATTCAGAGAAGCTTTTCTGTTTGCTAGTCTGTCATGGTAATCAGAAACTTAAGAGAAGTTTCTTCTCAGAAGAGCATACGATTTCATCTTATTTCTCAAATGGTATGAGATCTGTAAGGAAAGTATAATGAATTCTCAGTAAAATTCCTGTCCTTTTTTTATAGATATATAGTATGTTTTTACATTATTTAGATACATAATGGTTTATTATTCAGGAAACCTCACTCTTTCTACTTTCTGTGCCTTAAAACTGTCTTTAATCTCTATCTGAAAGCTAGTAGTCACTTGTACTATACAAATTTTAGGTGCATATATATATCACAACCTAAAAAAAAATCAAATCAGTATTTAAATAAAGAAACTTAGCAGAAATCAGGTGCTGTGGTATTGTATTTTTTGTCTACAGCCTTACAGCACAGCTGAAGCTCTTCAAGGTGGGAGGGCCACTGTGCATTTTACCTAGAGTGTACCTTGTCCTTATACCTTGTCCAGACCTTACCTGCTGTAACTGGACTTACGTTTTAGTGACCACCTGAATTGCCACTGTCTCTGCAAAGCCTGTACTAATATCCCCGCCCTACATTCATCTTTTCCTCTCTTGTGTGTCCACATCCTTTGCACTTATACTGTAACCACTGAATGACTTATTAGAGTGCAAGCTCCATGAAGGCAGGATATGTGTTTTTTTTCCTTCATTTAATACTTTGGTGAAACTAGACACTTAGTACATATTTGGTGATTTAAATTGAGTCTAGAAAACTAAGGTTTGATGAAAATGTGCTTTATTATTCGTAAACACCTCTTCTTACAATTTTGGCTCTGAAGTGATGAATAACTCTTTGGTACGTTCTTATGACTGCTGCCAACGTGCAAATATACTGCACATTGAATTAGGTAGATTACAGGCTTAGCTGTTGTAACAAAAAGACCCCCAAATACTGTGGCTTCAACAGGATAGAAGTTTGTGTCTTCACATCCGTCTGGAGATGAACTAGTAGTCTGTCCTCCTCACCATGAGGCTGGCATATCTGCATCCAAGGCAACAGGTTCACTTCTTACCATCTTCTCAGCTCGTGGGAAAGGGGGAGAGGCAAGGGGAACAGGCCCAGTATGGATAATGGCAGGACACATCACTTCAGCTCACATTCCACTGGCCAGGACTTGGTCATGTGACCACACTTTGCTGCAGGGGGGCTGAGAAATGGAGTCTCTGTCTGGGCAGCCATGTCTGTAGCTGAAACTTGGGGGCTTTTTTTTTTAATTAAAAGGAAGAATGGCAAAAGGATATTAAAAAAACCAGTTTGTGCCTCATAGGTTTTGCCTGTGCTTCCATTTTTAAATAAACAGATGGATTGCTTCAGGTATTAAAGAACTTGTGTATTTGACCAAGTCATCAGACTTGGCAGATTTTTTACTGTGCTGCCTGCTGCTTTATCTAGACCTTACGCTAGGTGATGCAGGCCATAGAGAGCCTTCCTGGTGAGAACTTCACCATTTACTCTAGTAGACATGACTAAGTACAAACGAAGAAACAGCAGGTGCTTGCTGTGTATTGTGTGAGAAGCTGTCATGGGCTGTAGACATTTATAGGACGGGGGGATGGAGGTATGGAGTCATACGGAAAGGCTTTTTGGAGAATATGGGACTCTGGTTAGGCCTTGAAGGTGAGGTAGGATTTGTGTGGTCCCAAGCAGAACGTCCTAGACAAGGGAAATGGTGTGCAGGAGAGTTTCAAGACTGGATAACTGAGTTGTATTCTAGGGAACGCAATGAGTCTTCTGATTTCTGACTAACCAGTTGGCTCCCCGAGTGTGTAATTTGGAGTAGTGCAAGATAAAGTTGATTTGTGAAGGATCAAGATGATAGATGTGGTGAAGGTTTGGAGTTGGACACTGAAATGGAGAAAGAGTTTAATTGGCGAATGGGATTCAGGTTAGGTAACTTCCTGCCCCCCTCCACCTGGTAACGGCATTCAGAATGAGTGAATTCAGCCCCTCTTCCCCTGCCTACTTCCACGAGGTCACGCCTGCCTTCTCAGTTAACACATCCACACGTTCTGTCCTGGCCCCATTCTTCTGGACTTCTCTGAAAGTTTTGACACTTTGACCACCTTTTTTTTTTTTAAAACTCGGGCCTTCTGTGGTTTTTGCACAGCTCTTCATTTTCTCCATAAGACTTATCATTCTTCTTTGTTTGCTCTTTTTGTTCTTGGGGCTGCAGGCGTCCTCTTGAAGGCAGTGCTTATACACCTCCAGCTAGAGCTTCAGTCCTCTGTTCCTGGTTGCTTGCTGGACATCATCTCGACGCGTCACTGTTACTTAAAGCACTCGACAGATTTCCTGCAAGGCTTTGTGACTCTGCAAGGACCTCAACGCTTTAGATCCCTTTACGCTTTAAAGCAGAACTTGCAGGCATCTGGGTCTGTGCCTTCTCCCCATCACTGTGTCACTAAGTCTTGTCAGTTCTTCCTGGTGGTTCTCACGTTTGTTCATTTCCATTCTTCCTGTTGCCACATTTATCAGTCTTTGGACAGGGTGTGTTTGGATTGTGAGCGGTCCTTGAGGATTCACTGGTGATGGATATGAATCGAGGTGCCGTAACATCAGTGAGGCCAGATAGTCCCTTCTGTTCCGTCACTGGAGCTCTGCTTTTGTGTGGTTGAGATGATCAGCTGACTCATGTTAGTTGAGTTGGTGCTAGCTTATTTGTGTTGTGTTTAGTGAGATGGTGATATGGATAACTTAATATTACCCAATATTTGAATTCTCAGTGAACTTTTGACTTCTTTTCCTCAGCCGATTTGATTCTTAGTTTGTTAAAATAAATTTTCACAGCTGAAGTCACACACTCAATAAGAATAATGAAAGCAGATCAGGAAGTGTGCAGAGTGCTTGAGAAGAAGACTTTGTCGAGCAGAATCTAGAGTCGCAGGGTGAGGTCAGCATCGTGGCAGCACGAGACACCCCTTTGTCTCCCCGCTCCGTCTGCAACCAGTGAAATGCCGGTAACTCAACATAGGGCCACCGCCTAGCACCCCAGATGCGGGGGGTTCCACACATCGGTCCATGTAAAGGCGAGTGGACTGGAGCACACAGAGGAGGCCGAACCGGGGAACAGCTGAGGCAGTGCTTGCGAGCCCGGACCCGTAGCCGTGGCGGCTGAGCCTGCAGCCCCAGAGAACCCCGTAGAAGCAGAGAAGGCCGTGCACATGCTTAGCCACTTGGCTGCAGCAGTGCCCATGGTCGCAGGGAGCCAGGCAGCAGTGGAGGGGGGTGGCGCCCCTGACTTGGCGGCCTGTGCATACCTGACAACCCCACGGCCCTGGCTGCCCCCTAAACCCTCCCCTGTGGCAGCAGAGCTTGCAAGCCAGGAGACCCTGGACGAGGTGGGGATGCCGCCATCCCAGTGCCGTAGGTGGCAACCCAGTACAGCAGCACCGGGAGCATCAGGGCACCGGCAGCCCTGGAGTCATGAGCAGCATCACGGAGGGCACCAGGGACACCTCTGACGGGGGTGGCGGAGGGTGGAAAGTGCCGAGCCTCCTGTGTGATCAGAGGCAGCGCAGGTAAGAGAAACCAAACACTGGGGCCCTAGCGCCACCTGCTGGAAAACAAAAGAAATTACCAGCCAGTTGAATCATTAGAATCAAGTTGGAAAAAAGCTTGACTTAAAGAAGAGAGGTGTTCACTACTTCAGATGCACTGGCAGAGGAACACCTCATCAGGTGACGTGAAAAACCATGGTAACACGGCGTCACAAAAAGAAAACGACGGATCTCCAGAAACCAGACTTAAAGTCGTGGAATACTGCAGTCTGACTGAGAGAGAATTCAGAATAGCTGTCATGAAGAAACTCAACAAGCTATAAGAAAAGTCAGAAAGGCAGTTCAGTGAGCTCAGGGATAAAATTAATGAACAGAAGGATTACTTTACCACAGAGAGTGAAACTCTAAAGAAAGAACCAAACAGAAATTCTGGGGCTGAAGAGCTCAGTAAAGGAGATGAAGAACACATTAGAAGGCACTGGAAACAGAGCAGAGGACGAGAGAATTAGCAAGCTCGAAGACAGAGAAATGGAAATGATACAGGTGGAAAAGGACAGAGAAGGAAGATCTAAACAGAAGGAAGAAATTCTGAGAGCACTGTCCGAGTCGTTCAGGAAGGGCAGTGTTGGGGTGATGGGTGTCCCAGAGGGAGGGGAGCGGGGCGGGGAGCAGAGACCTTATTCAAAGAAATAAGAGCTGTGGGGCTTCCCTGGTGGTCTGGTGGCTAAGACTCCACGCTCCCAGTGCAGGGGACCCAGGTTCGAGCCCTGGTCAGGGAACTAGATCCCACACGCCACAACTAAGATCCCATGTGCTGCAACTAAGAGTTCGCATGCCGTAACTAAAAGATCCTGCATGCCGCAACGAAGATCCCACGTGCTGCAACTGGCGCAGCCAAATAAATAAATATATTTTTTTAAAGAAATAATAGCCGAGAACGTCCCAAACTTGGGCAGGGGACTGGATATACAAGCCCAGGAAGCTAACAGAACCCTAATTGTCTCAATGCAAAAAGACCTTTTCCAAGATACGTTATATTAAAACTATCAAAAGTCAATGACAAAGAAAGAATTTTAAAGCAGCCAGGGGAAAAAGGATGGTCACCTGCAAAGGAACCCCCATTAGGCTACCAGCAGATTTCTCAGCAGAAACTCTACAGGCCAAGAGAGGGGAGTGATATTTTGAGAACACCGAAAGAGAAGAACTGCCAGCCAAGAATACTCTGTCAAGGAAATTTACCCTTCAGATATGAAGGAGAAATTAAGGCTCTCCCAGACAAACAAAAGCTGAGGTAGTTCATCACCACCAGACCTGCCTTACAAGAGATGTTGGAAGGAGCTGTTCTACCTGAAACGAAAAGGCAAAAGTACACAAACGTTGAGTAAGGTGGTCAATAGAATCAGAAAATTGTGACTCTATCAGAATAGGTTGTTAAACATTTAATTACAGCATAAAGGCTAAAGGAAAAGAAAGCAGTAAAAATAACTATAGCTACTTCAATTTGGTAACAAAATCACAACACAAAAAGGGATAATTTGAGGTAACAAACAACATAAAATGGGAAGAGGAAAAGGACAGAAGCCATATAGGCAAATGAAGATAGATGCTATCAGCAGAAAACAGACGATTTTATCTATGAGACATTTTATACAAAAAGTCGTCTGGAATCTTGCTATTCTAAATGTGGTCTGTGGTGGCAGCATGGGCATCTTGCATTGCTTGTCAGGACTGCAGAGTCCAGGGCCACCAGATGAGAATCTGCATTTTCACCACATCCCCAGGGAGGTGCATGTGCTGGGAGACACCGATCTAGAACTGACCGTGCAGTGCTTTTCTTTTTCTTAGTGGGAGACTTAGCTGCTAAAATAGTTAAACTCTCCAGCTGTTTATCTATTTGTGTTTTTCTGTACTTGTCTTTTTGTTCACCTTAGAGTTTTAGGTGGACTTCAGAGGAGACTGTTGTAAGTCTTGTGAACGATGGAGAGTAGCTGGGGGAGGTAGCTGGAGCTGCAGGGGTCACCGAAGGGGCAGCATGTGCAGAGGCAGGAAGGCAGGAAAGGGCATGTGTGAGTGGGCGTGCTGTGGTGAACTTGGAAGAGGACAGCGGGCCTTGCCACGGGGTCTGGGCCTGTGTCTTTGCGGCTGTGTGAGGTGTTTCGCTGTGCAGCCTCCGCTGTCAGCTCCTGAGTTGCCCGTTACTCTAATGCCCTGCCCTTCAGCTCTCCCAGACTCCCCTACCATCCTCACCTGCTTTAGCCTTTGCCAAGATGTGTTTTGCTATATTCTGTGCCAGGGGCCTCCTAGGCAGCCTTTAAACTTCATTTCAAGCTCTCTGTGAGACCTGCACCCCTTCCAGCAGACTTGTCTCCGTAGCTGGGGTCCTTCTTGCCCCTTATGTATATCTTACATTGTGCTAAAATTGATTACAAACGTAACGTTCAACCATGTTGATGTGTGCAGCCTGTTCATTTTCACTGTTGTGTAATATTCCATGTATGGAGATAATCATACTGTTGAACATTTTTAAGGCATTGTCAATCTTTTTAGAAATCATGCTGCTATAAATATTCTGGTTACATGG
Source organism: Mesoplodon densirostris (assembly GCF_025265405.1). Classification (NCBI taxonomy): domain Eukaryota; kingdom Metazoa; phylum Chordata; class Mammalia; order Artiodactyla; family Ziphiidae; genus Mesoplodon; species Mesoplodon densirostris. The sequence goes on from NC_082672.1 coordinate 79,734,574, forward strand.
CTTCTTGAGTATATATATGAGTTTTTTTAAAATAACTTTATTTATTTTTGGCTGTGTTGGGTCTTTGTTGCTGCTCACGGGCTTTCTGTAGTTGTGGCGAGCGGGGGCTACTCTTCAATGCGGTGTGCGGGCTTCTCATTGCGGTGGCTTCCCTTGTTGCAGAGCACGGGCTCTAGGTGCGTGAATTTCAGTAGTTGCAGCACGCAGGCTCAGTAGCAGCACGTGGGCCTCAGAGCGTGAGGGCTTCAGTAGTTGCGGTGCGTGGGCTCAGCAGTTGTGGCTCGCAGGCTCAGTAGTGTGGCTCGTGGGCTCTAGAGTTGTGGCTCACGGGCTTAGTTGCTCCGTGGCATGTGGGATCTTCCCGGACCAGGGCTCAAACCTGTGTCCCCTGCATTGGCAGGCAGATTCTTAACCGCTGTGCCACCAGGGAGGTCCCGAGTATATGTATGAGTTTGTTTGTAGTGTTTTCAGCCTTATTTGACTGTGATCCAGAGAAACAACATTTTATAACGTGACCTGATGTCTGTATATATATATATGTATGTCAACTGATTTTTTTTTAAAGTTTAACAAAGTCATATTTACCCTTTGTGTGATGCACTCATATCTTTTTTCCTTCTAAAAGTAAATACTTGTTGAGATTAAATTAATGAATTGTGACCTGCTGTTTAAAATATTGCTGTAGGGTGTGTTGTGTATGTGTGAATGTATATGTGTACATAGATGTGTCATATCATGACTATAAATTGATAAACATATATGTATGTGTGTCAGCACGTGTGTGTGTGTGTGTGAGTGAGAGAGAGAGAGAGAGAGAGAGAGAGAGAGAGAATAGATTGTCTGGTGGAAGGGTTTATTCATCTAGAACTTGATTACATCTCACCAAATTGTTTTCTAAATGGTTATACCTATTTATATTGGTGTGGCCTCCCGAGTCTGGGAATTTAGCTTTTTATCATGTGTCCATGGTCTTCTAAAGCATTTACTTGGCACAGAATTGGTAAGTACTCATTGAGTGTTTGGTGAAAGAAAATGAGGATTTCATACCTGTAACTGCATGACTGCCATGTTAAGCAACTACTCTTTTATGAAGCCAGCTTTAGGTAAGCTCACAAGGCTAATTTTATAGAGTGCATAACCCATTTGTAATTTTGCTTAGGCTTTTAAAAGTCTATTTTTAGGGGTTCTTGACTATTGTTCAGTTATGATAGTTATGTTCCAAAGAAAGATACATTGACAAAATTACATTATTATTTCAGTTGGTAAAAGGTGACTGGGGCTAAAGTTTCCCATAAGTGATAACAAGTGTTTTTTTTTTTCCCTTGCAGGAATCAATAAAATGGTTTTCATAGCCTTAAATTCGTAAGACCTAAACATCATCTAACATTTAATTATATCTAGCTTTTGCTCACTGGTAATATAGCCATTTAAAAATTTTTGCTAGCATTATTCTTGTACAAGCCTTTTTTACATTAAAGCCCCTTTCTTTTGTTGTTATAAAAATGCACCACTGTATTGGGTGCTACAGCTTTTTACCTGCATGGACAGTCATATCCCGTTGTGCAGGTTCATTCAGCCATAGCGTTCACATCAGGAAAATCGTGCTGTATATAGAAAAGTCTGCATTTGCATTTGGCTGAGGTTGTAGCAGGTTATTCTGAGGGGAATCATTCTATTTTAAGAACAGTGAAGCCCCACTTGGAGCGTGTTGAAAATCTTTGTTTTCTCCTCATGCTCTGGACCCACTGCCTGAGAGGGAAAGTTAAGATACAGTTGTTTTACAGACCAATGTAGGAACTTCTCTAGAGAAAGAAAAGTATTGTATTTTGACTATCGAAATTTCTTACCATGACAGTAACTTGCACTTAAGTAGTGCTTTAAAACTTTAAAAATGTTTTCCATACATGTCTCTCACCTAAGTACTGAGGGCAGCCATTCTAACTCCATTTAACAGATGGGAACCTGGTAGCTCAGTTTGTTACTAGTCCAGGGTAATTTATGCAGCTCAGAGGTGGCCGAGTACATGGGCAGTGCTGGTCTGTTGACCGCGAACTCATTTTGACACTCTCGACAGTCAAACATATTTAAATAGAGCGTGTCCCAGAGGTTTGTCAGTTTATAAGTGTCATTCCTCAAATTTAAAAGCAGGATATTGTGGCATAAATTCTATATGCGTAACCTCCCTCCTAAGGAATTTTGGGGGAATGTGTTTAGTTTTACTGGGTTGAAATTATTGGCCTCAGTGGTATTTTGTAGATTCACTCACACCTTTAGATAAAAAGTATGTACTTAAACAGAAACCTAAATTTTATTTATTTATTTATTTTTATTTATTTATTTTTTTGCGGTACGCGGGCCTCTCACTGTTGTGGCCTCTCCCATTGTGGAGCACAAGCTCCGGACGCGCAGGCTCAGCGGCCATGGCTCACGGGCCCAGCCGCTCCGCGGCACGTGGGATCTTCCCAGACCGGGGCACGGACCCGTGTCCCCTGCATCGACATGCGGACTCTCAACCACTGCGCCACCAGGGAAGCCCGAAACCTAAATTTTTTTAAAAAGCTTGGTTTTTATTGATACATCTTACTGTATTTTTTTCATAATCAAGTGATTTATACAAATCTGTTATATATAAGCTTCTGAATATTTGATATAATTTCCAGATAGTACTTTTATTTTCCATTTTACTTTAATTGTACAAGCAATATGTGAAGGTAATCATAAGAGCATTTAAAATTGTCAAGAAATAATACATTCAAAGATATGAAGTATACTACAGCTGAGGCTTGTATTCTTGTATACTTAGGTGAGTTTCCCTACAGTGTTTTTCAGAGTTTTTTTGACCATGACCCAAAGAGCTAACATTTTATAACACACCTTAGTTCATCTATAACTTTTCTTTTTTTTTTTAATCTTTATCTGAGTATAATTGCTTAACAGTGGTGTGTTAGTTTCTGCTTTATAATAAAATGAATCAGTTATACATATACATATGTTCCCATATCCCGTCCCTCTTGCGTCTCCCTCCCACCCTCCCTATCCCACCCCTCCAGGCGGTCACAAAGCACCAAGCTGATCTCCCTGTGCTATGCGGCTGCTTCCCACTAGCTATCTACCTTAAGTTTGGTAGTGTATATATGTCCATGCCTCTCTTTCGCTTTGTCACAGCTTACCCTTCCCCCTCCCCATATCCTCAAGTCCATTCTCTAGTAGGTCTGTGTCTTTATTCCTGTCTTACCCATAGGTTCTTCATGACATTTTTTTCTTCTTAAATTCCATATATATGTGTTCGCATATGGTATTTGTCTTTCTCTTTCTGACTTACTTCACTCTGTATGACAGGCTCTAGGTCTATTCACCTCATTACAAATAGCTCAATTTCATTACTTTTTATGGCTGAGTAATATTCCATTGTGTATATGTGCCACATCTTCTTTATCCATTCTTCCGATGATGGACACTTAGGTTGTTTCCATCTCCAGGCTATTGTAAATAGGGCTGCTATGAACATTTTGGTACATGACTTTTTTTGAATTATGGTTTTCTCAGGGTATATGCCCAGTAGTGGGATCGCTGGGTCATATGGTAGTTCTATTTGTAGTTTTTTAAAGAACCTCCATACTGTTCTCCATAGTGGCTGTACCAATTCACATTCCCACCAGCAGTGCAAGAGTGTTCCCTTTTTTCCACACCCTCTCCAGCATTTATTGTTTCTAGATTTTTTGATGATGGCCATTCTGACTGGTGTGAGATGATATCTCATTGTAGTTTTGATTTGCATTTTTCTAGTGATTAAAGATGTTGAGCATTCTTTCATGTGTTTGTTGGCAGTCTATATCTTCTGTGGAGAAATGTCTATTTAGGTCTTCTGCCCATTTTTGGATTGGGTTATTTGTTTTTTGGTTATTGAGCTGCATGAGCTGCTTATAAATTTTGGAGATTAATCCTTTGTCAGTTCCTTCATTTGCAAATATGTTCTCCCATTCTGAGGGTTGTCTTTTGGTCTTGTTTATGGTTTCCTTTGCTGTGCAAAAGCTTTTAAGTTTCATTAGGTCCCATGTGTTTATTTTTGTCTTTATTTCCATTTCTCTAGGAGGTGGGTCCAAAAGGATCTTGCTGTGATTGATGTCATAGAGTGTTCCGCCTATGTTTTCCTCTAAGAGTTTGATAGTTTCTGGCCTTACATTTAGGTCTTTAATCCATTTTGAGCTTCTTTTTGTGTATGGTGTTAGGGAGTGATCTAATCTCATACTTTTACATGTAGCTGTCCAGTTTTCCCAGCACCACTTATTGAAGAGGCTGTCTTTTCTCCATTGTATATTCTTGTCTCTTTTACCAAAAATAAGGTGACATATGTGCATGGGTTTACCTCTGGGCTTTCTATCCTGTTCCATTGATCTATCTTTCTGTTTTTTGTGCTAGTACTATACTGTCTTGATTACTGTAGCTTTGTAGTATAGTCTGAAGTCAGGGAGCCTGATTCCTCCAGCTCCGTTTTTCGTTCTCAAGATTGCTTTGGCTATTCGGGGTCTTTTGTGTTTCCATACAAATTGTGAAATTTTTTGTTGTAGTTCTGTGAAAAATGCCAGTGGTAGTTTGATAGGGATTGCATTGAATCTGTAGATTGCTTTGGGTAGTAGAGTCATTTTCACAATGTTGATTCTTCCAATCCAAGAACCTGGTATATCTCTCCATCTATTTGTATCATCTTTAATTTCTTTCATCAGTGTCTTATAATTTTCTGCATACAGGTCTTTTGTCTCCTTAGGTAGGTTTATTCCTAGATATTTTATTCTTTTTGTTGCAATGGTAAAAGTGTGTTCTTGATTTCACTTTCAGATTTTTCATCATTAGTATATAGGAATGCCAGAGATTTCTGTGCATTAATTTTGTATCCTGATACTTTACCAAAGTCATTGATTAGCTCTAGTAGTTTTCTGGTAGCATCTTTAGGATTCTCTATATATAGTATCATGTCGTCTGCAAACAGTGACAGCCTTACTTCTTCTTTTCCGATTTGGATTCCTTTTATTTGCTTTTCTTCTCTGATTGCTATGGCTAAAACTTCCAAAACTATGTTGAATAAGAGTGGTGAGAGTGGGCAACCTTGTCTTGTTCCTGATCTTAGTGGAAATGGTTTCAGTTTTTCACCATTGAGGACGATGTTGGCTGTGGGTTTGTCATATATGGCCTTTATTATGTTGAGGAATGTTCCCTCTGTGCCTACTTTCTGCAGGGTTTTTATCCTAAATGGGTGTTGAATTTTGTCAAAGGCTTTCTCTGCATCTATTGAGATGACCATATAGTTTTTCTCCCTCAATTTGTTAATACGGTGTATCATGTTGATTGATTTGCATATATTGAAGAATCCTTGCATTCCTGGAATAAACCCCACTTGATCATGGTGTATGATCCTTTTAATGTGCTGTTGGATTCTGTTTGCTGGTATTTTGTTGAGGATTTTTGCATCTATGTTCATCAGTGATATTGGCCTGTAGTTTTCTTTCTTTGTGACATCCTTGTCTAGTTCTGGTACCAAGGTGATGGTGGCCTCGTAGAATGAGTTTGGGAGTGTTCCTCCCTGTGCTATATGTTGGAAGAGTTTGAGAATGATAGGTGTTAGCTCTTCTTTAAATGTTTGATAGAATTCACCTGTGAAGCCATCTGGTCCTGGGCTTTTGTTTGTTGGAAGATTTTTTATCACAGGTTCAGTTTCAGTGCTTGTGATTGGTCTGTTCATATTTTCTATTTCTTCCTGATTCAGTCTTGGCAGGTTGTGCATTTCTAAGAATTTGTGCATTTCTAAGAATTTGTCCATTTCTTCCTGGTTGTCCATTTTATTGGCATAGAGTAGCTTGTAGTAATCTCTCATGGTCTTTTGTATTTCTGCAGTGTCAGTTGTTACTTCTCCTTTTTCATTTCTAATTCTATTGATTTGAGTCTTCTCCCTCTTTTTCTTGATGAGTCTGGCTAATGGTTTATTAATTTTGTTTATCTTCTCAAAGAACCAGCTTCTAGTTTTATTGATCTTTGCTATCATTTCCCTCATTTCTTTTTCATTTATTTCTGATCTGATCTTTATGATTTCTTTCCTTCTGCTAACTTTGGGGTTTTTTTGTTCTTGTTTCTCAAATTGCTTTAGGTGCAAGGTTAGGTTGTTTATTCGAGATGTTTCCTGTTTCTTAAGGTGGGATTGTATTGCTATAAACTTCTCTCTTAGAACTGCTTTTGCTGCATCCCATAGGTTTTGGGTCGTCGTGTCTCCATTGTCATTTGTTTCTAGGTATTTTTTTATTTCCTCTTTGATTTCTTTAGTGATCACTTCATTATTAAGTAGTTTATTGTTTAGCCTCCATGTTTTTGTATTTTTTACAGATCTTTTCCTGTAATTGATATCTAGTCTCATAGCATTGTGGTCGGAAAAGATACTTGATACAATTTCAATTTTCCTAAATTTACCAAGGCTTGATTTGTGACCCAAGATATGATCTATCCTGGAGAATGTTCCATGAGCATTTGAGAAAAATGTGTATTGTGTTGTTTTTGGATGGAATGTCCTATAAATATCAATTAAGTCCATCTTGTTTAATGTATCATTTAAAGCATGTGTTTCCTTATTTATTTTCATTTTGGATGATCTGTCTATTGGTGAAAGTGGGGTGTTAAAGTCCCCTACTATGAATGTGTTACTGTCGATTTCCCCTTTTATGGCTGTTAGTATTTGCCTTATGTATTGAGGTGCTCCTATGTTGGGTGCATAAATATTTACCTTTGTTATATCTTCCTCTTGGATCGATCCCTTGATCATTATGTAGTGTCCTTCTTTGTCTCTTCCAGTAGTCTTTATTTTAAAGTCTATTTTGTCTGATACGAGAATTGCTACTCCAGCTTTCTTTTGATTTCCATTTTCATGGAATATCTTTTTCCGTCCCCTTACTTTCAGTCTGTATGTGTCTCTAGGTCTGAAGTGGGTCTTTTGTAGAGACATATATATGGGTCTTGTTTTTGTATCCATTCAGCCAATCTGTGTCTTTTGGTGGGAACATTTAGTCCATTTACATTAAGGTAATTATCGATATGTATGTTCCAATTCCCATTTTCTTAAGTGTTTTGGGTTCGTTATTGTAGATCTTTTCCTTCTGTTGTGTTTCTTGCCTAGAGAAGTTCCTTTAGCATTTGTTGTAAAGCTGGTTTGGTGGTGCTGAACTCTCTCAGCTTTTGCTTGTCTGTAAACGTTTTAATTTCTCCATGAAAGCTGAATGAGATCCTTGCTGCGTAGAGTAATCGTGGTTGCAGGTTTTTTTCCTTCATCACTTTAAATATGTCCTGCCAGTCCCTTCTGGCTTGCGGAGTTTCTGCTGAAAGATCAGCTGTTAACCTTATGGGGATTCCCTTGTGTGTTATTTGTTGTTTTTCCCTTGCTGCTTTTAATATGTTTTCTTTGTATTTAATTTTTGACAGTTTGATTAATATGTGTCTTGGCGTATTTCTCCTTGGATTTATCCTGTATGGGACTCTCTGTGCCTCCTGGACTTGATTAACTATTTCCTTTCCCCTATTAGGGAAGTTTTCAACTATAATCTCTTCAAATATTTTCTCAGTCCCTTTCTTTTTCTCTTCTTCTTCTGGAACCCCTATAATTCGAATGTTGGTGCGTTTAATGTTGTCCCAGAGGTCTCTGAGACTGTCCTCTGTTCTTTTCATTCTTTTTTCTTTATTTTGCTCTGCAGCAGTTATTTCCACTATTTTATCTTCCACCTCACTTATCCGTTCTTCTGCCTCAGTTATTCTGCTATTGATCCCATCTAGAGTATTTTTTATTTCATTTATTGTGTTTTTAATCGATGCTTGATTCGTCTTTAGTTCTTCTAGGTCCTTGTTAACTGTTTCTTGCATTTTGTCTATTCTATTTCCAAGATTTTGGATCATCTTTACCATCATTATTCTGAATTCTTTTTCAGGTAGACTGCCTATTACCTCTTCATTTGTTAGGTCTGGTGGGTTTTTATCTTGCTCCTTCTCCTGCTGTGTGTTTTTCTGTCTTCTCATTTTGCTTATGTTACTGTGTTTGGGGTCTCCTTTTTGCAGGCTGCAGGTTCGTAGTTCCCGTTGTTTTTGGTGTCTGTCCCCAGTGGCTAAGGTTGGTTTAGTGGGTTGTGTAGGCTTCTTGGTGGAGGGGACTACTGCCTGTGTTCTGGTGGATGAGGCTGGATCTTGTCTTTCTGGTGGGCAGGTCCACGTCTGGTGGTGTGTTTTGGGGTGTCTGTGGACTTTTTATGATTTTAGGCCACCTCTCTGCTAATGGGTGGCATTGTGTTCCTGTCTTGCTAGTTGTTTGGCATAGGGTGTCCAGCACTGTAGCTTGCTGGTCGTTGAGTGAAGCTAGGTGCTGGTGTTGAGATGGAGATCTCTGGAAGATTTTCGCCGTTTGATATTACGTGGAGCTGGGAGGTCTCTTGTGGACCAGTGTCCTGAAGTTGGCTCTCCCACCTCAGAGGCACAGCACTGACTCCTGGCTCCTCAATTTGGGATGATTCGTTATCTATTCATGTATTCCACAGATGCCGGGTACATCAAGTTGATTGTGGAGCTTTAATCCACTGCTTCTGAGGCTGCTGGGAGAGATTTCCCTTTCTCTTCTTTGTTCTCACAGCTCCCGGGTCTCAGCTTTGGATTTGGCCCCGCCTCTGCGTGTAGGTCGCCGGAGGGCGTCTGTTCTTCGCTCAGACAGGACAGGGTTAAAGGAGCAGCCTCTTCGGGGACTCTGGCTCACTCAGTTCGGGGGGAGGGAGGGGCACGGAGTGCGGGGCGAGCCTGCAGCGGCAGAGGCCGGCGTGACGTTGCACCAGCCTGAGGTGCGCCGTGCGCGCTCCCGGGGAAGTCGTCCCTGGATCCCAGGACCCCGGCAGTGATGGGCTGCACAGGCTCCCCGGAAGGGGGGCGTGGACAGTGACCTGTGCTCGCACACAGGCCTTTTGGCGGCGGCAGCAGCAGCCCCAGCGTCCCACGTCCGTCTCTGGGCTCCGCGCTTTCAGTCGCGACTCGTGCCCGTCTCTGGAGCTCCTTTAAGCAGCGCTCTTAATCCCCTCTCCTCGAGCACCAGGAAACAAAGAGGTAAGAAAAAGTCTCTTGCCTCTTCGGCAGCTCCAGACTTTTCCCTCCGACTCCCTCCCGGCCAGCCGTGGTGCACTAACCCCCTTCAGGCTGTTTTCACACCGCCAGCCTCAGTCCTCTCCCTGCGCTCCGACCGAAGCCCGAGCCTCAGCTCCCAGCCGCGCCTGCCCCGGCGGCCGAGCAGACAAGCCTCTTGGGCTGGTGAGTGCCGGTCGGCCCCGATCCTCTGTGCGGGAATCTCTCTGCTTTGCCCTCCGCACCCCTGTGGCTGCGCTCTCCTTCGTGACTCGGAAGCTTCCCCCGCTCCGCCACCCGCAGTCTCCACCCGCGAAGGGGCTCCTAGTGTGTGGAAACCTTTTCCTCCTTCACGTCTCCCTCCCACTGGTGCAGGTCCCGTCCCTATCCTTTTGTCTCTGTTTATTCTTTTTTCTTTTGCCCTACCCAGGTACGTGGGGACTTTCTTGCCTTTTGGGAGGTCTGAGGTCTTCTGCCAGCGTTCAGTAGGTGTTCTGTAGGAGTTGTTCCACGTGTAGATAAATTTCTGGTTTTTCTGTGGGGAGGAAGGTGATCTCTGCATCTTACTCTTCCGCCATCTTCCCCGGAAGTCTATAACTTTTCTTAATCTCAGGGTTCTATCTGAGATTTATTCATGTTGATACAAGGCTTCTTGAGGCAGTCCTTGTTGCTTCTCATCCTACAATTAGTATTAATCGATGAAAAAATCCCCCCCCACAGTGTGTTGATTGCAAGATGGAAGTTGTTGTAGTTCCTCCTAATTACCAGTGAGGGTGTGCATGTTTTTATGTGTTTATTGGCCATACATTTCTTCTGAATTACTCATTCGTATCTTTTTGTCCATTTTTCTGTTTAGGTTGGTTGTCTGTTTCCTACTAATTTCTGTTTCATTTTTTAAAGCCTCTTTGATTTTTAGTTGTTGGTAATCTTTTAAGCAATACCCTACACATTTAATAAAGGACTTTTTACTGTGGGATATTACTACTCCTGGTTCAGATATGGTGAGTGAGTAAACTGTTCACATAAAGTAGTTTTAAATTCTTAGATTTGGGGGGAAGCTGCTAGGAAAGGAAAATTAGTAAACTCATTAAGGTTCTTGAAGGTTGATTTATAACCTTTCAACACAGCCAAGACACACGTCTTCTTATTAAGCTGCTGCTGTGCCATTTGAAAATTTGAATGTGTGAATTCTGTAACCCTCCATTATGATTGTATAAAGAACCAGAATGCTTCTTATATGCTGTTGTACTTTTATTTTTTAATACTAGCTTTTCTCTGTTTCTTTTCTGTGATTAGGTCCTCGATGGGCTTCCTGGAATATTGGTGTGTTTATTTGCATCAGATGTGCTGGCATCCATAGGAATCTTGGGGTTCATATATCCAGGGTCAAGTCAGTCAACCTAGACCAATGGACACCGGAACAGATCCAGGTAAACATTTCCCTACTGAGAAATTATTGGAAATATTTAAAATGGATTTATAATCTTTAATCCTTCTTGCACCTAAGGGTTAACATTGAAAAGTAGTATATTGAAATATGGAATATGCCACATACAGAATTCGAGTGTTATCTGAATTGTCAGTTCACAGATGTGTATTTTTCTTGGTTCTATAGTAATATCAGTTTTTAATCTATTTTTACCTAAAATGTTGATTTTTGAAGTATTTAAAAAATAAAGCTCTTTTCCTTGTGCTGATGAAATTTGCAGGTATGATTCCGTAGTCTGTTTTGCTTTGCTGTCAGTAGAGGGCGCCTGGGTAAAGACAAAGAACAGACCACCTCTTCCTGAAGCTAACTGGAAGGCCTTCCCTTCTGTGCAGGGGTGGGTGTTCTCCATAGGCTGATAGGGCCAAAGGGGTCGGAAGACAGCCCAGTTAGCAAATGTTCTCGTGACTGATTTGGGCTTGTTTCGAACGGTTTAGCTTTTTGGAGATAAATCTGTAATTTTAAGGGCCTGCCCTTTTCCCAGCATGACAGTATTAAATCCTCAGAATCATACTTGCGAGTCCTTAAGGTTAATTGCTCATGTAAAAATGATTATTTCTACTGGTTTTATTTTATAGTTCACAGTGAAATTACATAACTTTTTCTTACGACCTTTTCAAATTACCTTTAGTCAGCGTGAAGCCTAAATATACAGATAATATGTAGTTGAACTTCAGTGATACACACACAAACCTCACAATCATAAAAGAAAAAAAATAACACAAAAATTGGCATGGGTGGGGTGGGGTGGGGTGAGGGTGGAAAGAATAGAACAGAATGCGGGGAGGGAGTGGTCGTTAAAAAACGATGCATAGACTTGGTTAAAGAAAGTAAAATTTCTATACTGAAGACATATTTATGCCAAAGTAAGTTCCAGATGTAGCAAAGATTTAAATAGTAAAAAAAATTAAACCTCAAAAATACTCAAAGGAAAAAAATAGAATAGAGATTTTTCAGGCCATAAAGTCAAGCATAATTACTTAGTTTAGTCTTAGACTAGTTTTTGAACATTTTGCTGGCTAGAGCATAAAAGGAAATATGAAACTCTGTATTTTCGAGATCCTTGAGGAGAAAATTTACGTGTTAATCAAGGAAGCAGAGCTTTTTGAACATTTTATATGAGGCAGTGTTCTTAGTAACATCTCTGTAGTAACTGTGGTGACAGATTTCATGACATTGTTTAAGTTGTCTTCAAGAAAACATGTAGCTTGAAAATGTAACTTGGTGTTTGTAATGGTTTATGGAGGCAAAACACTCAAGACCCAGTGTATTGCCTTTTTAATGGTTCATTTCAGACTAAGGAGAAAACGTGAAATCCCTGGACAATTAAATTCTCCAGAAATATTATTTTTCTCAATTAGGCTGCTGAAAGGAGTTGAGTAGCAGGTTATTTGAAGTAGGCAGCTGTTCTTTTTTAATAGTTTAGAGCAAACTTCCTAAACAGAGGGTTGTAGTTCACTGGTTTTCTGTGGGATTGGTTATAGGTACAAAGCAAGATCCTATATTATTAAATGTGTAAGGATTTCTTTTTTTTTGCTGTACACGGGCCTCTCACTCTTATGGCCTCTCCCGTTGCGGAGCACAGGCTCTGGACGTGCAGGCCCAGCAGCCACGGCCCACGGGCCCAGCCGCTCCGCGGCACGTGGGATCCTCCTGGACCGGGGCACGAACCTGCGTCCCCTGCATCGGCAGGCGGACTCCCAACCACTGCGCTACCAGGGAAGCCCAAATGTGTAAGGATTTTGAAAGCAATTATTAAGTAACACACAGTCTTTGAAATGGTATTTGAACACATTTGCATGGTTCCAACTGTCAGCTTCTTCAAATAAGAATCACTGTTTTTGAATGCAAGATTTTTGATGAGCACTTCTCACAGAGGATTCTCTGTGTGTGGCTCCGTAAGCCGTGGGGCTACTTCTGCAGGTGAGGAGGGTAAAGGTAGGGTGCACTCCTGCAAAATCAAATTGAGGAGACAATGAAGTTTCACTTTAAAGAAGAACAGGGAAGCCTAACCACACAGACAGATCTTGTGGGGGGCTTGTCAGCACTTGCAGGCAAAGCCAGAGTTGTTCTTCGGAAACTGGTCCTGGACTGCTGTGCGGTGAAGAGGAAGAAGCGGTTGGCCAAGACCACAGGCTCCACACTGCGGAGCACAGGGGTGGTTTTAAGGCCGCTGGTTCTAGAGAAGCCGCAGAGCAAAGTGATTGAGAAAGTTGTCTCTGGAGCCAGACGGCCAGGTAGGCCTGGGTGGTGCTGACAGGATGCCCGAGCGCAGGTGCCTGAGCGCCCTTGTCTGTGAGGTGGGGTGGCAACTGTCCCCCTGCAGGGGCTGTGAGGACCAGCTAAGTTAGCATGGGTAAAGCATTTACAACGGTGCCTGGCACACTTTTTATTGAGGTATAGTTGATTTACAGTGTTGTGCTCTTTTTAGACGGGCACGTCCTGAGCACTCAATAACGCCGACTTGTCAGTTACCAGTAGGATTAGTCCATCTGTTCACTGTGCAGACCCTCGCTATTGCTGCTTTGAGTATCTTTCTGATCTTCAGCAATTAGCTTCCCTAGTGAACCTGCTGTGATGAATTGGTTGCTAAATGTACTACTGAGTAAACAAACCAATGGACCCATTGTGTGATATTACTGAGTAGAGAAGAATTACTTTTTGAGAATATTTGTGAGAAAGAATTCACATTTAGTGGTATTGGATGGTAAGGCATTCAGAGATGAGGGGTTAGGTAGTGGCTTCCGTTGTCTGTTGAGGTCACTCCTTATTCAGCTTTAAGCAGATCCTATTTCCTGTGGTGGTAGGTGTGTTCCTTACAATCCAATTCTATCCACCCTTGGCATTATTTATTTATTTACGTAGAAAAAAAAAGAGGTATAATTACAGAGAGAATCCAGATAAAAGTGAGTTTTACGTACCTTGGCAGATGTCTTTACAGTCGTCCACCTGTATCCTCGGGAGGTTGGTTCCAGGACCCCCACGGACACCGAAATCCGTGGATGCTCAAGTCCTTTACCTGAAATGGTGGAGTTCCTGGACACGGGGCCGCACATGGGCAGAGCTGACTGTGTGCGTCAGCAGAACCCCGGTACAGGTACTCTGAGCGCGTCCATCACTAGGGAGAGGTTCCTGGTGTCCATTTCTAGTCAGGACCCCCAGGGGCAGCCGCTGCACTGGTTTCTGTTCCCTTAGGTTGCTGTGCATTTGGAACTTTTGTCTTTTGGAGTCCGTTCTTATTAACTCTGAGTCTAGGTTCAGATTGCGGAAAGTGAAGATCGCAGTGTGATTTAGTGTTCCGTATCCTTACGATGTAAGAATTTATTTAGCATAGAAACTGCTTGGGCGATACTTGCTCACAGAGTAAGAGAAATGCTTCCACTGCGTGTCGTCAGTTCTGCTCTGGGTCTTCCCCACCACCACCCGGACATGTCATGGGGATCGTGTCTCTCATTTTCAAAGATGATACTTCGTTTTGGTTTTATTTATTTATTTTCTATATTTTATAAGTAAATGTGGAAACATGATCTAATCTCTGAGCCCCGTCACCCTGTTGAATAAAAGTGGTTTTTGTTAACATACTAAGTTTTGCCTCAGGACTTCTTATCAACTGATATTAGATATTCATCATATTTATGTCAGTTATTTATATATATGTTTGTGTGGCAGTCAGTGTTTAGGGCATCTATCATGTTATAGCTGTGTTAGTATTGCTGTATGCTTACTTTTAAAAGAAAATAATTTATCTACCAAAACTTATTTGTATTTTGATAGAATGGAAATAGAGTTATTCACCTTAAATTTTAATAAAACAGTTTTTTAAATAGTGGTTCATAGATTCAATGTCTTTGATCTTGGGTTTATTGTTGGGTACTTCTCAAATTTTTGGAAAGGATCAATGTTTCAATACTTTTATAAATACTATAGCTTTTCTTTTAAATTTTGTACTGGTTCATCAACTCCATGTCTTGATTACCATTTTTCCCCATTATTTAAAAATTCTTAATTATTTATTTTTCAGTGTCTGTATTGAAGGAGTTAAAATAAAGAATACGGTAAACAACAAGGTCGTACTGTATAGCACAGGGAACTATATTCAATATCCTGCAAGAGACCATAGTGAAAAAGAACATGAAAAAAATTACATATATATATGTATAACTGAATCACTCAGTTTGCTGTGCACCAGAGAGTAACACAACACTGTAAATCAGCTGTACTTCAATAAAAAAGATAAATTAAAAAAAAAGAAATGGGGATTAAAAAAATGAATAGTAAAGTTTCTTAGCTCACTTTGTAGATAGTCATATAAATTGTGTTGTCCAATAAAACACCTTAGTGAGACTTTGTCCATAGTGGAGAGTATTCTCCATATATTTGGTGTTTAAATTGATAACTTTTGGACCACTTTTAATATTTTATGTATCTATAAATCTTTTAGTAATCGTCTCTCACATGCTCTTTGTTTTACTACTTACTAGTGTCATTTTTTGATATGGTACTTGGTATTTGTTTGGAAACACCAAGCCCACACAACTGAAATGTATTCATGTATAAAATATATCCAGTCTCCCTAGGCATAGTGGACTTGCCGTCAACATTTTGTAGGCATTTTCCCTTCCGTGTCTTTATAGCTTTACCACTTGTGCTTTAGCTTTGGACCACACTTTGGACTAGAAGGAGGGGTCTTTGAACCCAGCTCTCCTCACATCATCGTTTACTGTTACAACAGAAGAACAGAAGCTCTCCTCTCATTTTCTGTCCACCCGTCCTCTGAATGTTTCCGATCTGACTTCCAGCTGTTTGTTCTCTTGTTCTAGGGGCAGGGTGGAGGAAGGTGGTGGGTGCCTGTTTCTCTGCCTTTATTCTCATTCTCAGCTTTCCTTCCTGCTTTTCCACCTAATTAAAAAAACTATGTTCATTTGGAGACATCTTTAAAACTCTTTACTCCTCTTTGAAACACGCTGCCTCACTCCCGCCTTTCATAAAAGTTTCCCTTGTACCCTCTGACCCCCAACAAGCAGCCCTCGACTCTGTCGTGCTCCTTTACTCGCTGGTACGCTTGCTCACCAGTTAGCGCTTACCAGGTACTCACGGTGGCCGGCCACTGTCCTCCAGCGACTAGCTCTTGCCTTCCTTGAGCAGCTGAATTTCTTGAGTAAGGCCTTTACCTGCTACTTCATTTCTTTCCCTGACGTTTGCCTCTGCTTGCTCATTTTTATTCCCGTCACTCTGCTGAGTTTGCGCTCACAGCGCAGTCACTCCCGTGGCCACGCCCAGCTCTCCGCCCACCTCCGCCTTGGACTCCCTGCTTCCCTGACACTCACCACTGCCTCCTTGAAGCTTTTTCTTTAAAGTTACTATCCTCATCTTTTGTTTTGTTTCATTATTTAGTCGCTGTATTTTTTTTCCTGTTTCTTTTTCTGCTTTTCGCTCCTGCTGGAGACTTGATACAGTTTTGTCTTTAGCCTTTTTGCTCTTTTGTCTTTCTCCATGTGGAAAACTCAGTTACTCTTGTGGGTTCAGCCAGTATTTTCCTGTGCAGATGGTTTTTCCCTCTCTTTCCAGTAGTGACTTCTATAGAGTTTCAGTTCTTCTTTTAGATTATCTGTTCGAAACCTTTGGTATCCATGGATTCATCATGCCTTAAGAAACCTTGGATATCCTCGGCATGAAATAATTGGTAATTTTCCCAAGTGTGTTTGGTAAGGCTGGAGTTAGCCCGTTAGGTTGATTCCAAGGCACTGGAATTTCAACATGGTTTTACATTACCTACTCATATTTGTATATTGAAGAACTCTTGTGAAGTAATTAAAAACCTTGTTGCTTTGTGAAAAATGTTTTGCATAAAGCATAGAAAGCCGGCTGCTAATGCAATAATAGAAG